>NC_064408.1:57148500-57862000 GCF_023375975.1 Astyanax mexicanus
AGTAACATCCCTGAATTAAAATGTCCTTAGCTGTATTGTGGTTATCCGTTTCTCCTCCTCAGCACTGATGAGTTATATATAACAGCTCAGGGAACGGCAGTAAAGAGAAGGACACTTTCTCAGGCATGACAGACCCCTTCTTTCCACTGACGTTTGAACAGAATGAAAATTGCACATTCTCCTCATGGAATTAACATGAACTCAATATAGAATGTGAGAGACTGTTTTATAGTCATGATAATGGGCCAATAGTTAACACTGCATGAGGCTCAAAACGAACTCTGGAGTTAATACAGATCAGTGACAGCAGAATTTCACTCAGACCGTATTTATACGAGCCACTGTGCCTATAATTGTGGACGAGCACGGCGCAGAGGAATATTTAGACAGGAGATATCAAGCGTATGATCTAATCTGCACTGCTGTGAGAGCGAGCCCTGCTCTCAGAGGCCTGCTGCAAATCATGCATGTAGAGTTATTTACAGTTACTTACATTTTCCTGGACTATTAGCAATTTTATTTTTGATAATAATCTTTTCAGTGCTCCTTGAAACAAGTTAATGTACTTAAAGAGGCATATATAATCCAGTCTGATGTGTTAACTTGCAATTATAGTTAATCTGCAAATATAACTTAATTTTCAATTAATTGCTCATTTGTAATTACATGTTGTACATATTGAATAATTGACACGTATAATACTTAACATAGCCAATATCCAATGCTCAAACTGCTTAATGCTGCATTTTCATTCAGAAAAAGATACAGAGCCAGTGACAAATTAATTTGTTTTTTATTTAGAACAAACAGAGAACTGTTTGCAAATGTCTGAAAAGTAGCAGTGCATTTTTAGCTAAATACTTTTTTTTCTTGAATTACTTACTTACTTATTCTTATTCTATACTTAAATGATGTTTGTTAAATATAAATATAAAAAACAGAACAGAGCTTTTATTTTTAATCTATTTAAGACCAATCAAATCGATGTATTTGTTATTAGTATGCATTGTAACTAAAAAACGTGACTATTGCTTTAAATAGCAAGCTTAAGACTGCTGCATTACTGGTCCTTGCACATCCCCTGCAGAGATCTCGTTCAGAGTGTGGATGTGTGGGGGAAGTCTGGAGATCATACCTTGCAGCAGAGTCGGCCATGTCTTCCGCAAGAAACACCCCTACATCTTCCCAGAGGGAAATGCCAACACTTACATCAAGTAAGACCCCTTTAACAGTCCTCATACTACCTCACACTCATTTGGCCACTAAATCAATATATATTCTGTGCATCATAGTGACCTTTTGAAAAGAAGTGGGGGCTGACTTCACATGTATCGGAGGAGGCTTCCCCCTCCTGGTGTTTGGGGCATCACTAGTGAGTGGGTTGGGTAATTGGCCATGTAAATTGGGGAGAAAATGAGAAATAAATTAGAAATAAATGTATTTAAAAAATTAATTAATAATAATAAATAAAATCCTTATGGAACAATGGTGTTGTTAAATAGATTAAATGAGGTTGTTGAATAGAAATTTGAATTTGTTCATAGATGTTTTTTTCTTGACTGTGTTACCACAGAATCTGTGCAGTGTTTCCATATATTTAAATCCTCCTTCAGTATTTTTTTCTGATGAGGAGAAATGTGCTGTGTAGAATGTGTTTTACGTTTTGCCCTTGGGGAATACAACTCAGCTCGAAACTGTATGAAATATTAAGTGAACAGTGCAACACGCTTTTTAAATATGTAGGCCTGTGAGAATCTGTGAGTATTTAATAATAATTGGTAGATACATTTGTGCACAAATTTGTGTGTATTTTGAGATATTAAACCCTGGGCTAGGTTTAGACCTAACCCCTTTTAACCCCTGGATGTGTGCAATGTGTGCATAGTAAAGTACAGTTGACTCAAAATAGTGCAGCTCTGTGTTAGCAATGTCACATTAAGGGTTAATTAGTGTTTCCGGTGTATCATTGTAAATCCATGTTTGGTTTCAGGAACACCAGACGCACTGCTGAAGTGTGGATGGATGAGTTCAAACTCTTCTACTATTCTGCACGACCGGCAGCCAGGGGCAAGTCCTATGGAGAGTGAGTCAGACTTTGTGTGCGTTTGTGTGTGTTTGTGTGTGTGTGTGTGTGTGTGTGTGTATGGGTGGGTGGGGGATCGTTGTGTGTTATGATAAGAGGAGACCATTATTGGAAAGGTTCCACTCTCATTCTGCTCTTTCTCCTCCTCTCTTATCAGCATTCGTGGCAGGCAAGACCTGCGGAAGAGTCTCAAGTGCAGATCCTTCAAGTGGTATCTGGACAACGTCTATCCAGAGCTCAAGTAAGTGTGTGTGTGTGCCTGTGCATACGTGTCAGTGCTGGAGTGGCAATAGAGGATTATGTGTGGTTATTCATGTCTTTATTTTTCTGGGAGATGAATTGCTTTTCTTTATAAGCACCTCTTACTCAGAGTGCTGTCCTTACTGGTCTCTAAGGAGAAGCTTTCTGCTCAGTGTGCAGATACTCAAAACTAACGTTGTTGTTTTGAACCCATTTTATCACAGGGATAGAAACCACACCAAGACTATTTCTCTCTCTCTCTCTATATATATATATATATATATGTGTGTGTGTATGTGTGTGTGTAATCATATTCCTTCATCCCTTTGCTGGGTAAACAAGTCTGTTGGGCTGTGGGTCTGGCCAGCTCCTCCATTCCTCACAAGGTGTTCATTTTCCTCCACTGCAGCTGTGTACTGCTGGGTCTGATGAATGGATCTGCCAACCTAGCACTGTACATTTCCATACCTCTTAATATGACCAGCAACTCAGGCCTCGGGCAGTGTGAACACTGCACTGTATTATGCCCTGGAGCAGAATGAATACTCAGCTACAATACATGTATTCTTTGATGTGCCACAGTCTTTGGTTGGCACTGTGAAATATTTCAGAGTGCAAGTGACTACACTAAATTAGAACAACACATTGACTAAAACAGATTTTTGATGGCAACCCATGTTAAAAAAAAGCAACCCAAGAAAAATTTACTACATTGGCAAACGTATTCACTCATCCACCCAGTTCATAGAATTATGGTGTTTTAATCATCTCCATGGCCATAGTCGTATTTTACAGTCAAATTTCCTTGCTACAAAATTTTCCACAGTCAACTGTCAGTGCTACTATAACAAAATAAAAACAACTGAAAACAACTGCAACTCAGACACAAAGTGGTAAGCCATGTAAAATGACAGAGCGTGGTCAGCAGATGGAGCAGAAGTGTAAAGTTTGGTGGCGGTTATGGTATGGGGTTGTTCTTCAGGAGTGGGGCTCAGCCCCTTTGTTTCAATGAAAGCAACTCATTAATTATTTAACATCTTAAGAACCTTTGGACAGTTTCACGCTCTCAACTTCACAGGAACCAGAGCACAAAGCAAGGTCCATAAAGACATGGATGAGGGAGTTTAGTGTGGAAGAACTTGCCTGACATCAGTCCAATTAAGCACCTTTGGGATGAATTAGAGCAGAGACTGTGAGCCAGGTCTTCCTGTTCAACATTACTGTCTGTCCTCACAAATACGCTTCTGCATGAATGGTTAATAATTTCCATAAACACACTCCTAAACCATTCCAGAAGAGTTGAAGTTGTTGTAGCTGCAAAGGATATCATATTAAACCCTATGGATTAGAGTGGGATGTCATTTGAGTTCATATGTGTGCAAAGGCAGATAACCAAAATAAATACTTTTGGCAATATAGTGTATCTGTTATATCCCACTCCTGTTTTAGAGTTCCGGATGATTCGGATGGGAGGTCCGGAGTGATTCGGCAGAGGCAGAACTGTCTGGAAGCTCGTCAGGTGGAGGGGCAAGACCTGCCGGTGCTTGCATTGACCCCCTGCACTGGCACTAAGGACGTTCCAGCTCTAAATCAGGTATGCAAGGGACACCAGTAATATTGTAAAGACCAGTGGAGTAACTATTACAGTCTCAGCTTCAGACAAACTGTGATTTAGTTTTTATCCCCAAATACTAGCCAGTGACTTGTACTAACATTTGCTCTGCCAGTGTGGCAGCAATGAAAAGAGCTATTATTCACAAATAGAGAAAACATGGAACACTGGTTAACCTTCCCAGGAGTGACTGACCTACCAAAATTACTCCAAAAGAGCATGGACTACTCATCCAGGAGGTCACAAAAGAACCCAGAACAACATTTAAAAAACTGCAGGTCTCACTTGCCTCAGTTAAGGTCAGTATGAATGAATCAATAGTAAAAAAGAGATAAGAAAGAGGTGAAAATGGAAGAGTTCCAAGGCAGAAGACACTGCTGAACAAAAATAACACAATGGCCCATCTCACATTTACCAAAAACATCTTGATGATCCCCAGAACTTTGGGTAAATATTCTTTAGACTGACATGACAAAAGTGGAAGGTGGCACAACCACTGTGCCAACTGTAAAGTTTGGTAAAGCATTAATATATGTGGTTGTGTTTTCAGGTATTGGCCTAGGCCTCTTAGTTTCAATGCTTTAGTACAGCACAACATTTTAAACAGTTGTAATTGAATTGTGTAAACAGTTTAGGGAATGCTCTGTCCCAGCATGACTGTTCCCTAGTTTACAAAGCAAGGTTCATGAAGGCATGAGGTGGAAGAACTTGACTGGCACACAGAGCCCTGATCTTAACCCAGTGGATCACCTTTACATCACTCTACTCAATGCATATCATTGTATTTGGTGAAATAACGCTTGTATGCAGCTGCTTAGCAATGGAGACTGCTCACTGTTGATAGTTGAATGTGTTGGAGGGAAACCATTTTATAAAATGGACTTCTTGCAATGGTGTCCTGTGACAGTTCCACACTGGAGTTCAGTAAACTCTTTAGAACAATGTATCCTTCCACTAATGTTTGTAAAGAAATTAATAAAACTCCTAAATTTAGTGATTAAGAGCTGTGTCCCAACACTTTTGCCAGTATAGTGTATGAACAACATAACTTTATTAGCAATATAGCATCTCAGAATCAAGTCACAGGTTTAGAAAGTTAATTCACTCAGATGAATGCTTTTCCCCTTCTTTAAAAGAACAACAGAAGCAATGAATATTGCTGCCCTCCATTCTAAGAATGTGTAACGCATAATACAGTTAGTCCTCACATAGCAGGGAGGAGACACACTAAATTACATTAAACTCTGTGCAGCCGGGGGCGTAATAAAAGGCAGCCTTTTTACAGCAGGGTAATGTGATTTAATTCAGATCACATTTTTGTACTGTGGTGTAATTATATTAAACAGAGAGTTGGCCTTTGCTTCCTGACCCAGCTAATCTGCCCAGCCTCTCTCCTCTGCCCTGTAAACCTACTGACTCTCACTATAAAGTCCTGTACACTTACCATTAATCCGCACACTCTTAATTCCACTGGCCGTCTCTTGGTCCTTCCCATTAATTATGCATTACTGCTGGCCGGTGTCTAAAATCAAGCCTAAGCCTTTTTATTAGTATCAGCTCAGTATATACCACATTGTGTTTCTAACACCATGTGATCATTTGTGAAAACAACCATATGGGAAGCCTTCAGCTCCACATTCTCTCCTGTTTTGCTCTCTCACAGAATCTCTGCAACAGTAAATGATCTAAATATACTGTATCATTTAAGAAATGTAAGCATGTCTTATAAAACAGTTAAGAAATTTAAATATTGGATCTGACATTGAAAGTGCTTTGATTTTAAAACCCATCTGGGCAAAATTATAGTTTGCTAGAGGACACCCAGCACCCAGACAAAGGTCATAACTTCTGGAACAATGGACTGTAAACAAACTAGTCTTATGTCTTGCCCCTTGAATCATTTTCCCTTTCTTTGGACAGCAAGGGTTTCCTCTTTGCATACTTCCAATGAAAATCATGTTTGTTTGGTTTTTGTCTGGTGACAGATGCCTTGACATCAACTGTAGCAATAGCTACCTGCAGGTGTAGGTGTATATGTGTGATTTTTTAACTCAACACATCTTGCCGTATGCTCTTGGGCTTGCCTAAAGAGAACACTTCAGATCTGACCATGGTGGTCCACTTACATCACCTGATTCTAGTTTTAGACATTTTAAACAGGAACAAAAGTAGATATAGTGATAATTTCGATGATACATGTATATATTAATTGAATGTACAGTGCTGGCCAAAAGTATTGGCACCCCTGCAATTCTGTCAGATAATACTCAATTTCTTCCAGAAAATGATTGCAATCACAACTGCTTTGGTATAAATATTTTCATTTATTTTGCTTGCAATGAAAAAACACAAAAGAGAATGAAAAAAAAGTCAAATCAATTATCATTTTACACAAAACTCCCAAAATGTGCGGGACAAAAGTATTGGCACCCTCAGTCTAATACTTGGAGCACAACCTTTAGACAAAATAACTGCAAACAACTGCTTCCAGTAACCATCAATGAGTTCCTTACAATGCTCTGCTGGAATTTTAGACCATTCTTCTTTGGCAAACTGCTTCAGGTACCTGAGATTTTGAAGGGTGCCTTCTCCAAACTGCCATTTTTAGATCTCTCCACAGGTGTTCTATGGGATTCAGGTCTGGACTTATTGCGGGCCACTTTAGGTGTCTCCACTGCTTTCTCTCAAACCATTTTCTAGTGCTTTTTGAAGTGTGTTTTGGGTCATTGTCCTGCTGGAAGACCCATGACCTCTGAGGGAGAACCAGCTTTCTCACACTGGGCTCTACATTATGCTGCACAATTTGTTGGTAGTCTTCAGACGTCATAATGCCATGCACACGGTCAAGCAGTCCAGTGCCAGAGGCAGCAAAGCAACCCCAAAATATCAGGGAACCTCCGCCATGTTTGACTGTAGGGACCGTGTTCTTTTCTTTAAAGGCCTTGTTTTTTTTCCTGTAAACTCTATGTTGATGCCTTTTCCCAAAAAGCTCTACTTTTGTCTCATCTGACCAGAGAACATTCTTTCAAATGGTAACATTCTTTCTTTTGGTATTCTCATGTAAGTTTTGGCAAACTCCAGCCTGGCTTTTTTATGTCTCTGGGTCAGTGGGGTCTTCCTGGGTATCCTACCATAGAGTCCCTTTTCAGTCAGACGCAGACGAATAGTACGGGTTGACACTGTTGTACCCTCGGACTGCAGGGCAGCTTGAACTTGTTTGGATGTTAGTCGAGGTTCTTTATCCACCATGATTTTTCAAAGGGTGCCAATACTTTTTTCCACCCCCTTTTTTATGTTTGGTGTGGAATTATATCCAATTTGGCTTTTTGACAATTCATTTTGTGGTTTTCCATTGAAGTTGAAATTAAATGAACATTTTAATATTAAAGCATTTGTAATTGCAATCATTTTCTGGGAAAAATGGAGCATTATCTGACAGAATTGCAGGAGTGCCAAAACTTTTGGCCAGCACTGTATATATAAATCTAAGATCATAAAACAGAATAAGTGTAAAACATAATTTGTGTAAAACATGAGGAGAGAACAGGGTTTTCTAAATAAGTGAAGGTAAAGATCATTTGTTTATATAGAACCTGACTTTTTTCCGTTTTAGTCTTTTGCCATTGTTAATCATTCTTGGTGTGTAATACAAGTCACAGATTATAAGGGGTTAATATTTAAACAAGGTTGTTTGTTTACAATAATGTCAACATGCCAGAAATACTTTGATTAACATGCAATTTAGTTAATTCTATAAATAATATTGGTAATTCAAATTAATATCAGTCTTGACATTTTAATGGTAAATAAATAGACAGTATTCTGTCCAGTGAATCAGGTTCTTCACTGTATTTTACTTTACACTTCAAAGGTTTTATGACACTTACAGATCAAGCAACCATCCAACCATGACTGTTTTCTGCAGGAGTGGGTCTACACACACGGGCAGCAGATTCTGCAGCAGCAGAAGCAGCTCTGCCTGTCTGTCTCCACCACCTTCCCAGCTTCTCAGATCCTGCTCATGCCCTGCAACATCAGCGATGGCAAACAGGTAATCGCACAACCCATGCTCTGCCTGACAGGCCATAAATCAAGCTTCACTTATGCCTGGGCTGACAGCTCCTAGAGGAGGCTCCTGACACAGCCTCTATGAGTACAGCAAGACAGCTGAGGCATTAGGCAGGCCCCCATGGAGAAGCTTTTTTCTCACGGGAGCCAAAAGCAACTGCTTCCCGTGTCACATTTGTTGCCTTGGAAATGTTGGAGTGATGTGTTTCGAGTGGATGTCACAGGTAGTGGCAGGCTTATCCTGCTGAGTTTTCCAGACAGACAAAAATCAGTTGAAAATCCTGGAAAACAACAGAAAAGCGGCCACATGCAAAGAATGCCGGGAAACAAATGAAAGACACTAAATCGAACACATCTCATTTAATAAGCTATCTGAAACGCTTCTGGATACTTTTATTTAGACAATGCTGGCTGCTTTGCCATCATTCCATCAATCCTGCACACCCCAATAAATATGAATGCATTCAGGCACTTTATATTGCTTTTACAAATGTGCAAATGAACACAGTTTGTCTCTATTTCATACAAACTAAAAACTAATAAAAAAAAATATTTGTGTATCAATAACATGACTCCAGGACTTTCGGTACAGTGAGTCCAAGAAGTATTTGATCCCTTGCTGATTTTCTTTGTTTGCCCACTAATAAAGACACTATC
The DNA here is from genome assembly GCF_023375975.1 of Astyanax mexicanus. NCBI lineage: Eukaryota > Metazoa > Chordata > Actinopteri > Characiformes > Acestrorhamphidae > Astyanax > Astyanax mexicanus. Next base: position 57,157,161 of record NC_064408.1, read on the forward strand.
CTTCTGCACTTTTAATGGTAGATATATTCTAACATGGAGAGACAGAATATCAAGACAAAAATCCAGAATATAATTTTAAAGAATATATTTTAATTAATTTGTATTTCAATGAGGAAAATAAGTATTTGATCCCTCTTGCCAAACACACTCAATACTTAGTGGCAAAGCCTTTGTTTGCAAGAACAGCGGTGAGACGTTTGTTGTAGTTAGCACACACACCAGGGGGAATTTTGGCCCACTCTTCTTTGCAGATCCTCTCTAAATCATGAAGGTTGGTGGGCTGTCGCTTGGCAACTCTGACCTTCAGCTCCCTCCATAGATTTTCGATCGGATTGAGGTCTGGCGACTGGCTGGGCCACTCCATGACCTTAATGTGATTTTTCTTGAGCCAATCCTTTGCTGTATGTTTAGGGTCGTTATCATGTTGGAAGACCCAACCACGGCCCATTTTCAGATCCCTGGCAGAGGGGAGGAGGTTGTCCCTCAGGATTGTGCGGTACATGGCTCCATCCATCTTCCCAGTGATGCGGTGAAGTAGCCCTGTACCCTTGGCAGAGAAACACCCCCAAAACATTATGCTTCCACCTCCATGCTTGACGGTGGGCACAGTGTTCTTGGGGTCATAGGCAGCATTTTTCTTCCTCCACACATGGCGGGTGGAGTTGAGGCCAAAAAGTTCAATTTTGGTCTCGTCTGACCACAAAACCTTCTCCCAATAACTTGGTTCATCTTTCAAATGATCATTGGCATACTTGAGGCGCGCCTCCACATGTGGTCTCTTCAGCAGGGGTACCTTTCGGGCACTGCAGGATGTGAATCCATTGTTGCGCAAAGTGTTGCCAATTGTTTCCTTGCAAACTGTGGTCCCAGCTGCCTTCAGGTCATTTGCTAACTCCTGCCGAGTGGTTGCAGGACGATTTCTGACCGTTCTCAGCATCATTGCCACCCCACGAGGCGAAATCTTCTTTGGAGCACCGGGCCGAGGTCTGTTGATTGTCATGTTATACTCTTTAAACTTTCTGATAATTGCACCAATAGTTGTTACTTTCACATCCAACACCTTACTAATCTTTTTGTAGCCCATTCCAGCTTTGTGAAGGTCAACAATTCTGACTCTGAGGTCCTGTGACAGCTCTTTGGTTTTACCCATGTTGGAGACTTGAAATCTGTGTGATCTGTCTGATTCTGTGGACAGGTGTTTTTCACACAGGTGATTAGTGAGAACAGGTGGCTTCAGGTCAGGTAACAAGTTGATTGGGAGTGTCTAACTGGTCTGTAAAAGCCAGAACTGCTAATGAATACTAAGGGATCCAATACTTATTTCACTCCATGAAATACAAATAAATTAATATATATTCCTTAGATTTATTTTCTGAATTTTCTTTTTAATATTCTCTCCATGTAAGTCTCTCCATGTAAGAATACATCTACCAATAAAAGTATAGAATGATCATGTCTTTATTAGTGGGCCAACGAAGAAAATCAACAAGGGATCAAATACTTCTTGGACTCACTGTAAATTCCACATTTTCTCACTCAGAGGTAACTCCTGCTCTTGGTCTTCAGCTAAATGTTTGTGGGCTTTCTTGTGCATCAGCCTTAGAAGTGGCTTTCTTCTAGGAGAGTGACATGTAGACAGAGTTGATGCAGTGTTACCCATCCATTCAGTTTTAGGGTGTTAGCAAACGTCTTATAGCCTGTGCCATCTTTATGGAGATAAGCAATCCTGTTTCTCACATCTTATTGCCATGAGGTGCCATGTTGAATATCTAGTGGCTAGTATGAGATAACTGTAACCAAAACACCAAATTTAGCAGTTCTTCTCCTCATTTACACCTGAGATCTTTTAACACATATGAGTCACATGATACTGGGAAGGGAAAATGGTTCATTGTGCACAATTTGGCCATTTTCACTTAGAGGTGTACTAACTTTTGTTGCCAGTGGTTTAGACATTAATAGCTGTGTGTTCTGTTAATGTACGCTGTTATACAAGCTGTAAACTGCCTACTTTACATCGTATCAAAGTGTCATATCTTTAGTGTTGTCTCATCAACAGATAAAATAATATATTTACCAAAATATGAGGAGAGTACTCACTTTTGTGAGATACTGTAGCTGCTGTAATCCCGTAAGAATGTATTTTCTTGGATAAAGCTGGATTTAAATTGTCACGAGAAGAAGAGGGAGAAATATCATTGGATACTGTGTGCTCCAAACACCAAGAACCAACATACATTAGTTCTTATAACACGACTCGTTAGAGAATGTACACCAACTTTATAGCAGAACACCAAACAGATGCAGAGCAGATGAGATACATTGTCATCTGGGATGAGAATTCCATGGATCTTCTCTGGTCTAACACTGTTTTCATCAGCATCCACCTCCCACCATGCTATCTATTCCTGATCCCCACTGAGGAGTTTTTCAGCAGGGCGGTGGAAGGTTTATGAACTCCTGCCTGCCCCTGTTAGGATGAAGCAAACTGACACAGGGCTATACAAAGATGGCTTCAATGTGTAACTGGTTCAAGCTGAATCAGCTCATATTAAGCCTGAATATGGCATATGGTCATACAATTAGAAATTATTGTATTTTTTTAAATTAAGTCTTTTTTTTACCAGATGTCTGATGTGATCTGCCACTTACGTGTACAGCTGTTAGAAATGTTTGTAAAATTGTAATGACCTTGGCTAAAACTCTGAGACACGTTTACCTTAGCCTCAGTTATCCAGGCCTTTGGACAAGATATAGTTGTACAGTACTCTCTACAGTCATTACATTTCATACATTTTAGAGCTCACAGAATTGTAACCTGCAGTGTAATATATGGTTTTGAGTGCAGTGCTTCATTTTGTAACATTTTTGTGATGTTTTGACAAAGTATTGAACTCTTAAATTTGTGATTGAGCTAAAATTCTTTGAAATGTGTTTACCTGTTTGTCAATAGATACACCTTCTAAACCTGTTGGCACCATGCCTAATACTAGGTAGGGGCTAGAGGGGTATAAAGCCCCCCTAGTATTAAATTGTAATGCAATGTAACTTTGTTCTCTGGAATGATGGAGCTCCATGATTAACTTTTGAAATGAGTAGGGAAGTTGGGGATGAGATGCCGTGGTGATCATCCATCATCCTTTCCTCACAAATACCCTCTTTAAAAATCATAACATAATATGATGGTACTTTACCGCCACTCTCCAGCCTTGTGCTGATCTTTTTTTTTTTTTTCATTTTTCTCTGTATGTCATTGTTTGTGTGTTTGTGTGTGTGTGCGTGTGTGTGTGTTTGTGTGTGTGTGTGTGTGTGTGTGTGTGCATGTGTTTGTGTGTGTGTGTGTGTATGTGTGTTGTCTTGTTTGCCTTTTTTCGGTGTTGAAGCGCTGGCAGAAATCCGGCACCCACCTGGAGCATCAGGCTTCACACTTCTGCCTAGACAGTGAAATGGCCCTGGACGGCCTGGAGAGCAGCAGGATGCTGGTGATCAGTCCGTGTGAGCCGTCAGCTCACACACAGAGATGGGAGATGCCTTTCTCATGATCCTACTGCAATCAAGCCTTTCCTACCCAGAGAGACCCAGAGTGGGAGAGAGGGAGAAGCTGCAGTGTGCACTTCCAGGAGACCCACAGACATCCTGCTGACTTCCTCCATTCACTCGCTGATAACTGTAGCTCATATGAGGTAATACATTACTGCAGTGATTAAATGGCTGATTAGAGTATTCATTATAAAGACACTGCACCAGCTTTAACTCAGCAGATGTAAAACAAACACGGGTTACTACAGAGCATTTCTGATTGGGTGCCAGGCTAGGAAATTTGCTTCTAAAAGAAATACGTCTCATGCTCACACTTGGTGTAAGGCAACAACACATTGTGGTGATGGGTGTTTGCCAAAACCAGACTCAGATATGTCTTTGTGTATGAAAGACATTTGCATATTTGTATAATATTCAATAATTCAAGAAATCAGGAGGAATCTCAGTATGTAAAGGGAAATGGCACTAGCCTATGCTAAATACCCATAATCTCTGATCTCTCAACATCATTCAACAAAACGGATGAGAGATTAGTCTTTGTGAAACAGTACAATGCAGGGTTACATTCACAAAACCCCTTAAAGTCTTTGGTTGACCATGTCTAAACATCTCAATCGTTCACTAATCTGTCTTTCTTAATTTTTATGGTTTTATGGGGCAATTATTGATGTGTTTCTCAGTGCTTGATTGCTTCTGATGTTTTACTCTTAGGATCCCTGGAGTGCCCACAATGCAGAAGAGCAGCAGGACACATGCAAGCTTGCCAGGCAGAAATGCACAAACCTGAGTGAGACCCTTAAAGTAACACTGGAGAACTACGCACAAATATTTTTTTAACCTTTAAATCATCCCAAAGCTAAGCACTTGTGTACTGAATCTGCTTGCACATCAGTATTCAATAAATGGCCTATTTTTCTTAGAGACGTGACTGCCTCTTGCCTGTTCCTGTCATGTTAATGTAATAACTGTGTTGATTGCTGTGCTGTTGGATTTGCCAAAATTCCATCTGATCTACTGCGGCTCCACCTTCCACCTGAAAGGCATTTAAGGATTTGATGTTAATGTCTTGATGCCAGATACCACAGGGCATATTCGTAGGATTTTTAGAGTGAGATGTTTTGGTAGCACACAAACAAATAGCACCATACTAGTCTGAATCTACAGTGCATCCTGAAAGTATTCACAACTTTTCACATTTTCCACATTTTGTTACATTACAGCCTTATTCCAAATTGTATTAAAATAATCTCTTTCCTCAAAATTCTACACAAAATACCCCATTATGATCATGTGAAACAAGTTTTCTGGAGAGTTTTGAAAATGTATTAAAATTAAAAAACAAAGAAATCATATTTACATAAGTATTCACAGCCTTTGCTTAATACTTTGTAGAACCTCCTTTGGCAGCAACTACAGCCTCAAGTCTTTTTAAATATGATGCCACAAGCTTGGCACACCTCTTTTTAGGCAGTTTTGCCCATTCTTCTTTGCAGTACCTCGGAAGCTCCATCAGATTGGATGGGAGACGTCTAGGCACAGACATTTTTAGATCTCTCCAGAGATGTTCATTCGGATTCAAGTCTGGGCTCTGGCTGGGCCACTCCAGGACATTCACAGGGTGGTCCTGAAGCCACTCCTTTGAGATCTTGGCTGTGTGATCCTGACTAGTCTGCCAGTTCCTGCTGCTGAAACACATCCCCATAGCATGATGCTGCCACCACCATGCTTGACTGTAGGGATGGTATTGGTCTCGTGATGAGCAGTGCCTGGTTTCCTCCAAACATGAGTTTGGTGTGAACTCTTTGGCATTCACACCAAATAGTTCAATCTTTGTCTCATCAGACCAGAGAATTTTGTTTCTCATGGTCTGAGAGTCCTTCAGGTGTTAGGCAAACAGATAGTAGAAGAGGAATGTGGCATGAATAACATAATTCCATTGACCAAAGCTGCCTTGTGTGACCAGTACAGGCTAGTGGAGGTGGTGTAATGAAGTGAGAAATGGTTTTCATGGCCAAAATGTACTCTTTTTTAAAAGCTAGTAGCTAGGATTTTATTAAAATGAAGTTCAGTGTCCTTTTGTGTACTTTCCATTCACCGAATCAGAATCAATAAAACATCTTCAGGATGTGACAGAACATACAGAGGTTTTCATAAATCTGCAAAATAATTGTGTCAACAAGGACCAGAATATCAGTGAATCTGTCTTTGAAGCTGTTTATGAGACAAATGAAGCAATATCCAATAGTATATACTCTTCCTATTAAAGTAGCATGTGAGAGAGTTAAAGGTAGGGAAAAAAGAGAGATATTATGAGTGTTGCTGGACAATTGATGATTAAAAGACAGTTTTAAATCATGTGACAGCTGCACACTCTTGGTTTGTGCTGTGAACCACTATCTACTCCTCTTGGTTCAGAGTATTTGAAAGAAGCAGGCTTTAACTACACCAAGTAGAGGAGGTCCGGATGTGTCGCTATGCTGTGTACTCTGTGCTTTTCCTCTGTTCCCCAGACAGAAGATGCTGTTTGCTTAAAGCCACTATATAAAGATCAGACACAGAGCCACACCAGCTAAGACACCAGGACAGGGAATATCCAATTACCACTTCCTCTCTCTGTCCTCCTCTCCTCATTAGCAGCTAGTGGGGGAGAGCTGAGCCCCCAACGATACACAGCTCAGACGGCCTGATCAGTGGCTTCTCTTTTCCTCCCACTCTGCACCAAGCTATTACATCCAATCAGGCCTCAAGGCTTCTCTATGGGATGTTTATATCTTACAGGGACATGCTCGGGTCCTGGTAATGATTTAAGAGCCAGCGAATTCTAGACTTTTCTAACAATAGAATAATTGTGCATGTTTCGCAATTCGCTGGATTAATTAAATTTTTTAATAAGACAAATTTATGAGATGAAAGGATAAGCCCCTTGAGAAATCCTATTTATTTGATGTGATGCTAAATGCTGCCTTATAAATCCAACAGTTTGAATCTAGAAACTGCAGCAGGCTTATAAGCCTTCTGTCAGGTTAGTATTACAAACAAACACTCATGAATAAACCGGAAAATAATACACACAAACTGCAAGTGCTCCCAGAGTCTAATGACATGTCTGGACACTATGCACTGTAGCCATTGTAATGCTAAACAGTCCTATCTTAAGAAACGAATGCCTGCAATTACCCATGTCAATAACAACATGAGAGAATGCAGTTTTAGCTGCTGTAAAGCAGTGTGCTGCTGGCAAGACCACTTTAAAGAGGAATTACAATTGCACTACAGAAAGAGAAAGTCACTGTTCTATAATTGCAACAATTAACATGAAAAGTGTCCTCTTTAGCTTGTGCTCTCTGATTCTGTTGGTTGTGCATATAATGTCTTTTGGGTGGCCTTATAGTGACACAAATGTGCAAAGTGATTGAAACAATGCACACTGTTTGCTTTTTCAAAAATCAGAGGTGGAAAATGCTGGATCTTATTGTAGCCTATGTAAGATGTGTACATTACTAAAGTACAATGCAGCCTTCCCATGTGTTGTGCACCAAACTGGCACACACTGTAAAAACTTTTAACAATAATCTTTTCACCCCCATAAAAATGAATTAAGAAAACCTTATGTAAAAAAGATATTATTTGATCTAAAAGTAACATTTCATGTGATTCTACACAAAATGACTTTTGTATTGTGACATTTAACTGTTAAATACAATTCATAACTGAAAATATAGTGAATGTAAAAAAACAGACTTACAGTGACACAAGAGTTTCCCATGATGCTCTGGGGTATGTGATTTGTATTTAGTTCCGATGATCCGGTATAACAGTGCTTTAGTCCGGTAGAGGAGTGGGGTGGGAAACAATAGAGTTTTAGCTCTTGCTCATGAATATTCATACATGCAAACATATCACCTCTGACTGGTTAACAGCACTGCAAGGCGGACAACAGTTAGAAATGCATTAAAATAAAAACATTTTTACACTAATAACTGTCTTTGCAATGTCATGTTACTTCACATGTGTAATGTCCTGCTAAGTGCAGTTCAGTCACTGACCTAGTCTTAGAGTCTCTGTAAAACGTGGAATCCACTGGAGATCCTATGTAAACCTATGTAAACACAAAGAGATGGGTAGTCCAGGTCCAGAAAGTAAAATTCCACCGCAGGGTTGGCTGGGCCAAACAGCCATGCTGTTTCTAGCACTGTTAGCTTCTATCTGACGAGACGGTGTTGCTGTCTGGCTTCAGCGCTGCCTGTGTTCGGTTGCAAGCCAAGGTGGGCAAGGTCATGAATACTAATTAATGGGTTGACATAGATACGGGTGCTTTTCCTGATCGACTCGTTTTTCTGAACATTTTCTTTTACTAGCTACTGCAGACAATGGAATGTGAGGAACAGTTTCATATGCAGCACACATATACAACTCAGAGATACGTATTGTATTTCACAATGGATTTTAGCAGAAGCAGACCTTTAAAAAGAAAAGATTTTAAACACATTTTTATAGTATTGTGTGTTTTTTTATATGTTTTAAGTAATCACCATCATGATGAAAACAATGCTGGCTTACTGGGATTTTCACGCACAACTATCTCTAGGGTTTACAGAGAATGATCCGAAAAAGAGAAAATATCCTGTGAGCTGCAGTTCTGTGGAGGAAAATGCCTTGTTGATGCCAGAGATCAGAAAAGACTGGCCAGACTGGTTCCAGCTGAGAGAACGACAACAGAAACTCAAATAACCACTAGTTACAACCAAGGTCTGCAGAAGAGCATATCTGAACCACAACACGTCCAACCCTGAGCAGAATGGGCTACAGCAGCAGAAGATCACACCGGGTGCCGCTCCTGCAGCTAAGAACAGGAAACTGAGGCTTCAGTTCACACAGGCTCTCCAGAATTGTACAATATAAGATTGGAAAAACGTTACCTGGTGTGACGTTCGGATGGTAGGGTCAGAATTTGGCGTCAACAACATGAAAGCATGGATCCATCCTGCCTCGTATCAGCGGTTCTGGCTGGTGGTGGTGGTAAAATGGTGTGGGGGATATTTTCTTGGCACACTTTGAGCTCATTAGTAACAATTGAGCATCGTGTCAACACCACAGTCTACCTGAGTATTGTTGCTGATCATGTCCATCCCTTTATGACCACAGTTACCCATCTTCTGATGCTACTTCCTGCAGGATAATGCTCCATGTCATAAAGCGGCAATCATCTCAGACTGGTTTCTGGAACACGACGATGAGTTCTGTACTGCACTGGAACGACCTCCACAGTCACCAGATCTCAATCCAATAGAGCAGCTTTGGGATGTGGTGGAAACGGGAGATTCTCATCATGAATGTGCAGCCGACAAATCAGCAGCAACTGCGTGATGCTATCATGTCAATATGGACCAGAATCTCTGAGGAATGTTTCCAGTACCTTGTTGAATCTATGCCACAAAGGATTAAGGCAGTTCTGAAGGCATAAGGGGGTCCAACCCAGTACTAGCAAGGTGTATCTAATAAAGTGGCCGCTGAGTGTGTGTATATATGTATATACAATGAAATAATTGCTGATGTTCACTACAAGTCTTTAGTTATTGACCTCAATGCTAGCTAACAGCTGAGGTCAGCAGTAAAGATTGGAGAATATTTGAACCAATGCTTTCTGTTTTCTGAGATGAACTAATTGCTGATTTTTGAGATCAGAATGATGGTGCTGGTACTGTTGGTCAGATATGAAGTTTGATCAGATATGTGTTTGATGTCTGTTCATTATTTTGGTCTTCAGTTATGAAGGTCAGAACATTGGCACGGGACCACTTCGTTCAACTCCATCAGGTTACAGTGAGCAGAACTCTAGCACTGGGCCAAACATGGTATTTTCGTTTGAGTAATTAATCTAAATTAACTTGTTAATTTGACAGCCATAGTTCATATATTTGAATGTACAGGAAGGCATGGGGTAGGTTGTCAAGCCCTTGCTTACACATGTTGAATTTCTGTGGTTTGTCATATGAACCAGCCTTTACCAGCACGTTGTGAAGTTAATTGTTCAGCGCCTCACATTTTCCAGCCCAGTTATTTTCAGAATTTAACAGATTAAACTTTCACATAAATATTCCTCAATATATTGCTGCCAAGTTCCTCTTGGAGCTCAGGGATACACACTCACAGCTTAGCAATACACTTTCTATTACTTCATTATTTCTGTGAATGCTGTTGAAGCAGGGATCTGTACGCTGGAGGGCAACTAGTAAAGAGGTTTGCTCTGGAGTGTGTGGGTTTGTGTAACCCAACTGACTTCTCAGTGCTGGGTGCTCAAGAGGTCACATAGAGCCACCATCTTGTTGCCCTCAATGATTTTTACTCAACGCCTCGCTATCAGTGCAGCCAAGATCTCTCAGGATTACTGTTCTTCTGTGTGGCATTTGTTTATATTCTCTAAATGTATTCTAAACTATTAAGTTACACAGTCTTTGGCTGTGTATCTGGAAGAGTTTACCCAATATGCATGTATGTATTATGAGTATATATTATCTAAATTGAACAACTCAGACACACAAAAAATAAAGTAATGCCTACCTAACTTACATTACACATACACGTACACATGCATATTTTTTTTATTTGCTCCTGGCATCAATTATTTGCATAATAGACGTGCCTGCTCACAATCTTCACTCACCATTAGTGTGTTTGTATACCTTGGGTATACAACTATATTATAAATAAAAGTTGTCACCTAGCCACAATGTGGCAGGTTATAGGAGCAATTCATTATTTTCTTTATTGCAAAATGAGACTTGACCCACAGTCACTTTGAAAGATCAGAAGCTAAAGCTTCATTACTGCTCCAGTGCTTGTCTACAGGTTTGCTAGCATATGTTATTTGCTAGATCAGTGATGTTAACTCTGCCAGTAACTACAGTGTGCACAAAAGAAAGAGAAAATGAGAAATGTCACTCAAAGTGTGATAAATAATGTTTGTGAAATCTGCACCTGTCCTAACATAAAAAAACAAAGCAAAGAAAGCTGCAATGGAAGAACTGAGGCAAAAGGTAGAGCCGCATATTTTGGCCGTCGCTCGACTGCATGCTCACTTTTCTTTCCTCATTTCCACACATTGATCTGTGCCATCAGTGCGTATCGTTTAAGTCTTTCTCTCATTGATTTCCCTCTACAGCATCTTGTCGCTTGAAGAGGCCAGGCAGTATCTCTTTGGTCCTGTGTGTAACACGACCGACTCGTTCCACTGGTGCCCTTCTGACTGTCACGATGCCATTCATACTCTGTGTCTGGACAAATTAGAGACATTCCAGCCTGTCCTTGTCCTTGTTCCAGCTGATTTAAGCTCTGGTGGGTTATGCCTGTCTTCAGACCTGATACAATCAAGCTAGGAATAAGGACTCCAAGTGAGAAGAACAGATTCCACAAAAAGAAGTAGAATAGGATGCCTGTAAAGCAACAACTGAGCAATACAACTCTGAACTTCTTGCCATTTAAGTGAATCTCCTGGTACCTCGGAAGTATGCTCAGTTTAATTCCATGGAATACCTTCTTAGAGTATAAACTAATACAAAATGCAAAATGTGAACTACATCATTTTGTACAAGCTTATGTATGTGTTTCTTCTTTTGCCTTCAAGGTAATCTTAGTATTCTTCAGAAATGCCTTATTGTGATGTTGTGTACCATGGTATTTAAAGTGTGTAGCTCAGTATGTGCTCCCCACATTTTTTGCCAGCCTTCCTCTCAGTCAGCCATCGATCTCCATTTGGCCGTTGTGGTTTTGTAATTACACAGCAAACGCAGGGCACCAAATGAGCTGAGTGTGCTCTGTTACCTCCTGGGCCTCTCTGACTAATGTGGTTTTGAAGCAGGCTAACCGCTCAGAAGCCAAGTCAAACAAACTCATCATTTCAGAATTAAACCACAAAGTGATCGGGCTAATTTGTCATCCACCTACATTTTGAGTTTCAGCCACCCTCATCCACATTCTCTCAGGACGCAGCAAACTGCAAACAGCAGGGAATAAAACCAACGGTGAGGGAGGTCATGGAAAGAGCCATACTAACTATCTCTAAAGTGATAGATGATCGTTTTTAAATGGTTTCTCCTGGTGAATAGGACGGTGCAGCTGGTGATGAGGGAGAGTAGGTGAGTTAAACTAAAAGGAATGCGTGAGAAAAAAGAAGAAATGTAGGTGCTGACTCTATCAGCAATGAGGCGATGGTTGTAGGTGGTGTTAAGACAATATTTTTAGCCTCAAACCACAAAACTCCTTCAGTATGTGCCACTTGTAGCTGCCAAAATTCTCTATATAGCCAGTAGCTTAATGCTGGGTATGTACACAGAGTGAGAATATTTCAGGCACAGCAACAGCATGATAAACTCAAAGGTATTCAGTGGAAATGCTGGAGTTATTAAGTTTTTAATACGCTGTTCTGCTCTGCTGCGATCTGTTGAGACCTTTTGTTATCTTGAACCATATGTTACTTGTGTGGATAATAAATATGATAAAAACTGTGTATTTCAGATTCAGATAAGATTCAGGTTGCCCTCTATGTCCTCTATGGCATGAGGTAACTATACCACAGTCTGTAATTAAAATAGCTGTTTAAAGACTTCTAGCATCTGTTCCCATCATGCTCCTAATATACAGTCTTATAAGTAATGTCATAGATAAACATAAATAACCCTTCACTGGTTCAAGCTTTAAAAGAAACTAAATGTCCTGAAAGGAACCATTTACATCATTTAAAATTTTATACCACATTTAGAAACAAACGGGGAACATCAAGCAAGCAATATATATATAGCACATATTTTTCACCATAACAGTCACATAGAGGAGAAAGTGTCTGAGACAGAGGAGGTTAAGGAGGATCCTCCTCTGATGAGAATGAGCCCTTTTCTGTAGACCACCTTTTTGTTTCTCAACCAATAGCAAACAGACTACCTCTAAAAGTGAAAAGTTATTATGGTCTGTAGGATAGATTAAGTGGCGCTAATGTCATCTGAATAGTTCCAGGTTTCACCAGAAACACTGTCAGACGCGCCAAAGAAAAAAAAACTGTTTTTGCGTTCTTCAGAACACCATCCATCCAAAAGGATATATTACTTTAGATTATATATTTAGGGGGATGTGTTTAGGGCTAGTTGAAAAGATTTGGATGTAACTCACATGCAAGCCTACATTGCGTTGCTCAGTTTGGAGAGAACAAATCAAAATGTGAAGCAACAACAAGTGTTTGGGCTGCTGACAGAGCCAGCACGTCTCTAAACACTGTCCATGTCTGCATCATGGCAGGACTGGTGAGAGCTTAATAAATTTACAGCAATATGGATGTATAGAACAAGTCGTTTCAAGAATTATCCTTTTTTTTACAAACCAGACACTCTTGTGTCCACTCTGTGGATGAATTTTTGGTTGTTTGTTTTATCTGTGGTCAAATTAGCCCCAAACATAATACTTGTTACTATTAATAACATACAATTTTTCATTTTCAACTTTTTTCATTCCATATATATTTTTTTTTTTCAAATATGTACTTAAAAATAATATAAAGCCATTAAAACACCAAAAAGATCTGTATTTTCAATTAAAATCAATGAGATTTTATAGTGATGTGCATATTTCTCCATATTCACATTACATGTATTCTGTATGTAAAGGGTAGGGTGGGGGTAATAATTTAAGGCTATTTAAGTAGTCAGCAAATAAACATAGCATGTGACATAAATTTGAGTAACAATTGACCCCAAAGACAATACATGTTACTATTGTTGATAACATAAACTATTTTTCATTCTAAATGTTTTATATTACAAACAGTTTTATTTAAAAATAATGTAAAGACATTAAAATACCAATAAAATCTCTGTTTTTAATTTTAGGTAAGTGAATGAGATTTAATGGTGATGTGCATATTTAAAAGGTTGCATTACATGTATTTTGGTTGTTTTTGAATAAAAGGTTATTATTATATAATCCTTTTCTGTAGTTTAAATTTGCTGGGGTCAAATTGACCCCAAACATAAAAGGTATTAGTAAATTTGAACATAACAGGAGGGTTAAACTTATCCTCAACAAGGCCCAGTGTTGGTAGCTACCATTACAACACATGGTTTAGTTAACCTATCCGTCTTTCAGTAAATCCACAGTTCTGCTGAATGCGTCGGCTATAAGCATTTCTAAACAACCTATAAGAACTCAATTACTTTTTTGAAAATGATACATTATTGTTACATTTTTGTTATCCCTGTGCATTTTAGTGTTATACTGAGTTTAAACAAACTGGTACATCGTTTAAAATAATTTGCAATTATTAGTACTCTACTGTATTCTATGAACTGTATACATTATAACCTTGCCTTTATTACCTGTATTACACAACACTTCATAATATTTTGCACAAAATCACATTTTTGTGATCATATCATTTTGATTTTATTTTGTTTTATTTTCTCCTATTTCTCAAGTCAGCATTAATAACGGTTCTTGTATCTAAAATGGGTAATTTGTGTTTTGAGTCATGTGATTCTGATTGAATGTAACCATGAAAACATTTACTGTGTAGATGAAAACAGTCATCCTGTACGTATATGAGCCTAAACAATCTGAGATTTGGAAGGTAATGGAATGTTTTTAAAAAGCAGTTTTTATTGAAGGGAACAATTTATGATCAATTTTTAACGAATTTTCAGGTCTATAAGAACAAAAAGTGCCAGTGTTTAATCCTTATCTCCCAGCTCCTGAGACTGCAGTAGTATCCCTGTAAAAATGAACTATATTGCTCTTCCAGCACAGAGAACAGCAGACTCCAGCATAATCACAAACTCTTTTTTTTTTTTGTTATTTTGCAGTGCACTTAAGATTCAGTTCAGCTATAACATTCTCCTTCATTTGAACTTCTGAGGATATTGAGTGTGTTTTTCCTTTAGATCAGGCAAGTGGTCTTTGGAGATGCAATTAGTGTCATATATCATATTATCTCATCATTTCAGACTTTTCTCATGCAGCTTAGTGAGTGATGTTACTTATGAATAATAAAAATCGCTTTCTTTTTGCCTATGCACTTTTTATCTGACAGTGTGAATGTGTCATACTCTTCATCCAATCAGATTTGTGAATATCTTTGCCAAATGATAATCAATAGTTTTATAATCAATACCATTATTTACAATGATTTTTTTATAATACTGAAACTGTGTGTTCTTTATTATTCTATCTTTTTCACCCTCTTTCAAACAAAATAAATTTTTATCCTGATTACAGTTCCCCACATACTGTACATGGACATGGTGAAGTGAAATTAAAAGCCCTGTCAATTTTAATGCCTTTAAATTACTGACTGTCAATTCTTTTTAAAGATCTACAAAAATATCTATAAATGAAAACTTCATAAATAAAATAACAATAAAAAATAAATGCCTGTTATGGTAAAGCTCGGCCATTCTTCTCTTCACCCTAGAACACTTTCTCCAGCAGTATAATATTAGCATGTCTATATTTATCCACAGACTTGTAGAGTTTATTGTAGTCTCACTGTGCTGCTAACATTCATGATCAAAATTGAGCGATGAGGTGCAAAAGGGGTGAACTAAAACTGACAAATGCCAAATACATTTAGTGGCACCTTTAAGGCTATTACAATCAAGATGTTATTCACAAACTATTTACGTCATAAGGAATTGCATATGTATGTCAAATTAAAGAGCTTGTACTAAATGTGCTGGATTGGTCTTTCTATTTTGCTCTAACTACTCTAGTTGGGGTGGAGTTTTAGTTGAAAAATATATATTAGTTAAAAATATATATAATTTTTGTATTAACAATATTAATAATAATATTGCATATCAAATTTTGCTTAAGCTAAACACGAAGCAATGTTTTGCACTTCAAATGCATTCACTCCTGGTAGTCTTTGGCATAAAACCAAAAATGGCAACAATTTCCACTGGAACTAATGTAATTTCACTTCTCAAAGGACCAGCTATGATTGTGCCTAAAGGCTTGGATGCGTCTGTCCGGAACACCTGTCCCGCCGTTTGTTTCAGCAGGGAAACACTGATCGCCTCCGATGTAGCTTGCAGGTCCTGTCAGCTCGGTGCTGCTCCCCGGTGCAGGGAGACAGATTTTCAATGAGCTTTTTCACTGAGCTCAGAAAGCCTTGTGTTGTATGATTCATACCCTGCTCTCACCGAAGCCTTTCAGTGTACATACGTGCACCCTCTTCCTGTTATTTTATCTACACAAAAGTGTGAGGAGCGTGCGTGTGTGCGTACCTGTGTGTGTTTGTGTGTGTGTGTGTGTGTGTGTGTGTGTGTGTGTGTGTGTGTGTGTGTGTGTGTGTGTGTGTGTGCGTGTGTGTGTGTGTGTGTGAAAAACACCCTCTGGCATTTTAAAATGAGATAGGGAAGTGGCAGGTTGCTCTAGAACACCATTTGGTCCTGGCATATGAAAGAGGCCCTCAGAGACAACAGAACAGACAACAGTGTTGTGGAGCCATTGCCTGATCCCAGCACTGCAGACGGATCTGTTTGAGGAGCCGTGTCCCAGTTTTAGCCATGGAAATAACATTCCTTGTTATTTCTGGTGCTTCTCATGGTTTCAAACCATCAGAATAAACACTATTACACTACTACAGCATGATTACAGCAAACAATTGTAAAATTACACACTGATGTAATTTTACAAGGAAATTATAACAAAAAAATTACTGTTTTAATCAAAAGATGTCAGAGTTTCCTTATTGAAAAGTATCATAATATTGTACTGCAATTTTTGGATTAATCACATCAATTAACTTCCTGTATGGGAAATTATCTTCAATTATATATATTATAATTTATAATTACAAATATTTGAATAAAATGTTATCTCAAATATGTTAAATCGACAGCCATTCTAGAAAACAATTAATTGCAGTCTATTATACAGTGGAGGCACAATTAAAATAACAGACAGATGCTGGAGAAACTGCTGCCAGTTAATTACGATTATTTACCAAAAGTATTTCTACATGCAAATTGCTTGAATAGCTCTATAAAACAAAGTAACCCGATTTACGTTTTACTAAATCCGAATAACAGAGGAGTTACCATGCCAAATACCAACAAAGCATGCTAGAAAGATGTTAGTTGACTTCTTTTTTCTGGACTTCACCTCCTCTAACTACTTCCCTTGGGTAGAACACTTAACATAACAGCTTTCCCCACAGCTGTTGTTAATGTTCACACAGTATGTTGATAAATTAGTAAAATTGGGTGACAAACTCTCCTGCATAGCTAACCTAAAGTAAGCTTTCCTAAACTAACAACAGCGATGAGACATTTTTTTTCCTTCTCAAGAAGAAAAGTGGAAAACCATGACAGGTTTTCAAAGATTCTTAAATAATTTAAAGAGTTAAAAGGTTCAAAGACACTCCTACTTTGTTTGAAATTGTCACTGTGTATCTCTGCAAAACTGGCAGCCTTCTTACTGAGGCAGCTGCCTAACTACACACATCTAAAAAATAGAAAACCAAAAGACCTGAGAAAACACAGGCAGCTCCTTAAAATATCACAAATAAATGGAAGGAAACTGTGTAGATGTCTGAATTTTGAGGCTGGTGGAAATAAATTCTATATTTAGGCTTGAGCTCAATGCATACACTTACTATCACAATACACATACTCATGTTCCTGCTTTGAAAGGCTTAGAAACTGACCATTTCTTTTTATAATGGTCTACTGCAGTATGGAACCACCTAATGTGCTTCTCCCAGCAGTGGAGAAAAAGAACCCAGCTTTATGGCAATCACCTTGTTGGGTGTTTGTGAGAATATACAATATTCATTTTCTCAAACCCTCTGATGCACTGCTGCTAAAAAATACACTATATACAGTACATAAACAGTTAGGGTTGGCAATAGAATGTATAGCATTTCTCATAGTAAATCAGCCAAGCACACTCTCTTAAAGAGAATCCCATCTTCCTACGGTCAACACAAAAACACACAAATTCCAAAAATGAATTATACAGTATGAACAGCTAGAGATATATGAAAATACATTATGTTACAAAAGTGAGTGCACCTCTCACATTTTTGTAAATAGTGTTCAGTTTTGTGGAAACTGAAGATATGACACTGATACAATGTAAAGTACTCAGTTTACAGCTTATATAACAGTGTAAATTTACTGTACCCTCAACAAATAGCACACAGCTATTAATGTTTAAACTTCTGGCATCAAAAGTGAGTACACCCCTAAGTGAAAATGACCAAATTGTGCCCAAAAACTATTTGCAGGTTTTTCTGTGCATCAGCTACAGAGGAGGCTTCCTACACCATCTTTATAAAGAGGAACAATTCTATTTTTCACATTATCAGAGTTTTCTTGCCATAAAGTTGCATGTTGAATTTTAGGCAAAACACCAAATTTAATAGGTATCCTCCCCATTCACAAATTTAACAGAATTTAACTGAAGTATGTGATTGCTGCTACCTGCAGAGTTACTGATATAAGGAAAGCAGGTATATTTATTTTGTGTATTTTTGGAGGAATGAATAAACTGGCTTTAATTCAACCTGTGTTAATTTACAGGGTTCAAATAATCTAAAGTAAATTAAAAGGTTAAAACATTTAAACATGCATCCATAAAAATCTGCGATTTAAAAATGATGATTCTAAAAATGACTCTCTATGCTAAAAATATCATTTTTAAAATAAAGATGAATTTCCAAAATTTCTCACATTAGTAAAGTGATATACAAATCTAACTGCAGATTTTTTAAGCACTTTGAGACTTAAAGGATACGAGGGCAGGGAAAAGTGAAACCCTGCAGCTCTGTCTTGGCCTGCACGTATTAAAAGAGAGATTTCTGAGAAGTGATGTGTGGCACACCATTAACGCCTGTGTCAAACACAGCATCTGTGAAAAGGAAGCCTACTGCTGTGCACTTGATGTCTTACTAGAATGATTAATGTGTCCTTGAAGAGTAAGAAGTGCTCCTCTCTTCTAATTCTTGTAAGACTCTTCAGACTCAGCCGTGTCTAGCTGCTTTCCAGGAACATTCTAAGAGTTCTGGGAAAACATGTACTCAATTTAATTCAGTTCATTGTTTCACTGAGGACTGTGGGCAGAGATTTAATTAGAAATGTTTTTTGGGTGTGATGTTTTTTGCTGGATAATACAAATATGCCACTGAATGCAGTGTAGTCCTGTCCACACAGTAACCTTCACACACATGGGATCTGAGTCAACACACCACACAACAAACTCTACAGGCCCTATCTTATACCCTGCGTGTTGCGAGCCTCAAATGAGTGAAATTAGATTAAGGGATTGGGGACATGTCTTTCCCAGGCTTAGTAGAACACAGATTATTTTACCCTATTAATTTCCACCAAGCCTAATCATTGTACACATGTAGAACAGCTGCACAGACCTCTTGCTGTGTCCTTAGTTTATTCCTGGCCAAACGTCATCTATAATGTTTATTCTCCACTGAATATCCTTCCCAGACCTGGGCATGGTTTCAGCTGAGAAACTGCTTCTTAGCACTTATTCTGCCTGTTTCATGATTTTCCTCAAGGTCAGCAGATACTGCTGATAAGACTGCAGGTCTCACAGT
This sequence comes from Astyanax mexicanus, assembly GCF_023375975.1. Classification (NCBI taxonomy): domain Eukaryota; kingdom Metazoa; phylum Chordata; class Actinopteri; order Characiformes; family Acestrorhamphidae; genus Astyanax; species Astyanax mexicanus. The sequence continues at coordinate 57,176,299 of NC_064408.1, forward strand.
GGGTCCTGTTTTGTCATTTCATCAGGCATGGTGGTTTAGTGGGCAGTCAGCTGAAGCGTGCTTTTCTCGCTCCGTAATTGGCTGCCGGCGCTGAGCAAAATGTGTTTCCTATACAGGCATGTTCACATCAGCCACAGACAGTGGTAACCAAATGTGATGTTTACATTATCGCTAAGAAGAGGACAGACACGCGGTAAAGTGGTGACACAGTGATTCAAATAGCCCATTATTGAAAAAGTGGATTTGACAGTGACTTACCCTCCACAAACAGATGTGTGTTAAACCTGAAACTGGTCCAGCAGGCTGAAATACATTCAAATATATATTTGGTTTTCCACTGAATTAGCTACAGAACAGTTTTAATCTCAATTGTCCAGATACCAAATTTCCTATATATATATATATATATATATATATATATATATATATATATATATATATATATATATATATATATATATATATATATACGTGTGTGTGTATGCATATAAAACTACAGCAAAAAATAAAAAATAAATGCAGCCTAATTAATGTCTTATTTTATATCACAATATTTTAAGGATATTCAGGTCATTCTCAAACAGAAGATTTCCAGTTGAACATAGTTAAACACATGATTTACAAGATTCAAGAGTTTTATTGTTATATACACTGTACACAGGCATGAAATCAATGCTGAAATCCTCCACTAAAAATAAAAGAAAACTGATCAACAAAAAAAGACTAAACACATTTATACACTAGAAATATCTCCTGTATTTTTCTGCACTGAGGGGAACATTAGCCAGCAGCAGGCTAGGTATTCGTGGTTGTGTGGCTCTAGCTTTTAGCTTAGCATGCAACCCCCCTCTCTTACCACACATCTTTCCAGGATTGTGGATATAGTGCCCTGAGGGTGTACAATCTTTACAGAAATGGGTCATATGCCAATGAAAATTCAGGAAACAGCTTCTCCTTGTCTAAGTAATTGTGAACAGTGTTGAAAACAGTTCGCTTTCCCTAGATACTGCCCTGAACTTTTTTATATTTAGTTGGTTGTATTTTTTTAATTAGACAAATGAAGTTTAACCACAAACAGATTATTGTTATTTAATGTCTGAAACCATAATTTTTGATCAAACTATGCATGTACTTAAACAAGTGCAGTCTTAATCTTTTGTAATGTCCTTTTTTGTAAGGTTGAAATGTTTCACTGACCATTTTGGTAGAGGATCTTACTTAATGCTTAAATATTTTGGTCAAACAGGATCCTGTCACACGAAATGTCTCGACAGTTTTCTCCCTTTGCCAGTATCCATCTGGATTAAAAGCTTCAGAGACGTCAGGACAAGCTAAAGTAGACAGCTTGTGAACCCACATAAAAGTGTTTTAAATCATTTGTAAATAATGAAGTTTCACAGCCTGACATGATAGGTGTGACAGGTTCAACTGGAGGATCAGTTAAATAGAAATACATAGCCTTCATGGATGGTTAGCAACAGAGGATTCAAAATACTTGATAAATATCAATTTATTCCAAGTCAATGTTATTACTTTCTCTGTATACAGAGATGATTTCTTATATAACACGTTTTTCTTAGCTTATTGTTCATCTTCTGAAAATTATGTAGAACTCCGCAAAGTGGCAGCAATTTTCGAAGCAATGCCTGAGTACCAAAGGCCCCGAGCACAACACAGAACACTCTTCTATCATTAATGAGATCTATTGATTGCAAGTGCCTCTCAGCACTGTATTGATTTACAAATATTTCAATTTCACAGGATTGCTCAGTGGCTGTGTTGAGCATTTAGAAGCTATTAAACAGATCAGTCATAATTTACACCATAATTGGGTTTCAGCAATGTTTTTGCTCACAATTCACTGTAACAATATAAAACCACTTTAGCCTTCAGCAAACGCAAAGCTTTTTGTCCAGCTGAAAGTGCCTAGCAGCCTTAAACATTTACTACATCTCTCTGCTGTAGCTGTTTTAAACAAATAACATTCTTTTATACTGAATTCAAAATTACACCCACAGTACTGGCACACTGCGGGCTGACCTTAACCTTCATAGAACATTCAGAGCCACAAGTAGTCAACACACAGGATACTTCCTGTAGTGTGAAGAACTATGGCTACATATCTGTATTTCTCCTCCAAACCTTTGGTTTCAATTTGAAGCAGATCGAGTCAAAAGGACACAGCGTCCCCATGATGAATGTTGCACCAAAAAAGCTTTGTTCTTGACAAGTGCCTTGTCCTTAAAGCGAGAGGCCTTAACTATCTGTTGTTCAGCAACAGGAGGCGGTTTTGGCAGGAGGAAACGCATTTCTGACAAGTCACTGTCAGGCAGCTGCTGCTGGAGTCTATGTAGGTGCTGGTAGAGTCCTCTGTCTTTTCTTAAAACAGAAGCAATGAATCTGAAAGGAGCTTTCATACCTGACAGCTTAGTGTCCTCAGTGACAAATCACATCACAAAGCCAGCATAACAATGCTCTTTGCCAGCAGGGGATTATATGGAGGTTCAGCTACCTGGAGACTAATTTCAGATTTACCTCTGCATTCAGTCTTATCAAAAAACCCTGTCCAGATACACACAGAGAACCTAATAGAGTATTACATTTTACAGGCCAGAGCAAACAAAATGGGTTGCTGTTATTTTTCTAGATTTTGCTTGGGCTTTGGGGTTAGCACTTTAGTTCATGTGTACTAATACAGGTCATGGTTAGCCTGCTAGTCCATGTTTACAGCATTAACTCATGATTCAAATGTAAGCTAACATTTACACCATTTACATATGTTTAGAACATTCACTCATATGCATTGTGCAGTGATGTACAGCAAGAAAATGTAAACACACAATAATACCTTTATAAAAAATATAATTATACTATAATGGCTGACATACTTAAACATCAGGTGCATGTGTTGACACTCAGGGCTCACCCTAATATGAGCTATTTTTATGGAAAATGATTTGTTATGTTAGTGATCTTGATTTGTTAGTGACACTCTAAAACAGGGGTGTCAAACTCATTTTGGCCGAGGGCCACATTGGCATATTGGCTGTCCTCCGAGGGCCAGATGTAACTTATAAATATAAGAAAATGTAACCAAATGTAATATATGTAAATGAATGTAATTACTCCTTAATGTTAAATAACTCTCAATATATTATTTATTCAATCAAATATTACAGTTGCATGGAAAAAATGTTTGCTTGTTGCTCTATTAACATAAATCCTGTTATGAAATCCAAAAACTCCATCAATCAAGAACCAAACTATACAAGTGAATAGAAATGACATAAAATACAAGTTATATTAACTTTGATCAAAACGTTTGATACTGAAAAGAGGCTTAATAAATATAAAATCAAAAATTGTGAGCTGTGACAGATTTAGCATTTCCTCATCCAACCACTAGTGGGAGCTGCAGCAGCACAAGCCCACAGTCTTTACTGAGTCAGAGCTACAGCCCAGCCACGGGCTACAGGACTCAGCTGAGCCAGTCTGGAGCGTTTTTAAAATTTTAAGTTCTTCTGTGTATGAAATAAAATAACCCCACTAACCGGATAATACAGCTCTCTACAGTTCATCTTTCAGCCCAAGCAGCTAACAGCAGCAGTTTAGAGCAGCGTCACGGAGTCACTGCTCGGATTACATTATAAACAGGTCAGTTATCGCGCTGCTAACCTCAGGATGTTTATAACTACGGAGTTTAGAACACACCACGGCTGCAAGGTTAGACTGCTGAAGGCTACTGGAGACTATTAAAGGCTATTGGAGGTTATTGAAAGGGTTATTGGGGGCAGAAATCAGTAAAGGCTGGTTAGATAAGTGATTCACCTCCTCGTCCTTTGCTGAGGTGAAACGGTGATTAGCGCTGTCACAGTGATGTTTATTAACCTCATTAAAACAGATTTTATCAGCTATTGTCTTATAAATATTTACACATAATTTATATCTCTTCTAAAAAGCGTTTATTTTGGTCAGTAACACAAAATGCATACCGGTCTTTCGCCTTGAAGCACAGCCGTCCGTCTGCATCAACTTTTCTTTTTCTGGATATTATGGGATAAACATGTCTCAATTCCACCCGCGAAGTTACACCTTCCCTCCGGCAGGGTTTCCACATCAATGACTACACTGCCGTGTAGTGGCAGTAAGCCGTAACTTTGCGGGTAATACAATCGACAAGCATTGTGGGAAATTTATTTTTTGGTCAAAGAACGCTTCTGACCTATTTATTATAGACACTAAGATTTTACAAGCTCTCGCGGGCCACATAAAAAGACGTGGCGGGCCACATTTGGCCCACGGGCCTTGTGTTTGACACATGTGCTCTAAAACATTTATCTCAGCCTACTTAAACTACTGCTATGTTGCATGATACAAGCTATTTGGTAAGATATTATATTTTATCCATTTATTTGTAAAAAAAAAAACATCCCTATATTTATAAAAACATCCCTATAACGAGCTGGTAATTTATGACATCGGTAGAATCAACTACTTTTCCAGCACTCAGAAAGAAAACCACAGTGTTGTCCAATAAACTCTGTCACTATAACATTGGGTTGAATGGATGTAGATTTCTTAGTTTAAACACAGAGCAACCGGGATTTCACTATACTATCAAAACCACCATTTGTTATTCTACAAAAGACAAACGTAAAATCTCATGAATGTCTCCTTTGTTATGCATTATATTGTATTTTCAGGTATTATTATTATAGTGTATATATTGTTATATTATTAAATTAAATTGTACAATTATTTTACATTACTGCATTATTCTTTACATAGTATAAAACCTTGTTAAACCATATGTTCCACATGGCAATGTGATATATTCTTTGCAGATTTTTTTTTACTTTTTATTCCTGAGATATACCTCATTAAACACTGCCTCCATCTGTACAGTTTTCAGACCTTGGGTATTTAGAGTATCCTGTTATCTGAAATACTTGTCATGCATGTGCAAAGCACCTTTGCCAGTGTTAAATTCACACTGTAAGTGTTAATTAACACTGTGAGTTTACAGTGTTAGTGTTACACTGACAAATATACACTGTGCTGTACCCCTTTCAATGTTTAATTTCTGTTCTCCCCTTTTTTATTGTGTGGGCATGAAATTGCATGAAAATGGCTTGAACGAATTGTACTTTTAATGCCCACATAGCACATTTCTGGGGTTCAAAAAACTGGAAGTCTACAACTTCAGGAATTGGCTTTTGACATCAGTTATTATAAGAATGGAAATGTCCCCTCAAAACCCTCACTCACCATCAGTGTGTAGTCTTGCCCACCAGGGCTACCTACTCTTGGGTGTTCAGTTCTCTGTGGCTGTGTACACACTGTGATGACACTGTGTGATTTACCTATCTTAATTAAATATCAACAACAGTCTAATAATGGCATCTAATTCAATATCTAAATTCTTTTGCTGCATGTGATGTTTTTTCATCTCTTCATCACCATTTTATTGCCGTGTTGGATGACGCATGTTTCCTTGTCACTGCTTCTCTGTGGGAGAGGGCTTTGCCCTCTATTTATTGCCTTTTGGCATGTTTTAATTATGGCTGCCAGGCTACATCACAGCTTTAATTATAAACCAACCCAGCCTACAGTCCTGGAGTTTTTCCTAGGGGAATAAAACATACACAGCTTCCACTGGAGCTTTAATCAGAATGCCTCTATCTGTGGCACTACACACATACAGAACCTGGTAACAGTGTAGGTGTGGACAGGGCATTTAGCCTGTGTAGAACTGCAATGGAAAAGTGGGGTAAAAGCCCAACCAGTAATAACTCTATTAACTTCTATTATAACTTCATCTAACTTCTATTATAACTCTATTAACCCTAGTGTACTGCTAAAATTTTACAACTGTTTCACATTCTGTAGTGTACCACACCCCTTAAAGCAAGTAACATCTAACTGTTCTTTATCAACACTACACTTTAACCAATTCCTGTATATATTTACAATACATTCATACAATAAATAACTGTTTAACAATCTAATGTTGTAAAACTGTAAAATTGTAAAACTCAATGCATCCTGGGATGTCCTGTAAAAATAGCTGCCAGCTGTACTCACTGTAAAATCACAAGTTTAAACTTGGTTTGAATAAATTAAGCTATGTTTTAATTAATTTAAGATATATCCAACCATTACTCAACTAATTTAAATTAGGTGAACATTGCTAGGCACATATACACTCACCAGTCACCATCACCACCATGTAAAATGATTGTCCCCTGATCTTGGGTAAACTTGTAGATCATATATTATGATAACTGCCTGACCTCTGTGTTGTAGGCTGTCAGAGCAAGCATCGTTTCCTGAGCTGCTAATCTGTGCTGGTTGTATGATATATTGTTTTTAATATAGCATTTTCTTTCTTAATCTAATTACTTATTAGATTAAGATCGATTTAATCTATGAGTTTCAAATCTGTATTTTACTTAAATGAAATGAAAGAGAAGACTAAATTCAAATTTATTTTATTCACCTGACCATAACATTCAAAGTACAATTTTTTGTGAAAAAGCAATTGATATAACAAAAATATATATATTTTTTTAAATGCACTTTTTGGGCATAATAACTAAAAGTCTGTAGGTTTTTTTTTTTTGAAGTTTTAATTAACTATATAATATAAAAAAAAATTTCGAGATTCCTTTTAAACATTAAACAACACAAAAACTAAATCGGTGACATATAAAACCAGCTAATAGGGCTAGCTATGTTATGTGCATAACCTACCAATAGAAATCTGAACGTACATTAGCTTACCTGTTTCTAAATGTCTTGCTGATGATTCCTCATAAAGGTTGCTGTGTTTTCCGCTGATTTTCTTCAAAATATTTCACAATGAGTTTTGTTATGGTATGCTATGGTAGCATAGCTGAACTTTTCCTCCAAAAAAGTTCTATTCTATGCTGACATGCTGTGTGAATTAGCTGCATGGCGAGGAGTCTGGGGAAGGGGTTCAGGGGGAATGCCATTGTTCCTACATCCATGTGGATCGGCTTTGTCCCACATCACTGGTCAACAAGAAAATTTTGTGCAAATAAATTCCCTGTTCGTCAGTCTTTCACATTTTCATTAGTTTTTGTTTGTTGATGAGAAGTGTAACACATTTTATCAAAGTTTCCATTTCCAAGTATGATTTTTTTATTTAGTTCCTATCTTGTTTTTATTATAAAAAATAGGTTGTCAACTAATACTTTTCGTCATAATTTCCATTAACTAAACTAACACTGGTGTTTAGAGCACTGGGCCTTTGATAATAAGGTTGTGGGTCCAGGGCCTGTGGTATTGCACCAATGGACAGATGCACCAATGGACAGATGTGCATCTGTCGGAGCAGCAGGGGTGATTCTAGGATCAGAGTTTTAGGGGAGCTGAGCACTCAATAAGGCCAGCCCCTCACTTTTTTAACAAAAAAAACAAAAAAAAAAAAAAATCAATTTTAACATAAATTGGAGCTATCCTTTAACTTCAGAAGACAAGCCACACATTTTTTCAGCAGATAAGAACCTAATAATATTTTTTTTTTATTTAGAGCATTTATTTGCAGAAAATGAGAAATGGCTGAAATAACAAATAAGATGCAGAGCTTTCAGACCTCAAATAATGCAAAGAAAACAAGTTCATATTTATAAAGTTTTAAGAGTTTAGATATCAATATTTGGTGGAATAACGCTGTTTTTTTATCAGTTTTCATGCATCTTGGCATGTTCTCCTCCACCAGTCTTACACACTGCTTTTGGATAACTTTATGCCTTTACTCCTGGTGCAAAAATTCAAGCAGTTCAGCTTGGTTTGATGGGTGTGATCATCCACCTAACTCTTGATTATATTCCAGAGTTTTTCAATTTGGTAAAATCAAGGAAAAACATCATTAAGTGGTCTCTAATTTTTTTTTTTTTTAATATTTTGTATATTCTCTTATTTTGCTGTATGTGTGTAACTTTGTGTGTGCGCAGAGGGCAAGTTGATCATACCACACTGTAAAAATTAATATGTTGATTTTAGGGAATTTAGCTGTTATTTTTAAGATGTTTACCTAATGTCTACTATTTAAGTGTACTAAGGAATTAAACAGGAATTTAAAGTCTCATGTCTGTTGTATTTATTATAGTGTTCTAGTTCTATGTTGCACATTTGCACTTTGTTTATATTGTACTTTGTCTATATTGTGCTGTATATCCCATGTTGCCCCATGCCACTGTGTAATGTACTGAGATGGAATTACAATAAAAACCTCTTGACTCTACGGTGCACTTGCACAGCATTTTACATGTTATGTTCAACTATTTGCTTCATAAGGCTTGGGCATTTTTCAACTAACTAAAGGCAAACTTCAGTTTAATTTAAAAAGAGATATATACGCCTATGCTGTGTGATGATGTCAATAGGCTAGACCCATCACCAGCACTTTCTATAACACTGTATTAATAATTGATTGTAACCTGTAATACTTACCTGATAACTTTCCTTAGGGGACTCGTGGTCTGCCAGCTCTCTCCTGAGTGATCGAAGGGCCCTCGATTACTAGTGGGGAGGGGGGTGAGACTGGTGCTCCGTAAAACCTGTGGGGGAAAAAGGGAAATGTTATTAATAATATGTTGTGTAAATACTTACCGGTAAAGTGTATTATTTTGGGGTTAAAACATGTCTATAAATAACTGATATCAGTAGTGTGTACAAATTAATGTTGTTTCTGTATGTTTATATGTATGTTTTAGTCACCCCCTAGTAATGGTAGCGGCCAATTGTTTGGTGGGTGGGGCTACAGCCTTAAAAGGGGAGGCGTGACTAAACTTGGGGCTCCTCTTTGTATTTAAAAAATGGGGTTGTTAGAGGGAGGTAGGGTGTTTGTGCAGCAAGCCAGCTGTGACCCTTTACTGGCTGATGTGAAGTCAGGTAGCCCTCATTACTTTTAAAACCCCTTTCTTTTCATTTTTTGTACAGTTTTTCTTTAACTTTCTCTAACTTTTCTTTATTTTTTCTGCGTGCTGTGAACTAAAATAAAATCACTTGGGATTTTGCACTTATCTCGGATGTGTTCGTCTCTCTCTTGTTGGTGGAGCCCGCCTTCCAGTCCTTACACTCCTCCACACGTAAACCCAACAGCAGCAACATTCACAACCCGTTTATAATAATTCTTCTTTAATTGCTTGTGGGTGGACTCTTCTTGCATGGGCCTTCTCAGTCTGCTGAAGAGGAGAGATTTTTTGAAATGCCCTACAATTATTAAATGAATACGTTAGTAAAAAAAAACAGTGCTGCTGACTCCAGAGAAACTAACCTAGTCAGAATTGTTCACAATGATGGTGACAGGAACCAGACATCAGATGTAGTTAATGCATATAAGCCTTCTTGGCTTCTGAGCTAAGTCAGCGAGTGTATGTCCGTTTGCCCATTTGTAGGTGGAATATGAACTCAGCCATCCATATAATAAAGCGTTATTGAGGGTGAAATGGGATTTTTAATTGGCTGGAGTCAGAGAGCCTGTATGGTGCCAAGCCAGCAGTCCTGCATTTTTACAATGACATTGCATCCCCTGGCAAGCTCCACTGATTCAATTGTTCAGACCTGTGATATGTCCTTCTGTCAGTAGAGCCCACCCGGCTGAAGCCCCCCATCTACACTGTCATATTTGCACACACAGCTCATTTTGTATCAGTACTGTGGACACATAAAGATTTAACTATACTGTTCACATGGCTGACTGCAGTATATTTCAGGTTATTAAGCCTTGTTATTTAGGAGCTGCTTTAATATCATTACTGCAGAAAATAAACAGTGTCTGGTACAACTTACTGGTTCCCTGGTAAATACTGTGATCTGTTATTTGATTTAATAAGCTGAATGACGTACGCAAAATATTTTGATGATTTTTACAGACATTAAAATAAGTTACAAATATTGTGGAATAACAAGATAATAAATCATGTATTAAATTCAAGTTTCACTGTAGTTTCTATTATTTACATTGATTTTGTTATGGTCAAATTGGCTATATAAGTTTTAAAATGCATTGAGTTTTAAAACGCAATTGTTTCGAGAAATTAAGTAAAAAAACATCTAAATAATAATGTGATTTTAAAACGTGGTCTCAACTGGTGATTGTAATCATTTTTTTACATTTTATAAAAATACACCGAAAGTATATTTTTAATAAATACAATTATAATATAATTACATTACTTTGAAATAGAACCAGACAATGCAAAAACACATGCTGCACACAGTAGAAAGGCATGGCAGCAGAATAAGATGTAGTGAACTGGATGGGTCTGGCTGCTGTGTAGATCTGTCTCCATTAGGGAATGTGTGGAGAATTTAAAAATGACACTGTTTAAGAAAAGAAATTAGCACTTCATGTTTGTCTAAGTGAATTAAATACAGATGAGGCATACAATCGGTGCGTCTGCCTGCCGTTTAGTCAAAAACATGTTTTTTTTGGACAGGGATTTTTTTGGACAATTTTTGGAATAATTGAAACTGGGTATTTTTAAACAGTACATGGCTCAATGCTAACACTAAACAGATGCAAGGCTTTTCTTTCTGAAACATCAAGTAACAGGACTGCTACTGTCTCAGCTGTGAGAGACATCAGTGAGACTGTTCATCTGATTGAATGAGTTGGCAGGTAGCCACACACACACACACACACACACACACACACACAGCCAGCACATACACCAGGTACAACAGGACCACATCGTCAAGTTTGCAGAGAATATCAGTGATGGGACTCATCAGCAACAATGATAGAGGAAACGAAAGAACCTGTTGTCTGGTGTGCAAAACGTCCAACCCCCAATCCTCACAACTTCCTACAGAGGCCCTACTTAGGCCTCAAAACTCCCACTAACACCACACACAACATACTGACCTATCAGTGCTCTTACACACAGACCATCTGAACACAGTTAGAATTTATATGCTATTTTTGTGCAATGATTGAATGCTTTTCACCATTTGAGCTCTATATCAACATTCAACAATATCATTTACTTCCTGTATAATTTGCAATAATATCACCCACTGTACCAAATAACATTCAATGTTCTATACAGATACACTATTTTACAATACATATAAAAATGTATATCTATGTATATTTTTTTCTTTCACTATACATATATTTTATGTCTGTCAGTGCTATATGTCTGCTTGTGTGTTCTTGCATTTGTGTTATATTTGCACACGCATAGAGAAATGCAATTTAGCAAAAATTAAAAGACAAGTTCACAAGTTAGTACATTAAAACAGAAAATGTAAATGTAAAGTAAAATGATTTTTTAAACATGTTTCCAGTTTCCAACTAGATCCAAGATGAAAGGAAAGGAAATGAAAGAGGAAGACAGTAATTAATAGTATGGGAAATACTATTATTATGGGAAGGGATAGGAAAAGATATAGAAAAAAGTACAAGAGAGATTAATAGTATGGAACAATAAAGAGAAGAAAACAAAGGGAAGAAAAAGAAAAGAAAAAGAAAAGAAAATACTAAAATAAGTCAACATGCCACCAGTTTTTAATAATGATAAAGTGAGAGCAGAATAGATAATGCTAAACTGATTTTTTCATGCCACGCATTTACAGCTGTTCTGAGATCTGTTCATTCAGGACTAAAGACTCTCTGTGAAAATGAGTACAAAAAAGATCTGATCTAAAAAGAGCAAGCTGATATGGTCAGTAGTGAATTTGAAGCATTTTATTTTTACTTGTTTGTGATTTGGGTGGCTGCTCAAAAGATTTGTATTCCAGCAATGCAATGAAAGCGTAACATCTCCACACCATTCAGGGCTTCGGAGTTCCACACAGATGAGCCTCGTGATCAATAGGGATAATAGCCCTTGCTACCTCCGAATTGATCGGTTTAATTATTCATGCAGCCATAGCTCATAACGCGAAAAAGATTGGGTGCCAATAGTGCGACATCGACCCACTTTGCCTCTTGGCTGCTGACTGCAGCAGAAATATCATTGTACTCTACATTCATGCATGCTGGGCTTTACTCGGTCTAGCGCACTATATGCACAGTTACATACAACACTTGGAAGTGGAAGTATTAAAGTATTACAAGTTGTACTTAAGTATTAAGTATGACAAGTAGTTTATTGTAAAATGTAATACTTGAGTTCTGAAAGTAAAAGTAGAATACTGTGTTGTTCATTTATTACAGAAAGCAGTAGAAAGTTCTCAGAGTGAAAGGCAGGACAGGAGCAGTGAGATCAGCTTGATCTCTTGATTCACTCAGTGATGAGAAGCTTAATCAAACCTGCTCTGGCTTTAGTGATCATGTGGGTTTGGAATGATTCCTAACATTTTTATAACTGTAATGATTAACGATGCAGCACGTGAAAATAGATTAAACTCATCTTAAATATGTAGTGAAGTGGCAGTAGGAGTAAAAATAATACTCCAGTAGATACAAATAGAGCATTGTAGTATTTAAGTAAGTACAGTGAAGTAGTTCTACTTTGTTACTTTACATCTCTAATTAAATATATGCTCTATATTTATGTGTGCATGTCTGCAGGACATTTTTTGAGGAAGGATCTTCATTCCTCCCCAAGTCCTGGATATGTGTTTCATTTGAGGAATTTGGTTATCACAGGAGTACAATGAATAGTGATAACTGCTAATTAATTATAGTAATGGAAGCGACTTATAAATTACTCTTGTTAGTCTTGTTTTGGAATCATGCTAGGATGGTTTAGGTTAGCTAATGTTAACATTAGCTGTGCATAAATTGTCAAAAAGCACTCTGTAATGTCAGATTATTTATTTAAGATTTATTTAAGGTTTAAGGTTTATTTAAGACAATTAGCTACTATTATCTAAGAATATTAATACATGCTTGTAAATTTGCTGAACAGATTGCCATCAGATTTTCTGTGTGTATGTAAATGCACTTAGTTGACAAATTATGGGAGCCTTATATGATGAGAAGTAGGAATGAGAGAGCAAAAGGAATGGCAAGATGCACTAAGATTAAGAGACACCAGTGAGACACAAACAGTTTGCGAAGCTTTGTTAATCTCATCTACTTCTACAGAGCAAGGAAGAGAAATCGAACTCATTTATTTAACTGAAGTCATTCCTCCTAGATTGCTTTTTCACCCTCTGTGTTCTTCATTCCTGTTATCATCCTTTTATCTTTTTTCATTTATTTGCCTTATTTCTCTGCTCTAAAAGGCCTCACAGAACAGCATCACTCGAAACACACCAGGGCAAGCAATGTCCCACTTGGGCCTAATTTCTAAATTTTAATTTGCATTCTGCAGAACTGCATTAGGTACATATAGATTTGCAAACAGAAGCAAACCTGTCTGAGCAAGTAACAAAGGTTTGTAATTGCCAGCAATAACCGAGGAGTGTTGTCGACACATCCAGCCTGTGTTTTATTGTGGCATCCAGGAATGATTTCATTTCTTAGTGCTCTCCTCTCACAGACACACTCACTCAGTCTGGCAGATGTGATATTGGAACAGCAAACCCGCTACAAATGCTGTTTTGTCCCAGGAAACAGAGAGGCATCCCATTATTTTTTATCACCAGACCAAACTGCACTTTGTTTCTTTTCTTTTTCTCTTTGCTATAAATTGCCCATTTATGTAGGACAAGCTGAAGAATTATGGAGTGGTTATGAGTTTAGCAGCAATAAATGCCTCCAGTGATGCTGAATATTAAACTAAATGACTTCAGTAAGACATTTTTATTTCCTATATTTCACATGGGTGTTTCTTTTTTACCATTATTATTTTGAATACTGCCATCAAAGAACACTGGCTTTGTGGATTTTCTTTTTATGGCATTTGTGTGTCTACAGTAGTCATACCTTAATTAATGACATTAAAAATGGGCCAACAATCACAACTATGATGTTATTGATTACAAATATTCACCATGACCAATACTTTTTCTCCATTGCTGAATCCTATTGTTAAAATGTAACATTTCTCAACTTTATAATGAACTGATTGTCAGCTTTGTTAAAGTTTGCCCCTACCTCCTGTTCAGGGCGATATTTGCCCATAAAAAATCTGCACACTAATAGCAACTGTGTATCCTATGGCCAAAGCATTATAAATTGTTTTTAAATATTTTAACCTCTTAAAAATCCTCAAACCATCTGTTTTATCTCACTCTACTTGACTTGGACATAGCTTTGCACATACTTACTAACTTAAAGTTATTCTTGTAGAACTGCATTTCTATTAGTGTATTTTCCATAATGTCTCAACAGTACCAGTCAAAAGTCTTGAAAGGTGAATCTCTTTCCCAGTCTCAAGCCTTTTACAGCCTCCAACAGGTTTTCTTCCAGGATTTCCCTGGTGAACAAGGCAGGTGTATTTATACCGAGACTAAATTACACACAGCTGGACTTTAAAGACAATTGCTCTGAATTTTATTTAGTGGTTTCAGAGTAAAAGGGGCTGAATAAATTTGCACATCACACTTCTAAGATTTTTTATTTCACTACTTTGTAGTGTGATAGTGTGTCACTTAAAATCTCAATAAAATACATATAGGTTTGTGGCTGTAAGGTGACAAATGTGAAATGCTTTTCAAGCCACTGTAAGCACGTATGTATTACATTCTGACCCTTATTAATAAGAGGGCAGAAATATAGTTTAAAAGACGTTGCTTTATGGATATAAACACAAAGTGTTCAAAATATAAAAACATAAGCTCAGAATAATGTGGAAATGATGTGATCTAACCCAATTCCTTCCCTTTCATTAAGCAACAATACAGACATACTGAAGATCTTAATCTCTACACACATGTATGAATACACTATCTGTTCCTACATGACTTTGCTGAGTAAGCAAGTGCACCCAGCTGTAAAACTGGCTATCATCCATTAGTTACAGGGTGTTTTACACCTCACCACTAAAGCTGTGTGTCCTATCTGAATTAAAGAAGGGATCTGACACCTTAACTCAATTCATCATAGTTAGTGTAGGCTGGTGCATCTCTTTGTAGTGATGCTTGTGTACATTTTATTATTTAACAATATTAAGAAAATTGATCATAGTATCATCGTTTATCAAGTACTCATATATAACATATACAATTAGGGTATAAAACAAAATCCTTTTTTCCATATTTTGTTGTTTTAGGATAAAATAGCTCATTTGATCTGTTTGGGAGCGTCAGTTAAGCACTGAATAATGTAAATTAAGCTATGAATTGTAAAGGCCACAACAAACAGAAAATTAAGAGTTAATTTGATTCTGTCATTAGGAGATATATTTGATACTTTTACTATCGGTTTCATTGAACGTTATTTTAAAGGCACGTCTCTTTTCATACCTTGCACCTGCATCATTTAGCAACAGTGCTTGTGAATATACCTACGGCGATGGCAGTGGTGGTCTAGAAATCAGATACATTTCTAACATATAGCTATCTTGGCAACAGAAACACAGATGCACCTATAGTCTAGGTTGTGACTTAATACAATCTAGACTTCCCCAAGGCATGTACACCCCTGCTTGTTACGCACATATGGACATGCAGCAGCACACAAACCCACAGTGCATGCCTGTTGCCAGCTAAGCTGACTTTTACAGTAAGCAGAATACTAAATAATATAACTTCATTACATCCACAAAAAAATATATATGACATTGTTATATTACTTAAATGAGCTGCTCGCACACAATCACAGTGTGAATGAGCAGGTCAGTATCCCCTGCTGAGAAGCGTAGAAGCGCTGCAGCTTTAAAATAGTAATGCTCCAAAATCACAGCAATGGTGGTTCTGGGGGGCCAACAGGGGGCCAGTGCCCCTCTCACAACACGCTTGGACTCCTAAACTGCAAGAACTGGAAAAAAGGATACAATTTTTAATCATAGCAAAGACATTGACATGTGATCATTTGTTAATGTGTTTGTATGACCTGACAAGTATACAATTAAGATTGTATATGAAAACTGTATAAAGAAAATGCTAAATAATATTAAATGCATACTTTTTCTTAATGCCTGCAATTTACTATAAGCTAGAACATAATGAGACCCTCTAACATAACCACTGACCCATAGACTGCCCCCATTGAATTGGTCTTGAACCTGAATGGCAAGAGACATGCTGATTGGTTTATTTCACTTTACAGCATGAACACACCCACGATTAATTAAGAGAAATAATATGTGCCTTTTGTGTTTTTAGAGCCACACAAGATGTACTTTTCCTATTGTTACGACAGCAAAGACACACTGATATGGAGGACCAAAACTGCCAAAATTAAAAATAAATACATAAATAAATAATAACTAGTAAATCACTGAATAAAAGTAATATGGTAGATAAAAACGGTAAAAAAAATAATTAATGTAAAAAATAAATACATTTACTAAAAAAGAAATGTCTTAATACATTGTTATTTATGGATTTATTAATTTACATTGTTTAATTTGTCTTTTGATTTATTTGTTTATTTATTTACATGACTTTTTATTTATATATAGTTTTGGTCCTCCATACACTGACACACCATAAATCATAATCCTATGTGTAGCAACAGGGTAACAGGGTGCTAGAACCTCTATTCTGTTGCACATTTTCCCCTGAAAATGATGTTGCTCCAATATTGTAATCACATTTATTTTTGTCAATAAGTTTAATAACAATTTCCAATCAAATCCATTTAAATAAGAGTTGTGGCTGTGTATCGAGTCCTGTGAAAGTAATTCAATCACTTTGCTGTCTATCTTTTTCAGCATCAGAAATTCTATAACAGTCACAACAACTTTCTCCAGCAAATATATCTCCTGACATGCTGAAATATTCTGAATGTTCAAGGCCTGCACCACAAAATAAGGTATTGCACCCTTCATCTCTCTATAGCTGCCCACACAGAACATATCTTACTGACATTGCTGGATCCTCATCTGTGCTATTTGGTCCTTTGGTCCTTTTATGAGATTCTCCCACACACAGCGCAGCCACCTGAGCTTCCAAGAATATCATACAAGAATATCATAGAAGATGCCTCAGTCATGAATAAAATATTTAAAAACATTTCAAAATAAAGAGTTTCTATATATTAGGTTTAACTCAATCATGCCATCAATTAGGTTATTATCTCCCCCAAAATATTTTCACCTAGATTTACAATATAAAGAGATAAAGAGTGTTACCGTTGAATAGCATTGTATTGCTAGAGTCTGGTCTTGGCCTTCAGACCATAAACAAGTGTTTTTTTCTTATTTTGGTCTCAATATTATTAAGTGCATCTGACAGCTAATGTTTTTTTTAAACTAAATTAAATAATCAGTGGTTTAAGGTTGTACAAATCAACATGTAGCAATGGCACATTGCTGACTGACAGTCATATCTACCTTATTCTGCCACGCCCACCTTAAAGAGTTTGCTTCTTCTGCATTTGTGTTAGAATATCCTGTCAGTTTATATTAAATGATTTTTGGTCGTATCGTATTTAAAGTAACTGCAGTCTGAAGTAGCTACTGCTGTGGATAGTAATCATAAAGTAGCTAGCTATGCTAACCCAACAGTCCAACAGGGCGTGCTTACAGCTATTCAGAGGATTTGTGGGAATATAGCTAGCTAACTAGCTAGAAAACCCACCACCTTCCAGATAAGTGGAGCTGTCTGTGAGAGAAGGAATTCAATTTAAAACATTGTACACAAAACGTCTGCTGTACACATACAAAAGGATGCTATGAGAATCTGATTAAATCCCATGAAGTTGTAGTAGAATTCATTGTGCAACTATTTATTGTGAAACTATTTCACTGTTTATGTTAAATATTTATGTTTTATAGTTACTATAGAGCCCACTTTTCTATTGGTTTTTAAATGCACTGATAAACGTACCATACTGCCACACTGTTTTAATGTGATGTCTAAAAAACTCCACCTGCCAGGGCCCTGTACACACTCAATGTCAGTGGGCCCCTATCCATGTCAGTACACAAGGAATGTCAGCGGGAAAAAAACAGGATTTTTAATGGGCCCCTCTCCCTACTCGGGCCCTGGTAGCCATGCTACCTGCCAGATGCCTATGAAGCAGCCCACATGAATAAGAGGAAAGTTATGGTTAAATAGACATAGTTGTCATATGTGGGCCTGTGTGCAAAAGGGTGGTGGCTGTCCAAGTTGATTTTCAGTCACCGTGGACAAGGCACATGGACCAGTAAACAGGAGCTGGGGTTTTATGTGGATGGGTTAGTTGGGCTCTTGGGTCTTCCACTCTGTAGATCCTGTTTAGACAGAAATTTAATTAAAGAGCTGTATATTAGCATTTTATATCTATATGAATCTACAATTTCACAATTTTTTATGTTAACAAGTAAGTTCTCTACATGAATGAAAATACAAACCTATCATGACATTGCAAACAGACCATATATTAGGTTATCATTATTTGCGGTTTTACAGAAAACTCAGTCTACACTGTTCATGTCTTTCTATGATTAGACTGCAGATTTAGCTGTAGGTCTTCTGCCTGAACACCAGGGATTCATGCTAGATTACCATTCAGTCAATACTGCTGAGCCACCAGAGGCATGGTAAAGACTAACTACAGTGGCTGTGGGGTAATTATCTTTTAATTCAGACCGCATACTTCAAGACCATGGCAGAATCCTATTAAACAGTAAGATGGAACTGGCCTTTGCTCTTGGCACCAGTGATCTTTTCCCCCTCCCCACCAACTTCAAATTTCAAGTTTGCTATGCTGTTAATGTTTACACATTGATCTGTACTCTGTGCTCTGTATCTTCTCACACTGACCAAAATTAAATTAACATTATAATTCATTAAACCAATAGATTCATGCTTAATTGTGTCATAATGCACGGCAAGTCCAGAGCATGAGCAGCTCCCCAAATGTCACGTTAACATTTCATGGCTCTGCTTTATTGCCATAACATGCTGAAGAGTTTCTGCTCGCTGCATGGCGTAGTGGGGCATCAGTTCTCAATAAAGAGGTTATTATTGGGAGCGAAGGCTCTGAATGACCTTTTTCTCACACTGTCCTTGGGGGAATGAAAAGCCTGAGAAATGCATTTCACACATCGGGCTGAATTAATGGAGGAGCTCTGACTATCCTGACCCACTTTTCAGCTACACCTAGACTGCCTTGCTGTGTGCTCATCTGCAGAGAAATGTTAATATTTGATGTGTGTTTTGTCAGAGAAAAAAAGAAGGACAGATGAAGCACAAAAATGCTGACTTTGAGGTTTGTTACAGAAGGCGAAGCTATAAGATGCTGTAAATTTTTATTCTTGAGTTCTAAGTGCTCAAAAACACAAGCCCAAATACTTTATCCAGTAAAAAAATAAAGAGCAGACTAATCTAAGTGCTGTTCACTGTTTGCTAATGGTGTCGCCTCAATCATTACTCTTCTTTTATGCCATTAGTATAGTTTTATTATACTCTGCAGCTTATTCACTGATTACCAGCAGCTTGTTTGAGTGCTTTTTTTTGACTCCCTCTTCTGACAGCACTTTCTGTGGAGGCATGTCAGGTTGTCAAGTCTACATTCTCAATTTTTTACTGCTTTAAACTAGCTGAGTTTGTACTCCAGCCTTATTCTTTCGATTCAAATGGCACTACTCACAAACTTCAGAAGAGAATATGCTGTTGTGTCTGTGAAAGTGATCTTTAAAACCTGTAGAACTGTTACTTTTCTGGACCTACAGCATATCCACACAGGCCTACAGTAGCAGTAAGTGAGCAATGAGAGCAAGGGGTTTGTGTTGTGCTAGGACGCCTCCTGCTGTTTAAATTTTGTCTCATAAAAGAAGGGATCAGCAGCACTTGTTTAAGTTTCACAGAAACCATAACAAAGTAAAGAACCCTTAAATGAGTGGTTAACCTGCTGTATATGGTTCTAAAAACATTTTTTGGCTCTATTCAACACCACAAATGCTACTATTGCAGTTTATGCAACATTTTGCTATTAAGACATGGCTCTTAAATGGGTTCTTAGGGACCATCTATGTGTTTCCCGTTAGATACCTCTGGCTGCCCTCTGTTGTACAGTTTTTAAAAGTAGACTAATAAACAATAAAAAATTATTTAAAAAATAATAACAGAAGCGTACAATAAAACACAGACCACTACATTCTGTAGCCCTCTGTATGCCCCTATTCAGTGTTCCGTGTCTAAGTTGTATAAACTTCCTTCCTGAACATTACGAGATCTTTTAGGAGTCATAATAAAATGTATTATTATTATTATTATTATTATTATTATTATTATTATTATTATTATTATTAATGTTATTTATTATACTACAACTATTACATTATACTACAAATGAGTTGACATCACGGTGCAGCAGCACCCAATGCTAGCAGGCTGGCGAGTGTAGAGCTCTGGTAGTATGACATTTTGGTTTAATATTCTTCTTCAGAGGTGATCATTCAAGTATGATATGAAAAATGTTGAGCAGTGTAGTCTGTGTTAGAGGTGGTAAAAGGCAGATAAGAAGAGCAGGTGAGCTTTAGCTGCTCAGCAGTGCTTAGTGGTTCTCAGTAGCACTTTCCTGCTAGACCATCAAACAGAAATTATGTCATTAGTTGTGCTGGTCAAGAGCTAAGTTACTCAACATGTTTACCAGGGTACATACATTTTTAGCTTCCCAGTCACTTATCAGTCATCAATAGAAGCTAGTTATCAATAGAAGCTAGTGTTTATCTGGATTTTTCAGCAGGGACATAATTAGGGTTGCCAAATGTCAAGGTTTACCTGGATTGTCCTTTTTTAATAGTCAGTCCTGGAACAATTATTATCTATAAATGTCTTGATTTTGTAGGTTAGTTAATTGTCTACAGTGTGTCTGTTAAATTGACTATTTGGATTTACTCTGTATGTTCTTTAATTTTTTCATTCTTATTGGTACTGTCTGTGCAATCACGTGACTTCACTCTTTTAATAGTGCAGCTGTTTACCTTCTGATGAGGTTACTTATATAGGAGTAAAATATATAAACACTAAGAAATATAAGTACAGATTTGTACTAAAAAGAGGATAAAGCTTGTCTCTGGGGCTGTACCTTATATTGAGGTACAATAGAGTACCTTTCAGTAAAAGTTTTTTTTGTACCCATGTTTTTTTGTACCAGTAAAGATTATAAAGATTATAAACATTATCATCAACTGAATATGTGTCAAGAACATTATGATCCATAATTAAATTTAAAATACAGAATTGTGATAATGTACCTTTTGGCTGGCTCAATAGTACAAATATGTACTTTCTGAAAGACACATCTAACCCTGTAAAGATCAATATTATACCTTTGAGGGTATAATTACGAAAAGCGTACCTCTGGGTACAAGAAAGTACTCATATCGTACCTCTGTTTCTAGTGTGTAAGAGATATTAGAAGTTTTTACTTTTACTACATTAAGCTTTTCCTTATAATAAGTTTTAATGAAAAGAAAACTTATGTTAACGTATTTTAAGCCTTTTTTACATTAAGTGTTTTAGCCTCTTCTTTTATTGGTTCTTCATCTAGATAGGTAAGTACCACTGTCCTGTATGTTTTAGTGTTTCCCTGATGTAATTTGCCCAGCTCGCCTCACTGAGAGCTTGTTAGTTGATTAGTTGGATGATGTGTTGTATATATATGTAATAAAACTCCGGAGGTGTCATATCACCAATTGTCTGCTTGCGTTCTAAGCTGCTGTCCCTTGACGTCAATTCTGTGCACAGTGGTATTAGCTTAATTGTACTGTTTTTCTTATTACGACTCCTAAATTATCTTGTAATGCTGTTAGCTTGTAGTGCTGTTCAAAAGGAAAATGTACACAGCATAAAATGTACAGTGCTCTGAACATATTTACTTACCACAGAATGTGATAGAACTTTTTGAAAAGCCCATTCATTCAGCCTATTCAGAAATTCAGACACGGAACAC
This sequence comes from Astyanax mexicanus, assembly GCF_023375975.1. Classification (NCBI taxonomy): domain Eukaryota; kingdom Metazoa; phylum Chordata; class Actinopteri; order Characiformes; family Acestrorhamphidae; genus Astyanax; species Astyanax mexicanus. The sequence continues at coordinate 57,198,215 of NC_064408.1, forward strand.
CAAATATGTGTATAAACAACATGGCTCCGACAATAAAATGAGGACAATGTGTAAGTAAATGGGCTCTAATACTTTCCTAGTACAAGGAAATATTGTGCACAGTAACTGGCCATATGTCTGCACACAGACATTCAGGCATACTGTTTTAAAACCTAATTACTAAACCAATGTGCAGTACCTCCAGATTACTAACAGTTCACTAATTCATCAGCACAGAGTGAGCCATATGGGGTTTAATAGGGGGTTAATGTTTGATATATTTTGAAGATGTTGCTCCGAAATGTCTAATAAGAAATAAAAAAGACAGATGGGAAAAAAGAGCATAACTTGGCCTTAAGGTGAACAAGCAAATTAAATGGAACAAGAAGGACATCTAGTGGAAGTATATATTAAATGTAGATTTAAGAATATAGAGTCAAGTATCTTGTATAATCTACTTGGATTTGTGGTCTAATATACTATACATCATCAAATTCGAAGAAATGAAAATAAATATATACTTTTTTTAAAGTAAATGTAGAATGAAAAGAGGATGAATCTATAGTTTAATAAATGTTGAAAAGTAAGATATTAACCTTTCAAATCATAATCTACATTGATTCAACCTTGTTGTATGATGTGGCTTCAGTGAATAAATGTTAACATGCCTTGATCCCCCAAACAATTAATAGCTGCTCTGTGGTGGTGCTGTGGGGTCTTGTGGTTAATAAATATACAGAGAAATGGCAGGTGTTATAATATTCAGACTAGACTATGTATTGTTTTGTCTAAATGCTTTTTACTGATTTATGGGTGGTTTTCACATTCCAATAAATAGTCATTTGCACAGGTAGTATAGAGATGACTTAATCTCATGCTAGATGAGATGATAAAAAGAGTAGGACAAGGTCCCAGAGCATTTAGAAGCTCTTTTGTATTTTTATGATTTAGCTTATTAATATAGCTAAAAGCAGTAATTTTAGTTTTCATAGTGTCATTATTTTGTAGTTGGGGGCATGCTGTTATGCAGATATATCGCATTCTGGGTATAAAAATCACCTCTATCATGTTAGGTGGTAAATATGTAAATATACAGAATCCTATATAATTTGTTCCTTGCACATTTTTCTCCTGTACATGGATTGTCATTGTTAAAGAGTCGTAATGCTAATATTGCTGCATGTAAGCTGATGCTACTGCTCATCATTTAACTTTAGTCATTCCAATAAGACTTTTTAAACAGCGTCAACAGATCTACATTTGAACTATAACTAGTTGTAAAACGAATCACTGGGGACTATGGTAAGGTTTCAGCATTAATAGCTGGTCTGCAGTGTGGATTATGGAATAACGATATATATAAATGTATAACTCCCTGCACTTCAGGTGCACGGTTTGTGTTTTATTACTTACTCTAGCTCATTACAAAGAGAGTAGGGCCAAAGAACCTAGAATAACCATTTTAGAAGCTATTCGTTACGAGCGAGTCCAAAATGAATGGGTTCCTATGGAGCAAAGTACTTTATACTTTACATCGTTCTCATTTCCTCAGCAAAGAAGAATATCCACTGTTTTACCGCCGTTATAAACCGAATAAACTCTCTACATATCACTCCATCATCAGCTCACCGACCAATCAGCTCACAGCTGCAGTGACGCTAGAGACTCTGTAGAGGAGAGTGTACTCTGGGCGTGTTACACCACTAGAGGGCGCCCTCGAATCAGTCTAAAATTATTCCCATCATAAAAAACTGAAAAAAAATTATAAATGTTTGATCATTTTATAATTAAAATGTCCTAATTTCCTGATAAATACAGAACTCTCTTGTCTTTTAAACTCAGCATCAGCTCACCACCCAGTATCAGCTCCCAGTAGCAGTGATACGCTTTTACTGTCTAAAACCTGTAGAAAACTGAGACATACAGGTAAGTTTCTCTCAGTTATCAGCAAATAATGGATATTAATTTTCTAATATCCAGGACAAGTAGTTATTATTTACTAATAATAATTCGAGCTTTTATCCGTTTAGCTCCGCTCACCCCGGTTCATTTTGGACTCACTCGCGGTGCGCAGTCATTTTTTGCTTTTTTTTTTTTGCACAACATACAATCCAAAACACAGAAGAAAACACAAAATTAAGTCACAAAGTTCGAACAACTATTATTACAGAAATACAGCTATATACAGCTAAAAATAAGCTATATTGGACATATGGATTTATGACATTGTTTTCTATTTTTAATTTGGCGAAAACTAGTTAATAAATGTATATAACAAACAAATGTTTGGAATCTTTTTATCAAATTTTGTATTTAATAAAAATTAAACCTATAATTAAATTATAAAGTGGGCAGGCTCTCCTGAAACCGGTAATTTGGCACAAACGCAAAACTGTTCCCTTCGAGTCTCCGTAATGACGTCACCTGTGAGGGCCTCCTTGTTTTGGTTACATGTTGCTAGTTAGCTTTAGCGGCGGTGAACTGGGGCGATTTTACCTCAAGCCCTCTGCTGTGACTATTACTGTTATTATTAGTGTTATTACTGCTGCACTGACCGCGTAGGGATGGTGGTGGGAGGTGGTGGGAGGTGATCGACTGGTTGAGAGGACTCCTGTAGGTCTATGTATCGACACCCAAACATAAGCTATGCCGGTTCAGCTGCAGCCCCGGGGTGAGTCCAGCGCCTCGGCTCCGCTCCGCTCTCTCAGCGGCTCTCTAACGTTTAGTCGAGTGAGTCCGTTAGCTAACCGTCTCGTCTCGTTACCCCCTGCCTCTACCTTCTCCTAACTCTTAGCCCGGTATCTGGCGCTGAATGACCGTCTCAGTATAACAGTTTAATCTTTAGCTGAACTCTCTGTGGGGGTCTGTGGTCCGCGTGACCCCTTAGTCTCGAGAAGGGCGGTTAGTTGTTCTGTACTGGAGGAGACTGGATTTACCATCCTCATACATTCAGAGAGAGAAAAGATTAATACACTGATCTCTATTACTCGATACCTGATGGCAGTATTCAATATTTACACTATTTTATGTGCATGTCTGCTGGTTTATAAATATGTATGTAAGTGTAAAATTGTGGACTGTATTTAGCCCAAATATCACATTTACTCTACAGCATTAAAACAGTACAATTGATAAAGTGCATATTTTACATTCGCATTATTTCCACATCGTGTTCTTCTTAAGTTCAGTAAATATGCCGTTAAACATCCACTAATATTATTGTTCATCACTGTCTTCACTAAAGCAAATTGTCAGAAATGTCTGGAAAAAATTCTGAGTTTCTTCTCTCTTACAGTCGACCCATGTTTGTCCGTCCTCTGAGCGTAGTGGGCTCTGCTCAAACTCAGCTTATTGCCGGTGTGTGGAGACCCTGGTATCAGCCCACGTGTTCATGGTGGAGTGGTCATCCATACCAACAGCAGCCCCACTGCCTCAGCATCAGCAAGAAACACTCTTCCTTTAGCTGGAGAGAGTGGAGGCGACCCAACACTTTTCTCCAAGGCGGCCTTCCTCTCTCTACTGGGCAAATGGACCAATCAGATAAAGACCCCCCATTTAAAAGGAGGAAGAGCACTGAGGAAAAGGTAACAGGGGAACAGGTGAAAGTACAGCGCAGTCCTAAGCGCTCAGTACCAGGTGAAAACCGGGAGCAGAGTCCACCATGGCTAAAAAATGTTGTTGGCGTGCCGCTGAAACCTGGGAAATTCCCACCAAGTTCCGCGAATAAAACAGGTGATGAAGCAGCATAGTAACTGATTCACCACTTTTTCATACAGAGTACATATACCTTTCACATATGCTCATTATCCATTGTAAGCAGGGTACTCAGTATTATATAACTACTGTCTGTATCCCATCAGTTTGTATGCACACTGCCTGCCCTGTTCAACAACAAATATACCAACACTGACAAGATATTTTGGTGGTTGTATCATTCAAATTTTATCCCACTTTCTAGCCAGTTTCAGAGGCTAATTACCCAACCCGCTTATTAAAACTCCCTGTATCACTAGCAATGCCTCCAACACTAGGAGGGTGAAGGCTAACACACCCTTAAACAACTTATCAGACACTGTCCCCTTCCCAACTGCCTCTGATGCAGCATCACTGGGTAGCCTGCACACTTAGAGGAAAGCACAGCAGCCCAGCTCTAATACATCTACAGACACACATGCTGACCAGAATCATGTTGTGAGTGATGTGAGGAAAGAGTGCCATCTACCCACCCATTGAGAGAATAACAAATTGGCAAGTGGCTTGTAAGTGTGTTGTATATAAGGAATGTTTACTTACAATTTGTACCAACAATTGTCATGTACAGAAAAATACAAGTCACTTGTACCACTAGAGCACTCACTCAAATGCTATTACTGTTTTGGTGTCACAGCTGTGATGAGAATTATCAACCACTCAAAAATATCTGGTCAGGGGGGGTTCTGTGGCTAATCTTTCCACTGATAACTGGTTATGAGGGTATCTTATACATAGTGCAGCAGTAGATGGAATATAGACAGCTTGATTCCTGTGACAAAGTAAATAGATGAAAAAAGTAATGTAAAATAGATTTGATAAGAACTAAGTATTTATTTGTGCATACAGAGTTAAAGCGACGTTGGGAGGACCTCTCTCTACCCTATGGCTGTGGACCACAGGCAGACGGAAGCATACATAAGCAGACCTTTGATTTTTCAGTGATGTCCTACAATATTCTCTCCCAAGAATTGCTCCTTAGCAATGCTTACCTTTACAAACACTGTAACCCACGCATACTGGAGTGGAGGTACAGGTTCACCAATATCATCAAAGAGCTGGAACGACACAATGCAGATGTAAGTGAATTGTGTATTTTACCTGTAAATAAGAGGTTGTGTTACACATGCTATCATTATGATGTGGATATTGCATCCTTTATAAATTAGCCACAAAACCTTTGGTGTCTTCAAAGGAACATAAACACTGACTCTGGTCAGTTTTTTGTGTTGTCATGATTTTTATTAAATTACGTTTTGTCTCCTTAGATTATGTGTCTTCAAGAGGTGCAAGAAGACCACTATCAAAAGCAGATCAAACCCATGCTAGAATCTCTAGGTACTGGATGTTTTTGGACTTTAGAGAAGTATTATGTACCACAATGTAACAACATAACTCTTATGGCAGAAATACATGTGTATATATAGAAATGTGTAATGTTGTTCTCATTTTAAGGCTACCACTGTGAGTACAAAAGACGAACTGGCAGAAAGCCCGATGGCTGTGCTGTGGTCTTCAGGCGTGACCGATTTTCCCTACTCTCCTGTCACCCTGTGGAATACTTCCGTCAAGGAATCCCTTTGCTGGACCGGGACAATGTAGGTTTGATCCTCCTGCTTCAACCTGTGGACCCCTCAGGCTCTGCCTGTAGCATTTGTGTGGCCAATACACATCTGCTATACAACCCCAGGCGTGGCGACATCAAGCTTTCCCAGCTGGCCATGCTGCTGGCGGAGATTAGCCGTGTGGCCCGGCTAGCTGACGGAGGCTCCTGTCCTGTGTTGCTCTGTGGAGACTTTAACTCCGTGCCCCAGTCTCCCCTCTACAGATTCATCAAGGAGAGCAAGCTGGAGTATGTAGGCATGCCTATTGGGAAGGTGAGGAATGCCATTTAAGATCTAACAATCTGTTACATTGTTGCAGTTTTTTATGTTTTAAGGGGAGCTGGGAGTGTGCAAAAATGGTCTTTGTAAAATTAATTAATTGTAAAACTTGCATAATACATATCTCATTGTTTATTATTTTTATATTTAGGGAACATGTGGTAACTACTAGAAGTAAATGTGTGGCGTGTGCAATTTCAGATTTATTAGTAATTAGATACCATACTATTAAATATCCAATGTTGCTTTTTCTGCTACTTGACTTGCTATTTATACTGGGCATCAGTAGCACTACAGGCTATCACTAATATCCCACATGGTAATGGTGCATAAATATTTCTCCAGTCTCTCGGTTTTGACTTTTATCCAGTCTCTGTTTTAATTCATTTATCTCCATCTTCCTCTTGTTTTAATAGGTTTCAGGACAGGAAGAAAGCTCTAGAGGGCAGCGTATCCTTGAAGTCCCCATTTGGCCTCCCAGCTTGGGCATCTCTCAGCGGTGCCAGTATGAACTCCGGTCCAAAGGTGATCATTAGCTTTAAATCTGAAAAAAGTTTATTAGTAGCAGTAAAGTTTCTGATTTTGTACAAATATGCTGGAACATCTTAATCTAAAAACATGTTTTTTGATTATTTCTCTTTACTTAAATAGTAGAAAGGACTGGTTCCCATACCCATTCCTGATATTATAGATATTAAGACATCTAAAGTTTGCTTTCTGATTGACTAATTTTCTCTTTTTTGGTCCCTCAACACAAAACATATAGAAAAGAATTTGCAGCAGGAAGCCTCAATCAACAGGTAAAATGATTTTAAAGTATCATTCTAAATTATTGCTTTAAATGTATAATTTATAGCAGACATTTACAACTATGCCTTTATATGTTTTAACTGACAGTAGTACCTTTTGACATTTTTCCTCTTACTTTTTCTTTTGTAAAACTTGTCAGCACAGCTGTTCAGTCAGGTTAACATGAACGGACTGCTCACAGTGCCGTGTGCCATGTCTAGTTATTGACTCGCCACTTTCTTCACAGTGGTGACATAACCATGTATAAAGACATTCCAAATGACTTCTTCTCTGCCCCCCCCAACACCCCCAGTCTGAACAAAGCCAGCATCGAGCACGGTCTGAAGCTAAGCTCAGTTTACTCACACAATCTGAAAGAGAATGGGCAGCCTGAAATCACTACCTGTCACTCAAGGACAGCCATCACTGTGGATTACATCTTCTACTCGGCAAATCAGAAGGATGCCTCTGGTCAGACAGGTACGGTTTGCAGCAGCCGTGGCACATTTGTAAAAATAAAAAATAAAAAATTACAAAATACATTGCTGTCTTGTTAATGCTGATGAGGCTGCTTAAGACATGCTGTAGGCAGTATAATTTCTAAACGTCTGTAATTTACAGCAAACAATCACTTCAACAACTAACAACTGAATTGTACATGAAGTGCAGCCTACCACAATACACATTCTGTATTTTAATTCTTGTTTGTGTATTGACGTGTGCTTTCTGGTTGCCATGCCTCTGTCTCTTTGCTTTCAGAATGCAGTGTGCCGGCAGAGCGAGGTCTGCAGCTGCTAGCCAGGCTGGCCCTGGTTACCGAGGCCGAGCTGGGAGAGGTCAACAGCCTGCCCAACCAGCACAACTCCTCTGATCACCTGCCCCTTATCGCTCGATTCCGGCTACACTCATGATCCAGCGTTTAATAAGCTTTTAATAAGTTTGGACTGATTACACTGATCGTTAGTTTCTGCATTATGGTGCAGCAGATCTAAGGGGAGAAAACAGAGACATTTCACTTGCATATGTATTCCCCTAATTTGCATGATCTGTAGGACTAGTAAATGTTTTTTCCCCCAAAGTACATTAAAATTTGTCAAACACTGGCAGGAGATCACAGGATACGTAGAGTGCATTTTTAACATATTTGATTTAATTTGTGGTTTCTCAAGAAAAAAGTCTGTTTATATGTACATTTTATAATACAATTTTTTCATAGTATTGAAAGCTGACATTTTAAGTACTAAAATAAATTAAATAGTAATGGCACCAGGAGTGACATAATTGTTGTTTCCTACTTTTTAAAAACTGTACAAGAAATAAATTGATTGGTGCTACTGAAGTCAGATGCAAATGAAATATACAACAATATACAGTTTCTGTCCTTGTATTTGTTCTTGTTTATTTACCTTCCTTTTTCATCTTTTACAGTTCAAGGAAAATAGAGATTCTGTAGTGAATATGTCAACCTATGTTAATAGCTGCCCCACATTTTAAACTGATCAGCTTTCCTTTATACTCAAACATGTTAATTAGTGTTTAAAGGCGAAAGTTGATTGTAAATCAGCACACTTTTCCTGGCAGACGTGACCTCTGTGGAGTCATGATAACAGCCTTCTTTTGTGTCTGTGTAAGCGCATTAGTAAGCACACCTATGCTTTATTTTGAGAAATGGAAGCCACCATCTCTTGACAGCTAATTTTCCCCATCTGCTAGCCCAGCGCTTTGTATTCTCTTGAGTTACACAGCTATTCACAAAGTATCTGCCAAGCAGGGACTATTGCTTTTGAAAACAAAAAGCTTTGGACACTCACTTTGATTCTCCTCATTTGTAGTAGTATTCAGTATTGAGCAGTGTATTAGGAACAGCTGTACAACTGCAGGGGTTGGACAATAAACTGAAACTGAAACACCTGGTTTTAGACCACAATAATTTATTGTCCCGACGGACAGTTCTGGTGGAAACAGGAGAGTTGAGGTAAATTCTGCTGTGATTTGGGCAGCCGTTGTTTTTTGGATACAATCCGGGTTAGCACCCGAACATCCCTTTCAGACAGCTTCCTCTTGATCGCAAACCTATGGATGGAAACACTGTGTTGATAAAAGAGTTTAATAGAAAGGGTCTAGACTGGATCAGGATGATAAAAAGGCTGTGGTAGATCACCGCTCTGTTTAAATGGTTAACAGAAAAGCATTTTGGAATGTGCAACATGGTAAACCTCAACAAAAATGGACTATATCATCAAGACGAGTGCAAGTTCTACTTTTGTCAGGCAAGAACTAAATGCTGAGGCTGCACAGGACACATTCTCGCAAAAATGTACACCTAAACATTAGGAAAAAAAAGTAAAATGCACAAAGAAATTGACACCAACTAAACCAATGGACCCAACCCACCTTGTGCTCACATTACAGGCTGGTGGATGTGGAGAAGTTTACTTGGCACAGTTTAAGCCATTTATGTGAATCAATATTAATAATCACAATTTAGCCATCTATTCGCTCCACAGCTGCTTCTGGCATGATGGTGGCAAATTTCAAAGTAAATTCAAACTGGTTTCATGAATTGAAGAATGGGTTCAGAGTTCTTTAGTGGGCATCCTATTGACGAATTCAGAATCCACACCTTAAGAATGTGGGAGAGCAGAAGATCACAGCTTAAAGGATGTCCTTGAAATCTGCAGGAATTGTTATGCAATCATGTCAACCTGGACCAGAATCTCAAACAAATGTTTCAACATCTTGTGGAATCCAGGACATAACAAATAGGTTGGTAGTGAGCAATCTAAGTCCCTACTTAGTATAGCATTCCTAAAGCTGCATTACAAGGTAAGTGTAAGGGCTTTGAGTAAAATCAGCATTTTGAAGTGTACATATTCTACATTTCTTATATTTCTCATACTACTACAGATACTGTACATTACAAATGTGGCTATAAAAGTTTATTTATATATTTTTAATAGCAAATTTTGTTTACATCATTTACAATTAACAGAAGGTTTGTGTCACTGTGGTTTTAATACTGATATTTATAAAGTTTGTATGTCTTAATTGGCTGCTTTTCATAAAGCAGTTAAAGCTAAAACACTGTAACTACTGGGATACATATGGATAGGTTTTCTTGACCTTACACCGTTTTTATACTAATCATTTTTGCAGCTTTCTTTTCATAGTGGACTTTACACTGGAAAGTGAACGAGTCTCCGTAAAGTTAAGAAAAAAAAAATCACTTTACTGTTTTGATGATTTTTCACCACTGGCTTTCTCATCTGCACTCCTGTCCACATTTATTACAGCAGTGATTTTGCTTTATGCTTCTGCCAGGTTTGCTTCTGTACATTATGGGGCTCTCACGTAATCTCTGCCTGTCAGCATCAAAGACACTTTACAGCTTAAAACAGCATGGAAGGCAAAAGAGCTTTTGCTGACAACTGTTTTTCCCTTGGACTAACTTTAGCCTAGTATTTAGGTTGATGAGTGTTTCTTATAGAAGAATCAACCCACACAGGCAGACTCTCCTATGTCCCATGTTCAGAATTATTAAAATTTACAGTTGAACACTTGATTATGGAACCAACAAAAGTGCTTATTCAAAAATCTAATATAAACTATTGCTACATTAACTTATTTTATAAATTAAAAACATGTTGACTTCTGTAAAGCAAACATTTCAAAGATACAAGGTTTTGTTCAGACAGTGACAATAAAAATGTAACATCTGAACAGAGGACAAAGGTGGACGCTCATCATGTCTGTCCGGGTGGGTGGAGATCAGATGAGAAGTGAGAGATTAATTTTGGTAAATCCCCTGTATCTGGTGCAGTGGCAGTAAGAAGATTATAGCAGACTATGTTACCCCTGCTGCAACTGAAGGATTCTCTCACTCAGGGACACAGATGATCAGGAGTATGTCTGTGAGGATTTAGGGAAATTCACATTTAGGGACCAGTATTACATCACAGCTTGTTTGGCTCAAATAATTTCAGTTCTTTCAGTTAACATAATTCATAAGACTTAGAATGTAAAATTTGATTTCTCCGGTACCTTGTTCATTTACCCAGCAATGCAGTTCTGATCATGCCAGCAGACTTATAGTCTCTGACTCTGCTTTTTCCATTTCATATGAGACATATTTGCACAAAAACTGGGAAAAAAAGCTACTTGGACACTGTGGCAAGAAGAAGCCAAGAGGACAGGTAAGAAATGAGAAAAATCACATTAGAAATAATTTCAAAAAAGAATGTGTAGAGCCTGGTACAGTACTAAAACAACTTCAAATATTTATTATACCACAGTTAGTTCCAACCCTGCAATGTGATTGAGAGGCTGAGAGATGTTCTATGAGTGCCATTATCAGCCGGTAATGCACTGTAACCGAAGCTCTCCATGTATTACTCCGCCACATACAGGTAGCTTAGCAACGATGCAGCTACAAACAGAGCAGCAACAACTGTCAAAATGAATTACAGCGATTTCATTAAATCAAGCATTTGTTTCAATCTGAAACTGGAGGATGAATATTAATGACTAGCCTGATACCTCCAATAAGCCAAGGAATGTCACATTTACAAACAATGATTTGGATGAGCTGGAAATGCAGAGAAAGTAAGTTAATACAAAAAACAAACATCTTGTTATCTTAATGTATTTACATTCTGGTTAAGGAGCAAAGATATTAAAGGCGATTTTAGTATTATAAACAAAAATTAAATGAATCAGCTTCTACAACGTTTTTATGTATCCATCAGAAACATAAAGGGAGAGTTATATAGCATCAACAGCTTCACTTGGTTAAGAGCTGTAGTTTAAGCAGCGAGCCATTGAATGGAACTATTTTAACTCACATTGTTTATAAGAGATCGTATTTTCTTTTTCTCTTTAACACAATATCTTTCAATAAACGGTGATAATGGAATTGTGGTATAATAACGTGTAATATTGGCACTGCTGTGCTGATCTACGATCCCAGCACAGCCTTGCCAATATTACATGTTAAAGCACTCCCTCTCATGTATTACTGCATAAAGTAAATGCATTCTTCTGCACTGTTAAGATGAACAAGCAAGATACAAAGAGATACAAAAAACAAAAACATACTTTTATTATTACAACATGCTACAACCATTAAAATCAAGTTACAAGAAAAAAATATAATTGAGGGGAGCAGGGATGTATTTTCCGCTTCAGGAATAAAATCGCTGCAGAAAAACATGACGAATTAAAGCCATAGAGGCTTCAGAATGACTATTTCAGAAAATCCAGTCAGTCAGAATATGTTTCAATGTAATAAATCATAAGACAAAAAAACAGACCCAATAAATGCATTCAAATAATTTACCTTGTTTTTGATAGATCTGTGCACTGCCTGCATATTAAGACAGTAGAGATGCATAAGACAAAAGTTTCAACCAATGAACTTCTAAATATAGCCAGGTCATCAGTCATGGAGCTTTAATCACTACTACCTAACCCACTGGTGTGCTATAGTAATTACTATTTGATGTGCTCTTTAAGCAAAATGAAAAGAAAGCTTTTAAAATATTTAATTGCTGCCATAATAAAACTGTCTCCAAAAAAACTCTCTTACAGAAAAATCCTAATCGGAGCAGCGTATCAGGTGAAATTTTCAGCTACCAGACTAGGAAACACTGTTACATTAAACCACTGATTGAACAGAGAACTGACATTTCAAAAGAAATGTGAATGTCTATATAGCACCTTCAGTCAAAGCTTGTAGCTTTTCAGTAACAAATTCAACACAACATCAGAAATTGCCTGTTCATAATTGTCACCCTGGAAGGACATGGTGTACTGAAAAGAAAGTGGGTTGTTTTGTGGTTTCTTTTGTTTGTTTATTTTTGTACACAGTAATAGTGCTGAAGTTCTTCTCATCAGTATAGGTTGCTGAATATGGTGCACGAGGTTATGGGTTATGTAGACAAACACATCAAGGTAATGGTGTGAGGAGGAAGGCAAGTATAATGCTGTAAATGGTCTGGCACTTGTGTGGTTCAATAGCTTTTGGAGGGGATACTTCACCCAAATAGGCTAATGCTCTTTATAATGAATACAAAGCAGTCCAAACCAGTAAGCATTATACAAGTCAGCTAGTGCTAACTTATTGCCACTAGTATTTCCATTCATTCTTGCACTTTTTGGGCAAAGTACTCTTTAGGATTGTATAAAGCTGGTGTTAACTGGGATCCAGCTGATTTTCAAGTCCGCACAGGTTTATGGCTGCAAAAAAAGAACCACTGGACTAGTCCACCACAGACTGTTAGCTACAGTTGTTAAGCTCGGCTACTGTCAGGGAAGACAGATTAGGGCCTTTGGTAGGCCTGGCAAATGTGCATAGCTTATTCACCTATACAGTGAAGTCAAACATGATGTGATAAATGCAGGATATTAGAATATTGATGATCTGATATGATTCTATGTCAAAGAAGCTATTTGAACGACCTTCTGAGAGTAATACCAATGTGGAAAAAATAATTATATAGTAAACATCCACAATAAAACCTTGCTTTAAAAAATTGCATTCAAGCATGCCACATTGATATTGTGACATTTTTACAATGCTCCTGCAAAAAACTTGGTGGTATTCCTAAATCGCCATCATGCTTACAATAATACCAATGCGTAAAGAGCTTTGCTCAAAATTAAATTTAAAACAAATCGTGTACATAGAAAAGTCCATCTCTTCTTCACAAATCCCCCAAAGAGTTAAACTGTGTTTAAATTTTATTTTAAAACTTCCATCTAAAAATATTATTTTTCATTTACTTATATATATTTTGAGGTCAGGTCAAGAGTTTCTTAAAAAAAACAATTGTTTTCCAGTTTCAATTGAAATAACATCAATGTCTAAAATGATTAAAATGAGTTGATAATCGTTTCACCCTAATGTTTTCTTCAGTTTAATACAAGCCCTTGACACCGTGGCTCTCTAGATGCTAATATAAAAACTTTTAAAAAGTCACAAGTATCAGAAACTTGCCCAAATACAGTGTCCTCTATATGTACTGAAACATCTTTCTTTGTTTAGTTTTACTGATGCTTGTGCTTTATTTTACTTATGCTGGTTGGTCATCATTACAACAGTTACAACAAAATTACTATACAGTACATGGTGTCTCAAACAGCAACTGAGACAGGATCCGTTATATAAAACACGCTGCTGGGAAATGGGGAGGTCTGTTGCCTGGTTTGGGGGAATGAGAGTGGGAGAAGGAGAACAAGCAATCCAGATACAGTGGACCTTTAGATCCGGATCTGGTACCCATCGCTGAGGGTGCTGAGCTCTGCAGGTTTTCGATCCAGGGCAGCAGGCCTAAACACACAAAACAGTTTATGAGTAAAAGATAATAATGGCACAATTCATGCAGAGCTGTGTGTGTGAAGACTACATTTCACAGCATTCATTAGAACAGACTATGGCTTTTAGGGTAATTTATGTGGCATCTGTTTTATCCCTGAAATGAAAGTGTAGCATGGGGAGAGATAAAAATGAGGGAATGACAGGGAGAGAAAACAGACAGCAGAAAGATTCATAGTCATCATTTTTAATCCCAAAGGGCTGTCATCTCTCTCCCCTCACAGAGAGACAGAGCCATCACGCACCCAGGATGGAGAAATTCGCTTGTGTAGCATTATGACATAACTGGCTTAAAAATCCTGTCCAGTGGAATCATGTAAGCTTTAACTCATACATGGCACTGCAGTGATATTAAATTGCAGTTTTTGTCTTTAGAATGTCATACAAATGTGATCTGAAGATGTATGTTTTAAAACCAGTACCAATTAACTAGTTTATCATCATTACCATCATCATGTCTAAAGTAATTAGGCCTTAAGTAACAGCTGGATACAGTTTAGCAGTCTGCAGGATACAACAAAACACCTGATTGGATTTTGTCTGCATTCAAATGTAACTTAGAGTAGCTACACCAGGTTTAATGTTAAACAGGGCCAGTCTGGCCTAATCTGGTCAGGTTGTAAACTCACGAATACGAGGCTGTTTTGGGCTTCATACCTGCACAAACATCTCATACATAAATCTTTTTTCAAATTATTAATCATTATGTTTGTTCAGAATATTGTGAGAAGATTTAATCATAAAGCTATTAAGTATTTTCATGCTAATTAAAGCTGCTGACAGTTAACATTTGCTCATCTATTACAACCTCAACTCCAAAAAAGTTGGGACAATGTGTAAATGTATATAAAAAACAGAATGCAATGATTTGCGAAAATCAGACAATCATTTCTGAAAGTTTTTCTGAGCTCATGCTGTGATTTTCAGTGGTTATAATGCAGTGTTTTATAATTATATAATTGCATTCTGTTTTTATTGTATTTAAAATTTCACACAGCATGTCAACTTTTTGGAGTTGTATAATATTGCATTCTAAACTATAATATAAAACATAACTACTAAAGATAATCTATTATTTCAAAACAGTCTTCCAACTACAAGAGATCAAAAACACTATCAAGAATGCCAGTGCTGGTTAGTTTCATTTTTTGGGTTCCAGTTTATAGCAGTTGAATCATGATCACAATATAAGAGTCTTATAACAATGGCTTAATAATTAAATTGTTTCTGGATAGCAAACTGCAGTTTATGTAATGGCATTACTAGAAAGCAACCCATTCGTGCAGGCTCTTCCAATCACTGAAGTGCACTCACCGTGTTAAATTACATTTCAATCAATCTGCTTCCTGTCTGCAGAACATTAAAGCAGTACATCTCCAGCATCTCCCAGACTGATACTTGGTCACTCACACACTGCCTTCAGCACCCAGGCCAGTACGCTACCCAATTCCATCCTGCTTCATCTGATTCTACTAAGTTGAGCTGCCTATGAGGAACAGACTATTCAACACTGTGAGGCGTCCAAAGACTGAGCCAGTCCAGACCCACCCTGCTTAAAGCTCCCATTCTTTATTACCAAACTGCAGGGGTTGGCAATATGATGTGGTACTAAAATTACTAAATTTGTATTAGTTTATTCTTGTTTATTATTGTTTTGTTAGATGCCCTGAAAGGATTGAAGCCATAAGGTTAATGGCAATTCAATTATAGACTGGTATGCAACATCAAATTCCTTACATGAGGCTTCTGAGTTTAGGGACTAACAAAACAGAAACAAAGCCTGCAGTGATGTCCTTTTCTGCTTTTCTGAATATATAACATTTTTTATCCTCTCAAAATTACTCACACACAAACATAGCTATATGGGTACCAGATACCCAAAGGTGCAGATGAGGACACCTGGGAATGAGTTTAACAATGGGCAGAGGGTAGAAGCAGTGGTGGCTTTCAAATACCAGCAAAAACACCCTTCACTCTGCAGAACACTGGCAACAAGACAAGATCAACTTATGTCACTTTTTCTGTAAAGATGTAATAATAGAATTTCAGATTTTTAAGGCTAAAATTACATTACATTGCAGTGATTCAAAAAGATACAATATGTTAAGAAGCCTTCTTTGTCAATTCCACAATGGTTTGAGATTTGCTGAAGAATACAGAGATTCTGTTCTTTAGTATTAACATCAGGTTGTCAGCTGCAAATTTTAGTTGAGGATAAAGGTGTTCATTTTGCAGCCAGGGGTTTGGAGCTTTTCAGTTCCTGATGATATAAAACTTGTCTGAATATAAACATTGAGACTAGTGCTTTGGTTGTTATTAGGTTGTTCGTGACTATTTAACCCAATCTAAACCAATTTCTACTTAGCTGACTGTGACAGGTTAGCTCTTCTTTCAGACGACAAGACTCGTGCACACCTTCTGTTTGAACTGAGTCATAGGCCCAATGCCATTTTACCCCATGGTCCTATCCCTTACCCCTACCCCTATCCTTTACCCCAACCACCCTGTTTTGTGCGTGCACGCCGAGGGGTAGGGGAGTCCAAATTCTTGTTAGGCTGGAGGGGTAGGTTAGGGGAAGGGATAGGTCCTTCAAACAGATTTTTCAGATGCACACTTCAAACAAAGAGATATAAGAATCACTGGTAAGAAACACACAAATATAAGAATTTTCTTTCTTAAAAGTGACGATTAGCAGTGACTATATTAACAGTTTTTTTGGCCAAATTTTTCATAACAAGCATAAAACATTGCTAGTAGTTTGTCTCAGTTTTGTCTAGCTAGCTAACTTTTCCATTCCTCCTTAAAGATGGCAGTGGCTGCAGAATTTAGGGCGGAACAGATAAATAAATATAAAATAAAAGCTAATCAAAGCTAATTTTAGCTCCCCTTAAGAAATGGACAATAATTAAACTAGTAAGTTAAAAAGTTAACTAGTTAACCAGCAGCTAGGTTACTGAACTTTAGCACTCCCGATGACATATCGGGTGCTTGAAGGGTTGTCCCATTTCTTAAGGGGAGGATTTCACCCCTTCCCCTTGTAACTCTGGTACACTCTAAAAGAAAGAGTAGCGGTAAATGGTAGGGCCAAGGGGTGAAATGGGATTGGGCCTTAGATACTCATACTGTCCCAGAAAAAAAAAAACTAAATAAAAAGCTTTAAAGCTTTAAATCACATAAAGCTGAGTATTGTTCATAACGTAACATTTCATGACATACAGGTACAGTACATAAACAAAAACAATATGTGGGTATTAAATAAAGGTTTTTGCATACACTATAACTTGTAACTTAAGTAGTGAAATAATATTATAAATAAATAAATAAATAAATAATATTAAATCTGTAATGGGTTAGGGAGATTTAAGGAGATCCTCCTCATACTACATTTTTCAAAAGCCTAAACTGCAGGGACAGTTAGACAGCTGTTCAGTCCAGTCAGGGCTTTGCATAAGGCGCTCTGTCAGTTTACGCGACTGCTGCCCACTCTTATACAATCACAGCAAATGCATTATTCATGTTTATCCAGACAGGACAGCAGGGGCATCCTTTCTGACACTTTAATCAGCTTAGGCTTTATTTATAAAAAAAAATGGTTGTGTGCTAACAAAATGCAATGGCACTGTGCTTGAGTAAAAAATCTCTCTTTGAAAGAGAGGTAAGTTTTTCGTTTACAACCAGCAAACTTAAATGTATTTTATTGAGATTTTAAGTGACAGAACAACAAAAAGTAGCACATAAAATAAAAAACTGAAAAGTGTGATGTGCAAAAGTGTGCAGCCTGCCTAGATCAATAACTAATTAGAGTCACCTTTCACTGCAATTACAGCTACAAGTCTTTTAGGGTTTGTCTCTACCAGCTTTACACAGCTAGAGACTGAGATTTTTCCTCTTTCTTCTTTATAAAACAGCAATGTCATGTCTTGCTACAGAAGTTCAAAGGGATTTAGGTCACATTTTCCAATGAATATTCCTTGATCTAAACCATTCCACTGTAGCTCTGGCTGTATGTTTGGGGTCATTGATTTGTTGGAAAGTGAATCCCCTTCCCAGTTTCAAGTCTTTTGCAGCCTCCAATAGGTTTTCTTCCAGGCCTGGCCTGTATTTAGATCCACCCATCCCTGTCCCTGCTAAAGAAAGGCATCCCCACAGTGGGGATGATAAGTTGAGTGATGAGCAGTGTAACTTTTTCCGCCACACATTGCACTTTGCATTTAGGCCAAAAAGTTCAACGTGTTTGTTGTGTCCCCTATATGGTTTTTATAACCTATCCCTGCTCTGAACATCTTTACAACTTTATCCCAGACATGTCTGATAAGTTCCTTGGTCTTCATGATGCTGTTTGTTTACTAACCTTCACAGAACAGGACTTACACACCTGACTAAATAATTAAGTGACTTCTAAAAAATATTATTGCACTGGATTTTAAGTAGGGTTTCAGAGACAAGGGGTATGAATACTTTTAAAATTTTTATTTGCTAAAAAATTTGAAAACCATGTATCATTTTCGTTCCACAATTATGCGCTTTCTTTTGGTCTATCAATTAAAATCTTAATAAAATACATTTAATTTTGTGATAAGGAGACAAAATGTGAAAAGGTTCAAAAGGGTATGAATACTTTTGTAGGGCACTGTATTACACACAGGAAAGCAACATTTTAAGACATTTTGACAAGTTTCATGTTAAATTAGTATGGCTGCACTTGCAACGGTTTTCTAAAAAAATCTATTTATCAAAAGTTTTTGCTAACCCTGCTTCCTGTCTATGGGTAAAGGAAGCAAAAGTAATTGTAGGTGTGGGTGACAGTAAAATGGATGGTGTGTTCTGCTGTGTAGGGATCCGCAGCCTTACACTTCACAATTAACATCTCCAAGAATGTGACAGGCTTGAAAAGAGGGTGTTAAAAGAATGAACCAAAATAGCACCAGTCAGAAAGTGGGTGGTCTATGAACTCTATGTACTGAACTTGTTTAATAGTCAGAAATGTTAAGGCTTTCATCTTTTCATCTTTAATTTTACTGTTTATATAACAGATTGACTGAGATACTGTGGTAGTATTATTGACCACTGGGTAGTAGACCAGAATAGACCATACCCAGTAGAATAGAATAGAAAAGACATGGAAATTCACCACACAGACCTGACCAGACTGAACCTATCCTGCTACATGTATTTGCTCAAAATGCAAAATCAACTGAATCCCTATGCACAAACCAACATAGAAAAACTCCCACAGACACTAGCACACTATAATAAACTGCTATGATGCCAACACCTACAGTACCAGTCAAAAGTTCGGACACCTTCCCTTTCAATGGTATTATTTTTTTCCCTGCATTGTAAATTAATCCTTAAGCCACACATAAGAAATCATCTAGTAAACTTTTTATTTACGTGGGGTGCTGTTAACTTGCAGTTTCTGAGGCTGATAACTTTGATGATCTTATCCTGTGCGAGAGAGTTCTTTCTTTCCTGGGGTGGTCCTGATGTAAGCCAGGATTATCATAATTTTTTAATGGTCTTTGCGACTGCCCTTTCAAAGTTCTTGTTCTTTTTCTTTATTTAGTTGAGTATTTCTTGCCATAATATGTAATATGGATTGAATCATTACTCAAATATGGCTTCTTACTGTATACCTGTATAACTCTACCTCTTCACAACTTTACAACTGATGCTCTCAAAACACAATAAAAACATATTCTTTTAGTTTACTAAATAATTCCATGTTTTCCTTCATAGTTTGGATGACTTTAGTATAATTCTACAATGCAGAAATGTTTTGACTATAAGGCTTTCTCCTGTTTAAATTCTTCTCCAAAAGAATTGGAAGGGCAAAAACCGAAACTGAAAAAGATTGTATCTGATATCACACCAAACCTTAGAAGAATATATTGTGTATCATAAAGAAATTTTGACATAGTGCACAAGGAGAAAGAAATCAAGAATAGAACATATATTCATTTACAGTGTGCACAAAAATACAATTTGATTTTCAACATCCTACAGAATGAAAAAATGGAGGTATGCATGATAGTACGTTTTGTCTTTAATAGCTACACTACAAAGTGGTAAATGCTTTACCCTCCCAGCATAATTGGGAATGTGTTGCAGGCCTGACATACAGGAATGGGTGTATATTAATAAATGAAATGAAGTTGAGCAGATTTATAAAAAAAAAAAGATATCTTGTTATCATACTGTCTGCAGTGAAATAAAGGTACATATTTTCAAATTATATTTTGATACACTTTTATTCTCTCTGCCTTACTCCCTGTGTTTAATCTGAGCTGCTCAGAGCCTAGGATAAAGCTACACCATTACCAGGTTAAAGCTCCAACATGACAAGATACAGTATGAACTCTGAACTCATCAGAAAGAGATTAGCGCATGAGTCAAGGGTTGCCAAAATCAACTGCATCTCTTATTCTGCATTCAGATCCTGTTTCAAGGGGTGCCAGGCTGGTGTTAATGCTAATGAGACTGATGGCAATGTAAACTAACTGCAATACGTTTTTTTATTAATGTCAAAAGCAAGGGTATGACAGCTTTAACAGGCAACTACAGAGATTTTGCAAACAAGCATTTACAGCCTCTTGTTGTTTTGGCCATGATATTGTTAGCAATTACTATGTTCTTTTGTTTAATGTGTAATGTTATCCTAAAGGCTGTGGTGTTTTTTTTTGTTTGATAAAGTGTAAAATAAGTTAGGTAAGGTTAGGTGTTCCTATTTAAACCGTGAACTGTAAGAACAGATTAATTCATTGTTTTTGCAGCTTGCTCTTAACTGTCTACATGCTGGATCTGTTATGAACTCTGTGTGAACTCAAAATAACAATTAACAATAGAAGTGGTAAAAATTAAGACAAGCCAAACAATGCACTAAACCAAAATGACTGTTACCAATAAAACAAAACAAAAAAAGCCCAATAAGAGTACCTTTTATGATACATTAACATTGTCTAACAACCTACAAATATTGTTTATCAGCATGGCACAAAGAAAAATAAACATTACAAAGTCACATAAGACCACTATGGACTTCTGTTTTCTACTTAGAGTTCCATCAAAGTGAGCAAGCTCTACAGGTACGGGTACATACGATTTGTCTCTGCGGTGAAGGTGCTGTCGTCTTTGAGGGCTTATGCCTTGTCGCCTTCGAGGTGATAGGGACTTCCCTCTGGCTCGTTCCTTAATTGGAGACTGGGCACTGGATGACTTAAGAATCTGCGTATATAATTAATAATAAAAAAAACAGATGGATGTAAAAAAGTTCAGATAGAGAACATCATATTACTATTACTATATTATAATCTATCATATTTACTATTATTAACTCTATTGGAGTCCAATCCAATGGACTAATTAAGCCATATGCAGTTTAATAAATGCAATTAAAGCCAATAAAGGTTCCCCACGCATCACTTTCTAGCAGACGCATACTAACCCATTTCCCCTATAGAAAAAACAATATATGCTGATGCACACCAATGCTATGAAAATTTCCAGTCATATAGTTCAACTCAATTATCCCAATACATTTATAATTGAAGGCATGGTGCATCAGATTTCCACAGAATGTTTTGGATGGTTCATTTTTAAAAGTCAATTCAAATCATGTTGTGTATGTAAAATGAGATAAAATTCAGATGTGATACATTTCCTCAGATGAATACATGGAAAAGGAAGGCATTTTCTTTTCAATGCACCTCCTCAATTGTTCATTTAGCGTACTGGGGGTGACCTACAAAATATATGGTAATGTTTTGGGGGCTATTACATGACAAACATATCAAAATAAAAACAATGCTTTAATCTTCCTGTTGGTCAGTATAATCTTTGGACTGCGCACGGGGCAGAAATTCTTCAGGATCTATAAAAATAAACCTGCACTATATACAGTCGTCTGGGGTTCAGTTTTCACTGACTGATCATGTGATCTACACAAACCAAGCACAGATGACTGCGGTCAGCAGCAATGCTCTGATTTAGGAAACACATGGCCTACTTTTCATTCCCTATTGTCAAACACTTTTACCATAACATGGCCACAGCTGCTGATCCCAGAACAGTGTGTGGATATTATTCTTACTGAACAAAATTGAAGTTATAAAAAAGGAATGAAAAATTTTGATTCAGAGCTTGAACTTTGGTCCTTTATTACAGTTTATTTAGGAGCTGTTTGGCGGGCTGTGGTCCAAATGAAATGACATTCATGAGAGGCAATCTGACCTAAATTAGCACTGACAACCCAAGTAAGGGAAATATATAAAACTCGTTCTTTATAGGTCACATGACCAGGCAATTTCTCACCTTCATCCTCATGTCACGGCCGTGTTTCTCTAGCTCCTTCCGCATGTCTTCACGGCCCTGCCTGCAGGGGTTGAGCACCAAGTACTTCCACTCAATGGGCTGGAAAACGTGTGGATTATGAGGCACGTACAGGCCAATCTTGACCTTCTTTATGGTGTGCTGGTAGCGGCGGTAGGAGTCCTCAAACTCAAAGACCAGCTCACTGAGTGTACGAAAACTCAGGGACTTGTCCATCAGGTCAGTGCGTCGGCTCATACCCAGCGTACCGTAACGACCATTGCAGTAGACACCCAGCACCACATGGTGAAAGTGGTGACCGGAGAATTGCGTTTTAAAGCTAATGGGGAAACGCTCCAGTGAGGTCAGGCCATTGGTTAGGTAGCTGAAGATGATGTCAAGGATTTTTATCAATAACACATTTGCAAGTATAGTTTAAAGTATAGTGGAAAGAGGCAAATCTTTACTTTGACTGTTCAGAAAGCTGTTCCTACAGGATGGATACTATCATTAGAGCAAGTCAATGTACACTGCAATTATTTTCTCCATGCACACGCAGTTGGGTAGCCTACTCTTCCTAGTAACATTCAATAGCACAGAATGAATAAATAAGTAAATCAATGGAATCAGTCTACTAAAGCCTAATATATGGCTCACCGATGTTTTAGCTGGCATTAAACAAAAGCACAAGTCGCATTACAAGCTACATGATCATTTATATAAATGCTTATTCCAAAACACATCAGTTCACATCAGTCACATATACTGCATCACTCAGTTTTACTGTCATTTTAATTTTGAAATCAACATCACATTTTATTCTATTTAAAATAAGTTGTCATTAAAGGTCTGTTTAGGCATCAAACCCTTTGATCAAACCTTTTCCAATATGTAACAAACTATAAAAAATGTAAGAAACATTAACTATAAGAAATAACAAAACATTGAATAACAGGATTTTTTTGTACCGCCAAATATTATTATACAGGAAAAAAATAGTAGTGGGAACGTGACTGTAGTGGGTCAGTAGACACCAGGCTAGACAGCTCCTTCCCTTGGGCCTGGTGCTGTTCTGTCTGCTACATCTTGCCCATGGCCTTATGTAACTACTGTCAGCGCTCACTGCAGTACGACTGCACATGATGCGGCAGCCCTGCCACGAGGAATAATCTGAATGCCGAGGCAAAGCTGGGTGAACAGAGTTATCAGAGGATGTTCCCACCAGGGTTTTTCTACAGCAGTGGCAAAAAAACAGCAAGTACAAAAAAAGTTTAAACTTTTGTTTTTGCTTGCTTTTTAACACCTGACAAATGCTGTTAATTAGCAGTGGCAGCAGACCTCATTTATATTCATAATTTTATCAGGCAGATAAATGCATAAAATTGTGCTAATAAAATATTATATACACTAGTTCTCTGCAACCTCACAAGTAATAATAATAATAATAATAATAATAATAATAATAATAATAATAATAATATTATGATATATAACCAACAAATAAGAAATGCAGATGTATGTAAATCAATTAAAATAGCTGTGAACTCCCTAAAAAGGCAAGATTTCAAATTATTGGCATAAATAATATAAATAAGTATATGTATAAATATTTTTTGAAAATCTATTAAAATATTGATTCAAATATTATAATTGATAATATTGATAAATATAATTGATCTTTTTTTTAATAGTACTGCAGTGGTCCATACACCCATACAAGTGTTGCACATACTAACAGGTTATATTAAAAAAAGCTTGTGTATTTTCACTCTGAACAAGCAGAAGCACATGACTAGACAAAAGACAGCTTGCAGCCACACTGATCCATTGTGCTTAAGCCTGGACACCCTATGGTTGCTGACCTCAATAATGACCATTATGTTTTCATTAGCAAGGAAATGAAACAATGATTTTATTTAATTTATGTTAATTTAGTTTGTTTAGGATATTAAGACTTTGATATTCTAAATATTCTTAGTAATTTAATGTTTATTGCTCTTTAAAATTTAATTTCATTATTATGATACAATATCAGACCAGTGGCATAAAATCACAATAATAACAATAATAATAATAATAATAATAATCACAATTATTTTATTTGACAGTATATTGTTCCAACAAAAACTGTTATCATGAAAGGGTAGTGCTGAACATGGTCAGTGGTGCTCCCTTTTTAATGATGGATGGGGTAAAGGGTTTCAGATAAAGTGTGCAACAACAGATGGGCTACAGTCAGTAACTGTACACCTATAAGGCGTACTTACATAGCAGGTGTAAAATACCCAGTAAGTGAAAACAGGCAGTTAGTTAGTGAAGGTGGCAGGCAGGTGTATGGCAACACAGTTTAAACACAAGCTGCAGTGATATCAAAAAGGACAACAGTTAGATCACTAGTTCTCCTGTACAGTGTTGAAATGAAATACTGCAGGACTGCATGTCATGACATTTGACATGACTTGACATTTGAAGTGACAAAATGCTCCTACACCGCAAGCTTCAATAAACAGCCACATTTGTTACGTGTAGTCTATCTGTCTGTGTTGTTTTAGTGGCTGTGAACTAGCTGCTAATTCAGGTCCGTTCAGCTAGAGTGTTCCACAACACATGGGCCTGAATGGCTTTACAACACCACAGCTCTACCATCTGTTCTGGCTATATGTAGTCAACAACTCTGGGATTGCCTGCAAGTGTGCACATGTACACACAGACACACACGCACAGACACACACACGCACACAGACACACACGCGCACACAGACACACGCACGCACACAGACACACGCACGCACGCACACAGACACACGCACGCACACAGACACACGCACGCACACAGACACACGCACGCACACACACCCAAAAACACACACCCAAAAACACACACCCACAAACACACACCCACAAACACACACCCACAAACACACACCCACAAACACACACACCTTTTCTGCACACATACAGCTGTGGGTAATAGAACAGATATTACTAGGTCTTGCATCCAGCTGACAGCTAATAAATTGAGGCCATCTTGTTTTAAACAGATATGCAAGTAGTATGTACATAGGACCATCCTTCTACAGTAAGAAACATGCTAACTGTAAATTTGTGTATACAGATATTGTGAGAGTTGTTCTCTGTGTAAAAGCAGCTTGCAAATTTGTCTCCTGCAGCAAAGTAAATGTGCACACGCTCCCTCACTTCTGAATGAGAGTGCTCCAGAGGATCACATTACTGATCAGCAAAGACACGTGGTCCACAGGGCAGCGCTGCTGAGAATTTCAACATGCTTATGTGCAAGGCAGGCATTCCCTCACCTGCTGGGATTTACAGTTTCCATAGAAATGGCACATACGCCCAAATTAGTGGCCCTGTCGGTATTTACAACTTATGCTCTGCGGAAACATCTTTTCTAACAAACCACAGTTCAATACGTACAAGTTAGAAAGCCAATTACTGTTTTATTAATTATTTATCTATTTGTAAGTAATAGAGAAGTGCAATTTGTGGGGAAGTAAAATCAAACCTCCAACCCATGTGGAGTGCATTGAAGATTGTGTGGTTAGCAGTTTCTTTATAACAAAGCAGTGTTAATCTGTTTGAGTCCCTCTCTGTATGTATCTGAACACTGGCCTCCTTGATTTAGTGTTTTTGTTTTAACTAGCAAAATAAGGCTCTTTGATACATAAGCTACTGTGTGCTGCAAGCAGCCTGTCTGTGCTTGTATTGATTAATCAAAACATACACTCCAAAAGAAACATTTACCTCAAAACAATGCTGATTTGCTCATGTTACACAAAGGCCTTCAGCAGTGCACATCTGAGTATACAGTATAACAGCAACATCATGCACACCATACAGCCATTCTACTACAGACCTCCAGTGCTCCACTGCACAGCGCAGATGCCTTTCAGATGTCATCCCAAAAGCTTTAGCGACAAACAAACTAAAATCACCTAAAATCAACCAATCATCTAAATTAGCAGTAACAGGTTTAATAAAGATTTAAGCTTTCACCAACACTAAATGGGTCTATCTGCTGCACGGCAAACCCGGCTACTCTTTCCTGCATGAGCCGACTCTACTGTCACCCCGACTCCTAGTTTCCTAGCAACAGCTGAGCCTGAGAGGCCTGCAGCTGGTGTGAACGGGTAGGGGGTCCATGAAGAAAGGAAGAAATGGTGATTTTAGGTCTTAGAAAATCTGACTGCCCTTTAAAGGCAGGGAATATAATATATTGTTATCTCAAAATTATGTCTTAAAGGGCTTCTTACAGGTATTGCATGAATCATTATTTTTTTTCAACAGCTAAAATTATATTTTTGATATCTGTATTTTTACAAACATTCTGTAAATGATTAATTAGCTTTTGTTACTGTTTTGCCTGAGCTATTATTAGTTCCTTTTATTTGTACACCATGGCATGCAAATGTCAAGCAACAGTAATATTAAAATCAACATCAATAGAAATACATGGTTAAATTCATATTTTTTTGGAAAATATACTCAGTAAAAGGATACATTCCAAGGATAACTGCTTCAAGGCATTTGATAGGAAGGGATTCTCTTATCATTTCTCTGGCAGTCTCCATCAACCTAAAATAATAAGAAAGGGAGATTATTGCAACTACCTTACTAAAGCAGCAACATCTACATAATTGAGGTCATCATGTAATCAAACACCTCACCAATCGTTAAAAGAACTTTATGTGTAAAGTGAAAATGTGTTACTTTATGTGTGAACTTGAATGTTATCATCATGTTATTGACAAAAGACAAAAGGAAACAAATTACCCTGAGATCAGTCACAGTTAAATTTCTATCTTCAACTGCACACCAAGAAGGTCTCCAGACTCAGGTTGACATACAAATGGCTGTGACAGGCTAAGGACCTGGGGGCCAGGTCTTGACCTTTTACTCTTTAAATGTTACAGTTTAAATTAGGCCTACATTTGTAACATCACGAATTTGAGATGGAGAAATGGCCAAATTTGCAGCTGAAGAAAATGTGAAAATGTTAAAATAATTGAATAAGTGAATATAATTTTTTAAGAATGTATATTAGCCCATTCATGAGATTGAGTTAAGTTGTTCCAAAAATAAACTAAATAAGAAAACACAACTAGATTCATTATAAAAAAAAATAATTCATTATAATTCATCCCAGATGCAATAGATTAGATACATATCTGTATCTGATGTGTGCTTCATTAGTCATAGAATGGCAGATGATAGGCTATGTTGCTAATAAACACTCACTTAAGCAAACAAATCTCATGTCAAAACCTTAAATTACACTATATGCCCAAATGTGGACACCCATTTTAAAGAATGCTTTCAGCTACTTCTGCAGATTGCAAAAGAATAGGACTCTCTTGAGCAAATAAACATTAAGCTAGTAGAACCATACCTAATGGCAGAAGTGCAGCAGGCACAAGAGTATAAATGTGAAATGATGGAGCTCCAGCCAATACTTTTTGGATGAGTTTACAAGTGGCTGTCCCAATACTATTGTTTATATAGTATATTTGTTCAAAAAATTATCAAAAAGCTAAATTAACAATTTAAAAAAGAAACGAATGAACCTTATTTATACGTTGGAACTAATTGTAAACTACATTCCATTTTGTAGTTCTGCATTTGCTACATTCAGCTCTGAAAAACGTTTTCCTCATTTGTTTATTTCCATTTCAACTGCATTTCTAGTAGAATTGACATAGATATAATTTTACAGTGTAGGCTACAAAAAAACAAATCTTCTTATTGTTCCCAACTACCACTACAGGTCAGAGATGTATGCTGTATCTGTATCTACTAGATTATTTGTTTTACTCCTACTTCCACTTTCACTTCATTACATATTTAAGATGGGTTTAATACTTTACACTGATCATTTTTTAATTGCTGCATTGTAACTTGTTACAATTATAAAAATCATTCCAAACCCACAATATCAGTAAAGGCAGAGCGGTAGATGATCTGCACTGTCACTGGGTTTGATGCTCACTGAGTGAATCAAGTGATCAAGCTGATCTTATAAGAAGACCACGCTGCTTTCCACTGCTTTCTGTAATAACGTACTCTACTTTTACTTTCAGTACTTGAGTACAACATTTTGAATACTTTAGTACTTCCACTTAAGATTGGTGCCTAAAGTACACTCAAGTCTACTCAAGTCACTTGATTTTTGACAGAGCATTTGTACTTTTACTTAAATCTGGATCTCTAGTACTTTATACATGTCTGCTGCAGGTTATCCCAAATTCTCCCAGACAGTTTGGAGGCATGTTCCTTTCAGGTATGATTTGCATGAGGAATAAATTCATGGAAATTTAATACACAATGGCTTCCCACAGAGTTTGAGTCTAGTTTTATGATGTCTGAGTCATATAGAAGAGTATAGAATAAAGTTTTATTCTTTTAACAGTGACTGGCACATGATCATTTGTTGTGATAATTGATAGTTATAATTATTTTCAGATATCACCCTGTACTACCCAGAACATTTTGACATATAGAGGAAGATAAAAAAGCTGATGGGAGTAGGGTAAAAGGTGATGAAGCCAAGACAGGAAGAGTTACACACAGGAAATAAAGGATAACAAACATTCCACAGTGATGAACTCACTTACCCACACAATGGTCTGGTTTTCCGAATCTCAAAGAACTGTGTTCCTGTGTGGTTGTATCTGTCAGCAGTTAAGGAGGTACACGAGGTGGAGAGGAATGCAACACTCATTTGGCACTTGATCCTTAGCATGTGCATTTACCGTGACTCATTTGTCCACAACTGAAGACAACATTAATTGTTCTATTTCATACTGGAGTGAAGAGTGAAAAATCAGACCAAGTATATTTTATCTTCCTGTTTAAGCTTTGCTGGCCACTTCTTTTATACCTTTGCTGCTTAATGCAACATACATAACAATATAGTGCAAAAAACATTGGGGCCAATATATATAAGGTGCATTACCAGCAACTTTTATCTTTATTTTGAGTTTCATGTGAAGGATACTGCAAGTTCTTCATGTAGTTCTGGACAGCATGGAGCCAGTCAGGCACGGACATGGACGGCTTGAAATTTGGGACCAATGGCACTGGCTGCTATAAAAAGATAAAATTAGTTAAAGGATTGCATTAGTTTAGTTGTTATTTACACACATGAGCTCTGTTACATAAAAGAAAGTAGGAGAGAAAGTGGGGAGGAAATAAATATAAATATCAAGGAACTAAGAGATGGTTTTGTTTTGAGCTGCCTCTCTTTGTTGTACCCTCAAGGAATTACAATAATGAGTTAAAGACACAAGTAGTCTCGTGTTGATACTGAAAAATCCCTGGAGCAAATCTTTTTCATGTCATTACTCCCACTTACTCTTGGTCTTGAAACAATCCCCAACTAATGACATTTTGGCACTGACAGTCACTTTTGCAACCAATTAGATTTCAAAAGCTTGAGCAGTTATAAACAAAGCACTATCTGATAAGGACATGATTGCACCCAATAGAGAATACTGACAGCTGAGAAGGCAACTGCTCTTCCACGGGGTCAGAGGATCCCTTTCTTCCTCCCCCACCCCTTGTCTCCAGAAGAGAGGTTGATGCAAAAGGCTAAAGGCAGTTATTCTTTTCTATTGCCAACTAACTTAATACTCAGCTTCTCATTTGCTTAGAAGCAAATGCTCTTTTGAAGCCTGAGGAGGTACACTCATCAAAAATGCAAAAGACCACACTTCACCAACCACCACTTGAACTTAATTTCATAATAACAGAAATATAACTGTTGCCACCACATCCATGTCAAAATTCAATTACAGGGCTATTACTTAGCAATTTATCAATTCATTAAAATCTCAATATCAAACTGTCAAAACAGACAAATCTGTGCAGTAGCCTTCCACACATTAAAACATAAGTCTAAATGACTATGTTAAATACCAAAAATAGAATGTGCTGTAGAAACATATAACTAAATACTTAATTCTGTTATAGTTCACAGAAACAGCTGTTACTTTGGAAAAATGTAGAATAAGCAATAACAGTAAAGTATAGCATATTGGTACCAACAAAAATAATAGGTTAACTGTATTATTAACAACAACAATAACAACGTCATACTATGATCAGCCATTACATTAAAACCAGTGAACGGTGAAGTAATTAACATTATCATATTTCTCATTACAGTGGTACATGTCCAGGGTTTACGTATTAAACAGCAAGTAAAGTGTCAGATCTTGAAGTTGATTTTAGTTTTCTGAAGCAAGCATAAGAACTGTGATGGCTAGACAGAAGATCGCATGGGGAACCACGGGACAGCAGGAGTTACAGCTAGCTTCTCTGCTCTGATCCCACAGAGGATTTACAAATTGCTACAAATGTTGCAGGCTGTCTTGAGAAATGCATGCCTCAGAGTTCTGAGCTGTTTTGTTGAAAGGAGGAGGGCTAATCAACATGTGTGACCTGCCATACTGTACACAGGATGCTTACTTCATATTGGGATTTTTTTTGTTTTATTCTATTGTACCAAACCCTTATTAAAGTGAGATGTTGTGATCTGATTTCCATGCACAGTTCTCCTACAAAATGGTTTCAGTCAAACAAATTAAAACAGTTCAACATTATATACATCATAGAAAAGAGCGTCTTTTTAGCTGTTTAGGCAGAGGCTAAGCAGATTGTCTCTAGTTTCCAGTCCCAATATTGATTGTGCTTGTGTCAGTTCCCTGCAAGTGGTTTCATTTACACCCACTCTACCTTCCCACTGGCCCTTGGCTTGGAAATGAAACCATGAAATGGACCGCAGCCCTCTAGGTTGGCACAATTAGCTGACCCTTGCTGATCCCCCCCCATTAAAAGGCTCATACTCTATTTATTATATATATTATATATATTATATATATATATATATATATATATATATATATATATATATATAATATATATTATATATATATATATATATATATATATATATATATATATATATATATATATATATATATATATATATATATATATATATATATATATGTTTGTGTGGGTGTGTGGGTGTTTACTACACTGTATCTGGCTGGTTGTACATTTGTTGATCTCCAAGATGTTTTAGACATGGGGAGACTGGCAGAGGATATTTCAAGCAAGTCATAATCTAGTGAAATGTCCATCTTCCATTGTTGATCGGTATGATCTTCTAAACCTCCAGAAAGGCTAAAAGCTGAAAGCCTGTTTTGTTTTATGTAAAAGCACAAGATCAGGATAACGCTGCTATAATTAAACTGATTAACAACAAATATGTTGCCAGGTTTTGGATTATCTCAATCCTTAATGAAAAAAGGACTTTGTCCCACAAACATAATATGAATAAGATTTTATATATTATTTATATATTCTATAAGAAAAAAATAGTGTAAAAACATCCTAGCTTTATATGCTGAACTAACTGTTTAATGTGCCCTCTCTTTCTAGTCTATCATGTGAGCTTGCCTACACTGTCTGACACAATCCCTCTGTCTTGCCCTCTTACATCAGCTGTGACCTGCTTTAACTCTGACCAATCTTCTTAATGAGTGCACAAACATGTAAACCAGCACAACCCTAGCCAGCCAGGTATACAGGAAAGGCCCAATGTAGGTCACCAGAACATGTATAGCCTGTGAAATGCATTTGTGGTCAATCAAGAAGTTTTTTAGTCACATTCTTGTATACCATAAGCATGGTATACCCTTCAGGGATGAGTTGCTAGTACTGGCAGTGTCTTCAGGGAGCTTGCAAGGATTATACCGTCACTGACTAAGAGTCACCTTATCCCCTCTGAGATACTTGTATTAGACTATCAAGCTGTTGGAATTATGCTCACTACGTGAGCCTGGGATTCTGGGTGCTTTCTTCTGTGTTAAAGCTTAGGGTCAAGATATTAATCAGGATGGAAAATCTTATAGTGCTCCTTTCTTTAGTTCATGCAAAACCAATGACTACTACTGGCTGTATTAACTGAATGTGTTGTGCTGGTATTAAAAACTAATGGGAAGTGCTAGCTTGTGGTTCACTTTAATATATATGCAGTACAGACATCTGAAACCCATGCTTAGGGCTGTCTATTCACACATCCTAGCTTGGGATAACACCATGACCAAATGTACTGTACTGTACTGCTACAAAATAATGGATCTGCACACATTCACTGCACATAAACCCGCCCTCATTCTCTGAGGTATGTGCTGTTTAGCTTTGCTCGTTGACATCAGTTCTCGGCCATGCCTGGCTCGTAATGAACGGTGGTTGCAGGCCAATGCGGTGTCCCGTCAGAGGCCAGGGGATGAGCAGAGTCAGTCAGTTCTCATTCCTCTATGTTAGAAAGCAGGTCGCACAGCCAGGCCTTTAAATGGGCGCTTGTTCCAGTCCGACACTGTGCTGCTGAAACAAAGAGCTGTACACCAGACTGTATGGACTTTTGCAGAGTCAGTCACCTGTATGAGGCCTTACTGAGTTTCACCACTAAAGTCTTTTTCAGAGTGTGTAAACAGAAAAGAAAGAGGCTACTAGAAACTGACTTAACTAGCAAAGGTCACGTGAGATCATTTAACTTAACAGGGCAGACCAGCAGCCGTTCTGAAGGGTGGTGGTCCTGGCGTTTCCGTGAACTAGACACTACCGTGCTTTCCTAACTTAATCACACGCACTCTGTCTGGTCCAGGACAAGATTTGTTTATTGTGAGACCGTTTGGGTCACGTGTGTTTAAGCAGGTAAAACGCCATGCAGGTAACAGGTAGGTTAGCTAGCTAATATTTTCACAAAACTTCAACTTACTTTGGGCAGGTGGGCTGCGTTTCGTATTCTGTCCACCATTTCTTGACCGTCTGGATGAACTTTGGCCACGTGAGACCACATCCTCTCCCAGGTCACGCTCTCTATGGGGAAACCGGTACGGTTCACGTAAAAGGGCACCCCGCCGTCCTTCTCGTCCTCCTCCCCGGAGGAACGGCCGGCGTTGTTGGCGGTGGCCGAGGGGGCGGACTCCAGCCCGCTCCCCTGCAGTGAGCGGCAGCAGTACGTGCTGGTGCTCTTGGAGCGCCCGTGTCGGACCACCTTGGTGGCGGTGCTGGAGCTGGAGCTGGAGCTGCTCGGTCCGGTCATGGTTGGGCCGGGCTCTCGGCGCTCCCTCTCTCCAGCCTCCTCAGCGGTAACAGACGGCGAGTTGACCGCAGCTACGCTCAGCTAACGACGGGCATCGCTAGAGACGTGTTGCTGCGCTGCCTGATAAACACTGCATAGTAATTCCTTTAGTCCAGCCGACCTGTACCGAGTGAGTCCATTCAAATCGCCGGTCTTTAACGGTCAGTGAGGAGCGGTCACATTATTAATGAGGACCACAGCTGACCTATATTCATTATATTACTTGTTGAACGGAAACCCCGGGGTGGGAGCGATCACAGCTGAAGATAACCCACCATATCCTATCTGTGCTCTTCTTCTCCCTCCACAGTAAAACTGAGACAGAGAGAGTCCAGATACGACCTGACCCAACTTCAGCCCCCCCTCCTGCACAAAACACTGAGGGGGCGTCGAGCTGCCACGGTCACAGAACGACACCGCCGCACCCAAAAGAGCTCTCCCCCCAGAGCTCTAACACCCTGAACCTCCTCCTTCACCGTTAGCAGCTCCGCAGCTCCCGTTTTTCAATTCAAATTAACCGTTAATCCGAATCGCATTTGGTGCTGTTTGTTCTTTCATCGTAACCGGGCAGCCAACTACCCTCGAGCTCAGTTTTCATTGGGCGTAGCAACAAAGAGGGGCGTGGCTAACTCCATATACGAGCACAGTGCTCCTCAGTTATTCGCTGTGAAATCTGAAGTGGGCGGGCATTTGGCTTTGTTGACCAATGGGCGTATTCACCTTAACTTCGGTTCACTGTTTCTCTTAAAGGCACACAGGTCTCTCCTCACTGTTCATCAGAGCTGAGCGCAGATACGGGGATTTAAATGAGATTAAAATACGAATACCGAGTCTCTCTCTTGTTAGTGACATTTATAAATCAATGGTTTGCTTATATATAATTTTCTTTTTAATGAAGTTCTTACTTTTCTGTATGATTTAAGTTGCAGCGTTTGTGTAAATTCCCTTAACATGACTGAAATAGACCTTTAAACGCTGCTGCCCGTGTTTCCCTCGTGGCGCACAGAAATTATGTTAAAGTAAATGAAAAGGCGACCCCTTCTGACTGTATCTGAAAACTTCAAAGGGACGTCAGAAAGCTTTGCAGTACATTTACTGAGGGCATGAGCTACAAATCAGATAAAGCTGAGAGCAGCAGACAGGACATGATTTTTCTCTCAGAAATTAAAGTGAAATTTTATTTTATATGTAGTATCGATAATTGTAATCAACCCCCCTCCAATAAATGTATTATTATTTGAAATAGATGTTCCTTACTTAGCATTGGACATAGGAACTACACTAGATAGCATGGCATGACCCGCGGAGGCGCTGTTTCTTTGGCTATTGACTATGTGCGGTTTTCGTGGTGATGATGGTGTAAAACCTGTCTATTGGGCCAGTGTGGCTGTAGGTTTTTCATTCTTAACCATCAAAAATCAGCAGTTCAACAATTGATCACATGTGCTTTTGCTGGGCTGGAATGATAATCAGCAGTCACACTCTGTGGACAGATTAAACACCCCTGCACTAGATGATCCAGGGTTTCCTGACCAGGTACCAATTTGTAGTCTGTGTATAAGCTAAAAGAAGGAATTTAAGTCTTATCTGTGTCTAAAACCAATTATAAATTTTACTAAATGGTTAAACATGTGACACCTTTTGCTTCTCTAAACAACCATGAAGAACATAAATATTAGTTTTTTTTATTACATTACATTACATTACATTTGGCAGACGCTTTTGTCCAAAGCGACTTACAATAGTTGAGTACAATGTAAAATAAGTTTAAAGGTAAAACATCTTTGGATAGGGATAAAAGGAGGACAAAGGGGAATAATAGGATAGAGGAGTGAAGGAGAGGAAGAAGGAAATGAGGATAGAAGTAGTTAGTGTGTTAGAGGTGTTTAAGAGAGTAAGTGCTCTTTGAAGAGCTCGGTCTTCAGGAGTTTCTTAAAGATAGCGAGAGATTCTCCTGATCTGGTAGTGGAAGGTCAGGAGAATCTCTCGCTATCTTTAAGAAACTCCTGAAGACAGAGCTCTTCAAAGAGCACTTACTCTCTTAAACACCTCTAACACACTAACTACTTCTATCCTCATTTCCTTCTTCCTCTCCTTCACTCCTCTATCCTATTATTCCCCTTTATTTATCCTAAGGAAAGCAAGCCACACCCCCACCAGTGACACTTTTACATCAGGGGTTCTCAAACCTTTTGCCGCTGAAAAAATCTACCTAAGGTTAAATAAATATTAATACATTCCAGCTGTTAAACACTCCAGTAATTAAAATGTGTGGGCCAAGGACTGCTGGACCCAATTTAATACCACACCTGGTCCATACAAATTTAAGCTGTTCTCAGTACAAAATAAGAAAATGAAACCCTCACACATGGCAGTCCATTAGTATTGAATTCAGTGTGTAAAACAGCATTAATATTGAAAACTTGAGGTTTTAATTTTAAAGCGTGAATAGTCATTTAGGGACAATAAACACATCTGACTCCTATTAAAACTTTTTGAAACAATTATGACCCAAGGACTGAGTCAAGAACTACATATTTCACATTAAACAACTTTGGTTTTGTTTAATTATGCAGACATTCTATATTCCTATTCAATATTGAACTTTGGTAACAACATTAGTGCAAAAACACAGACGTAAAGCAAGATCTAATTTGATATAACATTTTGGTGCTTTTATTAAAGACTGGAACAGAGAAACAGGATATTACTGTCCTGATTTAAGGACAAAATGCAGCTTTATAGTAACATTGATGGCAAGATTAACAAAATCCATACATTCAACAACAAATGCTAATATGGGTAACACTAAACATGTTACCCAGTGTTTCCTTGGTGATGGAACAAATTACATTTCACTTGCTTAAAGAGGGATTAAATTTACAGAAGTTATGAATATCAGAATATTAGAAAACAAATGATACATGCAGTCAACACTACTGCACTTCCATGTTAGTAGTGCTTAGAGCTGAGTTACAAATATTAGACTAATAAATAAAAAAACATTAAATTAACATAAGTATTCAGCAGTCTAAAATACAAATGTAGGTTTAAAAAATTATTAGCAACAATTCCTTTATAAAAAAATACACATTGGTTCCTTTTATGACTTATACCACATTTGAGGTAATAAAATTAAACATGAAAATCTCAATAAGAAACAAAATTATACAACTTTGGAATGTGTGCCAGTAGATTTTCAACCACCTGCATATTTGTTGACAGTAATGTGAGCTGAAATCACGTTTCATGCTTTACTGCTCCAAACCATGCCTTGAGTATTTCACCACTTACAGTGCCGTAAAAAGAGTCAAAGACTACTCTTTTATTTAATTTCCTTTCAAAACAGCAAGTAAGTGCCTCTTATTTAATTTCAATGTCAACAAAAAAGATAAAGACACCAAAACAACTAAATATAAATTAAATGATTCTGTAATTAAAATGCCCAACTTTTAGCAAAGTGTCCCTTCTATTACAGTGGCTTGCATTTAGTAATAAAAATTTTAAATTCCTAGCACATGGAGTTCTTGGCTGTTTGTTGTGAGAACATAAGCAGGTTCTACAGTGTTAATTTAATCATAAACACCTTCAAAGAAATGAATGAACTTGAATGTTAATGCACGACTAGAAATTAAATAATTCCAGGGTGGTCTCTGACTTTTGCAGAGCCATAAAAAAACCTCTTAATATCTCTCACAAATTCAGGAGTACACAGAGTTAATACATCATTTAGGTTCGTGTTTAAGTGCACAAAAATATTTATTTATAATGACCATGTTTTGTATTTCTTCAGATCTAAAAATTGTGTGCTCTGATTTAAAGAAACCTGGGAGTAAAGTGCTTTTTGCCAGCACTACTTTGTGCTTTCATTTGTTAAATGTCTTTGTCCTGCTGCAGAGTTTGTATTTGCTGCTACATACTGTAATCATTGTCATTATTCTCAGTCTCAGTCATGTTGTCTCCTGATTTCTCATAAAACACAATCCAATATGATTATTTATTATACTAAAAGTGTTCAATGGCAAAACATCCTTAAAATGATGACCGTTTTTGTGCCCCATAAATCAAAAATAAATACATAATCTTGCGAGTAAGGCTGGGTCTCAAAATTATAAACTTTTATAGCATTGCCTCACACACAGGTACTACAATACTACTGATTATAATGATGCAATTTCAATACCTACACAGCAAAAATTAAATGACGTAATGACTACCATTAAAGCTACATGCTTTATAGAAGAATTAAATAATCTTGATTATAAAAATAAATACCTAGATCAGGGTTCTTTAATTCTCGCAATTTTGTGAGTTCTCCCCTGAACCTGTTTTGTTTAGCATGGTTTAAACTACATGGTTAGTCACTGAGTTAGTACAGCTAATGTCATTATGTGATGTAAGTACTCAAAAAAAATTAAGTTTATTAGCAAAATGGAACAAAGCAATCAAACAAAAACAATTTGAACAGCTTAACATACAGAACTAGTGGTTTCTCCAAATTCGACACAAAATGATACTTTTATTGATTACTACAGACTCAGAATTGTCTGAGTGCTGTGCAGAGCACACATTTGCTTGGGGACCTGCTCCTTACATTGTGTAAAGCCAGACACTTGCTTCAGGTAACACTGTTTGACTATATCTTCTTGGGTTCTTGGCCAATTGTCATCTTTAAATCTCAACAGTTTGTTTCACGGCTTTACAGCACATCATTACCTCAGTGGAGTGATAAAATTTAACTGAATGTTCTGGGTATGTATGGATCAGTGTGTTATGTCTGGAAGAAGAAGAAAAATGAAGCATATACTGAAAGGAATAGACTGCTTTCTTAGGAACACTGCCTGAAGTTGGTATCTGCCTGTGCATCACATTTGCAGCAGATTCAGAAGGGTGCTAGATTACATACTAAAGACATGAAGAGGTAAGTAATTCTGAGAATGTAGCAGTCGTTAAAAGTGTTGAATTTGGAGGAACCTTTATTTAAATGTTACATTGTTTGTGTTGAGCTATTTAAACTGCTCTTGTTTGATATATTTACTCCCAAAAGTTCAAAGTTTGGTAAAAACATTTGAGAGCCAGTAAACGCACCCATTACAGCACCTAAGACACATACGCTGCATCACTTTTCAGTTTCTAATTTTCACTTTAGAAAGCCTAGAATCAGTATATGTTTAAAAAAATTATTGATACCCAGCCCTACATATGAGTATACACTACATTGACAAAAATATTCGCTCACCAATCTAAATCATTGAGCTCAGGTTCCAACATCTTCCATGGCCCCAGGTGTATAAAACCAAGCACCTAGCATAGCTGCTTCAACAAATATTAGTGTAGGGATGGGTCGCGCTCAGGAGCTCAGTAAATTCCAGCATGGTACTGTGATAGGCTGCAGCACCTGTACAACAAGTCCAGTTGTAAAATTTCCTCACAACTAAATATTTCACAGTCAAATTTCAGTGATATTATAACAAAGTGTAAGTTACTGGGCACAAAAGCAGCTCTGAAAGCAGGCCTTCAGACTTTATGTGGCCTTTAGATTAGCTTAAGAACAGTGGAGCATAGAGAGCTTTATGGACTGGGTTTCCATGGCCAAGCTGCTCCATCCAAGCCTCAAATCACCAAACACAATGCAGGTGAGGGGATACTTTTGGCAATTTAGTGCACACTGACTGTTAACACTAATTCTCAAACTATCAAAATATTACAACAGGTATGCCCACTATGTACACTATCAGCCTTAAGACACTGTAAAATAAAATTAATATATTAGTTAAAATAAGACTTAGCTATCTATGTAAACTGAACACTCTGCAGAAACTTTTGAACGCATAGTTCCAGTGTATGCGCTAATTTTAAATCCTAGGTTCGGTCCACAAAAAAAATCACAAATCATAGTACAGATTTTCTCTCCTGTCAGCTGTAATATTTCACTGTCCAAACAAGGTTTTGAACAAATTTGACTTCTTATATACATTAGTACTCTACATACTAATGTTCACAGTGTTGTAAACCTTTGTGAGCTAACTGCAATGACTAGTGAATCATTTAACCTATAAATTGTACAGAATGTAGTGTCCAACATCATTATGGGAGTACTGCAATGTGTTGTAAATGTAATTAGCATGTTAATGCAAGGCGGGTTGTCTGCTGATCTAAAAAAAAATGTGTTGAACTTTACTAAGATGTTAACTTCATTATGGGTGTCTTTAAAAACATAGCATGTGCTGAAACCTCATGAATGTCTTATGAAATTACAGTACAGCAAGAAAAATAAATAAAAAGAAACAATTTCAAGTAACCTCAGGAAAGCTTGTGATGGTAGAGGGCTCCTTGCAGTTGTGCTGCAGAGTCACTGCTGTTTAAGTGGGCTTACAGTGATGTCTCACGTGATAAACTTGACGAGGACTCCACCCTTACCCCATTGGTTACCTTCTCAGAAGGGCACTCTGTTGGAACCTTAAAGAGCAAAATTCAAATTATTATTTTTTGTTAAGATCTTACACTCACAAGGTTAAAAGAAGTGTAAATCTAGTGTATAAATATGAACATTTTTAATACTAGGTTACATGAACAGGAGCTGTTACATTCTTATTCCACTAGATGGTGCTAAAAGCCTTAATTTTCCTTTCTGGAGAGACCAATGGATTCTCAAAAAGAACAAAATTGTACTTCTGTGCACATTCATACAAGTGCTTAAAAGTGACATTACTTAAAGAGGCAATGGTTCAACAACATTACATATACAAAATTTATCATGATAGGCCTAAATGTAAAATAGCAAATGAAACAATTAAACACACTCCTTTTCAAATACCACAACAAGGCAATTTTTGGCAAGTATATATACAATAGTTCAATAAGCTGGCAGCCTGCTGTAAACTGTAGACATCAGAGGAGAACGTTAATATTCCAACACCTGCAACTGCCACATTAAACAAACACTCAGGTCTCAATGAGTGTGTGTGTCCTTTTGATTACTAAAGAAAAAGGTCCGTTAAATAATAAAAAAACCTAACCCTGGTGGGACAGACAGTAAGGCTTTAGAACTATTGTATTTGTGGTTTGATAGTGCAACATTTCTGCTATAACTTACAATTAGTTGCCACTGTAAATCATTTTAGAAGAGAGCAATATCATTTGTGGGTATAATACAATTTGCATATGCATGGTAGAATAAGGTTGCTTTGCATACTTTGCAGTTCAATTTTATGAATGTGATATCATAATGCTTAGCATACTATAAATCTTGAAACATTTACAAATTACAACTAAATATAGTTCTGTCATCCTGATTATATTGTATATGTTTGTGATTCTTACAGCAATCAGCTTTCCTGTATTGTTAGGCAGGCTGCTATAGTCTGTTTAAGTAAACTATTCCTCGATCACACTCTACGTGTGTGAATGTCCATGTTACATACATTGGTGTGAACAAATGTTTGCCCTCTTCATGATTTCTTATTTTATTGCATATTTGTCACTCTTAAATGTTTCAGATCATCAAGCTAATTTAAAAATTAGTCAAAGACTAAAACACTTTTTCAAACAGGGCCATGTAGGTATGTTTTTTCTCCCTTAATAATAAAAACCTTTAAAACAGCAGTTTGTGTTTATTTGTGTTGTTTTTTGCTAATATTTACATTTGTTTGATGATCTGAAACATTTAAGAGTGACAAACATGCAAAAAATATAGAAATCATGAAGGGGCAAACACTTTCACACCACTTTATATTACACACACATTTGAGAGCTGAGACATCCTCAATAATGGACAGGGAGCAATTGCAGCATAATAGTGAGTGAGTTTACTTAAACTGCCAACACACTATACATTTGAAAGTGATATCTCTAAAAAAAACTATGATAAATCAAAAGACTTGATGAGATTTTTGTGAAAATATGCATCCTTCATAGAAAAAGAAGAAAAATCACAGAAGAAAAAAAAATATGATTACAGTAATCCTGTTTAGGCAAAGTTATGAATGTAAAGTACCATACGGTTTTTGTTTTAATATAAATGTTATTTACCTTTTAAATATGATTGTTAAAGAAAATTGTAAGTAAATATGGTACTTTTATAAGAAAAAATACCAAATTTGTAACTTTTGAATTTGTGATTTTTGTTGTGTGCCAGTCAGCATACCACAAACACTTTAAAAAAATGGCCTCCCAAATCCAACAAAATATATACTACTGCATTAACCTAAATGTAAGGACTATTCTTACCGGTTGACTTTTGCTGCCCATATTGGCTCCATGTCTTTTAAGCTCTGACTTTATTAATGCTGAAAACAAAAATATAAAGAGTTTATCATACAAAAGTTACATCAGTGTGTGATATATGCTCAACATAATATATTGTACACACAAAAATTGTTTATAGTAGTGAAGGGCATGATGACATTAGGCAACCCGTAGCATTAGGCATTATCACACTCTAAAAAACAGAGGTACGATACGAGTACTTTTTTGTACTCGAAGGTACACTCTTTATAATTGTACCCTCAAAGGTACAATATTGGTCTTTACGGGGTCAGATTTGTTCCCTCTGAAGTACAAAGTCATTTCTAACAGCAATAAGTACAAATTTGTACCATTTAACCAGCCAAAGGGTACATTCAGTATTCTGCATCACTGTACTAATGAACAATATATATTTAAATAGCACATTTTTTATTTGAAAGCCAGACAATTTTGTATCATCAAGTTTTTGAGCCATATTTAGTTGATGATAATGTTTATAATCTTTATAATCTATACTGGCACAAAAACCATGGGTACAAAAAAGGACTTTCACTGAAAGGTACTTTTTTGTGCCTCAATATAAGGTACAGCCCCAGCGACAAGCTTTGTACTCTTTTAAGTACAAATCTGTACTTATATTTCTTACAGTGCACCATAGACTACAGCCCTTGTATTTTCAATTGTCAATGATTCTATATAAGCTTGTGCATTAAAAAAGTTTAATTGTATATTGTATATATTGTATTATAATACATGATCTACAAAAAGGACCAAAAATGCCACAGTAAAGATGAATATTGTCGCATTACCCAGCTATAGTTTAGTTACCTTAAAATATAACAATTTCTCATGAAAAACAAAGAAAAAGTACCTGTTAGAATGATGCCACCAAATATCCAGGCACATATGAAGATGTTTCCAACTAGCGGCTTGTAGTCTGAGGTAAGCTTTCCTTGAAT
Organism: Astyanax mexicanus; assembly: GCF_023375975.1. Lineage (NCBI taxonomy): Eukaryota > Metazoa > Chordata > Actinopteri > Characiformes > Acestrorhamphidae > Astyanax > Astyanax mexicanus. The sequence continues at coordinate 57,240,671 of NC_064408.1, forward strand.
TAAAGTAAAAACAATTCCAAATACCTAAAGTTTGTACAATCAAAAAAACAAACAAACAGTTTAATCCAGCACAGACATCAGTGGCCAATAGAAATCCAGAATCTCTTTATTAAAATAAATGCAAAAACATGCTGCCTAAGAGAGCCATGGCTGTCGGGTACCTGGGTGTGTATGAAAATTTTCCCAGCCAGTTTAAAAAAAAAGTGTGACAGCAACAGATAGGTTGAGTATTTACATAAAGCTACTAAAGGTGCTGTTCATCTTACCTGAGCAAATGCATTAAGAAGACCAGATGAAGTGCCCTCTGATTCAGGATACGTTATTTCCACACCAAATTCAAAGCCAATTGGCAGGTAGCCAGTCATAAAAAAACTTTAAAACAGAATAAAACATTATGATGTCTTCTTCTACAACAAACAGGAATAACAACAGGACAGTGAGTTCAATATATTAGAGATTATTTGTAACATAGATGTGTATATGCATGCGTGTTTGTTAGAAGGGTATTGTTTAAAGTCACCTTTTAAATGTTCTATGCTTATTTAAATAACAACATTTCTCACAGATATAATGACTTTGTTCTCAATCGTGTTTTTGGTGTAGGCTTCATGATTTCTCCTCCATACATACCAATAATCCCTAGGCCCACACAGTTCCAGTTTTTGGTCATCGCTCCACAGAACTGAATTTAAAACCTCTGTGGAGCGATGAATAAAAACTGGAATTTTTATGGTATATTTGGATCTGAGTATGTAATGAAGCTAAGAAAAGTATACAATACAAGTTTTATCATGATTTATCTGATATTTGAACTCTAAAATACAATAAATTTCCTTTAATAACAATGAAAGAATATTTACAAACAATTAATTCAACTCATTGTTTTAAAGTGCTTACAAAAACCAACAACAACATACCCCAGTGCTCCAGCAGTAAAGAAAACCACAAGCAGGTATCCTGAATCTAAAGTGAATGTGAACACCAACATTCCAATAAAGGACAGGACATACACGACCAGCGTAGTCACTCTAAACAGGAAAAAAAAACGCTTATTACCATACATTCCACTGGTACTGATGTCAATACCTAAACTCTTTGACTTCACTTCACTAATTAACATACCACACAAACTAACATTAAAGAAAAAATACAATACTCATTACTATTAATACATCTGAATGGAACCCTTTTAATGGTATTAACTGTAACATAAGTAATCCTCTTTGTGAAGTTAATGAATGCATCATTGGCTTTCTATTCTAACTGGCAAACACTGTGGTCTAATTTGTGTCACCTGCTTAAGATCATTTTTGTAACATATGTAAGATTAACTTGTGATTAGAGACTGCCCAAATGTTACATGAACAAAAAATAGGTTGTACATAAACCTCAATACATATGCATGAAAAAACAGTTCTCGCCAAAATTAAGAATAATAAATAAAAACAACTTATGCACATGATAATGTACCTATTTATTTAATGCAAATTTTAAAATCTATCAATTTTCTTCTGTGAGGAACACAAACATACTTGTAGGTTTTGGTATGATCCAGCCACAGTCCACAAAGAATGGAGCCCACCATTCCAGCCACTACCAGGGTTAGACCTATTCTACCAGCATTCAACTCCTCTCCCTGAAAGAAGAAATTTAGTACTTTATGGGTGATATCTGTTAACATTCGGTTTTACTAATCTAGAGAATCTGGATTTTTATAGATATGCTGGTTTAAAGTAATCTGACTATGCAATATGGTAACAGTATGTAATAGGTATGTGGGTATGTGATGTCACACGGTAAGCACACTTAAGGGTTTTAGGTATGGTGGCATAGCCCTTAAATTTCAGTGTCAGTAAGTCACTTAGTCCAGCAAGACTGTCTGGCCTGCAGATTGCACACAGAGAGCTGTTTGTCTATCAGCTTCTCAACAAACTCTGCCTCTCTCATGAGTACCAGGCATGCGTGAAAAAGTGGCTATTGAACTACAAGTTCAGACAACTGAGTTCAGACAATAAATCTGTGCCCAGACTCATCTACTAATGCCAGCATATATCCCTCAAACAGGACTTCATATCTGAGCTTCTTTAACATGTGTGCATTTACATTTACATTTGCATGATTAGGCACTGAGGTAAGCAAATGTTTACTCACTTCATAATGTGCAATAATCATCTGATTGAGGAGTGTAGACACTGAATAAAATGATCCTGTCATGATGCCTGAAAAAAATAGTCTTCAACATTAATCTTCCAGATGATAGTAAACCACAAGTAAACAACAGCATAGAATTAGTAATAAATATAGTATAACCTAAAGGCATTAATGTCAAGTATCCCATGCAGTGATACTCTTAAAAATCTGTACAATAGTTAGCAAGCACGGCAGCTGATATCTCACCATAACTTAGCAGGAGCAAAATAAAGGGCTTGTTCCTGAAGAGGTTAATGATGGACTTCTTGTATGAATAGTCTTCTGTTGGGCTTGTGGGGAGAATGGCTTGTGCCTGACTGGGTGGCAGTGGAGGTCTGTCCTGAATAACTGAGACAGAGGAAGAACATTATAGAATAGAGCTTGAATATTGCTTAATGGTTTGTCTGTCTGTTAGATCTATGTTACATTTAGAATCACCTGTCAAACCGAGTTTTACTTGAATTATTTATTCAACACCTTGAGAAACAACAAAATGTTTTATTCAGTATTTTGAAAAATGCTGGACGGGTCTATAGTAAATACATTGTAATTATTGTAAATGTTTGTTTTGTCACTACTACAGGATAAGACTGCTTTTTAAATGCCTTGTGGACAGTCATTTCTAAAGAAAGCATTGTTTATCATTCTGGACATTCTGGATACGTTTCATTGTACAAGGATCGTATTGTATGTAATGTCTTTTATAACGTGACAATATGCAAAATGTTATAATATGTTCAGGTGAACCCCATAAATTATGACAGTCTTACTGTCTATAGCTGCTGTCACACAACATTCTCTGAAAGTGTTTGGAATACATCATTTTATATTGACTTCCATTAAAAGTTAAGAATTGTCTGTATCCTTTTGTTGGACATGTTTATCAACACCAATCATATACTTATCTGCAGCCAAATTTGATTTATACAATACCAGTCAAAAGTTTGGACACACCCCTCTCATTTAATATTAATTAATACTGAAGACATGAAAACTACAACACATATGACATTATGAAGTAAACAAAAAAAAATGTTAAACAAGCCACAATATGTTTAATACTTTAGATTCTTTAAAGTAGAACCTATTGCTTTTATGCCAACTTTGCCCAAACTTGACATTAATCTCTGTCAACTTCATAAGGTAGAACCTGGAATGGTTCTCCAACTGTCTTAAAGGTGTTCTAGAGGTGTTATTGATTTTAGTTTTTTAAGCAGTAGTGCACACAGATGTCTCTGCAGCAAGTTAGTTATATTGTTCTCTCCAACAGGTCAGGGCAAATTAAACAGCTCATTTTACAGATTTTAAAACAGGTTTTAAAGAACAGGAAATGATTAGACTGAACTGGGCAAGGTTCCCAATACACTTTCTATCTCACACTGTAACTCCTTGGACTAGAAATGCAACTCACTTCATCATGTTGATATCTATATCTACATGCTTCTGCTACAAATGTTTACATGTTATTACACAAACAGTGCAGGCCTTGGCAAATGTATAATTTTCACATGGTTCTGCAATATCGAATTGCCTCTGCTATTTTGACTACTATTTTAATCACTCTTGCAACATATCGTTACAACTTGTTCAATCTTTAAAGAGCCCTTACCGATGACTGTTAAAATAAAGAGCAGAGTTGAGACAGCTGCTGTTCCATAAAACATGATGCTTATGTTGTGGCTCATGAGCTGTTTATCTTCTGGAGTGTTTGGAACCAGCACAGGTGGAAGCAGGAACCCAATGGCAACACCCAGCTGAGAGAGAGGAAGAGAGAGAGTTTATAAAAGTTCTTAAACTGTGGGAGCTGTCAAGCAGACTCTTATTTACACACACATTACATATCACTGTATCTAACAAAATAACTTCTTATTATCTTCATAACAGTTACAAAGTGATGCATATTAGCTACATGGTGTAGTGAACACATCTTAAGTAATAAGTCTCAACAATACAATAATCAGATTGTGTCAATACTTACAGTTCTTCCATGTTGAAGATGTACTAATCCACTACTGAAGTCTGAAGCAGATGATGTTACTCAGAACAAACATGCTGAGACTTTGAGCACAATAAAAATGCTCCTATTTATTTAAATACGAACTGACATTTTAACATTTTAATTCTTCTATACTAATGAATATGCATTTTTGTCTTGCATGTGGTTTGTGAATGATTCAGCTATTAGTGGTGAGTGCAAGCATTACAACTAAGCCCATAGATTGTGTTTATTCTATCAAATCGGGAGCTTGATTCTATACAATTCAGCAAACATAATTAGGTCAACCAAAATAAATAAAAAAATAATTTTAGTTGACTTAATTATGAAAAAACAGGTGGGAGAATGTTGTGTTAGGAATTTTGCCCAGGACACAGTGGTGTGTTTGACTGGCTGGGAAATTAAACTGTAGTTTGCTTTAAAGTAGGAGGTGTTGTTACCTGACTGTTATACCACAAATAAATGGCCTGAGCTGAGTGATAACATGATTTGCCCTCATACTGCCTAAGAACATGTGTTTCCGTCTGCAGTAAATATAGGACACTGTGTGCATTTTAACTTGATCATGAAATCACATAGGTTCAAAGTCTGTCTAAAGATAACACATTGAATATGACAAGGACATGTGCCCACACGTGTGTTAATTTTCACTGATGAATGATAAATGATCTACAAGCCATCCCAGGTGGCACACAACCGACCTTCAACGTTGAAATGTGTTTGAAATATGGTTAAAGTAATGTTTGTTGTTGTGAAACAAAGTTTAATGTTAAATGGTTGTGTAAACATTAAACTTTTAAATGAATCAACATAATGTCCTTAATATTCAGCCTTTTGAATTAGCACTAAACATTTCATCAGCATACAATTTCAAAAAGACGGTTGGATGGAAGGACGAAGTGGTTTTCCTTCCAAAGTAAACGATTTTTAATTTGGCACCAATTCTTCACCATACCAGGGGAAATGTTCATGTTCTATTGATTTTTCTGTTTTAGTGTTTTTTAAGATCAGATGTTGAATCAGATTGGTAGTGGTGGGTAACTTTCTTTATACTCAGCTTTACTACAGTGATGTAAGTTTATTGTTAACACTCTGTTATCCAGAGGATTTTCTAGTTTTAGCGAGCTATGGTTATTAAAGGTTGAACGTATAACGTTGAAATAACGTTGTCATATCAACGTTGATTTACATTTCAAAAACACCAACTCTAACGCTGATTTAACCATAACATCAACGTTGATTCAACGTTAGGATGCCAGCTGGGATCCTGGATTTCTCGGACAGGTGGGGCCTGGATGGAGTGCAGGAGTGCTGGGAGTGCACCGGGAGGGTCTGCAACCTACCTGGTTTCCCAGCACGGCTGTGGCACAGGCGGTGGACACTTCTTTGGGCCCAAACCACACGGAGGCGATCCTAGAGGGCAGGCCGAGGATGAACACCTGCGCCACGGAGCACACGACCTGGGCCAGCATGGTGACCCAGAAGAGGTGCGGCCCGACGCTGGCGCATTTCATCCAGGCGCCCACGCAGTTCAGTCCGGCACCCAGGAGCGCCGTCACCCGCAGCCCCTTCCAGTCCAGCAGCCAGGTGGCGGGGAAGATGAGCGGCACGTAGGCCACCATGTAGACCACGGACAGCCAGTCGATCATCACGTTGGTCACGCCGTAGTACTGCGCGAAAATGTTGGCGATGATGCTGTACTGGATCCACTGGAAGGCGTTGACGAGGGAGTACAGGCTGAAGATGGTCAGCACGGCGAACCGCCGGTAGTACAGCTTGGTTGTGGGGGGCTCGCCGCGCTCGCTGGGCAGCATCGCCTCCTCCTCGTCCGGCGGGAGCTCACTGTCCGCTGCCCGCTGCCTCGAGTCCGGCGCGGTCACATGGATCACCGCGGTGTTTGTGTCTGAGAGCTCCGTGTAGTGCGTGTCTGCGGTTTTAAGAGCTGAAGCCGCCTCGCAGGCAGCAGCAGGAGCGTGCTCCTGAAGCAGCTCTCCCGCCACCATGATGCAATCAGCCTTCCCTCCCCAACATCCACACGAGGTTCATTCACCAGAAACAGCCTCCTCCTCTAACCCCCTCACACACAGCCGATCCGCTTAAGGTGCTCACTGAGACCCGCGCGCATGATCTTATCCCTGGTGAGTGTCTGCAGTGGAGCAGCGCGGCCCGAAACACCGTGTTTCACAGCGCTTCTCTTAAAATTACACTAACAAAGAGAGCACAGTGTACAGTGTAGGAGTGGCGCCACGGCGTTCAGCGGCACGCTGCTTCCGCGGGCACGACTCAACACTTCAACATCCGACTTCTCGAAGAAGGAGGTGGCGAGGCCGCAGCATCTCAGGCATTTATAGCCCAGCTCACACACACGGCCCAGCTCAGACAGGGGCGGAGCATGTCTGTAAACGAGTGGGGAAAAAAGAAAAACGATACCATGCGCGAGATAACACACTCCCTATCCCCTGACCAGCATAGGGTGCGATCTCTCGGAATGGTCAATTAAAACTGATCTGGATTTTTTAGGGTAGCAAGGACTTATTAAATGTGTTTCAATATCTTGATGAATCAAATAAACAAATGATAATTTTCTTTATTTTCACACGGCTCTGTTCAGCCAGGGGCGGACACGATACGATGCGCTGTCAATGCCTTCCGATACGGACGAGACCAAAAGAGGAAGCAGGAGGGAGGGTTACTTAGATAAATGAATACTGTATATCAGGCTCAGGTTTATGTTTTAATCAGCTATTTCATATATATACATATACATATTTACAGTTATACATATCCAAAATATAACTGATCCACATTCTATAATAGATAAAAAAAATCAATTTAATGAAATCAGCAATACAATCAGTTTAGTCCAACTTAACCTGCAGCTATAGTCATTCTATAGTCAATATAAATGGATTGAGTTGAGCTGTACACACGACCATATGGTACTTCCCTGACACTAATCCTTTTAGACCCACAGATCTCAGGCCTCTGTAAGCCAACTGCTGTTGTTGCTGCTCATGGAAATAAATGATTGTATTGCTTTCTTGAAGTCAAACATTTGTCACACCACTCACATAAATCAGAAATATCTTAACAGCTTAATAGTATTAATAGCTGACTATGCAGCAGCAAGTGTCTTGGAAATAAAACAGTGTGAAGGTTGTGATGTTAATGATATGAAGGCCTCTGAGGATGTCAGGCCTGCTTAAAAATCCAGCTCAGCTGATCATCCAGAGAAAACACACCCAATGCTGGTAGCCTGTTAACTAGCACTTGACCAGTACGTTTTTTCAGAATGACCAGCTGATCTTGAGCTGGATTTGTTAAGTGGACAAGGAATTCTTGGATCTGTTTTAATGAATTGAAAAAAAGAAAAATTGAAATGACTCCTCTTTTTTGTGGACTGAAGTGTAAACTATATAAACTCTAAAAAAAAAAAGCTTCTTTAAAGTGACGGTCCACATTCCTCTCTATGTGTAATGATGTGTTCACTCAGAGAGTGGAGTCTGGAGGAGTACTGTTACTCAGAGTGTGTAGGTTACAGTGAGCCGGTATGAAGGTGGTGTTGGGTTTCAGGGAGCTGAGGTAACCCTGGAGCTGAATGAAGAGTCGGTGTGAGAGCTGGTGGTCTTGGGCAGAGGCTGGATGTCGGGGCGCAGAGCAGGGGAGCTGTATGAGCTGAACATGCGGAGAGAGACGTGGTGCCGTGTGGAGCAAGCGGGCAGCAGCATCGGGGAGCTGCCTCACAGGAGACACTTCAGCTGTCACCTCCGAAACACCTGCGACTTCAGCGCCCTGCTCACCGCCCGGCCCGAGCAGCGGAGCGCCTGGACCGGGACTCCGGACAGATACCGCGAGAGGAGACATTTTGAGGAGAGCTGTAAGTCTGATATAGCCTTCATCTCTTTACCTTCAACAACCTGTCTTCCTCTAAATACTGTCACCATCTGTTTGATAGTGATACCGATAGTTTTACATATGCGGTAACGTTAGATTCCCGCAACTTCCGGGAGACTTGGGACATCGGGTTTTAGTAACAGCTGCACATTAATCCCACATTTAGCTACAGTGGTGTGAAAGTGTTTGCACCCTTCATGGTTTCTGATTTTTGTTTTTTGCATATTTGTCACTCCTAAATGTTTTGGATCATTAAGGAAATGTAAACATTTGTAAAATACAACACAAGTAAACACAAAATACAGTTTTAAATGAAGGTTTTTATTTATAAGGGAGAAAAAAAAAAAACCTAAATGGCCCTGTGTGAAACATGTTTGCCTCTTAAACCAAATAACTGGTTGTTTCACCCTTAGCAGCAACAACTGCAATCAAGCATTTGCTGTAACTAAGTCTTTTACAGCGTTGTGGAGTAATTTGTTTCACTCTTCTTTACAGAATTGTTTCCGGGCCCCAAACTCACAAACCGAATGACGGGCCGATTCTGGCCAAACTCACTTTTGCTGTTCTCTAGGCAAAGGTCACCCAGAATATGGCAGAATAAGCCCCAAAAATTAGCACAAATCGGCCAGATTAGAAACATGTTTATTTAATGTGTACACATTTAAATGAACATGCATCTAGACTCATGTAAATGTGGTCAAGTCTAAACTTAACTGTAAAAGAATACATTAATATGATGTGTCTAAAATGACAACTGTCAAAAAATTTTAAATAAGTACAATATATGTATAAAACAAGAACAATCACATTCAGATAAGATTTTTAATAAATAAATAAAACTAGTATAATATAATAATACTATAGCAATAAAAAAAATATAAAGTTATTGCTAGATTACACCACATTTAGTTCTGACCCTGCAATTTGATTGGCTGAGAGGCGGTCTGAGTGACACTATCAGCTGGTAATGCACTGTAACCAAAGCTCTCTATGTATTACTCTGCCACATACAGGTAACCTAGCAACGATGCAGCTCTTACCAGACAAACAGCACAGCTACAAACAGAAAAACAATGGAATGATTGTAACGCGCAGAGTGTTTATAACCAAAAATTTTCTCTTTTGCTCAAAATCTTTCAATAAACAGTGATAATGGAACTGTGGTATAACCGCAATAATACACTCGAGCTTCGTGCTATAATGTGTAATATATTTAAGCAATAATACACTCGAGCTTCGTGCTATAACGTGTAATATATTACACGTTGTAGCACTCCCTCTCATTTACATTTAGCAACCATTTTGTTCATAACCATGAATTAAAACACTACTATATTTTCACTAGTTCAGGATGAAAATATAAAAGTAATACTTTAAGTAATACATTAAGTACATATTTATACATTTATACAAGTACCCAAAACAGCAAAAGGCAGATTACTACATTAGGGAACAGTGAAGTAATGTTGCAAATCATTATTAAGTTTGTCTTAAATAATGTTAATGAATGAAATCTGAATAAAACATGAAAGCTTTACCATATAACATATTTGCAAATAAAAAAATGTGCATCACAGCAATTTCTCACTGCATAGACACAGATATGTAAAAAAATATATATAAATAGAAATAAATGTGATAGAAAACTGCTGCATTTGGCCCAGTATTGTATGCTATCTGGGTTGTAGTTCCACCACACTGGAGGGTTTTCTAGCATGATCGTTTTTAAATTCATTCCACAGCGTCTCAATAAGATTCAGGTCAGGACTTTGTCTAGGCCACTTCACTTTGTTTTTATTCAGCCATTCAGAGGTGGACTTGCTGCTGTGTTTTGGGCTTTGTCCTGCTGCAGAACCCAAGTTCGTTTCAGCTTGAGGTCACAAACAGATGGTCAGACATTCTCCTTCAGAACTTTTTGGTAGACAGCAGAATTCGTATTTCCATTAATCACAGCAAGTCTTTTAGGTCCTGAAGCAGTAAATCACTCCCACTATCACTCAATCACACTACCACCACCATGTTTTACTGAAGGTATGATTTTATTTTTCTGAAATGCGGTGTTACTTTTACTCCAGATGTAATGGGACACACATTTCAAAAAGTTACAAGTTTGTCTCGTCAGTCCACAGAGTATTTTTTCCCAAAAGTCATAAATGCTGACCTTAACTGAGGACAATAAGGCCTGCAGTTTTCTGGATGTTGTTGTGGGGTCTTTTGTGACCTCTTGGATAAAATGTTGCGGTGCATTTGGTGTTATTTTGGTCGGCTGGCCACTCCTGGGAAGGTTCATCTCTGGTCCACACTTTCGCCATTTGTGGATAATGGCTCTCACTGTGGTTTACTGGAGTCCCAAAACTTAAAATTGGCTTTATAACCTTTTTCAGACTGATAGATCTCAATTACTTTCTTTTAATTTTGTTCCTGATTTCTTTGAATGTTGGCATGATGTGTAGCTTTTGAGTATCTTTTGTTCTGCTAAGCTTTTGTGTGGCTAAAGAAATTGAACTCAGGTGTGATAAACAACATTTAAAGCTATAACTCAAGGGGTTCTCCCTTAATAAAGAAAACTTTTAAAACTTTTGTTTTGTGTTTACTTGTGTTGTCTTTTACTAAAAAATTACTTTAAATTAGTTTGATGATCTAAAACATTTAAGACCAATAAACATGCAAAAAATCAATCACGAAGAGGGCAAACACTTCTTTCCTGTACATGCTGTATTTTTTGTGTACTGCCCTTATTGTCACTAATAATGTATAACAGTGTTTCACTGTAATCACAGTGAAACACTGTTAGCCTTCTATTATAGTATAAAGTAGAGCTAAACAAAAATCGTAAGTCCTTTAAAGTGGTTTGATGTGGAAAAAACGTACATTAAGGGCCCAGTTTCTCAAAAGCATCTTATCTGGTAAAGACAGTATACAGTGTGGTGCTCACTTTACCATTTAAAAGTCACCTTTTGCTAAGATGCTTTGGGGAAATACAGCCCAGCTGATGAGGAAATATTACCCAAATTATTAGGTTCACTGATGTTTATATTAGTATATAAGTAACAATATGTCCAAACCCTGGTTTATATCGCCACTGTTGTAAAGAATTTAAAAGTAAAGTGTAAAGTTTTACTTTTACACTTTTGAATAACAGCTATTCCCTTTTAAATATATATTTTCTTTTGAAAAAGCTCTGGTTGTAGTTTTTTAAGTAGGTCATTACCTGATACATGGAAAAGTTTATTGGTAGTCTTATGGTAAAAAGCCATCAGATAATATTGCAGTTATGGGTACAACTGCACAATTCTATAATCCTCTTGCCTAGATGCAGATTAAATCTAGTCTCATACATTTAAATGTCATTAATGATTGACTTTGTAAACATACAAAATCCACCTTTTGATTTTTCCAAAGTGTCAATCCATAGCAATTGTATATGATTCTGGTAAGTTTAAAACTTTTCACATTAAATCAACCCACTACCTAGTAAAACATTACTTTTTTTTTTTTTTTTTTACTTTTTTTTACAGATAAAGTTCATCTCATGTGAACAGCAGCAATCAAGGTCCAGAAAGCATGCTGAACCATGTGGATAAGCACCATTAAACTGTGTGATTTTAAAATGGTTGTACATTGTTTCTTTTAAAATGCTTTGTCAAAGAACACAAATACAAAAATATCTGTACATTGAGCTCCCAGTTTCATTGACATTATAGTTAAAAAGTAACAGAAATCAAAAACTACAAGTTTAACCTAGAAAATAAACATAGGGCATTTTTTGTGGTGATCTCAGCAACAATCTCTGTAGATATTCCCTTTACTTTTGCAATGTGCTCCAAAGAAATGGTGATATTTTTAGGCTCATTCCTCACCTAGAGGAGTGAACAGAGAATATACACTGTAAATAACAACAATCTAACTAATGAAACATCAAATGATAATGAGGTGATGATAATGTAGTCATGTTATACTTGTTTTTCGGGTCCCAGGGCTGGTGAGTCTGTCTCCAGGCAGATACGTTCCAGTGGAATCTGTTTGATTAGTTTGTCTCTCTGCAGTGATAAAAAACAGCATATAACTCAGCTTTAAGTCAAACATCTTCATATGGCAGTACTTGACTGTGTGTACCTAGTAGGCCTGACCTAGGCCTAGGCCTGATCATTAGCAGAAGAACCACAACATACAGCACTTTTAAAGCACCCTGAGCACAAATTATTCTTTAAAAATGTCTGGGCCAATGACTATACATAAGCATGAACAATGGTTCTATTTCTCCCCGTTCTATAGACATCAGCAAAACAATATCTGCCAGGCTTGCCTATTCATTGAGAAACCCCACCCCACCAGATAGCCTTCACTGGGTTTACAGCACAGCCAAAAGCACCAGAGGTAAAGCAGATTTTTCTGGAAATTCATCAAAGTTTGTCCAGTAAATGTAATATTCCAACAGTAGAAAAAGAAGTTAATGGATTTTATTGTAAAAAAGATAAAATAAAGCTAATCAGTCAAGTTTCTCCACCATGCAAGAGTCAGCATGCACTGGTGATTAATAAAAAAAGAAAGGGTATTTGGACTCAAATAAGACCAGTAAAATTGTATTGCTGTAACAAGCATACAAACAGAGTCCAGCATGTCCCAATACACTAACCTAAAACCAAAAAGTTAAAACAAAAAAAAAATGATCAGTATTACCACAGGAAAAAAAATAGTTGAAACCTGACACTGTCAATAAAAAGATGACAAATGACATTAAAATTGGACTCCTTTTTATTGAAATATGCAGATGAGCAACACATCACACTAACCTGCCAGCAAAGGCACAAGACCTGTGGTGGCTTTACATTTAAGAGCTTTAATAAGTTCCATGCTTATATATAATCACTGATTTGGGCAATGGCACACTTATTAACCAAACCAAGTGATACAAATAACTGGGCTGTCAGGAATCTTGATACAATAGCATTGAATAGAAGGGTTGGTTTATACATGGTAGGCAGCAGTTGAACTGTCAGTTTTTGAAACTGATGTATTAGAAGCAGGAAAAATTGGCAAGCAGAAGAATCTGAAACACTATGACAAGCCAAACTGTCAAACCAAAGGTAGTCAGAGGAAGGACAAAAAGTGAACCAGTGACAGAGTCATGGACACCAATGCTTATCTATGTGATTTATGGGGACCCAAACTGACAGCTTACAGGACTTACAGGGTCTGCTGCTAACTTCTTGTTGCCTGATGCAATAGCATACCTTACAAAGCTTTGTGAAGTCTATGCCTCGACAGATCAGATTTGTTTTGTCAGCAAAGACAAATACATGTTATGGCTGATCGAAGTGAACTACTACTTTTGATATCACAGTTTCAATAAACAAACTTCCTGATTTTTGATCATGATTACACACATATTTGTTTATGTTATTACAGCAATAAAATGATAAAATATAATTTAGAAGCACTGATTTTGGCTTGATAAATTAGTCTCCTAGCCACATAAACAGGCATAGCAGCAGAGGCATTGTCAGTATCAGTACCATATACCTTATATGTCCAAAGGTTTAAAAACACCTGCTGAAACAGTGTTTCTTTGGACTAATAATAATATATAATGGAATGGAATGGAATAATGGCCACCCCCCTACCTATTGTTATAGTAACAGCCTTTACATGGAGGTTTAGCACTGCTGACACAACTGAGAGTGCATTTCTCTATAGAATAATTAGTGAGATTTCATAATTAGGTTTGGATCCCAAACTCAAACTCCATTTAGATGGATTGCAATCAGTTCAAGGAAAACACTTCAACAGTGTTTGTTGGGGGGCTATATACTCCTCTAGGCTGACGCTTGACACTGGGCAAGGTCACTTTAGGTTGTGCACCCTATTCAGAGGCTTTCAATGTAATAGTAAAGGTTTTTTTTTTATTGAAGCTGATGGATGTACACCTAGGCCCAATCCCATTTCACCCTTTGGTCCTACCACCTACACCTAGTTTTCAAGTGTAACCCTTCCCCGTGGAACAGAGTTACAAGGGGAAGGGGTGAAATCCTCCTCCATAAAATACTGTCATCAGGAGCGCTAAAGTTCAGTTACCTAGCTGCTGGTTAACTAGTTAACTTTAGGGCATTGTATGTCTGTAGAAAGAGAGGAGATGGTGCAGAAATTAATTATTATTGTCCATTTCTTAATTTATCTGTGATGGTGAGCTGAAATTAGCTTTGATTGGCTTATATTTAATTTTTTTGTTCCGCCTTGAATGCAGTCAGTTGCACCATTTAAGGTAGAATGGGAAAGTTAGCTAGCTAGCTTTTGAGACAAACTCCTAGTGATATTTTATGCTTGTTATGAAGAATTTGGCCATAAAACATTGGAACTACACATTAAACTATGGTAATATTATGATAATCGTCACTTTTAACAAGGAAAATTCTTATATTTGTTGGTTTCTTACCAGGGATTCTCATACCCCTTCGCTTAAACTGTGCATCTGAAAAATCTTCATTTTTGAAGGGCTAACAAGCCCTATCCCTTCCCCTAACCTACCCCTCCAGCCTAATAAGAATCGGGACACCCGATTCTACCCCACGCACAAAACAGAGGGGTAGGAATAAGGGGTAGGGCCAAGGGGTGAAATGGGATTGGGCCTAAAGTGGCCAAATTCAGCAATTACATGAGATGACTGGATGATTATGGACAAACAGTGCGGGTACACTATGTTGATATAAGAGTAATGACCCATCTGCCACACACATGTAACATATTTTACCTAATTCCTCAACGCATAGTCTATACAACATTTGTATATCAATTGGGTGTACCTAATAAAGTGGCCAGTAAATGAACCTGCAAGGTAACTTAATAAAGTTATACATTTATTAGTGTATATAAGCATATGCTTGCCAGATGAAGCAGTTAAAAAATAAAGCAGTTAAAACATGAAACATACTTCTAACCTGATCATTTCTGCTGACTGCAGGGGGAAAGGAAAAGTAGTATCCAGCCTGAAGCCCCTCCATTGCCACCGATGGCCTCCCGGCAAAATTATGTAACAGTGCATGTCTAATTCCTAAATGTGAAAAAGGCCACAGAAGACTGAACATTGATTTGCAGATGTGCAAATGAAGACACAAAGACACTTGGCTTGTAGTGCTTACCTTGCTCCTTCATTGTGGTCATGGTGACCTTGGCAGCGGAGCGAGAATGCACATTCCTTATAAGATAAGGCAGGAGAAGTTTTATTACACAGCGAACTGTCAAGGTTTAAACAGGCAACAGCAATCTCAAGCTCTCAGCTCTCAACACTGCAGTTACACATTACAGTCTTTTCTACCTAATCAAATTGTTTAAAACTATTTATAATGACAAGATTTTTCTTGTAAAAACTTTATAAGACGCTAAATGCAAACAAACATTAATGATATATATTTATTCTACTTTTACTTAACAGACACTCCTTTTAATTCAATAAAAGTCCAAAAGTTCCACAACTTGACCATTTAGTTAAAAGACTCCAGTAATTTGAGGTAGGTTAATTGGTATCATCAAGTAATATTCAAAACCATGATTAAAAGTAATTTTGGAAAAGCAAGAAAGTTGCACAATTATATTAGCCTGAAAATAATCTAACTCTCTGGGAACCCAGACGACCATACTGAGAGAAGCATAAAGGCTCATCACATATAGTAGGAACATCATACTAACAGTCAAACATGGCAGTAATGGTGGGAATGCTTTGATGTTCTAGCTGTTGAGCAGCATAACTGACAGAACCATGAATTCTGCTCTCTACCAGAAAATCCTGAACGTTTCCTCATGAGTCCTAATGTGAAGATCATGCTTATTTGGATTATGAAGAAAGACAATGATCTAAGGCACAAGCTCACCTCTAAATTGATGAAAAAGAAAAGGTTCTAAAAAGCCTTATTAACAGGCCTGTATTAATAGTCCTGTCTTTCCAAGGTCATATGAATGACTGATGTAAACTTACAAAAAGCTTTTGGCTGCAGTTGCTACCACCATTAATTATATATTCAGTATTTGTTTGCTCTTGTTTTCGTTGGTTCATTTTGTATGATGATCTGAAACCTTAAGTGTGACAAATATGCAAAGAAGGACAACTCAGATAGGGTAAATACTGTATAATAACTCTGTATGCGACATATCAGGGCCAGTCATTTTTTTCAATCCTTAACTTAAATCTGTATGATGACTGAATATTAATGGCTTTCAAACAGGAACACACTCACACAGGTAAATCCAGCTCTTTGGATACTTCCAGTTGCTTTTTAAAGACCGTTAACTGCTCATTGCGTTCCTGAACAGTGGGTGCATACCATGGGGTAAAGTCAAGTCCAATCTGGATAAAGAAAAGATGAAGAAATTGCAACTTGTTATAAAGTTTTGGCTTATTAGAACCCAAACATCCATGTATTTCTACCTACAATAAAGTTCTATGAGATCATTAGAGTTTTGAGAATAAGCATTTTCATATCAACCACTTATCACCTACCACCATACTGTACAAAGTTACTGTGACAGATAAGAGGAGGCACTCATTACTTACTGTGGGTCATAACTTCCCACGTATTATATATTTTTACTAAACAACTTTTTTAGTAAAGGCCACAACAACTCCTCAGTAATTCATATGGGGACACTGTGTACACAACACTGCAGAGTATCCAATTAAATCCTTTCTTACTCACAATGGGCAGGTTCTGCCCAAAACAGGGGTATTCATAATTCTTATCTTTGATGATTCAATTTATGAGTTTATGGTGATTCTGTGTACTCATAAATGGATCTGCCTCAGTGTTTTAGCTAGTAGCTGATCCTACAGTGGGTACGAAAAGTATTCAGACCCTCTTTAAAATGTTCACTCTTTGTTTCACTGCAGCCATTTGCTTAAATAAAAAAAAATAAAAAAAGATTTTCTTTCTCATAAATGTACACTCAGTACCCCATCTTGACAGGAAAAAAACAGAAATGTAGAATTTTTTTGTAGAAAAAAAACACATGATCATAAGTATTCAGACCCTTTGCTGACACTCACATGCTGTTCATTTCTTCTTATCCTTCCTGATCCTGAGATGGATCTACTTCCTCATTGGAGTCCAGCTGTGTTTAATTAACTGATTGGACTTGATTAGGAAAGGCACACACCTGTCTATAAGACATATAGACACATAAAGGACTCACAGAATATGAGAATCAAGATTCTCTGGCTTGATGAGACAACAATTGAACTTCTAAGGGGGATGTGTGGAGAAAACCAGGCACTGCTCATCACCTGTCCAATACAAACCGAACAGTGAAACATGGTGGTGGCAGCATCATGCTATGGGGTGCATCAGCTGCTGGGACAGGACGATTGTTGCAATTGAAGGAAGGATGAATGTGGCCACAGTACAGAGATATCCTCAGACTGGTCCGAAGGTTCAGCTTCCAACAAGACAATGACCCAAAGCACACAGCTAAAATAACAAATGAGGGGCTTTGAAACAACTATGTGATTATTCTTGACTGGCCCATCCAACCCTGACCTATAAACTCAATTTAGCTTCTCTGGAGAGAAATGGCTGTCCACCACCGTTCACCATCCAACCTGACGGATCTGGAGAGGATCTGCAGGGAATTATGGCAGAGGGTCCCTAAATCCAGGTGTAAAAAACGTGTTGCACATTTCCTTAAATGACTCGCACAAAAGGGTGCTTCTACTTAATACTGAGCAAAGGTTCTGAATACTTATGACTTATTTCAGTTTTTTTTTTTATTATACATTTGCAAAAAGTTCTACTTGTTGACATAATGAACCAAGCATAATTAACCAACCAATCCAAAATATGGAGTAACTGCATAGTAAACCTGTTCAAGCACCAGAGCAGTTGGATATTGTAGTTGTAGACAGTCATATGAAAAAGTTTGGGCACCCCTTTTAATCTTAATCATTTTTAGTTCTAAATATTTGTGTGTTTGCAACAGCCATTTCAGTTTGATATATCTAATAACTGATGGACACAGTAATATTTCAGGATTGTAATGAGGTTTATTGTACTAACAGACAATGTGCAATATGCATTAAACCAAAATTTGACTGGTGCAAAGGTTTGGGCACCCTTATCATTTTATTGATTTGAATACTCCTAACTACTTTTTACTGACTTACTGAAGCACAAAATTGGTTTGGTAACCTCACTGAGCTTTGAACTTCATAGCCAAGTGTATCCAATCATGAGAAAAGGTATTTAAGGTGGCCAATTGCAAGTTGTTCTCCTATTTGAATCTCCTCTGAAGAGTGGCATCATGGGCTCATCTAAACAACTCTCAAATGATCTAAAAACAAAGATTGTTCCACATAGTTGTTCAGGGGAAGGATACAAAAAGTTGTCTCAGAGATTTACCTGTCAGTTTCCACTGTGAGGAACATAGTAAGGAAATGGAAGACCACAGGGACAGTTCTTGTTAAGCCCAGAAGTGGCAGGCCAAGAAAAATATCAGAAAGGCAGAGAAGCTGTATGGGAGAGTGATGCGAAAGAAGCCATTTCTGCAAGCACGCCACAAACAGAGTCGCCTGAGGTATGCAAAAGCAAAAGCACACCTCAGGTGACTCTGTTTGTGGTGTGCTATTTTCGCATCACTCACCCATACAGCTTATCCTTGTGCAAAGTGCGCTGTATTGTTGACCGATGCAGCAAAATGATGCTGCAGTTCTTTGGAGGTGGTCTGTGGATTGTCCTTGACTGTTTTCACCATTCTTCTTCTCAGCCTTTCTGATATTTTTCTTGGCCTGCCACTTCTGGGCTTAACAAGAACTGTCCCTGTGGTCTTCCATTTCCTTACTATGTTCCTCACAGTGGAAACTGACAGGTAAATCTCTGAGACAACTTTTTGTATCATTCTCCTGAACAACTATGTTAAACAATCTTTGTTTTTAGATCATTTGAGAGTTGTTTAGATGAGCCCATGATTCAAATAGGAGAACTTGCAATTGGCCACCTTAAATACCTTTTCTCATGATAGGATACACCTGACTATAAAGTTCAAAGCTCAATGAGGTTACCAAACCAATTTTGTGCTTCAGTAAGTCAGTAAAAAGTAGTTAGGAGTATTCAAATCAACAAAATGATAAGGGTGCCCATACTTTTGCATCGGTCAAATTTTGGTTTAATGCATATTGCACATTTTCTGTTAGTACAATAAACCTCATTTAAATCCTGAAATATTACTGTGTCCATCAGTTACTAGATATATCAAACTGAAATGGCTGTTGCAAACACCCAAATATTTAGAACTAAAATGATTAAGATTAATAGAGGTGCCCAAACTTTTTCATATGACTGTATCACCATTATCCTATTTCTAAAATTATTTTACAGAAATTCATTACTATTTGTAAAATAGTTTCTTATTGTAAATTCATGAGTATAAAGTATTTTAAAATGTATCTCTCTTAGAGTAATTTCAACCCTTTTTTATTTTCTTTTTTATTGTAATTCCAGTATTTGACCTGAGTATCTGTGTTTTTCTATGTATAGCCCATGCACCTCCACTGGTCAGAAAATAAAATAAATTTTAACATTATAATTCCAATGCTCAGTTATCTTACACCATTCAGTCTATTTTTTAATGTCTTTTACATGTATACACCCTTGCTTGTTACTTACATCCGGATGTACCGCAGAGCACAGACCCAACTTTTAAATTAACAATAAACAGAATAAAAATTTAAATAATGCTGCTGTTCCCATAAATTAGCTGCTCACGCATATTTTCTGCATGAACTAGGAGTTCAATTTCCTCAGCTCAGAGGAACACAAATAAGAATACAAATCCACTAAAGTCAGAGCACATCTGTCTCTTAATGGGAATTACAAGTGGCACGCTCATTGGTTTATTTGACAGTACACCCAAAACACACCCCTGATTATTTAAGAGAATTAGTACATGCCTTTTGCGTGCTTCAAGCTGCGCAAGTTGGGCTTTAAGATTGTTTTAAAAGCCCAATAACAAAAGATAAGTGAAAACAACATGATCCCTTAACCTTATCTGTATATAATTAATACATTACAGACATTTCAAAACCTGCTATTCCATTTACTGTTCTATTCTGTACTTTAATCACCAGTACAGGCTGAGTGTAGATACAGAATAGTGATACTTAAAACTAGGTGTGGTTGGCTGGAAATCTTTAACAATATGCTGTTGTTATTCATTTCCAGACTTTCCATGTGCCTACTGGGAGAATAAGGGTATTAAGACATAGACACACACTATTGGCAGAGTGCCTCTTACTTGACTGTTTCTTTAGGAACTCTTAATAGTTCTTTAATTGAAAAAACTGTGGAGAAACCATGTAAATTGCCTTTTTTTGTTTACTTCAAAGGAAAAAAAGCTTTTCTTAAAGGTCCAATAAAGCACCTTAAGAAGAAACTTATACTTCTAACAGTGTAATCTAGTTCGCAATTATTTAAAACTACTGCATATATCAACTGAGGAAAAAATGTAATACTGAGCAAAATTCTTCTGAGAAAATGACCTGTTTTAAGGCATCCCCTAGAGTTTTTTTGAGGTTTGTGGCTTTTTTGTGCACTCAGTGATTTCAGTGACAACTCAATGATACTGATATTGACTCTATTTAAAAAAAAAACTACATGAAGTATGTGAAAAAGGTTTGAATAATATTGTCAAAGTAAGAAAGATGAACTAATATTTTACCTCACCCACAGCAACTAGGTCGCCTCTAAACACTTGGAATAAAGGAAGAACTGGCTCCAAATCCTATAAAAAACAAAATCCAATGAGGATAGAAACACTACAGCGGACAGAATTGGTAAGCAACATCTATAAAAATAATACTTTACCTGAATTCTCACACTGTGTAGGTCCTGCTGACAACCTTGAAGTGGGTGAATCCCAAAACATGGAAATATAAGGCCTTGGTAGCTATTATATTAAAAAAAAGTAAAAATGTGCAATTCTCAACATGTCCAACATATATATTGCTATCACACATCCTTTCCTGAGAGTAATGAACTACCAAAAGATTGAGGCACTCATGACAGTCCAGAAATGATCAGGTTCAATACCAAGTGTTGAATTAAGAGGTATAAAGCCCCCCCAGCACTGGATTGTGGAGCAGTGGAACTGTAAAGTGACTAAAGCAATCCAACATGCCTTCCTGACCTCACTAATATTCTCTTAGCAAGTAATGTGGTTTTAGTCACGGTTTTAGTGCTGCAAAGGGAGTTTGTTTCTATAAATTATAAAATGTTTAATGCCCTTGATTTTAAAGGATTCTGTCATTCTATACATTTCCCATCCAATATTGTTCAGTGTTTTGATGCACATCACCTGTTTCTCTCAGTATTAAACTATTACTTAGTGAATTATGAGAATTTTTCAATTCTGTTTATGAGCCATGTTGCCCTCTAGTTGACCCTTGCTTATATGTTCACTTCTCTGTGCCATGCATTGGGTTTTGCCATTTCTTTAAGACCTGGTCTGGCTTTGACTTTCTTTTGGATTACCCTTTCAATAATAAAGCTGCTATTTGCTTTTACTTTCACCAGTGTGTGATTAGTTTACCGAGAGTTATAGAATTAAGTATCGATAAACTGTTGGACAAAAGAGTGAACACAGGTTTGTAATATAAATATCTTTACTTCTGTGGTATACTTACGCCTTTGATAACTGAATTACACTTTCAAACTCACTGGCTCCTTCTGTAACCGCAATAAGTGCTTTCACCCCAGCCTGTGAATTACAGAAGCAACTGTAGATTGCATCATTAGGGAGTTTTAATACATAACTAAATGCCAATTGAGGTCATTTGGGACTTACCTGTTTTGCTCTTTCAACAACATCATTCATGTCCTAAAAATACAGTAAAAATTAAGGATTAACGGGTAGTAACTGATTAGTAGTGCAGCTGGTTATTAAACTCTACTTCATTATATTAAAAAAAGACAATACCATCAATGCATTATGACCAAAGGGAACCCAAATAATATTAGGAGGGTGGTTGTAATGTTACAGTTACAAGGGTAATGCAGGATTTAGACCATTTCACAAGTGTTTGAGGAGGTAGCCATACAGTTTGAAAAGCTTCTGTTACTTGTTAACTACATAAGCCCTGAAGCTCCAGTGCCAGGTAAACATACCAAACATGGCTTGGCTATCTGACTCACTACACTTAAATAAAAGGACGTGTTTCACAAGTGTTCCTTAATATCAGGGGTGGCTAGTTCCAATATACCCGGATCTAACATTCAGATATTGCTTAATCCACTGAATCAGTTGATTTAAGTAAGAATTTAGTCATCTATAATCCATTAGAGATGTTAGGAAGGCCATGAGCAGTGCCAAAAAACATAGGTCTGACATCTTTGTGGTGACCTGGCAACACCTACCAAACATCTGCGACACACCAGACAATTTTGGGGAAGCAGTGCAGAGCTGTGTTTAAAAATGAGTGTAGAACTGTAGTGCTGGTTGACTAGCATTCATTGAAAACACGTTATAATTTGGTGTTAACCCATAAAAGCCCGGACCTATTTCTGAATATTGATACCAAATTCTAAACTGAATCAGATAAATTTAGGGAGCAGCTTTTTTTTATGTTTTTCTTCTTATTGTGGGCACATTACTTTATATTTAGGAAAATCATGTCCGAATTAGTTATATAAAATGTAAAGCATCTAAATGGTTAAATGGTTGGAACATTTAACACTTTTAAAAGGAGTTAGTTTTAGCTCCAGCACATTAACATTCTGTAAATAAGGGTCTGATGAAAGAACACAAGAAAGATGAAAGATTCAAACTGTCCAGTGATGCTCCTAGGATGTTCCATATGTGTCACTATGTGTCACTAATAATGTTCTTCATGAGTTAAAATAAAGCAGAGACTGCTGTAAGGAACTTTACACAGATTTTAAATGGTCTTTTAAACACATATGTCACTGTAGGCTCTTTGGGGTTAATCTGGTGGTTTTGGATGATACTATTGCTAAGAAATTTTAAACACAGATTTATATATTAATCTGTATAACACATGGTGAACAGAGAGAGTTTAGCAGACCTCTAGTTATTATCAATGCTGTTTTTTTTCTACACCGTTTCACTATAAACCGGGTTCACACCGAGCCTGAATAAACAGCTGACAGTCTGAGTTAACTCCACACTGAGCGCAGTGTGAGTCTCCTGTTTACCTGGAGGAACTCGTTAGCTGACAGGTGGCAGTGGCAGTCTACCAGAGGTTCATCCATCTCACTACTCACAGCGTAATAAACTCAGAGCAGAGCTACACATAAGACCACTGTTATTCAGTGATCTTCGTGTCTGTCACGCCGTGGTTAGAGCAGTAATCTGACGGTATAGCGTCTCTGCGACGGCTGGTGGGGTCTCAGTGAATGGAGCCCGGGCGGAACGACGTACACGGTATTCTGTTGTTCCGCCCGGCTATATGTTGGTGGGACGCGTGGTTTTGAAGAGTTGGCGGTAGAAATGGAGGGCAGGGTTTCTGTTTCAGACCCGGAGAAAGAGCCGGACCCCAGAGTGTCCGTCAGCTCGAGGAGACGCGTTACAGAGCAGATAGCGCGGTACCAGGAGCTGCTGAAGACGCTGCTGGAGAAGCAGCCTGAGCTTAGCGAGCAGAACCGGGACAAGCTGAGTCAGGAGGCGCTGAGGGTGAGACTCCCGAGACCCCCCCTGTTCCCCCTCCGCCCAGCGCGGACAGTCCGCCGCAGCGCCGCTCTTTACTGCGGGGCACCATCACCCGCCCGCCCGCGGCTCCCTCACACACGCACAGCGACAGCGTTTAATTAACCAGTAACACCAGAACCGACCCGAAAACCAGCTCAATATTTAAACTAGTGTAAAATTAGGACATTTAACCAGCCCGCATGTTTTATTAATTTTTGACTGTTTGTTTGATTGTTTACAGCAACACAATAACACTGTACCAATTTTATTGTCTTACTCTCATCCGTACGTGTATACAGACATTATCCATTGCTCAAACGTTTACCTTCGTTTTGTAACAGCAAGGCCAAGCACACCTACACACGGCTAGTAACAGAATAACTAAAGAAAAAAGCATTTTTCTAGCCACTTCAACAGACGAGGGTCAGTGTAACGCTTATCAGTTTGACTTTGTTGACCATTTGTGGCTAAATTTAAAATGTAAAGATGTTTTATTTTCAGACTGAAATTCCCTATTGGGTGTAGCTAAAAGACAGCAGGTAGTAAAGGAGATTCTGAGGACTGAGCACAGTGAGGCAGATGCACAGTGATGTAACAGTAATGTAATAAGTAATTCCAGAAGTAGCAGCAGTTATTTAGGATTAGCCTGAATCTAAATTTATACAGGAATTCATAAGTAAATCTCAGATTGTTAAGCATGAAACATAAATGATTGGTTAAAACGAGTGTGAATAGTCAATGCCAATAAAGTGTCACTTGTTGCTCTTTAGAATTTTGAACTTGTGGTGCAAGAAAACATCGTTGTTGATGGTTTACCATGGGAGGAGGCAGCAGAAGAAGATGGGGCAGGTATGTAAACCAAATGATTGATGCTGCATTACTTTTTGTACTGGTTGCACTGGTACAACATGTGCTTTTTTCTTTAGGTTTCACAGAAATCAATTCGTCATCACTGGGAACTTTTATTGCTCTTATTAAAAGAGAGCATAATTTCAACAATGAGAAGAGAGCTTTGAACCCTTTGAACTAATCACCTGTATTGGGAATAATTTAATAATTGTTTTTTAATGATGTTTTATAGATAGCTGTTATACGTGCACTGGGATATATACACATGATTTTGGTCACAACTTGTATATTCAAGTATAATGTTGTAAAGTTTGTGAGTTTTTTTTATTTTTTCTGATGGGAAAGTCTGACCGAACATGCCTGGAAACACCTCAGTTCAGTCTCTGGTGGTTCAAGTCAGTGGTTCAGACAACTGTGGTACTAACAAAGTACTGTGTTTCGGAGAAACGGTATTACTTCAGAAGTTAATAAGCTGTTTTCACACTGAATGCTATATATGAAGCCCTCGCCCCTCACAGCCAGACAACACTGTTTGCTGACGAAACTTCACCAAATATACGCGGGCCCTTCCACCGAAATGTTTGGCTGTATGTTTGTTATGACAAAAAAATACTATATATCCATGCAAAAACTGGATTACATTTACTAAAATTCACATTAATAAATCAATAAACCAGGGGACAGTACTCACTCCTGTTTTTGGCACATGCTAATAGCATGAGGACACTGATCACTTTCTAGTGATTTTAGTCACTTCCTGTTGTAGATGTTGTGACTTGTAGAATGTTCCAGTTGATTTAGACGGTAGGAATGTGTTACAGTAACAGGAATGAGTGAAACCCAGGGACACAACCAAAATGTATATTTTAACTTAAATATTATGGATTTTATTATGGAAATATTTTTAAAGCATAGATGGGATTTGAAGTCCCACAACAATGCAATACAATACATCTCTGAAGGAGTTTAATAATTATATGTGATTTATAGTTAGGTTTTTAATTAGAGAGTGGGGACTCTTTCTAGCACTCTCAGGTTTTTTTTTTCTTCCACCCCCCGTTTTTTTCTCGGTGCACAGAAACTTTTCTCTCCTCCAATGGCTGGTTGGCCGATGATAGTAACCTAGTTGTTACCTTTACTGGTTAAACAGTTGTATAAGCATAATAATGTTCATGTATTGAATTTAACAAATAACATGTTATTTTGTGCTCCTCTAGATTGTGAGGTCAGTACATTGGATGACATGTTGGATGAAAAGATTGTAGAGGCTACCAGGAAGCGAAGCATTTACCCAAAGAAAATTCTCCCATACGTTGTGCGGTCTTTAAAAGCTGAGCGAAAACTCATGGTTAGTTGTTTTCCTTTAATAAAACTGCATGAAAAAAAGTGTTGTGTTTGCAGTGATGTGTACCAGCTGAACCCAGCCACAAGATGTCGTCAGAAAGATTTAAATTTAACTCTAAGTTTAAGTTGTGTTTAAAACGATTTGAATTTGGTTTAGGGTTTGTTGGAAAACACCATTGTGCCACAAGAAATAAAACGAGACCCTGCTCAAGGTTAGCCTTCATATACTTATCTATCACATTTTGTGTAGTTTGATTGCTATAGAATTTAACAGTCCCTCTGTTTTTATTTTGTTTTGTTTTTATTTAAGATGCCATCATGAATAACGTGTCAGCTGCTGCTCCCGGGATGTTCGGCCAAGCATCTACAGTAATAAAGGTAGGAGTCAGTGCTGCTCACTGATTTTATCCAGAAAACTGATTATTTTGTTAATTTTGTAGACTTGCATTTAATTAATATAATTAATAAAATAGTAATTAAATTTAAATGTTCAGTATGAATAAAGGGGCAATAAGTTGCCTTGTCATTTGTAAGATATTTTTAAAAAATAGTTTTTATTAGCCCTGTGTGAAATTGGAAGATTATGGAATCGTAAAATCAAGTCCGTCAAGACTAGTTGGGCTAGTTTGCCAGATATTTTTTGGACAGACGAATCTTAAGTCTTGCTCTAATATCATAATTTATCCTTAGTGTATTTACAGGCTACATTAATAACAGCATGTTTGGTTTAATAGACTAAAAAACAGAATGTTTTTTTTTTTATAAACAATGTTACTTGATCTTTTATTTGCAGTCATTGAAAGCCTTGAAGCAGACAGCGGAGGGTCTATACCAGGTGATGAACATGCAACCCTCAGATGAGACATTGGATGTCTACAGGGAGATATTTGGCAGCTCTAATGGTGAAGCCTGCCCAGTCCTGTGCAACAGGGGACCTGCTAGTAAACAGGCCATCAAAAGAGCTGTATCTGAGACAGTATACAGCCTGGACTATGTCCCTATGATGAAGACTCCAACACTGGCTAAAAAAGACTGAGTCAACCTTTTTTTTTTTTTTTTGGATAATTCTGCATGGAAGAACTGCAACCAGTTGTTATAAGAGAATCAGTGTTGATTTAATTTCCCAAGATAATACTGTATAAAGATTGTACACAGTGTAATAATATATCATCAGTATGTGACAGTGATTGGCTATATAGGCTATAGGTTGGCTATTTGGCTATTTTTTAAGCATTAAAGTACCTAATACTATTAAAAATAGCTGACATGGCTTACAATTCATAATTGACATTATATGGATAAAAGTTTATTTGTGCATTCACTGTTTCTTTTGGAATTAATTTAAGACTTTGCAGTGCTTTTGTTGGAATACCTGTCTCTACTGTCCATGCAAAGTATCCAGAGCTTTCCTAGACTTAAAAGCATTGCTGTGAGTATTTGATAGCATTTAGGGACAGGAGTGGTAGTGAGGTCAGGATGTTGCATGATCAACACCTCACCTTACCCCCATTTCCTAAGCTCCTCCCCAAATTATTGAATGTAACACCATCATTTTAGAGAACACAGTTCCACTGCTCGTGGGCTTTTAAACAAAAGAGATGGATGATGACAACTTACTGCCTTTAAACACTTTAAGAGGTGTTTGCAGAAGAATGGAAAACATAACACCTAAGACACTAAATCACTTGGTACCCTCTGTGCCTAAAAGTATTTTTAAGTGTTTTGAAAAGTGTTGCAGGCATAATGCAGATATCAATGTTTGTTAATTAATTAAATACATAGAATGCATACTGTGTGAAGTCAAATATTTTAGTTTTGTGAATAGTCATCTGTGACATCTGAAATCTTTGTCCATTGTTGCATAAATATTGAAAGAAACATAGGGAACCATTAGTCATCTATCAATGTTAGTAAAGTGTTGTTGATCTTCATTTATGAAACTGTAACCCTGTTGCTAATCTGTGTAAGATGTTTTAAAGAGTACAATTCACTAATTGACAAATATTAATACATTTTATGCCACACTGCTAACATCTTCTAAAAGCTAAGGCTAAGTAGTGCTCTTATTATGATCTGTTTACAGTGGCCTGAAATAACTAAACAAATTAATTTTTTTTTATTGTTTAGAATTTGTGTAGATTAAACATGTTTTTTTCTACTAATATATATCTAATTATTACATAATTATTATTAGGAATTTGATCCCCTATATTTTAATGAATATATAAGACCTTAGAGTTTCAAAGTATAGCTAAACACATTAACACAAAGCAATGTCTTCATCCCAAAACCCCCCATCAGTTACATATTATACATGTCTGTACTACACAATACATACAGTGCCTGTTCCAAAATTGGAACAGTGAGGCTAATCCTTCTAATAGTGCTTTGATCTTCTGGTGAAGCCTCTGTACTTTTGTAATGAACTATTCTGTCAACAGTAGATTGTGAGATCTTCACTCCCTCTGGAGGAGGTTGTTGATGTTACTAACAGTTTTAGGATTATTTTACAGCACTCACAATGTTTCTGTCATCAACTGCTGTAGTTTACCTCTGTCTACCTGTTCGACATCTTTTGCTTAGTACACCAGTGACGACCAAACGGTTGTACTGCCTTTTGCCAATATTTGTGCAATGGCTCTGATTGATTTTCCATCTTTTCTCGGCTTCACAGTTGCTTGTAACTATAAATGCACAATCTGCACAGGAAAACCCCAAATCTGAAACTGAGTGTAGATATTCAGTACTGTTAATTGTTTGAATAATCACACACCTGGGCAACAAAACCCACTTGACAGTCACATGTTCCAATACCTTTGCTCACAAGAAAATGGGTGGGTTCAGACATCTTCTAAACTGTTATCTAAACAGCTATCTTCTAAACTGTGTATTAGATACAGATATAAATAAAATAAATAAAAGCTGAAATGTTTATCAGATTCATATTTTAATGTCAAACCCAAATGTTTGTTTAGTCTACAGCAGAAATAATTGACCTCACTGTTCCAATGCTTTTGAAGAAAAATATAATACATATAATAGCCTATGTTGTAAGAGTATATCTGTTTAACATTGTCAGTGGTATCAGCGTGCCATAGTTCCTCCACCGAGATTAAATATTCTATAATATTTCTGGCTTCTATTAATGAGTTACACTTAATTATTTAAATATTTGTTTTCTTTTTATACAAATTGCACGGACATTAAAATGTACTTTACAGGATCTGCACCTGTTCTGAAAAAGGTAATTCAGCATGTTTTAAAATTCTTGAATTCAGCTTAAACAGAGAAGGGCGAATGCTGAGTTTTTTAAAGGTATCCTGTTGGATTAGATGATGGAGAGCTGACAGGATAGGGAAAGATGGCGGGAAATGTGTCTCTGAAAGTCTTTTTATTCAGCATCACAACTTTACTAAGGCCATTATTAGAGCAGTAGATTTTAAACACAGCTGACCTGATCTAGATTGTGGTTCTTGGTAGATCTGAAATGTTGCAAATCTTTTTTTTTTATTCAACCAAACAAGTATACAAACATCAGACAGATAAAAAATGTTATTGGTAGGACTTAATTATTGATGGATACAACATGCTCATGGAACAGGAAAACTCACAGAATTAGAGAACACATAACAATATGAGAGATAACAAAATTATAAATAAAAACAAGCAACAATACACGAGAGCGAGTGCTCTACCATGTTATAGTGACCGAGTAACATAGAACAGCACAGCAGTGACAATATTACCATACTATATAAATGTTATAGCATGAGCCTCAAGTGCATATTGCAATTATTTAACTCTGTAAGTTAAAATAGTACCATTGCTGTGCTGTTTGGTTTGTAAGCGCTGCATCATTGACAGGTTACCTGTATGTGGTGGAGTAATACATGGAGAGCTTCTGTTACAGTGCATTACCGGCTAATAACGACACTCATAGAACGCCTCTCAGCCAATCACATTGCAGGGTCAGAACTAACTGTGGTATAATAAGACATTAATTGAGGAAGGCTAATCGATATACATTGAATCATCATTATTAAACAAATCATAATAACAGAACAACTTTCTTCTTTTTTTATTGATTATGCTTAAAGATCGGAGAAGTGGATTAAACCATACCTGTCAAGTCTCCCGTTTTGGCCGGGAAACTACCGTATTTTACTCCTCTTTCCCGCCGTCCTCCCGTATTAGTATTTTCCCGTAAATTTCCCGTATTATATTAAATTAAAAAATATATATTATTGAGGAGACAGGGCACTTACCGCTCTGTGTCTCTTAACCAATCGTGGAGCCGGTTCAAGGAGAAAGTCCCGCCTTTTAGGAGAAACAGCCAATCAGCTTGCAAAGGAGGGTCAGCGTGGGGAAGCCCCCCCCCGTCGCTGTGAGTTCAGGCAGCTAGTCGGAGCTGCTGATGTTAAAACATATCTGGATATTCAGCGATTTTTCTAAAAGAAAGGTAACGGTAGGCTAATCATGTAAACTGTGATGAGATTTTTCTGATGGCTGCTTAAAAATACTCGTCTCCGAAATAAAACACACAGATTAAACCTTTTAAAATAAAAAAATTACAGCTTGTGACTCAGCTTAACTAGAAATGTGGAGAGGACCGAAATGATCTGAACTGATCAGGGGTGGAGTGATCAAAAGAAAGAAGTATTAATTAAAAATTATTAATTGTGTAGGCCCCTTAGGACTATTTTTTACTGATGGAATATATCTGGTCTATGTCCTTTTAGTAAAAGCTCATGATACTATTTTTAGGTCACCTACAGTCATTTTGCAGAATTTGTGCACCCTTTGTTCAATTTTAAATCTATTACATAAATAAAAAATATATTATATAAAAGAGTGCATTTATGCCAAAAAGAGATGAAATCTTAACTTTTTTTTAAATATCTAGAAAAGGGTTTTTAATTTGGCTGTATTAAAAGAATGACATATGTAGGAATGTCCACAACATTTCAGATTCTGATAATCTAATTGTAGTGTGTAAGCGGTTTACATGTGGTTATTTTAGATTTTTTGTAAACATGTCTTAAAATGTAAGAGATACTGAACCTTCGTTGGGCTGGTGGGACAACTTTAAGCGTACAGAGGAAAATATCCCTTATTTTTAAATCTAAAACTTGACAGGTATGGATTAAACTGAAATACATAGAAAAGCTCTTTTGGTCTGAACATTTTTGGTTGTGAATAAAATATTTTGCGAGTAGATTATGGAAGTTTACAGTTCTGATGGTATTTTATTTGATGTAATGTCGCTAATCCTCCTCAGTCCTCCTCGCTTGGTGAGTTCTCTGAAGCTGTAGCTGGTTCTGTGAATGAGCTGCGCTGTGAGGTTACTGGAGGTCTCTGGGTTACTGTGTTAGAGGCGCCCTCGCCCGGCCGCTGCGGGTACTGCAGCCCTGAACAAGTGCACCACGTGACTTAGAAGAAAGTGAGTGATGGGTAGAGTACCGGTAAGAGCTGTGAGCGGCAGGCCGCTGGTCCACTGCTCCGGATGAGCTCCGGGAGGAGAGATGCGCTGAGTTGAGGAGCAGCTGCTGTTTTCTGTGTGAGAAGTGTTACTGCCATGTCCTCTGCTCCAGACTACTGCCCCCCCAGCCATGCACCATCCGCGCGCTCGTGCCTCCGGAGCGAGGTAGGAACACTTCACTCAGTCCAGCTGTAACTCACTGTTGTGTGTGTGTGTGTGTGTGTGTGTGTGTGTGTGTGTGTGTGTGTGTGTGTGAGCACTCTCCTGAAGTGTTTCTAAAGTTACCTTTTAATTTCACCTTATAAAAGCCACTCCCTACAGAGTGTAGCCGATTCAGTTCTTTTTCATATCAGCTCTGCTCTGTATGTCCAAAAGTGAGCAGACAGGCAAAGTCAGGATGTTAATGGGGCAGATTCTGTAGTCTTTGCTGCAGCTTTCAATTGTATATTCTAAATATTCTAAAACTGCTGTCAGGGATTGATTGCATTTGAAGCATTTCTGACGTCAGGTAACCTACTGGTGGCTACTTATCACCCCAAGCAGAGGTACTGGATAAAGCTCAATCACTGGAGAGAGAAATGTACCAAAACGTGTAGTCCAGTTTTTATAAACCTTCAACAGATGCCTGGCATCAAATGCAGTTGGCATTACCTTTCTATTTTAACTTTGAATCAACGTTAATGTTGGTGCTGATTTTGAAAAGTGGATCAACGTTAATGCAGCATCATATGTTCAACCTTTAATAAACCCTAGATCACATTCAGGATGCTGAAAATTGTATGGAAGAGGGGAAAAAATTGATGCCATGCTAAAAAATTAACAATTTTATTTTTATTCTTTCTCTCTCTGAATATGCATTTTTAAGAAGTAGGAACTTTACAACTCCAAACAAATTCAAAAGGTTGAAGGTGAGGACATTTTGATTCAATGTTAAAATTTCAATGTTGTTTCGACATTGAAATAACAAGACATTACTTCAACCATATTCAAATTTCAAACATTAAAGGTCAGTGTGTGCCACCTAGGTATTTTTATGCAGAGCTACTTTTGGACAGAGTTTACACTAACTGCAACTTATAAATAAATTGCATGTCGTTGCTGTCCAATGAAAAACAAGAAACTCCATTTTTGATTATTTTTTTACCGAATTAGAACACACAAACTCACCCTTACACTTTTTACGTAGTTTTACAAAATGGCATGAAATAAACTCTTTTTACATTGACTTTTATTAAAAGTTAAGAAGGTTTAATTTTTCTCTCCTAAAGTTGCTGTTTTTGGAGATACATGTATTTCATTGCACAGGGAAGATGTACAATTTCTACACACTCCTCTTGTATTGTGCGTGGGCTTATGTGGTGTCTTAATGAATGATGAATTAGAGCTCTGATGATGATGAGAGGAGGCTGAAGAGAAGAGAGAAGAACCGAGTGGCGGCGCAGAGGAGTCGTAAAAGACAGACCCAGAGAGCTGATGAGCTGCACGAGGTGCGTTCACACAGCACGCATATACTAATCACATTTTTGACGCAGCCTGGTTTCTAAAGTGTAAACACTGAGACCTTACCCTGAGAACAGTCATCTTACAGGTCTCATGATGACTAAACCAGGATTCGGACCGAGGAAGCATTTTGTACTTCACTTTTAAGAAGGACAAGCACAGGCTGTGTTAAATGTATTACTGGTCTACACACAATTAATAAATTAATTAACACACTGAAAGTTGCCAAAGCAAAAAGACACAAAGTTCTTACAGCTAAGTCAGGCTCAGAATTTTGCAGGAAGGTATAGCAGACAGAGACTAGAAAAAAGGTCTAATGATCAGCAACTGGAAGTGGGGAGAAGAAGTGGATTGATCAGTAGACTGGACTGGACGAGTAGGGGTGGACAAAGATGGACAGTAAGGCTGATAGTTAAAGAAATAACTTTGAGATTGCAAGTAAGCTATGCTTTAAAAAAAATGTGCCACGTGAGTTGTTAAGTGTTGTAATATTAGAACCACCTAAACAACCATGTTTAATAAAGAATGTGTGATTAACTCAGGGTGAGGAAGTCTGGTTCTGGAGGGCCTATTGCAGCTCACCCACTGCCTGCCAGGCTTAACATATGTTTTTATCTGCAGTCCTGCCATTCCCCACCGCTGTTTTGTAAGTTTAAAGAAACTTCACAGACCGTGCACTTTATGATGTTTTAATGATTATGCATTTCATTAAAAAAGAACAAACACTACATAGAAGTTTGTTTTTAAAATCTCTTAGGCCAGTGCATACCTGCTGTTTACATCTGTCATGAGTGATCTGATCATATGTTTACTATAAAAAAGAACAGTAAAATTCACTTTTGCAGTTTTACTCATGAATATGAGTTCAGTATTCTTGATTGTCCATTTCAGTTACTAAATCTGAATCCAAAAGAACATCTTTAAGATATAATATTGCTTTCACAATTGCAGTGTTTTACACAGACTTTACTCTTGCATATAGTGGGACTTGCTCTTTACTCTCCACTGTCTGCAAATTTCTTGCAGGGAAAATCTTTGTGGTTTAAAACTGTGTATCTCTCTGGGTTTAATTGCCAGATCATTCTGCTTGCTTAATAATAATAAGAACAGACATAACTGTGTATGTTTTAAACAGTGTTTCTATTGCCGGTGACCCACTGCCCTAAACAGGATGATTCATTCTTGGCCCCAAAACACATGATTCAGCTCATAAATAGCACAACAGTTTGACCAGGAGTTTTGAGTTAAAATGATGTACTTAAAATGATGTACCTGATTTACCAGGAGCAATATTAAGAAATAATGGGTTTAAATGTTTTCTTCAGCAATTATACTGTGACTGATAGTTACAGTTTGTTTTTACAAACGCTAATAAGTATTTACCAGTACTTTAGATACGTTTTCTGAACGTTTCTTATGTGTCCATGTCAGTGACAGCACCTGGCTATATGTCTCATGCTAAGATCCAGAACCAGCTGTGGTTGTCTTATCATAGTCTTTTAATTATTAGTAATGTTCTGTAAAGCTATACACCTGCTATTGTTGCAGAAGTAACTGTTTTGTCTTACATTTAGAGTTTGGAACATGAGATATTTATTTTTGGCATGCTATAGGCAAGAAATTGTAAATAAAATCAGAACGATCAGGAATTGTATTTAGTGGGTAATCTTGTTTGTTCATAAAATGTAAGCATGTTGAAATACGCTAATTGAATACATATTGTGTAATACCAACATGAATTGTATCAAGAGTATAGTCCATAACAGACAGGTGTATGTAGAGTTTTGAAAATGTGAATAAAGATTGGACAAAAGGATGTTAGCACCTGAAAAAAAAAACTGAAAAGATGTGCACTGGCACTACAAGGCAAATGAAGCTAGTGCAGAAACAGAGAATTGTGTATGATAAACTAAAATAGTAAATCAAATGTGTAAACCACATTGAGTTGACAAATAATGGCAAATTAGATATGGATTGAGTTTGCTGATATTGTCTATTATTCCTGAAAAAAACAGTTTTTAAAAACTTGATGTTTGACGCTTCAATGTAAAATACGGGGGAATTATTACATGTCACATTCTAAATAGAAGCTGCTAAATGTTTTAGTTATGTGATGTATTTTTGTTCATTTTTATATGTAACACTCTCATGCAACTTACATACTAAAGATTGTTTAACATGTGTCAGTTAATGAAACCAGAAGTACAGATACAAAATGATTTAAGTTTTTCCTGTGAAAAAAACATAGAAGTAAACTATTTTGTCACTAGGCATGTGTGATTGAGATATGTGGAGAAAATGTGTCCATCACATTTAACTTTACATCGGTGAATGTAACCTCCTTAAATGTATTGTCTGACGTGTTCTTTTAACGGTTCTGATTAAAAATGTTTCCACACAGGCGTATGAGTGCTTGGAGCAGCAGAACAGCTTGCTTAAGAAGGAGGTTCAGCTGTTGCTTGAGGAACAGAAATGTCTGTCAGAGGCCCTCCAGTCCCATGAGCCCCTGTGCCCTATTCTAAACAGCAGTGCTCTTCCAGCAGCTAGGACCAATGATGCAATTCCTCCCTGAGTTTACAAACAAATTACTGATGGTATTTACTGTATTCATTCTCAAAATGTTTTTTTGTAATTTAAGTTTGTATTAAATGTGTTAATGTTGTGCCTTTTTGATGTGTTGCTGCTTGAAAATGAGTGTTGCAGTTTGACACGTATCAAAATATTCTCTAGAAGTTTTTGTTTCTAGAAAAGCGTGTTCAATAACAAGATTTCAGTTTCATTTTTATGCTGTGGGAACATCATTGTGTCAGATAGTATTCCAGCTCACGTGAAATAAATTATTACTTCAGGACTGTATTTCACTATGTAACCGCAAACCAGTCTATTTGGTGCACCGCTGTAGTTTAAGTGCCACAAGAAGGAACACTTCTGCTTTACTGAAAGTGCTTGACCAAAATATCCTTTCTTTGTTTCAGGATGTCATGCTCTACTATTAACCATGTTCACTAGTTCTTCATTATATATGTGACAGTTACTTGTGAATAGAATGTACAGAATTTTTTTAATTAATTATTTTTTTCACATGCTTGTGATGTGCAGTGTGTTTGCCCTCATGTGAATCTATTTTTACAGATACTTGAATTTTAAAGTGGTTGTATTTTTCAAGAAGAATTCCCAAATTTTATGTCATTGAGGTCTAAATAAAGTTATTCAGAGTTGCTTAGTGTGGAAAGGTTCATTGTATCAAAACTCTCTTTAACAGAATAAGCCCTAAACTACAACAGAAAATGGCCATTTAATTGAGCACAGGTTCTTGCTAAACACTGTACTTTGACCACACTGCTGTGTTTTTAAATGTTTCTACAGTATATTACAATCTGAGAACACTGAGAAGACTCTGACAAGCTGTACTGTTTCATATTGTCCCTCTCTCTCCCCAATCTGTCACTAAAGGGCAGGCATTTGGTAATTGCTTTACCCAGTGATTGTAGAAAATGTAAACACTGTGGTTCCATTCCCTTGAATTCTATAGAATTTCTATAGAAACAGATTTATCATCATGTTAAATACACTAGAGACATCCCTGATGAGGAAAGGAAGTAATTTGGGAGTTCACACTGTGCTGATTTGTAGAAAAGTAAAAGCAGAATGAAAAACCTTTATGAGAGCAGGTTAACTGAATCTGAACGGTTTTTAATCTTATCTTGGAAACACAGTCCCACATGTTCATACACAAGGAGGTTTAATACAGTTTTTTTTGTCAGTAGTCATTCCCCAAAGGGTATTGGTGGGAAGGTGGGGTCAGCATGGTCTGCACAGACTGCAGAAGAGTTTGGAGATGAGCAGCACGGCACATATTGGAGAATACATAGGCTGCAGATGCTTGCTTTTTCTGTGATTTTCTGTTACATATTTAATGGTGCCGCTGCATCGGACACGTACTAGTACATATTAAACGAAATATCAAATATAATTATTAATGAGATTTCAAAAACAACAGGTGTGTTTTAAAGGACAGATGGATTTAGTGACATGTATTTCAACTTTATGTGTGAACTCCCCTCACTCTGAATGTTTACTGTGAATGTTTACACACTTGCTCATTTTCAAAATACAGTGAACAGTTTAATCTGACTATACTTGTTGTACAGTTAAGATAATATTTGGATAGTGGCACAATCATGATGATTTGGGCTCTGCATGCCACATTTGATTTGCGATGAAACAACTGAGAATCAGTTAAAGTGCAGATGGCCAAGTGTCCAAGTGCAGATGTCCAAGGGGTTGAACAAAAATATTCTATGAAACATTTAGGAATTACAACCATTTTTTCTACCGCTTCCTCATTTTAGGGGATTAAAAGTAATTGGACTAATGACCTTTGTCATAAATAAAACGTTATTTTTATATATATTTTAGTTTATAATATTTGTTGAGAATCCTTTGCAGGCAATGACTGCCTGAAGTCTGAAACCTATGGACATCTTCAAACACAGGGTTTCCTCCTTTATGAATACCTTGTCAAGGCTTTACTGCGGCTGTCTTCAGTTGTTTCTGGTTTGTGGATTTTTCTGCCTTTAGTTTTGTATTAAGTGAGTGAAATGCTGCTCAATTAGGTTCAGATCTGGTGATTGACTTGGTCACTGCAGAATATTCCACTTCTGTGCCTGAAAAAATTGTGTGCTGCTTTTGCAGTATGTTTTGCATCATTGTCTTCATAGACTGTTAAGCATCGTTCAATTATCGTTTCTGAATTTGAGCAGAGAGTAAATCCCTGTAAACTTCAGAATTCTTTCTGTCTGTCACATCTTCAATAAGCACTAGTGATCCAATGCCATTAGAAGCCATGCACACCCATAGCATCACACTGCCACCACCATGTTTTACAGAGGATGTGGAGAGCTTTGCGTTGAGCTGTTCCAAACCATACTTTCTCCTTCCCATCCTTTCAGTACAGTTGGATCTTAGTTTCCCCTGCCAAAGTCAAGTCAATTCAAGTAGTTTTATAGTCAATACTGCATATGTATAGGACATACAGAGAATTGAAATTATGTTACTCTACTTCCCAAAGCAAGTATAGAAAAAAAAATGGGAGACACTATATTTACAAAACAACAAGGACACAGATAAACATATGTGGGAAAAGTGACACAAGACAATAGTCCAATAGTGATGGTGGGGTAATTAAGATGGAATGACAGCGCAAGTATAATCAGAACGTGTATAACAGTAGTGCAGATATGGTATAATAGATTAAGGCTGGTAAAGTGAATGAGTGCATAAAGTTCTTAAAGTTCACAGTTTAAGGGCAGTTAAAGTGAGTAATGCAGTACGAGTATTAGCAGTAGCGCAAGTATGGGATGTATAATGCAGGTCCGTTTTGAAAAGATCTCCTGAAGTCCACAACAATCTCCTTGGTCTTCTCTGTGTTCAGAGAGAGATTGTTGTGTTTGCACCAGGAGGCCAGCCGGCTCACCTCGCTCCTGTAGTGTGACTCATCGTTGTTGCTGATGAGACCCACCACCGTCGTGTCATCCGCAAACTTGACGAAGAGGTTGGAGGTGTGTGCTGGTGTGCAGTCGTGGGTCAGCAGAGTGAACAGAAGGGGGCTCAGCAAACATCCTTGGGGAGCCCCTGTGTTCAGTGTGGTGATGCTGGATGTGTGATCTTCCGTAGACGCCCAGGCTTTTTGATTTCCTAAGCTGATTTGGCCACTCTTTACACTATTTTCTTCTTTTTATAGGGTAATAATGAGCAGGTTCTCCTCCATTGAGAGCTCCTTTGACCGCATGTTGTTCAGAGCAACAGCATCCAAATGCAAATTCCACACCTGGAATCAGCTCCAGGTCTTTTACCTGCTTAAATGATGATAGATTACTAAGGGAATAGCCCTTGTAGCCCATAAAATAGCTTTAAAGATAATTAGTCCAATCA
Source organism: Astyanax mexicanus (assembly GCF_023375975.1). Taxonomy (NCBI): domain Eukaryota; kingdom Metazoa; phylum Chordata; class Actinopteri; order Characiformes; family Acestrorhamphidae; genus Astyanax; species Astyanax mexicanus. The sequence goes on from NC_064408.1 coordinate 57,279,538, forward strand.
CTTTTGAGCCCCTAAACACTTATATGACATACTATAACATTTGTTCAACCTGTTGAATTAAACCTGAACGTCTACACTGTAATACAGGTGTTTCAAATCCAGTTTTGTGGCATGCAGAGACCAAATTATAAAGATTTTTTCACTGTCCAAATATTTCTGGGCCTAACTGTATATGCTGTATTTATGTTTAATAGAGCTGTTTACTATAATGCTGTGGGTTTGCTTACATGCTTGAAAATAATGTTTACTTTTTGAACATACATACATAATATCCTTCCTAAATCTTTAAAAGACATTCTGGGTATCATACTCTCTTTTATCCTCTGCTATTGGGTATTTTATGCCACGTTCACACTACACGACTTTTATCAAACAATTTACCTGTCAGATTTAACAACTAGTTGCTCGCATACTACACAACTAATCACTGACATGGGTCAGGAATTATCTGACTATTCATCAGGAGGAAACCTCTGTAAGTCTGTACACAGTAATTGAATTAGCACCAAACGTACACTACAGGTCAAAAGTTTGGACACACCTCCTCATTTAATGCGTTTTCTTTATTTTCATGACTATTTACATTGTAGATTCTCACTGAAGGCATCAAAACTATGAATGAACACATGTGGAGTTTTATGTACTTAACAAAAAAAAGGTGAAATAACTGAAAACATGTTTTAAATTCTAGTTTCTTCAAAATAGCCACTCTGCTCTGATTACTGCTTTGTACACTCTTGGCATTCTCTCAATGAGCTTCAATAGGTGGTCACTTGAAATTGTTTTCAGATGTGCCTTATCAGGGTTAATTAGTGGAATTTCTTGCTTTATCAGTGGGGTTGGGATTATCAGTTGTGTTATGAGGAGTCAGGTTACTACACAGCCCAAAGCCCTATTGGCTGTTAAACTGTTACAATTCATATTATGGCAAGAACCAATCAGCTGACTAAAGAAAAATGAGTGGCCATCGTTACTTTAAGAAATGAAGGTCAGTCAGTCCAAAAAATTGCAAAAACTTTAAATGTGTCCCCAAGTGGAGTCGCAGAAACAATCAAGCGCTACAACGTAACTGGCACACATGAGAACTGACCCAGGAAAGGAAGACCAAGAGTCAACACTGCTTCTCAGGACAAGTTTATCCGAGTCACCAGCAGTTAACAGCAGCTCAGATCAGAGACCAGTTGAATGCCACGCAGAGTTCTAGCAGCAGACCCATCTCTAAAACAACTGTTAGGAGGAGACTGCACAAATCAGGCCTTTATGATCAAATATCTGCTAGGAAAGCACTGCTAAGGAGAGGCAACAAGCAGAAGAGATTTGTTTGAGCCGAAAAACACAAGGAATGGACATTAGACCAGTGGAAATCTGTGCTTTGGTCTGATGAGTGTGAATTTGAGATCTTTGGTTCCAACCGCCGTGTCTTTGTGAGACGCAGAAAAGGTGAACGGATGGATTCCACATGCCTGGTTCCCACTGTGAAGCATGGTGGAGGAGGAGCTGTGATGGTGTGGAGGTGTTTGGCTGGTGACACTGTTGGGGATTTATTCAAAATTGAAGGCACACTGAACCAGCATGGCTACTACAGCATCCTGCAGCGACATGCCATCCCATCTGGTTTGCGTTTAGTTGGACGATCATTTAAATTTTCATCAGGACAACGACCCCAAACACACCTCCATGCTGTGTAAGGGCTATCTGACCAAGAAGGAGAGTGATGGAGTGCTGCAGCAGATGACCTGGCCTTTACAGTTACCGGACCTGAACCCAATTCAGATGGTTTGGGGTGAGCTGGGTCACAGAGTGAATGGTCAACACCTCTGGGAAGACTGTTGGAAAACCATTTCAGGTGACCACCTCTTGAAGCTCATTGAGAGAATGCCAAGAGTGTGCAAAGCAGTAATCAGAGCAAAGAGTGGCTATTTTGAAGAAACTAGAAAATAAAACATGTTTTCAGTTATTTCACCTTTTTTTGTTAAGTGTATAAAACTCAACATGTGTTCATTTTTTAGTTTTGATGTCTTCAGTGAGAATCTACAATGTAAATAGTCATCAAAATAAAGAAAACACTTTGAATAAGAAGGTGTGTCCAAACTTTTGGCCTGTACTGTATATCAACTTTTCTCTAATCCGAGTATTTTGTTATTTCTTTTGCCTAAAATCGATTAGTTTATACCCAGCCTTAAGTGGCTTCTTTTTCCTCCCCGACAAGCTGGCTCTCCATCAGTTTCTAAGGCACAGAGAAAATGAGGAGGATTGTCAGGAAAAATCAGCCCACTTAGGACTAGGGTCTCCAATAACTAATCCTGGAGGTTTCAAATTCAGCACAAATATATACAAATACATGCTATTTAGCCTGTTAAGGACTTCGGGGGAATAATTTATTTCGGATCAGGTAAGGTGGACATCTGGATGGAATCTGCATTCTGCAGGATGGTAGCTCTCCTGAAGCGGGGTTGGAGACCCATTTCTGGGGGTTTTTTGGAAGTAGATTTCAGTCAATCATAATAATAATAAATTCAGTCAGCCAATATAATAAACATCTCTATTAAACTAAAATAGTTAAAATAAGAACAAAAATAAAAAGAATGACTAATTGATTAAAAGCATCTATTTAACTGTACGTTTGTCACTGATTACATTTCAGTGTGGCACAAACACCACACTGCACTTAATGAAATACAGCACCACACAGTGGAATACAATGCATTTGATCTTTCATTTATTTTAACAGAGGTTTGAGCTTAATTTCAAATATGCATAACCCTTATATATAGTCTGTGGCCAGGTAAAGTGAAAAGAATGTGTTATTAGCTTCATTTTTCACTTAAGGTAAAGTGGTAAAATACGGAGGGATTTTTAGATTCCCAATAGATTTGTAGATCTATGCACTTCTCACACAATGCTAAGCACACACACAAGATCTACAATATCTGTGATTCACACAAAAAAGTCTCCCTCTTCCCAAATCTCTTTTGAATTATAATGACCATTGTACATTTTTAAACCATGAATGTACACAGCAAATTTATGGAGCTCTAAAGTTTGGAGTCATAGTAAAATGTGTTAAATTGTTAGATTTTAATTTCTTTAAATAAGACTACAACTTTCAGTTCAGGAGTATTATTTGCCAGTGTGGCATTTCAGAGTTTATTCACAAGGTGTTTAGGAACTTGATTTAGCTCTCCTGATTTTGATGCAAGCAACAATTTGCAATCAGTTTATATGGTCAAAATGTTTTTAGTAAATATTACCTATACTGAACAACTGACACTAAATAAGGTAAAGTCTATCTAACATTCCTTATTACAATACAGTGCATGCTTGCATGATTTATTTTATATGTCCTAAGAAATGCAGTTGACATTATAAGCAGTTTATAGGACCCACATTTCATAGTGCGCATCCATCACAAGGAGAAAAAAGAAAAGCAGCACCATGAAAATTGGACAAATCTGGGGGAAACAAAGATTCAGTCTGAAAAGATGAATTGGAGGTAGCATTTAGTATAATAACCAGCAGGTGGTTAAAATCAGTGTATGTCATGCATGTGAGCACTGCTAGTGTGGAAAGAATTACAGTCTTACAGGGTCATGTAATAAGTAGCAAAGCTAAAGGTGTAGTTGTGGGCATTTTTGTGTTCAGGATGTTTCCTCAGTGCTTCTATGTTTGGGAGGAGACCTGTTCACAGCGTATCGCTTCTCCAAACTTACATGGATGCATGCACACTGAAAGAGTGTACAGCAGACACTTCTTTGTTTCTCTTCCAGTTTTCTCTTCTCATTTGAAAAGTTCTTGAGTGGGACTTTGCTGAAGGTTGCTTTCACTTTAAATTCTAAGAACAAAGAGACAGAAATCGTGGAGGGTGAACTTGTATAAAATCCATCAGGTTTTCTTTAGACCTCCACAGATATTCATTTTCCAATGAAGTTTACAAAACCGTGTAACTGGAGAAACACACCAGAATAGTTCAAGTCTCTTCAGTCAAGTCTCTATGAAGAAGACTGCAGAATTCTTATGTTGCTTTGCCCTCTAGTGGACATCATTAGCAAGTATTTCAGACTGCATGAAGAAGATCATATACTTTTTAGTTGAAAGCATTTATTATATTATATACAAAACATTTTGGCATTTCCATGCAAAACATTGTACCTCCAGTTTATGTGTAGTATGTGAACCTTTGAATTTAATAACTGGTTGACCCACTTTTGGCAGTAAAACCTTTAAGTTAAAACACGCATATTACACTGTCTCAACACATGGGTGGCATGTAATACATTCTTTTTAGAATACAAAAAAAGACTGTATTACATGCCACCCATGTGTTGAGACAGTGTAATATGCGAGACAGTAATATTAAGTAATATTGTATAAATTAAGTAATTTTAATCAGGTAATGTTGTATGCAGAAATTAAGTATAAGTATTACATAATACATATTTAAGTAATACATACATTTTACCAAAAGAAAGGATTGACTAAAGTTCAGTTAACTTATTTACTCTATGTAACATTTAAGTCTTGAAACCGAGTTGAAGATACTTAAATTTATCTGAAATTAAATTAACTTAAAAAAAAAGCAAATGCAGAAAGTTGTGAAACTTTTTTTTATTAAATTCACATACTCCCCAAACTCCCCCTGTTTCTCCTGTTCAAAAATATTTAAAGTGTTACTTAACATTTACAGTGTGCAGGGTTCAGTCTGAGGAAGGGCTGTATGCATCCACATCCACCTCCACCCCATGACCCAAATCAATGTCAAAAGTATTTCTACACTTATAAAACTACTATCCTCCCCTGTTGTCTTTAGATTAAAATGTAATGTGACTAATGTTTAATAGCAGTTTTGAAATGTTAATTCATCTGTATTTGAAACATTGGAGGGATATTTTATGGACAGTGTTTATACTCTAGTTATAAATTACAGATTGCAAGGACAGGCAGAGGAGTTAAATATAACTTAAATATAATTAGCTTTAGTTTAGAACAACTGCACTGAACTATCACTGAACTGCCTTATTATATCAGTGATGGCCAATAGAATATACTGATCTAAAACAAGGGAATTAGACACTCTAATTCTGTGACTTAACTGCAAAAGAGTAAAATGAATTATTGATTATTAATTGTGGTACATGAATTGTGGTACATGAACACGTTAGTGTTATTATTGGTAAAATATTTTGTGAATGTAACTTGTAGGTGGATTATTATTTACATGAGAATTCTATGATTGATGTTAGCAATAATGATGTTTATTGTTACATATTGTAAAAGAAAAAGTAAGGACAATTTTTTAGTTATTTAATTTAGTCAAAGTTTTAGTTCTTTGTATGACCTTGTAAACAATATAGTTTAATCTTAAATCTAAACTCAGTGAACTATAAATGTGGTAGCTTTCTTAAGATGAAATTAATTTGTATGTTTGTTGAACTGTGTTCCCCTCTTCTCCACAATTTCCCAAAACATGCCATAAAACTTCCCCTATTACACACTGCTCCGAGCCTTGTGGTCAATGTGTGCTTCCTACTCTCAAATCACATCAACTTTCTGTTGAACTGGCAACTAAATTTCCTATTTTTTAAATCTTTTTAAAGTTAATGTAAAACAAAATTGCTGACCTAACTATAGTGGCAGAAGAACTTCAGATTTTTACTTTAACTATAAAGTTAGAACTGCTGTAGTGGAGCTTTGTTTAGTTAAAGTATAATGTTTACCTGTCTTTTAATTATTTACAGTCAAAAAATGATGTCAGAGAAAATACCCTGAAATGGACTGGCAACCTGTCCAATGGAAATTCTTACTTTGCTTTAAATAATACCAGGTATTTTCCTAACTTGCTGAAATCCTGCCCAGGATAATGTGGATAAGAAAATGGATAAAACTTTTTTGATTTACTTCCTCTTTAGGCATTCAGACTTTGATCAATTTTGTGATTCGTTTATTCTGTTGACTTTTTGATTTGTTTGCATTTTGTTAAACATAATTATTTTTATTAAAACCTTATTTTAAGTGATGTTACTTCAATATTATCATGCTTGTCATAAGTTTTGGTTGGCAACAGATGGGTTCAATGCTTACTGGTATGCAGGTAGATGCAACTAACTGACCTTTCCTGTTGGATTGGAATTTACTCATCGACCATAAGGCTAAACATAACATTAACTACCGTCATAGTCCAAAACTGACTGAAGAATTAAGCAGTCATGTTGCTTTAGGATGAGTGAGACTGATATCTTAAAAATGCTTTTGTGGAAGTCCTTAACACATCATTTACTGGTAATGTAAGCGAGCACGTAGTTTACCATTAATTCAGTCAGTTTTGAAAAAATAAAAAGCTGCTGCTCTGTGCTATACAATATAAAATATATGTTATATGTTTATGTCTGTTATAAATTTCAGATCAAACATACATTTCTGATACTTTATTTCTGATGTATTTATGTTTAATCTAGAATGTCTGTGAGTTTAGTGCATAACATATTAATAAAGGTTGATAGATATGAGGATTGTTCAGGTGGAGTTTTTAAATCAGTTTGGACTTTTTTATCCTGAACTAATGGATAATTGTGGTTTGCTTCTAGTTTTAATGTTTTACACACAGAACTCTGTACATTTAAAAATTAACGAAGGCTTTACACTAAGTAGCACTATACTGCATACAGGCTGTAACACATGACACATGTTCCACCTCCTTTCACTGCAGCTCTTACCCACAATGGAGTGGTTTAGTTTGAGTGGGAGGTTAATAAACCAGCAGGAAGGTAGAAGACTAGAAGTATTGGTGAGCACTGGCTAGAATCTGGCAGTGACCACGTGTCTGTCTTGCTTCCAAAAAACATTCTCCTATTTAAAATATCCTGTATCTTACTCACTGCAAATGCACACGAGGAAAGAAAAGTGCTTAAAAACACAAGCCGGAGAATTTCCTTAACACTGGCTGTCACGTTGTGCTGTAAATGAAACCAGTACTGAACGCTGTGCTTTATGCAGATGCACTTGTTTGACTGGAGAGGAGGGGAATATCGGTTCTCTCCCACACTTTTCAGAGCGTTTCTTCTCAGCACAACCTATGCTGTAATAATGTGGCTACTTCCTGCTCTGTATGTTCTTTGTAATAAGTGTAGGTGTTGCCCCCACGTTTCCGGAAGCCTTTGGGACCTCTGGGGACTTTTACAGGAAATAAAGTAAGAATGTGGATCGTGATGTTTTTTTTTTTGCAGAGCAGTGAACACTTCCTGGAGCTCATTCATAACATAAGGAGAAAGAGGTTGTTCAACTGGTCAGTTGTCTAGACGATCTTTTACATGATAAGAAGAGCTATTATGCTTCCTAAAGTTGCCATGGACTAGCTGCACATGCTTATGACACTTCATGCTACATTGACAAACACTGAAACTTCTTCAGTTAGATTTTCATTTTATTATATCAGCACTAAAATTAAGCATGCCTCTGCCTTATCCTCATAATAGTTCTAAACAATAAAAAACAAAACAAAATAAACATACAGATATATATTATAATTTTATTTTACAATAGCACAATGCTTATTACTATGTCAAAGAACAATCCTTGACCCCTAAGTTTATTACAACATAGCAAGCAAATTACAACTCTAACCGGCTGCTAGTTTATTTAAATAAAAAACCTACTTTTATTGAATATACTGACAGATGGAATAATGATCTGTGCTTAATATTTCAGTGATAGAGAGTACTACACTTCCAATCAAAAATAGATTGATTGTTCAGTTTACTTAAAAGTGTTGGTACCAAGTGTACCAAGCAGCAGTAGGGTTGATTATAATGCTCTTATGGACAGCAAGGACACTGAGAATTTACCATTATTATTATTATTATTATTATTATTATTATTATTATTATTATTAAGTTTACTGTAAGCAGTACCTTTTCAATAAATACCTCATCACCTATTGCAACATCGAGCAATTGCTGCCTCTAAACTTTATTACAAATCATTACATCAGGGGTAAGAAGTTTCCAGTGATATGTGATATGCCTTGAAACTGGGGCAGTGGCCAAGTTGACCAATATCCTGAAAAGGGCGAAGTACAGCTACAGTGTGATGAAATACATTGTAAAGTAACAACATTTGGATCCTTCATACCTAAAATACTGGGAGTTTGGGGAAGCTGGGAGTTTTGTTGTAAGTTAAAATATACAATATTGGACAAATCTTTAGTCAGAAACTGCAAAGTAAAGTCCCCAGTGTGTAAGATTATTTCTTTGGGCAGAATGTTCAGAACCAGAGTGGAAGTAGAGGGTACTGACACACACACCCACACACACACATCAGCACATTATTTACAAATCTCTCATTTGATGCTCTTATGACATGTCTCTTACCATCAGCTGTTATGGTGCAACATGTGGCACCACTCATTTGATTACATCATAAATGTGTTTCCTGTAATAAAGAATACAAATAAATTAAAAGAACAAGTTCAATGGAAACAACAGCCTGAAAAAAGATAATCACATACGTAAGTGTTTTGGACCAGATGAGATAAGGTAGTGGACTATTATTAGAAACTAGTATGACAGTACACTTTAATGCTTAGTTACACATGTTAAAAACACACCCTGTTACACAACTTCATTTCTCAGACTGGGCGGCATGGTGGTGCAGCAGGTAGTTTAAGCTCTGCTTCTGTTCTGTTCCTATTCCCAACTCACAAAAACAAATATTGCATTGTGAATTGGCTTTGCTAAATTGGCCTTAGGTATAGGTTTTTTGTGTTTAAAGGTGTGTTATACCCTGCACCCAATTACAGGTAGGTTCTGGAATGAGCTAAGTAAGACATAGGTAATAAATGACTGGAAGTCCCTGGCTTATTGAGCTTTAATATAATGTATCTGGGTGCAATTCAAAATTATTAGTATTATATCACACATTTTCACGTATTGTTTATAAAGATCTTAAAACATTACATAAATCATTTTGTTGAATTTCAGTGAGTATTAGATCTTAAAGACAGTACTTTATGTTTATTGTTTACACATCTTGCTCTAAGAAGCCAGAAGTTAAAATTATAAAATGGCTTTAGAAATTAGCTACCAGCCTTTGGACAATTTCCTATCTGGAATTTACCAAACAGACTGTTGAGCAGATAATCCCCAGTGATTCAGCACACCACTTGCCCTGTGTTGGTGTTTCACTATCATTTTCCTGCATTCTCATTAGTTTCTGTGGAATTCCTAAGGTTCAGTGGCAGTTCAGGTACTATTTCTAAGTAACACCCAATTGAAAGTAGTCTTTTGTATGGAAAAGGATGAGTCATTATCTGAATGGCCAGTTTTTAATAGGACAGATGACGAGTGATTAATGACTGGAACGACTGGTAAAAAATATACTTCCCCACATGTGTGCACTTGTCCTAATTATAAGCTTTAACATGACATTCATTTCTTCATGCTTTATCATGTACAGGGTTGGTGGAGATGCTGTTTGATTGTGGCAGCATGTTCACCAGCAGGTTGCCAAGAAGTATCAGACAGGTGAATATTATGCAAGTGTATAGATATGCAGTTACAGTGGATTGCAAAAGTATTCATACCCCTTGAACTTTTCAATATTTTGTCACATTACAACCACAAACATAAAAATATTCGATGAAATTTAATGTGAACTATCAAAAAAGCGGAAAGAAAATTATGCATGATATAAAACATTTTTTACCAAAAAAAAAAAAAGAAAAGTGTGTTGTACTAAAGTATTTCCAATTGCATTCAGAAGTTGCCTGATGACTGCTAATGAATAAAAAGAGTCCACCTGTGTGTAATCTAATCTTAGTACAAATACAGCTGCCCTGTGCTGGCCATAGGGATTGGTCAAGAGAATATTGAGGGAGTAAAAAGTCCAAAGAGTACACCAGACAGGTCAGGAATAAGGTTCAGAAGTTAAAAGCAGGCTAAGGCTATAAAAATTTCTCAAGCTTTGAATATCTCACGGAGCACTGTTCAATCCATTATCCGAAAATGGAAAGAGTATGGCACAACTGTAAACCTACCAAGACAAAGCCATCCACCTAAACTTACAGGCCGAACAAGGAGAGCACTGACCAGAGATGAAGCCAAAAGAGGCTCATGGTGACTCTGGACAAATTGCAGAGATCAACAGCTCAGGTGGGGGAATCTGTGCACAGGACAACTATTAATTTGTATTACTGTACAAATGTGTTTTCATTAAAAAGTGGCAAGAAGAAAGCCTTTGTTACAAGAACACCATAAAAAGTCCTGTTTGCAGTTTGCCAAAAGCCATGTTGGGGACACAGCTAACGTGGGAGGGGGGGAGTGGGCTTTGGTCAGATGAGACCAAAATTGAACTTATGGCCAAACTGCAAAACGCTATGTGTGGCAGTGAATTAATACTTCACATTACTTTGAACACACCATCCCCTCTGTCAAACATAGTGGTGACAGCATCATGCTTCTCTTCAGCAGGAAAAAAGGAAGAGTTGATGGGCAGATGGATAAAGATAAATACAGGACAATCCTTGAAGATAACCTGTTGGAGTCTGCAAAAGACTTGAGACTGGGGCAAAGGTTTCCCTTTCAGCAGGAATGATTGAGGATTAAATTCCAATGAAATATGTTTTATACATATAGAAATATGTAAAATAACATGTATAAACAACAGTCTGTTTTTAACTTATGTCATCTATCCTCTGTAAACGACACATAAAAGCACCCGAAAAGCACCTACTCTCAGACTGTGAGAAAAAACTTTATCTGGCCTGATGAACCAAGAATGAACTTTTGATTAAAGCTTAGATTGGTGCTGTAGTGATGGTTGAATTTCCTCTCTTATTAAGACACACCGTAGACTTACTTTGTTGGGGTGATCAGCTCTAGGTTGTCTAGTTGTAGTTATTCTAGATTTTTTCTGTTTAAGAAATATGAAGGCTCTGTGCTCTTGGAAACTTTCAGTTGAGCAGAACAATTCTCCAGATCTTCACACAGTCCTGTCTCTAAACTCCACAGTAGGTCCTTACTCCTCTTGCCTTTTTTTACTGATATTGTCAGCTGGAATTTTCACTTTTCACATTATGCGAATTCTCTAGAAAACTTTTACACAACACATAATGTAAAAAGTGAACCGGTCTGAAGACCCCACGCATTTACATTCAAGTTATAGAGTGGTTAATCTATGGTTGCCTTGTCAGTGAAGCACTGATATAAGTATAGGCCACCAGTACAGATTACTTTAACAAAAACAATTTTTTAACTATGAAGAAATGTAGAATGTCTGTCCTTTAAGAAGTCAACACTGCTATTGGTTTTAAAAAGATTTTAAATAAAAATAAAAAATAAAATCAATGATTTAAAAATAATTTATTTTGCATACCATCACAGTTAACAAAAACAGTATTTCTGGAGAAAATAATAATAGAAAGTAAATTGTATGAAGCAAACAACAAACATATAAAATATTAAAACCATAAATATTACATATGTCAGTATTTTTCAATACTGAAATTGATCAACATAGGATTAGCTGGTCACTTCCAACTCATAAAAGTGTCAAAGTGTCAAAAACACAAGCAAAAAATAATCCATTTTAGTTTTTACAACACTTCAGGTTATACTTTAACATGATCATGAAAACAAAACTTTACATTGTTATAAGTGCATGTGAACAGGTTGATGTGGTGAAACATGGCTGAAACTTAAACGCCTGACCACCGAAAGCTTATCTTCATATTGGTAATGACAGGCAGTAGTACCACCGTCCATTCCTTTTCAAACATGTACCTCAAATACAAACAAAACAAGCTGTTGACGCCTGCGTCTTTAATCTTAGATAAATAAATACATAAAACTGCTCCTAGTGCTCAATACTGTGGTGTGAACTACAACTGTAAAAAAAAAAAACAGATTCGGCCATTCTGTTTGTACTAAAATATGCAGTGCATTTCAGTCACTTTCAGTTGGGAAATACTAGCCACAGGCTAAACTACCCAGTCACCTACTACAGGCCTACAAGTGATTTCTGTTCCACAGCTTTTTGCAGATCAACACTAAAACAGGAGTGCTAAGACCATAACTGAAAACTTAAATCTTAAGAGCTTTAAACCATGAAATATCTTTTAAGGTTTATGGGTTTTGTGCATTTAGGTTGAACCATACTTCTACATCATGTGAAAAAATACAATATAACATTTCAAAACACAATACATTATTACTGTCAAACACAAAAACATACTTTTGAACAGTAGACAGTGCCTGGCCACCGCACTCACAGCACTGTAACAAAATGTTGTTGGATGACACAAGGAACAAACTAGAAGACTGAAGATCAAAAGAAGAAACCGGCTTCTATGTAACTTGTTCTTTGCTCTAATCCTTGGGTAGAAAGCAGTCACACTGCAATCGCAAAGTCCACATTGCTTCTATTTCCTTGTTCCTTTTTAGTCTCAGTTTCCTGCAATAGATCATGCACATCCTGAGAAATTAGTGTAGCAGCTTTGAATATCTTCACGTGGCAGATAACAGTGATAACAATGAGACAGTAATTAACATAGCAGAATCACACAGATCTATGGAACCACATTAATAACTTTATACTTAATTTACTACAAAATGTAAACCTACTTCCACCTATGTTAAATGGTCTCCACTGACCCTTCTTTGCATAATTAAATGGTTAAGACTTAGTTCAGTAATTCAGAGTGACTTTATGTTCACAATGGTAGTGATGGAAACCAGGTATATAAAGTGTTCAGTGCTTCTAAAGCCAATTTAGAGAAAGCATTTGCATGAAAAATTTACAAATATGTTGATGTCCGAGACATATATTTATGATAGTTTTGAGAAGTGCAGTTTTATCATAGTTGACATGAATTGCCATAATTAATATTAATAACTTAATCAGCATTACATGTAAATTCCATTGTCATTTAGGTTCTTAATAAATTGGCCAGATTAATGCTCTTTCTATCACTGCCACTGTGTATAATTAATTCCAGCAAATTACACATGCTGACTTGTTAGCATCTCAACCACTGAATTATGCATCATTCTGGAAAAATAACTGTATGTTCCATTTAATGACATGGAGCATATCAATCCTCACCTCATTCTTAAAAACACAGTGTATTCAGTTTTATTACTACAGTACTATTCCTCCTTGGGTACCGCTAGCATCACAAAACTATATTTAACAAGGTTATACATGACAACATATGTCTATATAAATGAAATCACGTCACTTTAGGGGACATGATATCACGCTTTGGTGCACATATAGAACAGCATGAAATTGTTATTTGACAGTTGTTTTACAGTTTTAAATAGTATACAACATTAAACACATCAAATGTCTTTCAATGTTAGTGCTTTGACAGACTGCTTACAGAGAGACATCAAGAGTATGTGGGGTGCACCCACCTTCTTCTTAGTCCTTAGTCTTTATTTGTAGTCTCCTACAGGATTCTGTGATCCCCCTTGGCAAAGAATGTCCTGAAACTTTACGGCGAGAGCCTCGCAGTCTGTACATTAGAGATGGCCACATGTGGTTGGCACAGTGGTGGCAAGCACTGGTCCGACGGTAGTCAGGTTTAGACCTTGCAGGGTGCTCTCCTTGATCTGCTGGATGAAGAGGTTCCTCTCGTCCTCTGGAGTCTGGCCGTTCTGGGCACGCACGATGCAGGTTGGCCGATGCAGGTTGAGCATGTAGACTAGCTGCTGTTTCTGGTTCTTTAGCTCCTCGATCTGAGCTTTCAGCTCAGCGTTTATAGACTCCAGCTTCTCAGACTCCTACAGGAGTACAAGAAAAGAACAAGTAACAATTAATTATTATTATACTGTAAAGCAGATGTGATGAATTTTCTTGATTCAAGCAGGCACAAATAAACAACAAGGAAATGTTAACAAAGGATTTGATAAAAAAAATACTTATTATTCTTAAGTGTTAATCTATATACCATAAATATGTGAATTCATTAGTAATACGAATTAATGTGTGAGTTTGTGAGGTTAATTTAAAGAGAAAATACTGAAAAAGCTTTTCACTTTTTGCTTGTACATTCTCTTAAAAGACAACTTAACCAAACTCTACCTTTTGCAGACAGTCTGTTTTCTCCTTCTTTTTGTTCCTGCATTTGGCAGCAGCAATTTTGTTTCTTTCTCGTCTTCTTTTCCTCCGATCATTTTCTTCAGAGGTAAACTGGAAGGGAGTGAGTTAACACGTTAGTTTCTCGGCATAGTCAGTATAGGTTAATGCTCTTTTATGAATGTTTCTTATATCTTTACTTCTTAAACTGCACTTTGGCTCAATAAAATGTATGTTGTTCACTTTAATCACAAACTAGTGCATCCCAAAAAATAGAATATCTTTTAAAAAGTTACTTTATTTTAGTAATTACGTTCAAAATGTGAAACTCTTATATATAGGTGCATTAGACATAATCACCAACAATAAAATAAATAAATGTGTAAAATAGATCACTGTGTGTTTAATACATTTATATAATATATAAGTTTCACATTTTAAATTGAATAACTGAAATAAAGTAACTTTTCAATGCTCTTCTAATTTTTTGAGATGCACTTGGATACAATCCCACAACAAGCAAATTAATGTAAAGTTAACTGATGTCTCTGAAAGAGCTGATCTGTAGGTGGTGATGATGGTGGCCGGGAGTACCTCTCTCTTGACTGGGGGCTCGCAGGACGGGCCCGAGCTGGAGCTTCCGGAGCTCGGGGTGGCGCTCATGCCGCTGGAAAGGCGCTTGTTGTGGATGGCGGAGCGCAGCTCCTCCTTGACGAGCGGACTGAACGTGGTAAAGTCGTCGAGCGTGAGGGAGCCCGGCGGAGACAGACAGGGCACCAGGGCAGAGGCGCTGATTTCTGAAGGACCGAAACCCAGTCCGGAATGCTGAAGCATCATTCTGAAACCTGAACACATATAAATCCACAGCGCGGGTTAGACCTGTAGTACTGCACACTGCTCACACTAGAACACCTGCATATAAACAGTTTACTGAAGCAAGATAGCCATGTGTCCTGAGCGAGCTCACAATTTAATTTACCCTGTAAAATATACATCGTCACTATCACGCAAAAACGGCATATTTACATTTTGTCAAAGTTTTAATCAGGTAGCTTTTTGTCGTTTCATCAAACTTTCATGATGAACGGATCAACAGAAATACTCAACTTTGCGCTGGAATAAAGTACTTTACAGACTAAAAACCAGAGGTACGAAAAAGTACTTTCTTGAACAGGGAGGAGGTACAGATTTGTACAATTTAACCAGCCATTTAACCGGTATTCTGTATCACTGTACGAATAAACAATATATATATATATATATATATATATATATATTAATTACACATTTTTCATTTGAAAGCCAGACAATTTTGGATCATCAAGTTCTTGACACATACTCTGTAAGAAGATAATCTTTAAAATATTTACTGGTACAAAAAACATGAAAAAACGAAACTTTAACTGAAATGTGCTCTCAATAAAAAGTACAGCCACAGCGACAAGCTTGGTCCTCTTTTAAGTACAAATCTGTACTATTTTTTCTTAGTGTGTGAACTGAGTTGTGGTAAAAGTTTAGAAGTTGTCATTATGAAGATACAGGTTGTGGGAGTCAGTGTGGGAAGAGGAGAAAAGTCTTCAGTGTGTGTCTGCTAATCCGACTGATCGAGAGCGAGCCTATAGCCTGTATCGGCATATCGCTCGTCTTTCTGCGTGTTTTAGCTCTTTCCCGTTGAGATTGGGGGCAGATCTCTCTCGCTATAGGGGTAAAGCAGCCGGTCTGACTCTCGGAGTGTGGTGAGGAAAGTTTAAAGCCCGCGCGCGCCCTGCCTCGCCTGTTTCAGTCTGTGTGTGAAACCCAGAGACTCGGCTCTGGGAGCAGCAGAGGCGGCGGCGGCTGAGCGGGGCTGTACTCACCGTGTGTGTGAGCAGGGCGCGTGGACGGGTCCGGGCTCGGCGTGCTCTCTCTCTCTCTCTCTCAGCTGAGAAACTTACAGCTCTCGGCGGCGCGTTGCATCACCCTCGCTTTATAGTAGGAGCCTCGCCGAGGCATCTTACTAGTAAAAGGGGGCGGGGCTGGGCATGGTGACGTCAGCCTATTTATAGCACTGAGAGCGGCTTTGCTCTGCGATGATGCAATCAGGCAACCCTCTCCACACAGACACCATAAGAGGACAGGATCACCCCCCCACACACCCCTCCAGAACTGCGGGAATGTAGCTCCAAACATTTTACACTAATGAGCAAATAAAGGCATGCCTGACTAATGACTGGGGAGTTTTGGTATGCTGTCTTGAAACGTTACCAAAAAAGTAGGACAGCTTGCCCCTCTTTATACAGAACCAGGCCAGCTCGCCCTCGATCTGTTGAACACACACACAGCCGTGACAGCTCTCTCACTTCATCATAACTGTGTCCAGATTCAGTTATGAAGACCAAACACACCCCTGACTGATCAGATCACTGTATAGAAACAGAGATGCGAAGCTGGGAAGTTGGAGAAAGTTTTTTAAGGTAATACATATTTACTTTACGTATGTGTGTGTGTCAAACTTTTCATCTTTAGTTTAGCTTAGAGCTAGATCAGCAGCTGTTTGTGACAAAAATCACATAGGTTAGGAAAATCAGACTTTAATGGTCAAGATTAAGGGTAAAATAATTGTTCCAGTTTACTAAGATAGGGCAGAGGTAAGACATAAGTGGGCTTGTGTTTCTTTCAGTTTGCCAAAGACAGACTTACCAGAGAAGAATTTCAGGGAGTGGAGGCCAGTGCAGCCTGTATCCTGAAGTACTGGTTTATTACCATTTATTGTTTTGAACCACCCCAGTATAGGCTCCTAACCCTATGTTCTGGAAATGTCCTGTCCTCTCCCACTCTATAGAGATACAGCCTTTGTAAACACACACACACTCACACACACACAGGCACATAGAGTTACCAGGGAACAATAACATAGCAATCAAAACATGACACTGTTGATTTTACATATCTTGTTGACTCCCATGACTGGAAAGGTTGTCCCAAAGAGCTTTATCATTTCACAAAAAAATTTAATTTTTTACTTGATGGTTTTCCCAAGTACATGCTGTGGTTTTTCTGACTGGTGCCAAGAAATGTTCTAAACTTCTAAACTTTTGTAATTTTTCAGAGTAAAAATCTACCGACAGGTTTTTAATGATGATTAGGTTGGAAGTCTGTAAGTGCAATGTCTTTTATCAGTAAAATGTTCCCTGTGCCTCTGAACAAAACATAAGCCTAAAGTATGACTGAACCACAACATTCTTAACAGTTGCAAAAGTGTTCTTCTTATAGCTTTATCCAGCATTGTGGGCAATGATTGTAATTTGTGATGAGCAGAGTGATAGGTAGATTTCTTGAGGGACCCACATCTTAGCAAATTCACACACAAGAACTATAACCAGAAAATAGTAAACAAAATAAAACAGCCAGATAGGAAAACATAACAGTCACATCTGTTTTCTAGACTAAAGAATTCCTAAAAAATCTAATTACTGTATATATCTTTTAATTGTGGATGAAGCATTTGAGTAAATATGTACAGTTTATTGTGGTGGTGTGACTACTCTTTATGTAGTGCACCAACTGACAGACTACATCACGTCATGGAGATTGCCATTACTTTGTACGTAGTCAGACAGCTGGCTAAAGGTCTGTGGGCCATGGTGTGTCCTCAAAAAGATACTGAGGCATATGTACAGCTGTTATTAGGTCAATACAGACCAATTAGCTATTAATACACTATGAGGTTCCAGGGTAACTACTACATGTTTTGAAAATCTGTTCAGTTGCTGCTTTCCAGCTTTTATTATCTGTTTAGTGTTTAAAATTTAACATGTCTGTGTCTGTCATCATCTTTTTTATGTAACTAAATATACAGTAATAAAAAATAATATAAGGGAAAAATAAAAAATAACAACATACAGGTGTGTGGTTAGAAACAGAAAGTTTAAAAAGATTAACGGACACAAGTAAAATGAGTTTTATATTTTCTAGTTGAAAATTCAAAAGCACATTTTCTGATTTCAGTTAAAACTCTAGTAATCTGACAGGTAATTCAGCCACTTGAATAATTATTTTACCAAAATTAAAGCACATTTACATTTTGGGTTTAGGGTACTCTAATCTGTGATCTGTACAAGTGGAATCTAGAGGCAGTTAATACCCCCCAATTTTTTTAACAGTGCAGTTGCTGCATTATGTACTGTGCAAATGTTTTATACCATCTGTTTTTATTCATATCATAACGCAACATTTTATAACTGTTTTTTTACTGTATTTATGTTTATTTGTATTTACTGTAATGTTACAAAGTGTTTAACAGGGAAAACATACTATCTGCAGGGATAATCACATATTCTTGAGATAAGGGACAAAAAATTTTTTTTATATATATTTTTACTTTTATTTTTTTTACTACAGTAATTCAAAATGGGTGCCCAGTTTTAAAAAAAGTATTAGCTAATCTGAAATGTCAAGAAACCTTTTTTAATGGCCCATGGTATATGATAATGTATTCTGTAACACCAATAATAAAAAAGCATCATATATTTTATTCTTTAATTTCACACTATTTTGACTTTTGGCTATTTAAGGCAAGCATTAACTCCACATCATGACGCTCAGTGTTTACATTAGTGGACTTAGCTAGCAACCAATGGACATCACACACCACTAGAAATCAGCACTGGGCAAGATATTTCACAATTTATCATAAAGGGAAGATGATTTTGACACATTAAAGCTGTGACTGCAGAGATATTTCCGTTTTAAACTAACTTCTAATTTCTAAAAGAAAAATACCATACTGTTTCATTCAGATAACAGGAAATAGAAAATGGGGATCTCTGGGTTATTCCTGGGATTATAAAAATGCTATACTTTTATATTTATGCAATTATGTATCTATGGAGATTGCCTTTACTTTGTACGTAGTCATACAGCTGGCTAAAGGTCTGTGGGCCATGGTGTGTCCTCAAAAAGAAACTGAGGCATATGTACAGCTGTTTTTAGGTCAATACAGAACAATTAGCTATAAATACACTATGAGGTTCCAGGGTAACTACAGCAAAATTTGTTTAGTTGCTGCTTTCCAGCTTTTATTATCTGTTAAGTATTTAAAATTGAACGTGTCTGTGTCTGTCATCATCTTTTTTTTAAAGCAAAATACCATACTGTTTCAATCAAATAACAGGAAATGGATACGGGATCTCAGGGTTATTGCTGGGATTATAATAAAATGTCAGTAAGTTCAGTTTATGTATTATGTGGTATCTTATTTAACCATTTAATATTTTTATTTATGCATTTATGTGTGTATTTGTGTGACAGTTTATACTGGGACAGTATAACTTACATATACCTTTCAAGTACAGAGCCTGTAACCTAATAAGTTAATATAGAATTATATAAAAAAATATATAAACATGATGTTTAAAGAAGATGTTTTATCCTCGATTTGTATTGAGTTGTTGTTACTGTGTATAAAAAGGGCTATAAATAATATGAACAAATTACCTTGCCTTATCTTATTATGAGTGTTCTGATCAAGTTTTGGCTGATTAAAACTCTAAACTGACTTCCTTTACTTTAATTTATCTTTACTTTCACATTCTTTTGCTTCAAGGCTTCAAGGCTTTTTTACATTTTTAGTACCAACACATGGTCAAAAAATATATAAGCCTCTCAAAATACCATGTGTTGTTCAACCATACAAAATGTTTTTGTTTTTCAGTTAAGGGTAAATGTTGATGTTACATTCTGACCCAGAAAGAGAACTTAAACGACTTAAAAATTATATTATATTTTAAAGATTATAAGTAACTTTACATATCGCCTTTAAGCCTTTTTCTAAGCCTTTTTCTTCTTAACTATTCTCTACAGTAAGGCACAGGGGAAAGGGTAACAATAAGGTGCCCATAAAGACCACAGTGTGTCTTTAAGATAGCAGCTTCTTACAGAAAACAGGGGAGTTACGTCATCCTTTCCGGGAAATGGAGACTAGTCATCCCATATCTTCCTCCTCTAGAAGCGCAGGAAAACACTCATCCCCTGATCCTCAACATCACGAGACCGAGACCGAGAGAGAGAGAGAGAGAGAGAGAGAGAGAGAGAGAGAGAGAGAGAGCGGTATCGCTGCAGTAGTAGAAAACACTGGGATCAATGCTTTATTTGCGCTTTCAGTCTGACCAGCGCTGCATTCCAGTAAAGCTCCCAGCGTGACTCACAGCTTCCCACCCATCATCAGCACCACAGCTACTATCATCACTGCCTCCAGTCCTCACCTGAAAACCCGACTCCGCTCACCACAGCCCACAGCACGCGGGACCCTACTGCAAACTCTCTTTACAGGTCTGGGATCGGTATATGTATTAAACACATCATGGGTTAATATTACACACTGTAGGTTATTATTACAGAACAATTGTAAACTTTTACACAATATATATTGAACTGAAAGCTATTTACCCCAGTTTACCTAATATATATTTACTTAATATTTAATTTAGCCATACACATAATTCTGATTTTGTTATGAACAGTATAAAAGCCACAGATACACTGCTGAGAACTCCCACAACAGATGTTTGTTCCTACAAATCAGGAACAGACACTAAATAATATATTAAAATATTAGAAATATCACATTTTATATCATTATATACCTGTGAACATATAAATTCAGTGTTCTTTAATGGTCTGAATACTAAAGTTATTCAAACTATGAAGAACAGCATGTGGAACAAAAAAGTGTTAAACAAAGCAGAGTATGTTCTATATTTAAGATTCTTCAAAGTAGCACCTCTTGCTTGGATAAAGCTTTGCACATCCTGGCTGGATTTTCTCACTCGTTATGAGGTAGAGTCACCTGGACTGTCTTTCAGTTAACAGCTGCGCTGAACTTGTCAAGAATTAATTACTTGAATTTCTTGACTCTTAATGTGTTTGAGAGCATCAGTTGTAAAGTTGTGAAGAGGAAGAGTTATAGGTATTTAGTTAACAGCCCTGTTTGAGGAATGTTCTAATCCATAGTATGGCAAGAACTACTCAACTAAATAAATTAAAAAATATTTATTAACAAATAAATGTCAGTCAATCCAAACAATTTCAAGAACTTTAAAATTACCCTCAAGTGCAGTTGCAAAGACCATCATAAACTTCTTGATGAAACTGGCTATCATTAGGACCGTCCATGAAAAAAAAGGTCAAGAGTTACCTCTGTTGCAAAGGATAAGTTATTTTCTTTATTTACCAGAAGGTGTGAGAAGGTGTGTCCAAATGTTTGACTGGTACTGTATCTTAATAATTAATTATTGTGTGTATGTGGATAATAATATAAACAATTTTTATTTTCAACATATAATGTATATTAGGTTGGTTGGTGTCATAACAAGCAAACAAAAATACATCCCATGATTCAGCACTTATGGAGCCAGAGTGACGTGCAATAGCCTCACTTGTATGGAATGCAGGTTGACATGGCTGCCTTTAAATAATAGTTGGTAGCTTCCCTCTTACATTTGCGCCATGCACAGCAGATCTGCTCATAGTTATTTTTAAAGCTCTAGTTAAATCAGTGCCACCTACACATCAAACTGACCTCAGAACAGACACTGACATGTCATCTGTTTGTTTACCCCAGTTCGAGCTATGGCAACGGACTCCCGCCCGTAAGGATTATTCGTCGGCATGCAGACAGACGGAGGGGGAAGCCATGGCCAGGATTCCCAATCCTTTCATGGGCCCTGACCTCATTTCCTACTGCAGCAGTACCTATGTGTTACACTATATCTGTTCTGTGTGCTTACCCGTTCCATTGTCAACATGTGTGGGAGGAAACTACATGCAAGATATGAAGGACTTATATAAATCAATCCAGGGTTCCAAACTAGTCAATGCCAGCAATGTAGAGAAATGCATTCCCTTAGAGCCCGTTTTCCCCTAGGGCTTTCTTACTGCCTCATTTTAAGAACTGTATGAAGGGCACATTCCATTTATGGCTTCCATTTACGTGTTGTTCTGCTTTTTTTTCAATTTCCTGCGGATGTGAGAGCATGCTGGCCCTTCACATATTTGGTTTTGTTCTGACAGTTTCTGTATGCTCTTTTGCAAAATCAGCATTTTCAGAGTCAGCATATTCCCAGAGTAGCGTCATCTTCAACTTTGTATAATTTCCCTCTTGTCCATTTTGACAGAGTTAAATTTAACTTTGTTATCAAATCAGTGTGTTGTGTGTCTTCTTAAAAAAGATTATACAAGGCCAAACATATCAGGAAAAAATATAATAATGAAATTAACATAATCAGTTAGAAGTTACTATAATACAAGAAACGAACAGTTAATAAATGTTTGGTGAAACCCAAAGGTTATTAAAGGTGCCACACATGTCACATTTGCTTTTATTGTAAACCAATGATTCTGTTTTTTTTATTCTTTTGAGAAGTGGTGAGAAACAGCATACTGTAAAACTGCTATTACTCTCACAGCATCATCTTAAGAAAGTCACGTGACTGCTTGTAAACATGCTACTTCTCAGCTTCATGCAAAATTGATCCACTAGGCTGAGAGCTTTGGGCCTATCAGCTTATTCATGCAGGGTGACATCATCCAGCCATTCTGTGGTGTGACTGCAGTACTCGTCATAGCAGCGGAGGATAAATAGTTAACACTAATCCTGTAAGAGCAGCCAACCAGCGGCCGTGCCAGAGAACAGGCCGCACATCACAGTGTAGCAGCAACTGGCTTCAGATGATAGAGGAAATATCTGATTATATTTGTATATTTATAATGTCAGGTTAATGAGTTAAATACCTCATGGAATTATATTTGTTTATGTATCGCTTAGATTGTACTTTGAATATTATCAGTATTATATTGTGTCTTTTTAGACTTTTCTGAAAAAAATCTAGAATTATTATATTAAATTAAATTAACCCTGCTCATCGTTCCAAACATGTAACAGTAAAACCAGTAAAGAGTTTTGTGAAAGTTCTAAAGTAGCAACATTTTAACTGAATCATTGTATCTTCAACAATTTTGTTTTATAAGTAAATACATACGCACTAATTACAGTGGTGTGTAAAAGTATTTGCCCCTTTCAGATTTCTTTTGGTTTTGCTTTTTTGTCATACTGATATTTTTCTGATTATCATAAAAACTTTAACATCAGACATAGATAACCTGAGTAAATATAAAAAGCACTTTTTAAATTATAATTTTATTAAAAGAAAAAAATCTAACCAATCTAGCCTTGTGTGAAAAAACGTTTTCCCCATAAACCTAATAACTTGATTGTGCCACCCTTGGCAGCAACAACTGCAATTAAGCTTTACTAATTACTTGGCAATTAGTCTTTCACATTTCTGTGGAGGATTTTTGTTCCACTCTTCTTTTCAGAATTGTTTTAATTCAGCCATATTGGAGAGTTTTTGAGCATCAGTCAATCAGACTTTGACTAGGCCACTCCAAAAACTTTTTTTTGTTTGTTTTTTTGAACCATTCAGAGATGGACTTGTTTGTGTGTTTTGGATAATTGTCCTGCTGCAGAACCCAAGTACACTTGAGCTTGAGGTCACAAACAGATGGCCTCCTTCAGGATTGTCTGGCAAACAGCAGAATTCCTGGTTCCATCTACTACTGCAAGTTCTCCAGGTACTGAAGCAGCAAAGCAGCCCCAGACCATCACACTACCACTACCATGTTTTAAGTTCAGTGTGATTTTTCTTTTCTGAAATTCTGTGTTAGTTTTTGTGAATAATTGCTCTCACTGTGGTTTGCAAAGTCCTAGAAATGACATTGTAACCTTTTTCAGACTGACAGATGTCAATCACTTTGTTTTCTCATCTGTTGTTGAATCTCGGGGCATGTGTTGGTTTTTGAGATCTTTTATCTGCTTAATGTTGTCAGACAGTTCTATTTACGTGATTTTCTTGATTTTTGTAGAAATCAGGTCTGGCTTAGTGACATTTAACCCTTTCCAAAAAGTGGGATTGATCACAGTTAATTTATGGGGGGCAAACACTTTTTTACAAAGGGCTGGATTGGTTTGGATAGTTTTTTTCCCTTAATAAATCAAATTATAATTTATTTATTTTTTATATTTACTAAGGTTATTTTTGTCTGATATTAAATTTGTTCGATAATCTGAAAAATGTAAGTATGACAAAAATGCAAAATCAAAAAAAAAAAACCTTACTTTTCCCGCCACTGTATAACACACAGTAATTTTAAACAGTAGTGTACAGATAATGTAAGATTTGAGCAATGTGAAGCACAGCATGTTCATTTTAAAAATAGTATTTTTTAATATAATAAAAGTTTTAATAAACCAAAAAAGAAAACATATACACAGCAACATACATCACCTATTCAGACACTCCTCCTTTTTGAAAATCAAAATGAACAGCACCTACATTTGCTGCAGGGAGTTTAGCTGATTGTGTAGATTGTAATATTGCTCTGTCATGAGCATGTGATTGTAAGAGAGGTCTGTTGATCTTTATCTCAATTATGTCACCCTGTAACAGTAGAAGCTCTGACATATGATGCAGGTACATTTGCCTGAGTCATCATTGTGAAAGCTGATATTTACTTAACTCTGGACACACCAGCCTGTCATCAGCCATTATGTTACCTTTAACACATCAGAAACATTCTCAGCTAATGCAATTCATCATGCACTTTTGTGATCTTGTTTTATAGCGAGGGCATCAAGGGCGAAATGGCGCTGACAATGTTAAGGTGTAAACACAGATTGAACAATCTGCACAAAAAAGGAATATTAACAAACACTGGTTTCAACTGTACATTTCCTCTTGGTTTTAGAGGTCCTGAATGAAATCAACTTCCCTATTTTATTAATAATGTGTTGCTTTCATTTGCTGAGTCTGGCTGTGTAAGCTACATATTCAGAACTTTATATGTAGACATTACATACAGGGTGATCCAAACATGTAAGACTACATTTATATTACATATTACACATTTATATATAAGTCTGATTTCTGAATAAATTAATCACAGTTCAGAAAAAGTTTAGGTTTAAAGTTGCAAAAAGAACAATAAGGTTCATCTCATTTTGCCAGAACACATTTTGATGATCCCCAAGAACTTTTGGGAAAATATTCTGTGGACTAACAATACAAAATAATGTTTTGGAAGGTGTGTGATGGTCTGGGGCTGTTTTGCTGCTTCAGGACATGGAAGACTTGCTGTGATAAATTACATTGGTGTAGGAGCCTAGGTGGATTGCCCCCCCCCCCCCCCCCCCCCCCCCCCCCAAAAAAAATGATAACGCAGAACAGGGGTACTGCCTGGTCTGGGCCCCGAATAATTTTCCAGTACTCCCAAACCGTTTCACTCAGCTCAGCTGTACTATAAATGAGGAGACAGGACACTGACCGCTGTGTGAATTGGAAACCTCTTAAGCTTGCTGTTTTTGCGGCGTGCGGTAGGGAGTGGGGATTTTTCTAAAAGGAAGGTAATGGAGCTAATCATGTAAACTGTGATGACATTGTTTCTGATAGCTGG
This sequence comes from Astyanax mexicanus, assembly GCF_023375975.1. Taxonomy (NCBI): domain Eukaryota; kingdom Metazoa; phylum Chordata; class Actinopteri; order Characiformes; family Acestrorhamphidae; genus Astyanax; species Astyanax mexicanus. The sequence continues at coordinate 57,305,095 of NC_064408.1, forward strand.
TTAAAAAGACACAAATCAAAACACACAGATCAAACCCACTGTGTGCTTCATAAACTGCAGCTTGTGAGTCAGTTAGCTTAACTTTGGAATTAGCTAGATAGGGGGTCATATATATATATATATATAGAGAGAGACAAACAGATTCTTCAGAGATGAGCCCTCCATTGGTTTAAAAGCTATACAATATTTGCAAAAAGCTGCTCCACAGTTTATACAAGTCATTGGGCCTCACTCAGTAAGTCTGGAGTAAGTCCTGCTGTCCACTACAGAGCACACTGAATAAAAGTTCTGGTTTGAAAGGGTTAAAAAACATTACATTTCTAAATCCAGTTTTGAAGAAACAAACTTGTTATTAGGTACATAAACATAAATTGTCATTTTTGTTGCCATAAAATTTTCTGAAAAAGAAAATTGTTTCATGCTTTTTCCTAAGACATGGCAGGCTACCTGATCTGGATAGCTAATATCTATGGTATCTGCTTCACATTGCAACAACAAAATGAATCATTCTCTCAACCTCAGGCACTAAATAAACAACAAAACCTGCACAGTCATTCCTACTGAGTGTGGTGTGTCATATGTAAACAGAATTAATGTGATGCAATGATCTGTAATGGTTGCAATGAGATTTCTCACTTGTTCCAGAACTTTGTCTCAGTAAAAAGGTTGTGGGACAGCTTTATACATCTGAATCATGTGACAAGGGGGAATTTCCTGTTTGCCACAACACAACAAAGACCATAGAGAGTGCAGGTCATGTGACGGCACTGTCACAGTGGAAAACACCCTCACTGTCACTTCTGTTTGCACTGCTGTCATTTCATATCTAAAAATGAGGTCATCAGCATGGACAGAGCAGTTTCTGCTGTTTGCAGTTTTACTGGCTGAAAACCTTTGACTCATTTTCACTATCACCTGACCTGTGGAGTGAGTGGGTGTAAATGACCTTTTATTTTTATAACTGCCTCGTATGTAGATATGATCCTGATGTTTACAAAACGGCATGCTGAGTCAACCAGGGCAAAGGTGTGTTCTATATATAGCACATCCCTTAAAGTAAAAATCAGTGATCTGGATCAAAATGTAAAATAAAAGTTTTTTTGTTCATCGATTTATTCAGTAAAATGTTTGACAACAAATCTCATAGAACAACATTTTAACCACAAAAGAACATAAATGTAGAAAGTGAGACATTCTTGAAAAACAAATTCATTTAGAACTTAATGGAAGCAACACATCTCAAACATGCCAACAAAAGGCTGATAAAGTAAGTGATAAAAAGAGAAAAAAAAAAACAATTTTGAAGCAATTTCTGTGGTCAGATGAACCAAATTTGTTAACCCTTTTTAGAAACCTGTCCATCCAGCTTGTTTTCAGCACACAATCTAGCAGCCTGCATCTCTGATGGCATAGGGTTGCATTAGTGCATAATAAGGCTTGGGCAGCTTATACTGTATATCTTGAAAGTTAAAAGATTTGTCATTAAAAGAGAGAGAGGTTGCTACACCATGGTAGATATCAGTAGACCTTTTTGATATATGTTTTTCCTGTCAATAAATGGAAAGAATACCTTATTTTCAACCTGATTCTGTTCATCTTTTTGGGGAGATTTGAAAAATACTGAATATTATATTTTTTATTCTGTTTCTGTGAAGCTTGGATTTTGTTTTCTTTAGCGTGTTAACAGTAACCATTTAATAACATTTAGAATAATAAGCCTGAAATACTTACTGGATGTGACATTTTTTTTATTTTTATTTTTTGCATGTTTGCATGTTGAAATGCGGTGTTATTTTATGCCAAATGTAACGGGACACACACCTTCCAAAAAGTTCAACTTTTGTCTTGTCAGTCCACAGAGTATTTTTTTGAAGATGTTTTTCTGCAAAATTGAGATGAGCCTTAATGTCCTTTTTGTTCAGTAGTGTTTTTTTTTATCTTGGCACTCTGCCATTTTGTATTGTCTCTTTCTTATGGTGGAGTCATGAACTCTGATGTTTACTGGGGCAAGTGAGGCCTGCAGTTGTCTGGATGTTGTTGTGGGGTCTTTTGTAACCTCTCGGATGAGTCGTCGCTGCGCTCTCTTGGTTAGCCGGCCACACTGGGATTTTTCACCACTGTTACACGTTTTCACCATTTGTGGATAATGGCTATCACTCTGGTTCACTGGAGTCCCAGAACTTTAGAAATGGCTTTATAACGTTTTTCAGACTGACAGATCTCAATTACTTTCTTTTTCATTTGTTCTTGAATTTATTTGAGTATTGGCATGATGTCTAGCTTTTAAGTATCTTTTGGTCTAGTTCGCTTTGTAAGGCAGGTCCTATTTAAATGATTTCTTGATTTAGAAAAGGGGTGTGGGTGTGGCTAAAGAAATTAAATTAAGGTGAGATGAACAACAGTTAAAGTTATGTTTTAATTTAATGTAATTTTGTACACATGGTTTGAAAGAGTATGTAGGTTTAATTTTTTTTTCCGTAATAATAAAATCTTCATTTAAAAACTGCCTTTTGTGTTTACTTGTGTTGTATTTGACTAATATTTAAATAAGTCTGATGATCTAAAACATTTAATAGTGACAAAAATGTAAAAAAATTAATAAATCATGAAGGGGGCAATATAAATCATTCAATTTCAGACTTAACATTTTCACATCTCCTCGTCTGTTAAAAAAAAAAAATAAAAATGCATGAGGAAGATCGTGTTTAACCACAGGTTGCAAACATAGTAAAATCACTGCCTAAATAGCTTTATATTTTATATTAGGTTGTGTGTGGTAAGGGGTGCTGTATTTTCTGCCATTGTGCTCGCTGCTAGTGAGGCTAGACCTTTATTGTACTTGTTCTGCCCTCTAGCGGAAGCAGTAAAGTATTACGTTTCTTTAAAAGTTATAAAATTCCACCATTTAATATTCACTACTTTTCTATTTTTTAAAACAGATTTTTAAAATATTTTTAAAATGACCTGTTTAAACAAAGGTAGACATATTTATTTTATAAATGTTTATAAATGTCTAACTCTATACTATATATCCATTTTCAAATTCTTGCTTCTCTTAACCTGTTTTTTTTTTCTTTTTATCAGTTCACTTCATTTCAGTCCTCTCCACATCTCTTTTACCCCCCTAAACAATAAATTACACCACGATACAATATAGTAGAATAAACTCTAACAGACACTAACTCTAACCCTGAACTATTAAATTAAGTTCATTTTGCAACATTCACACCTCACCTTGCTTAAACAGTGTCACACTATTGTTGCTTTGTAGTTGCTCAAATCATACAATTACAGTAAAAATATTTATATTTGCCTGGAATTCCTCTATTTACTCAGGACATGTGGTCTTAATGTGATCTTACTGTGAACTATAAATGAACAGAAGTCAGGTTAGATCAGTGTTTCTCAAGCCTGTTCCTGCATATTTTACTGCATACTCCCACTGTTCTCCATATTCTACAGCTTCCTCTGCTATAAAGGCACTTAATAAAGTAAGTGGTGGTATGATGTGTTTAATACACTGCTGGATATACATAATGATTGATCTATGCTCCATAGAGGGCTAAGAGATTTTAACAGGTAAATTTAATAAAGGATTGTTTATTAGCTGATCAGTTGGATTTAGGTGGAAAATACACAATTTTAGTGCAGTGATCAGGGTTAAGAAACTGCTTTAAATTACCAGCATAAAATATTGTACTATATTCTGTCTATCCACAACATCCAGCTTCTAGGTAACTATTTAGCTAAATTAATTTTCATTTATCATAGCTTACAGTCCTGCAATCCTAAATTAATAAACACAATTTGAAAATGAAATAGTTAGTGGCTGATCAGGTACATCAGGGCAGGTTGAACATATATTCTTTTTTTCCTCAAACCTTGACTATCTATCTAAGTTAAGCTAACTGACTCACAAGCTGTATTTTACTAAGCACAGAGTGGTTTAATCTGTGTGTTTTCTGCGGTATCATTATTTCTGATATTAACCTGTTCCTACACAATTGCCAACCTCACTTAAATTTACTGGCCTTATATGCCACAGGTTAAATGAAATGATTCTAAAAAAATATGTTTTTGGCAGAAACAAAAATGAGAAAATAAAATCAGATATTGCCCCCTGGTGGATGCATGCACCAGCTAAAATAAATAAAAGATATTTGGTTTGAATTTACTTAAAACAACTGAAAAAAACTGAGTAAAACACAACTCTGTCAGTTGTGTTAAACAATCTTATGTTCTCTATGTTTTAGCCAGCTTAAAACACTGCACACGGTAATGCCATCCCAAAATCATAGAAAAATCTTTCTAAATAGCTTTGTCTTGTTCATCCTTCAATTCAGTGGCTATTTTGAGCTGCCTTTTTCATCTCCCCCAGTATTCGGACAGACCTTCCCTTGTTTAAACAAATAAAAAAATTGAAAATACATATTGATGCATATTTATTCTTCAACAGCTCTACTGTACACTACTATAATAAGCCTTTTTAATGCATTCAGTCATTTTACATTAAATGCATACAGATTCACATTTGGCTTTTAACAATTAAGATGCTTAAAAACATTTGTGTCCCTTATAGCAGATCATAAGGGATTAGGAGGTGTCCTGACACTGTTTTTAAACAGTCTCGGAATCTAAATTAAGTCACCAACTCTTTTAGAAGATAGGCTTATTACAGTTTACATCATGACCAAGAGAAACTGACAGCATAACCTTATCCTTAAATTTTGAACAACAGAATCTTAAAAATACCATGTCATTTCAAAAAAAAAAAAAAAAACTCCTATTACAGCAAACAAGTGTTTAAAGGCAAAAAAAAATATCCACATTCTGTATAATTTAAAATACCAAACATTTTAGTTAAATATTTAACTTCACTGGTAATCCTTTGAAATGTCCTCATGGTCAATTAGGGTTTCTTCTTTTATTAAGATTGGGCCCAGAGAGACTCTTGCTTCCCGCCACAAATCTAAAGGGTGGGACGGGGTGAGGATGGGAGTGTTAAATAGGAGGCAATTTTATACACCATAGTAATTTTGGCACCAATATTTCTACACCCACCTGCATTAGGTGCGTTCCTCCTGTTCCTGGTATTACAACTCATGTCACAGCAATCACAAACTTGAGCCTCACCTCCATTTGCCTCAGTCCACCTGAGAAGCACAGTTTGGGTCAATTATTCCAATATACACAACTAGCTATTTATTTTAGGATACTTACCCATTAGAAGTGTACGAACAAGCCTTGTGTTTCACATCAGCGGGAGCAGAAGCAGTGGTAGCCTTTAACAAACATGTGATGTAGACCTTCCAAAAAAAGTGACCATTTAAAAAATAAATGCAATGTAAATGAGTGCATAACATTTTACTACTCAGCATCATAAATTAAGTGACATACCAGGTCACCACTTTGATTCAAAAATCTAAACGCCTCCAGCTGAAGCTGAAGCTTGTCCACCTGAACACGAGGCATAAACTGAGACCTAGAACCGGTGATCTTTGTGTCGATCAAGCACCTGTGTGAAACATCTGTTAAAAACACTGTTGACTGAACCAAACTCAAATGAACAAGTCTTGCTTACCCATGGTTCTCAATAAAAGAGTAATTCTCCGTTGTGTTTACATCAGGGTCTACTGTAGCCACACAACTGTCTATAAAAACATGTAGAGGTACATGGTTGAACTGCGCCACAGAGGCTTCAATGTTCAGCAGATCACCCAGGAAATACTGGTTGGATGGCCTTTCAAAGTGCCAGTCATCTATGGGGAAAATAATGGCCATGTTGTAAATAACTCAGACCTTCCAATATAACCTGTGGCATCATTACAAACCAGTCATGAGCTGAAGGGAAAAAAACAGAAGCTCCTTAGCTGCCATTGTAGATGAAAATGGTATCCATGTGGGTAAGATGGCTTTGCTGCTCACATTGTGCTTCCTGTAATTTATAAAGTCTGAGTTAACTTCCAACAGCAGCAGTATTTTACCAGAGATCAGTCTGGGTCTTACCTTGCATAATGACAGTCAATGCCAACTGCAACACCACCTGTCCTTACAACTGGTGTTCCACCTATGGGCTCTGGAGCATAGATTAGGGTGTATGTGTAGACAAGTTCATCCTCAGTCATCTGCAAGAAGGAACAATGTAGCACTGCAGGTCCAGACAGATGTAGCAAAGGATATTAGGGGTTTAAGACTTACTGTTAATGAACTATTGCAGCTCTGCAGGTCATATTCAAAAATGAGAACCTCAGTTTCCGAGTCCTCCCCTGTTGCAGTACAACCACCAAGGCTGAAAAGCAAAGGGTTTAGCAGTTCTCCAGTTCCAAACAGATCCTTTTTAACTTCCACGTGAACTACGTTTTCTCCACAGTCAGCAGCCACACTATTTGCTCGTACGGGCCGCCGCAACTGAAAATTCTCATCTATTTTGTGTCTAGGTGTTTCTGGAACTAGGGGGAAATGCCATGCCAGCTTCTGAATAGGTCCCTGTACCCTTTGCTTGGACTGAAGATAAATTTTCTCTTGAACAGGCCGCCAGATATCTAACAACAGCGAATCCTGCACAGCTCCCCACACCGGCTGTGGCAACTCCTGAGCTCTGACTGGGTCCTGATATTGTATCAACTGCTTCCATTCAGAAAACTCAGCTTTACAGTAAACAATTAGAAACCCTAACAGCACTCCCCACAGCACTTGGTTTAAACTCATGACTGCACAACATGAGCTACATTAAAGAAACAGCCCTGACCACAGCTTTTAAAGGAGGCAAATTAATTAAGCTCCACCCATATTAGTAAGAAAACTAAATCAGACCTGCTGTGTTTGTTTCACAGATGAGAACGATTAGAACTGAGTCTAACACTAGTGACCAATATTATTCCTGGGGCAACGTACCTTGTTTTCTCTATAAGGTAACGATGGCCATTACGATGCAGCAGTAACTCAGTTGAAGCAATTGTAATCGAAAAATGATTCAGGGTTGTGAAGCTTTTGACTCCTGTCTACAGGGTGCCACCTAGGGTTCAGTTTAATTCCTTACAAGGACTAAACATACAGCTGGCACGGTTCTCCATTTTATATTAACTAAGAAAATAATAAAAGAAAATGTTTTAATTTAAAAACTGTACTGGGGTTCTGTTTCATACAAAAATATATACAAGATGTGAAATATCTCAAATTAAAACAACAAAACACGTTTTTTGTTTCTTCAGCTGTGGAATGATCCCCAGGTATCTGAATCAAACTCCATTTGAATTGTCCCATCGGTTCTGTTTAAATTATTTTTTTAATCTAATTAATTATTATTTTTTTTAATTCATTTATTTTTTAAATTGTGTATAGAATGATACAACTTTATAAAAACACTTACATGAATGTCAAATATATCACTTATTATGAACAAAAAAAAAGAGATAAATAAAATGAAATAAAATAAATAACACAAGGCTTCCACTTTTATTTGATTTTATATAGTGCAAATATTTCACATCATTTCAGAAATCTTTTTCTCTGCAATGAACAGGAGTTTAAACAAACACCTTTCATAGGATGGCCATATAGTGAACATCCTATTAAAATTGATTAGCTGTCCCATTTCGCCAATAACTGCTCCTTGCTCCATTCCTCCTCCTTCTCTCCTCTCCTCCATGTCCCCACCTTCTTCCGGTGTGTACTACAGGTGGGTAGTGCAGCCTGAGAGACGGGAGTCTTCGACCAGAGGCAGGTTTATACTGTAGCCAAGATTTATCAGAAACACGAGTTTTCCACCAGGAGGCACGTCAACAGTCTCTAAAGTGAAGACCTGGAGTGAGGTGCACTGAACATTGTATTCATAACATGACCATGCATATAATAATGTCCATTTCTTACAATAATTCTAATGGTATCATCATTTATTAAACATCTGCAATCAATATTTGATGGTTATCATGAATGAAATAAAACAAGAACAAGTGAAAGATAGACCACATAAATCATACATCATTCTGTAGTCTTCATTGTCATCATATTTTGCTCTCCAGGCCTAACATTGATTTGATAGAGGTGATTTTTTGAAAACCATATTAATTTCTTTTTCTGTCTTCAAAGATGTGTTTCCTTTCCTCAAAGGAACTGAGAGCGGCCAAACAGCTGACCGGAACTAACTTTCCAGGAGAAAATTCCACAACCACGGTAAAGTTAGTTTCATTTTTGATATTCGACTTTTCGGCTCTAATAACTTCTGAACGGAGGATTTTAGCCAGCAGATACTTACATAATCAGGACAGTACGACCACAGAGAGTGAGGCACACCCTTCCTTTTACTGTTTGGGTGAAATTTGCGCAACGCCCTTTTAGCGTTAATACCGAAAAACTTAGCGCACTTTTCCTGTCAGAATAAAATGCATGTACTTCTAGACCACCTCTACATCTGTACACACTCATTTATTTACCTCCAAATCACTTCAGTGCATAAAAATGCCTATTAATGTTCCCACATAAGAATAGATGGCTTTAAGAAAAAAAAAACACCAATAGCTCCATATCCTTAGGGTTCATACACATCAGAATAACGGGGATGTATACTTTGAGTCATGAGGAAAATTGCACACCCATTAATATTATGCAAAATGCTCTATTTTTTTATTATATTTTATATATTCACAAATTCAATTGCATTTCAGCAACTGTGTATGTCACAGCTAGGTAGCAGCAGACACGCACACCATTTATATTTTGGATACAGTGCCAATTCTAGTGAATATTACATTTTATATATTTAAAAAATCAATAGAATTTAAACCGAATTACACAGAACACTAAAAATAAGTGTGTATGATACAGCTAGGTGTCAGGAAACACACACACTCTTTGAAATTTGGATACATTGCCAATTCTACGAATTATTAAATTTTATATATTTTAAAATGTAGTAGCTTTCAAACCGAATCACACAGAATAATAAAAACAAGTGTGTATGATACAGCTAGGTGGCAGCAGACACACACACCATTTATATTTTGGATACAGTGCCAATTCTAGTGAATATTATATTTTATATATTTAAAAAATCAATAGAATTTAAACCGAATTACACAGAACAATAAAAACAAGTGTGTATGATACAGTTAGGTGGCAACAAACATACACATGCTTTATATTTATGATACAGTGCCAATTCTACATATTATTAAATTATATATATTTTAAAATTCAATAGCTTTTAAACTCAATTACACAGAATAATAAAAACAAGTGTGTATGCTACAGCTAGGTGGCAGCAAACACGCACACTCTTTAAAATTTGGATACACTGCCAATTCTACTAACTATTGCATTTTATATATTTTAAAATTCAATAGCTTTTACACCAAATCACACAGAACAATAAAAACTAGTGTGTATGATACAGCTAGGTGGCAGCAAACACGCTCACTCTTTATATTTATGATACACTGCCTTTTTTTTTTCTTTTGATGTTTTGGTTTTACATAACCAAATTTGCATAACACCCTTTATTTTACACCGACTTGTGTCATACACAGCTATTTTTAGCGTTATTTATATTATGGCTAAAACTATGGTTTATACTATGTTGTTTATACTATGGCTCACTGTATCCAATATTTTTTTATTCTGTGTAATTGAGTTTAAAAGCTATTGAATTTTAAAATGTATATAATTTAATAATTAGTAGAATTGGCAGTGTATCCAAATTTTAAAGAGTGTGTGTGTTTATTGCCACCTAGCTGTATCATACACACTAGTTTTTATTGTTCTGTGTGATTTGGTGTAAAAGCTATTGAATTTTAAAATATATAAAATGTAATAGTTAGTAGAATTGGCACTGTATCCAAATTTTAAAGAGTGTGCGTGTTTGCTGCCACCTAGCTGTAGCATACACACTTGTTTTTATTATTCTGTGTAATTGAGTTTAAAAGCTACGGAGCCCGGGAGGGGCCGTGGATAAAAAAAACAATTAAATCGAGTGAACGATGTAGCAGTTCGTGCTCACGTTTTCTTTAATTCGAGTGAACGATTTGCAATTCGTGCTCACGATTTCTTTAATTGGTGCTCACGATTTCTGTAATTCGTGCGCACGATTTCTGTAATTCGAGTGAACGATTTCTGTAATTCCTGCTCACGTTTTTATGCAATAAGACAATAAGCTGGGAGGGAAAGGAGCATTTTCTCTCTTGATCTGTTACAGGGGTGCAGTGATGATAATCAGTTATCTACCTTTATAACCTGCTGATATTAATGCACTAGTGTTACAGTTAGATGTACAGTACAGTGAGCAGATTTTGCCTGGTGGTGGAATCTCTACAGCGCGTGGGGGAGAGCCGTCCGCGGCACGGGTTCCCTGGCCGCGAGCGCAGGTCTTCACGGAGCTTATTTACCAACAATATAGACAAATATAGTCAATTCCAGTCATGATTAAAGGAAACAAACATTACTAATGCAGGATAACTGTGTGTTATTAAAACCAGATCAAAACAAAGTTATAATGCAATGTGGAACTGTTTATAATTTCTTATTTTCAACAATAGTATAACGTAAATAAGTATAATTATATAAATGTACAGCTATAAGACTTAGGTCCAAATGTACACTGTAAAAGTTAATAAAGATAATACAAAATTAATGCAAGGTGTGACAGTTGTCTATGAATGGCTCATATAAGAGCTGCTTTAAATATGTAACACTATATAAAATCAAAATAGCTGGTCTAAAATACTATTAATACAATGTATTAAGATATTTAGTAAATAGGCATTTCATATAATAATTTGGATCAATTTGATAATTTATTCCAATATGTTTCCTAAAATAATTAAGTTTCTATATCTGATGAAATGTCCTGAATATCTGCTTATTCTCAAATCACAGTGTCCTGCCCAGAAACATGCCACAAGCTTCAAATAAAAAATATAATAATTATAAACTTCTTAAATGTATATTTTCTGAATTATGTGTTTATTTATTATACAAATTATTAAAATATAGATTAAATCTATCATAAAAGTAATAATGATGTAACCAGATTTAAGAAGGTGTGCATTTCCTTGGAGGCTGGCTGAATGTTATTTAGAAATTAATAAACACATTTGCACATTGCATTATAACTTTGTTTTGATCTGGTTTTAATAACACACAGTTGTCCTGCATCAGTAAAATGTTTGTTTCCTTTATTCATGACTGGAATTGACTGTATTTGTCTACATTGTTGGTAAATAAGCTCCGTGAAGACCTGCGCGCGCGGCAGGTGTCTGGCGGCGGGGGAACCGATGCCGCGGACGGCTCTCCCCCACGCGCTGTAGAGATTCCACCACCAGGCAAAATCTGCTCACTGTACTGTACATCTAACTGTAACACTAGTGCATTAATAACAGCAGGTTATAAAGGTAGATAACTGATTATCATTACTGCACCCCTGTAACAGATCAAGAGAGAAAATGCTCCTTTCCCTCCGAGCTTCTTGTCTTATTGCGCATAAAAACGTGAGCACGAATTACAGAAATCGTTCACTCGAATTAAAATAAAACGTGAGCACGAATAGCAAAACGTGAGCACGATTTAGAGAAAACGTGAGCACGAATAGCAAATCGTGAGCACGATTTAAAGAAAACGTGAGCACGAATAGCAAAACGTGAGCACGATTTAAAGAAAACGTGAGCACGAATAGCAAATCGTGAGCACGATTTAATTATTTTTTTTATCCACGGCCCCTCCGGGGCTCCGTAAAAAGCTATTGAATTTTAAAATATATATAATTTAATAATATGTAGAATTGGCACTGTATCATAAATATAAAGCATGTGTGTGTTTGTTGCCACCTAACTGTATCATACACACTTGTTTTTATTGTTCTGTGTAATTCGGTTTAAATTCTATTGATTTTTTAAATATATAAAATGTAATATTCACTAGAATTGGCACTGTATCCAAAATATAAATGGTGTGCGTGTCTGCTGCTACCTAGCTGTGACATACACAGTTGCTGAAATGCAATTGAATTTGTGAATATATAAAATATAATAAAAAAATAGAGCATTTTGCATAATATTAATGGGTGTGCAATTTTCCTCATGACTCAAAGTATACATCCCCGTTATTCTGATGTGTATGAACCCTAAGGATATGGAGCTATTGGTGTTTTTTTTTTCTTAAAGCCATCTATTCTTATGTGGGAACATTAATAGGCATTTTTATGCACTGAAGTGATTTGGAGGTAAATAAATGAGTGTGTACAGATGTAGAGGTGGTCTAGAAGTACATGCATTTTATTCTGACAGGAAAAGTGCGCTAAGTTTTTCGGTATTAACGCTAAAAGGGCGTTGCGCAAATTTCACCCAAACAGTAAAAGGAAGGGTGTGCGTCACTCTCTGTGGTCGTACTGTCCTGATTATGTAAGTATCTGCTGGCTAAAATCCTCCGTTCAGAAGTTATTAGAGCCGAAAAGTCGAATATCAAAAATGAAACTAACTTTACCGTGGTAATTCCACAACAAGACTTTCAGACAAACTCTCCTAGCTTGTCTTGCTAGATTCATATATTAATTTACCTACAATTAGATGTTTATTTAAATTTAGTCTTTTAAACATGATAATATATTTACTACATAAAGGTCTACTTTCCACAGGAGAGTGACATTCCTTTTTGTTTTAGCTGTAAACGTCTAATAAACATTTTGCACATTTTTTTTTGCACACGTTAAATTGCGCCCGGAAAGCTCCGCACGAGGGCGCCGTTAGCACTTAACCAGCACCCTAATAACACTAGTATTGTTATTAGGATTAATATATTCAATTATAACGTTATTAATTATTATTAGTATTCAAATAATTTGTTTCAGTAATATATTCTAATTAACTGATTTTCGTGAAAGGGCAAGAATGCAGGAGTTAAAATCCCCAAATCGGTATATCTCAGTTTTACAACAACCTTGACTTAATAGAACCAATAAGAAATATATAAATTTGGACAACAATAAAAAGACACCTGATCAAATAAAACAAGCATTCTGGCTGCCTGACAAAATGTTTTTTAAATATTTACTGGTCAGAAATTACATCAGGGTGCAACAAAGAGGACGATTGTTGCCTTTAACACCTGTCGATTTGGACCCTATCTGTGGGCACAAAAAAGGGTTTTGTTTCCTACTAGTGCATCTCAAAACATTAGAACATATATGAAAAGTTACTTTAATGTCAATAATTCAGTTCAAAATGTGAAATTCCTACATTGAATAGATGTATTAAACACAAAGAGATCTATTTTAAGCTCTTATTTATTTTATTGTTGATGATAATGATGTGGCTTACAGCCAATGGAAACCTAAAAAATAGTATTTTAGGAACTTTTGGCAGTGTGGGCAGTGTGCCAGTTTCTGTTGGAAAATGAAATCCGCATCTCTATAAAAGATGGAGTCAGCAAAGGAAAGCAGGAAGTGCTGCAAGATTTTCTGGAAAAACACTGTACTGCCTGATTTTGGACTTGATAAAACACAGTGGATCAACACCAGCAGATGACATTTCTCTCCAAACCATCACTGATTGTGGAAACTTCACACTAGACCTCAAGCAGCTCGAACTGTGTTCCTCTCCACTCTTCCTCCAGACTCTGCTCCCTTGATTTACAAATGAAATGAAAAAGTTACTGTACTGATGGTCAGTGACGGTTTGGAGAGACATGTCATCTACAGTTGTAATAACCTGATGTATGTTGCTCCCTTTGATTAATCAAGTAAACAGCAGCATATTAAGATAAATAATATATTGTTTAAGTTGTAATTTAACCTGCTAGTAATCACTCTATTTATAAACTAACTAAACTAATTACTTAATGAATGTAACTAATCTAATTACTTAATTGATCACTGTAACTGTAATGGATTACAGTATGCGCAAGCTAATACAACTAACTTAGTACAACTATTTCTTACTATATACTGGAGTAAAATACATAACTTTACAGTGGACTAAACAAATATTTAAAACACAGATGCTATGTTTGGTGAACACTAAACACTGCAAATCTCCACAAAAACACCCCCTGGTGTTGACAACATCAATCTTTCAGATTAGTCATAGGTGTCTTAGTAAAGGTGTCTTTAACAGTCTGTTTTTTGCACAGGGACTCAGGTGGTGATGACTGCCTGCTGTAGACACATTAACAAATGTACATATTGTTTGATGCTTCACTTTTAAACACAGATATACATATCTGCTATTGTCAAAAGGCTATATTGACCATAATTCCATTTACAAAAAAGAACAAAAATATCTAAGGTGAATACTTTCAAATTATTTTTATAGGCACTGTTTTTATTTTAATAAACACATTCATAGTTTCATCAAAGCTATGTCAAAAATGTTATTATACAATGAATGATGTTCCTGTAACTATTTACATTCCAATGGTGAAACTATACAGAAATGTAAAAATAATTCTTGAATAATATCCAGCCAGGGAGTCCTCTGAAGAGACGAGGAACAGATTTATCACCATATGTTTATTGGGTCTTGCTGGGTTTCCATTTTTCTATTGCCTCATCTACTGTCTGCTTGCTGCCTGGACAACCTGCCTGCCAGCCAAAGAACTACGTGTTCCTTTATATATTGCAGATGGATTTATTCAGCAAACTTCTAAAAAGAAAACGTAAATGCAGTTACTTTCTGTTGAATAAATGTATAAATGCTCCAGTGATTAAATAAGAAAAAGAATGTCAACCTTACCTTCTGTTGTACATCTACAGGCTGAAAATGTTGCCCATTGTTCTATGCACAATAGCTCAAGCTATTGTTCTGTAAACTAGTAAACAAACAGCATCATGAAAACCAAGGAACTCACCAGACAGGTCAGAGATAAAGTTGTAGAGAAGTTTGAAGCAGGGCTAAGTTATAAAAACATATCCAAAGCTTTGAGCATCCCAGGGAGCACTGTTCAGTATCATTCAAAACCAGAACACATATTTTAGAAAACCATTGTTGGAAGAAAAACATAAGAAGTGCCATTGGCAGTTTGCCACAAACCATATAGGAACACAGCAAACGAAAGAAGGTGATGAGTTCAGATGAGAACAATGTTGAGCTTTTTGGCCTAAATGCAATGTGTGTGTGGTGGAAAAATAACTCTGCACATCATCATCTGAACACTTCATCCCCACTGTGAAAGATGGTGGTGGCAGCATCAGGTTGTGTGGATGTCTTTCTTCAGCAGATTGAACTAAATACAGGAAGAAAACCTGTTGAAGGCAACGAAAGACTGGGGAGGAGGTTCACCTTCCAGCAAGAAAATGACCCTAAACATACAGCCAGATCTACAGTGGAATAATTAAGATTAAGGAATATTCATGTGTTAGAATGGCCCAGTCCTGACCTAAATCCCACTGACCTTCTGCGGCAGACATGAAAATGTCTTTTTTTCTTGTCACAATTTCATGTTTTTTTCCATAAATTTGTCATAAAATGTGATCTGATTTTCATCCAAGTCAAAGGTTTTGACGTATTGTCACTAAACATTACACCAAGAAAAAAAAAATGTATGTGTTAATTGAGAACATGATCTAAAAAACCTGTAAACTAGAGGTGTAAACTAGAGGTAATTTTTTATTAAACATTTTGAGATTGGTCCACAAAAAAAGGATGCATGTAGTTAAGAGTTTAAAAATGGTTTTAAAGACCTTAGAAATTTACCAGTCTACAAATGGAGACAGTCTGGTGCTGTCGGTACTCTGCAGAGAAATGGGAACCCAGTAAAACTAACCCCAAGAGCACAACTGCAACTCATCAGCAAGGTGAAGAAACAACCTTCTTCTCCTCCTATCCAAAAGTTTTTGTACACAGCTATTGTGTCAAAATAAATGTCTAACATATTCTGATGCATTGTTCCCAAAGTCGTATGGATTCACTGATTGGTAGCGAAAACACAGTGGGCATTCTAGGAAATGTAGTAAGACTGATGGATGACTGTGGGAGACCTGTGCTACTTTGAGTCCAGAAACTGTAGCTCTCCTCCTTCTTTCCTACTCCTCCTCTCGGGTAGTAATAGTAGTAATAGAGAGAAGGAGCAGTTATTGGGGAATAGGGACGGCAGATCCCTTTCAGATATAATGTTGACTACAGAGCCAATCACATTGCTTCTTTTTAGCTCTCCTAGCACTGCCCAGCCAATCATAACTGCTGTAAACAGTCAGCAGAGCTACGGCCATCCTTTTATTTGTGTTAATTGTGGAAGTTTAAACTCCTGTTCATTGCAAAGAAACATTTCTAATATTTTATGAAATATATTGACTTTGCTTTTTATTCTAAGGCACCCTGAATAAAACAGTCCTTTAGTACTTTCATGATAAATTTCAAGCTAAATGAAGCAAATTATTCAAGCCATTTACATTTACATTATTGTTTTCCACTAATAGGTACTATATGTCCTTTTGAAGAAATTACTCTGAATATATATCATTATCATGGACGGATGTGGAATCCACCCTGAACTACAGAATACCTTTTTTTGCAGAAGGCATGTGGTGACTGTGTAGATAGTCATGAATCTGTTTTGGTTGGCTCTACATCTTCAGCACAGGCTTGGTAAATCAAAGTGTCTGTTAGCTCTGGTGCAGTTAGCTGTTCACAAAACTGCATTAATATAAAAGAAAGTCCTTATAATATTGGCCTGCGCTGAGCTCTGACTTTTAAGCCGCTGCTGTGCAGATGGTAAGTACTGTAAATGTTCTGTATGTGCTGGCATGCCTCCAGATTTTGCCCAGCCCATCACAGCAAAATGGATGTTCTTTCCCGTAATGTTTCCAGATAAATCAGTGGGAAGGTGTCAGACGTGATCATGATTTAAAGCTGCCTGTACTCTCCCTTTTGCTGCATCAGATCTTTCTCTGCTCAGTCAAAGGCTGCTACCAGAAACCCCAAAAGTGTCTCCTTTTTCACCGATCCTCCTCCTCTCCTCTGTGACCCGGAAACTGAAATAGTTTTACTGAAGTGCCTCAGAGAATGCTGGAAAAAGATGGCAGTAAACAAAGTCATTAATCCAATTCTAAAGCCGTCACAGTCCCTGATTCATCTGGTTCCTATTAGGGCACTGTGTAGTTTAGGCTAGCAGGTCTCCCCATGACCAAAAAGGATTTATGTGCATATTGTCACCGTCCAATGAAATGACTTTCCTTGAAAGTAAGGAGGATTTTCTCTGTCTCTCCTGTAAAGCTGCAGATACTTGGTAATGTAAGATACTAACTTTTATTTACTACATGTTCCAAAACAGTGCTTAGTTACAAGTCTTTCTGTGTTTTTTTAGCGATATAGAAAAAAAGACCTTTCAAAAGGGCTGTAGATGTCAAATGATTTTTTTACATAAACGTCTGAAAGGAATTGACCAGCAGATGGCAGCATTAATTTATATTAAAACAAAAGAATATGGTCTTGTAACTAGTGGCCTTCTGCTAAAGTGTCTAACCTATTCCCTATATAAATCCCCCTTACTCCAAAATTATATTTCTATCAGGTAAAAAGCATTTATTCCATTTTTTATGTATTTCTTTGCTGAATACTTATGTCTATACTACCACATACATCAGTTCAATATTTCTGTATCATTTTTTAAGAAAGCACATGCTTGCAAATGATGGCATCATAATTGCAACTGAAATTCAGTAACAATGTACTTTGTTACTGAACCTGACTACATTCTTATATTTATACATTATTAAAACAATTTTTTGCAAGTAAGTAACTTGTGTATTGTGTTTACTGTCCTGTGCGTGCTGTATACAATTATACTGTCTTGTGTAATCTTATTGAATGTGCTATTAAAATGTGTGGGACTGTGCACTTAAAGAACACAATTTCTTTCAAATATATAAAAGGATAATTATGGAATGTAACTAAAGAGTTTTTTTACTGTACTGTTCGTTATATTTTCGTTCGTTCGTTAGATTTTAAATATTCCTTTTTATTTTTTTTCAATAAACTGTACACTATACACACTTTAAACACAGTTACAAATCTAAATGAAATAAATCTTAATTAATTTATTTTTTGTGTTATTGTTACAATATTTACTTTTTTATTTAGTTTGCATGTTATTTTACTGAAGACAGTATAAACCAAAGAGATTTCAGGTTTTATCCGCTCAAATTATTTAATTTATTATTATTATTCATGCATTTCTGCATTTCAGACCTGCAAAACATTCAAAGAAAAGTTGAAACAGCGCATCTACCACATTTGCCATTCCTTCTGACAACGCTTAAAATAGGCACAGAGGACACTAAACAATGAGGTGTTTCAGGTGTTATTCTGTTCCATTTTTCCTGTAAACACACATGCAATAGTACAGGGTCACCTGTTTCATTTTAAAACTCTCTGCATGTTTTCTGTATGGGACGGGTCAGCACTGCAGGCGAGCCAGTAACTGTACCCTTTAACTTCCAAAAAAAAAAAAAAGATTAGATTGTTGAATTATTGTTTCTAAACCATTCAATAAAAATGCAATGCATAATAAATATTGCATTTGTCACAAACAGGAGATCCTCTGTATATCTTTGCTCCTCAAAGTATAAAGCTATTATAAAGCTATTTTTATGACTACAAATTTGGTCCCAAAACATGATTATAATTTTCATCTTGAGATCAACTGTTTACACTTTAACAAATGGCTTCATATGTAGTCTTTTAATTAAGTTAGCTTCTCTGTACTTTTTTACTGTGTAAACAGGTATCTTGAAAGCTACACAACAGTAACATTTTTTTTTTATCTATCTATGGTCGGTTCTTCAAAGACATTTGTCTAAACACACAGAAGCTTTATTCTTGGACTCCATCAGTGATGGCAGAACATCCGGTCACCAGCAGAACAGGCCTTCCCACCACACTAAATACAGCAATGTAGGAGCACAGACAGCACATGGAAAATGTGGGCTGTGGTTTTATTTTCTTTTCCTGGCAAGAACGTGCCTCAGAAAAAAAGCTAAGGGGGAATGCAAGCCGTTCCAAACATATGCTTCCCTGAAAGGAGCAACACTTTCTGTTGGTCTTCCACACTCAATTTTGAAAGCAACACACACTGTTTCATGAACTGTTTTGAACGCTGAGCTCTAACTGTGGGACAGGACACGCTCCTAAAAATGAAAGAGCTGAAGAGGACTTCGCAGTGATTACACAGAAGAAAAAAACTATTTTTATAAAAAAGAGTGTAAAGAAATTTTCTACTTTATTTTCAGGGGATCTCACAGACAGCTAATCTAAAGTCTGTTAATGCCATCACATTAATTAATATTTGTATTATTTGTATACGTCCAGTTATATACTGTTAAGTGCAATATTGTGAAGACTGTTGTTGAGTTGTGCTGCATGGTAAGCTTCTATGGATTTCTTTTTTACATATGTGTATAAAGTAATAAATACGAACAAGCTCCCACTTGCCCTATAAAAACATGCAGTTGTTCTTACCATTGCACAATCACATTTCACAATCACAGTATGGTGGGTGGAGTACTACACTGTAGAATGCTGAGTAGAAAGGAATCCAGAGTTATTTTAACATTTCTGGTAACTTGTGGATGTCAATTACTCTGTCATGTTGAACATGTTGAACAGCATGAACTGCTCCTCATGGCAGAATTCTGATGGAAGAGTGGGAAGTGCCAAATAATGAGCAGTGTAAAAAGTATGTAAAAGTTAGAGTATGAGATCATGGAGTCAAAAATGTACTTGAAAATGTACTTTAGAATGAATCTACAACCATAACCATATAAAAATATGGAGTGTGTAGACAATTACTCAGGTATGCAAAGTAAAAACTGAATTAAAACAAGCATTATCCATTTTTGTTTTCCAGTGAAATGTATGGTTTTATTTTGTGATGTTTTTGAGCATAATACAGTTTACAGTATATATAATACCAAACTTGACTTCTTATTCTTTTTCTTTAATAACAAGTATTATATCCTCAAAAGGGTAGTTTTTGCAGTATGGATTAAACTTACAGATAATAGCCTGAAGCTTGATGGTCATTCTTTTCTCACATAAAAAATAGAGATAAATAAATAAATCTATTTTTGTTGTTGTTTTGCAACGTAAAAATACGGAACTAGAATGAATAAAGTGAATGAATGAATAGAATGCAACAGTATTGTTGTGTTATTTTTATTATTATTATTATTATTATTATTATTATTATTATTATTCCTGTGTACTACATAAAACTATCTTGTTTTATCGTTGTACATTATAATTATATATAATATATGTATAGTAATTTAAGTATTGTATCACCACCATTAAAGGTCACCTTCCGTCGTTTTTTCTTTCATTTTAAAATGTCTAGTTGTGGTCTCTAGTATGAATGAATGACATGTGAGCCGTTTTTGTAAAAAAAAAAAGTGCTCAGGTGTCTCTGTATAGCTCTTTTTTAATGGACTGTTTTAGGGGTGTGTCCAAAATGACCGGATTCCAGCTTTGCTCATGAATATTCATACATGCAAACAGCATGCAAAGCGGGGATTTCTTTGCTTAGCTCCTGCAGACAATGGGGGCTGCAAAACAGTTTAATGTGCAGGTGTACACATTCAACTCGGAGAGACCTACTGTATTCCACAAAAAACAAGAAAAATCGCATTTTTCTTGTTGTCTGCAGGAGCTAAGCAAAGAAATCCCCCCCCCCCCCCTCCGAAAAACGGGTGAATTTTGAATTATCTTTCTGCCTACGTAGGCAGAAACTCACAGACCAGCCCACCTTGGCTCGAGAAACTCCCAGAGGCGGAGCTGAAGCGACGCAACATCACCGCTCATCAGTTAGGAGGTGGGAGGCAGTGAGCGTCAGTGCGGTGGAGGGGCGTCGCTGTGCTCCTAGCCAATCAGAGGAGAGATATTTGCATGCTGTTTGCATGTATGAATATTCATGAGCAAAGCTGGAATCCGGTCATTTTGGACACACCCCTAAAACAGTCCATTAAAAAAGAGCTATACAGAGACACCTGAGCACTTTTTTTTTTACAAAAACGGCTCACATGTCATTCATTCATACTAGAGACCACAACTAGACATTTTAAAATGAAAGAAAAAACGACGGAAGGTGACCTTTAATACCCAACAAAAATATTCATCTGTATCAAAATTCTTTTGTTTACAAATATATTGCTCTTTATAGTGCTAGTCATTTACGGTTTTGAAAAATTTAATGAATTTAGTGAATTACGAATGAAACATTAATAAAAACTGAACAACAAATAAAATTATTTAATTACAAAAAATAAATACCTAAATATATGCACAAAAATAAAGAACTACATTCATTTGTTAATGCATTTTGTCATTATATTGAATATGGGTAAACTCCAGAACAGTTAAATTATCCAGATCAGATAATCATGTCATCATTTAAAACTAATTAAATAAAGAATGAAAGGGTTAAAGTGGATTATTCTCTGAATATTTGCACAAAACTGGATGAAACATGAAAGAAGCGTCATCTAGTGATCATTAAAGTTTAGAAACAGCTTTGTTGTATAAATGTGGCGGATGCAAACAATGCCACACCCCTCCCCCAGTCTGACCATGCCTCTCTGTTCCTGCTATGCTAATATACTCCAATAACTCCTCTCCTCAGCACCAGTTCAAGCACACTGACCACCACAGACTCACACATCAACACTGACATTTACACCAACTCTGGCCTGAAACATCCACCGCTGTGTAGACTGAGTGACATCACAAAACAATAACTTTCCCTAGCCAGATGGCAAGATCAAAACAAAATAATAACATAAACTAAAATAGTAACATTTTATGTTCACAGGAAATGTGCTAATGTAGCACACTCAGACTGTCAAAAGGGAACAACAAGAGTATTTTCCTGGGCAAGAGTGCTCGGTATACAGACCTGACAAACTACGAATCCCTCAGAATAAGGTCCAGCATGATTGAAACAAGGCTGGTGAACAGGCCAATTCCCAACCCCTAATAATACTACACAACAGCCGCAACTCTCTATATTTATAGACACATCATTTCTGTACACCCACTGAGCCTACTAGTAACAGAATGCCAGTGTGGTAAAATGTGACAGGGACTTTGTTGTTGATACTGAAATGCAGCATGTCACTTCCACACCCTGCTAGTATCTCAGAAAAGTCAATGGGGCAAAGAAAAAACTAAACTGTGCTAAAACCAGGCTTCCAAATGTGCATATTTTAAACAAATCTTAAGCTCTTTCCATGCATTATGTTAGAGCTGATGTGGAATTTTACCATACATGTTTTTACAAGTACAGATATTTACATTTTTTCCAACAAGTATTACAAAGGATTACAACAGACCATTCATTCAGGAGACAATTAAAGCTTCAAGGACATGCAAAGTTCTCATAGTTGTATTTATTTGAAAACAACAATCCTCAATTTTGTTTTTCCTGTATTGTGGGTCATTGTCAAATATGTATATGATATTTTGCACTGGACATCACAAAGTTACCCATTTTTTAATGTCTTTTTTTCGTTACAATGATTTGTGCTTTGATACCTTAGGTTTAAACAGTGTTAATACAGTAAAGAATGAACACCAGGGACTACTGACAAAATGTCCAGGGAGTGAATTACATATATCATATACAAGTAATACAAATTACAGATATACACTCAAGAGTACTCTGGCTCTGTACTCTAGTTCAATTAAGAGATACAGATTTTTAAAAGCATCTGTATTTACAAAATCCCACTTCTAAAACTGATATAGCATGGGATTTGTTTCTGAAGGTTCAAGAAATATAAGGTGCGTTTTAATATCGGAGTTCTTACAAGACCTTAAAAATGTTTTTAGACTGATGTTATGGCCTATGATGAACTCCTTTCCACGTATGAATGTATGATTATGAGCATAGAGAAATGTGGGCATTCAATATTTACATATGCTGGAATGTTCCCCATAGTAATCAAGAAATCAAGTAGTTCAAGCAATATGATTCACAGAAGATCAAAATACCTTTAATATTTCACGATTACTTCAGTATGCTTTGGAAGAAATGCACAAGTGGACAAGTCTGATTCACTTAATGCTTGACAGTTCTACATAAAAAGCAATAAAATCACAACTAGTGTAGCCTATTTAGCAGACAGGAGAGGGGAGGGCACAAGCACTTAGAGATAACTACCATACTGTATGTGGGTGTCAATCTAAAATGTAAGTGCAGATATATAGTCTGTATGTATGCTAGATACTTCAATGTTTACTTAAATTGTATATATATATATATATATATATATATATATCTTTCAACACAAGTAGGTAAACACACACACATATATACATATATATATATATATATATATATATATATATATATATGCTCTAATTATGCAATAGCAAAACCCATGCTTTACATAGAAAAGGCATCCACAACATTAAGAAAAATTTACAAATTATTAAACATGATACAATAAATAGTATTATAGAATTGCTTCTGTACACAAAAGCCATTTAATTTCACTCATATAAAAATATGTTTTAGTGCAACATTACATATATTGATACTTCACATCATTCAGACCCAGGTGTCCAAAAAAGACAGCAAATTGCATTTTATACAAAGCAGGTACACAAAACTTGATATATTTACATGTCTTCCTGTTTCATATGCTTATAAGAATATAAGCAAAAGTAAAGAAAAAGGCACACACATCTGTACATTTAAAAGTACCGGACAGAGTCCATAAGCAAATTTGGTCAGGCTCATATACAGGTATAAGTTAACATATATTCTCTGAAACTTTAAATAAGAAAGTAATCATAGTCGAAATAGCAAACCAGGTTATAAAAGGCATGCTACACTGTACAAGTACACTGAAACTATTGAATGTTGCATCAGTTTGCTTGTTTAAAGACTGCTTGAGTATGTGACTGTAGCTGCTGTGTGTGTGTGTGTGTGTGTAAACGTACTTTTTGAGTAAAATGAACTGCCCCTCCCTTTTGACATTGTTCACCTGTTGTCAGTGTAGTCTTTTGTTGACTCTCTGTCTTTCTTTGTGCTGGTTGGCTTCTCACCATGGCCCAGTAGGCTTGGTGTTTTTTCCGCTGTCTCTGCGCTATAGGCCGGGGAATGGCCTGCCACTGTTTCAGAGCCGGAGTGTAAGGGGTGCCTAATCTCAGAGCTACTGAAGTGCTGAGGTCTGCTCTGTGCACTCTCCTGTTGGGCTGTGGGAGAATGAGACTGGTGGAACTGCTCAACAGAAGCTTTCTCTGTAGGATCTTCTGAAGCAATGCACAGAGAAGCGATGGCCTTAGTGCAGGTCTGGATGCTCTCTTCCTGCTTGCTTTCTGTCTCACCCAGCTCTTTGCTGTCTTCTCTGGATGTCTGTGGAGAGGACAATGAGACCGAGGATATGGACCTGGGGGACGCAGACACTTCCTGAGGCTGCCTTGAATCCTCTGCACCTCGAATGCTGCCGCCACTGTTTGTCCTGCGGCCCTCTGAGATATGGAAGGACACTTCACTGGTGCTGGACTCTTCTGAAGTGCTCTTCTGAAGAGGAAGCCGAGCGGGGTGGGCCAGGCCTGTTACAGAGTGCACCATCTGGATACCACCAATTGGAATCATAGGTAATGGCGTGCGGAGCTGTTGCTGAGAGTGAAGAGGGAGGTGGCTAAAAAGACCCTGGTTTGTGCAGGGACCCTCGGTGCTATGAACATCTCCTTGGTGATGACAGCTCTTTCGTTGATCCTAAAAGATTGAGAGTTATTGGATTAAGTTATGAACTCTTCCAGATCTAAAATATGTATCTGCCTAAATAGGAAAATGAAACAGTCTCTAATAATAAACTACTTATTAGGGCTCTAAGTACATGTGCATCATTAGCAGGAGAAAAAATAAAGATTATATTGCAGAGTTCAATAAAATATATATTTGTTCAATAAAATAAAGGACTACAGGATACAACTGAACAAATGAAACACTTTACAGGATGAGTGAGATTCCTTATTGACTTCTTTATATACCGACAAAGTCATTTAAAAATAAATCCTCTGTATCAAATTTCATGATGTATATAACAACACGAGAATAATCACTTACCATATCTAACTCTGACTTGCTTCCAGTTGCTTGAGACACTGTGTTCATCTCTCCAAGTGGATGCTGGTTTATGGTCCAAGGACCACTTTGATGGTGTAGACCCCTTCTTGGAGACAGTGGTCTGATTATGCCTTTGTGGCGACTCCTTGGTGACAGATCACGTCTGCTGGAGGGAGACGTTGGCCTTCCTGCGTGAGAGATAGGTGAAAGGTGACTCCTCGGGGACAGGTCCCCCCTGGGAGACAGATCCCGTCGAAAGACATCTCTTCGGGGGGAGAGTGGCCTGAGGGGGGATGCCTCCCGTCTCGGAGACAAGCGACCCCGTGGAGAAATATCCCGCCTTGGAGACAAGTATCTCCTGCTGGGAGAGGGCTCTCGAAGAGGTGAGGAGTCGCAGCCAGGTGATGACAGTCGAGAAGGTGAAAAGTCGAAGGACGATGAGCTGTGTTCTGGAGATAAGCCAAAATCTTCATCCATGGAGCTAGGCACTTCCAGTCTGTTTTTGTAGTCTTCCCCTAAAGCACCTTGCAGGAGCTTCTGGTATTCCGCCATCTGGGCCTCTCCAGCCCTTTCACTAGGCATGAGCTGGGTGATTTGAATACTTGGGAGGCTGGTGAAGTAACTAAACAGAGGCTGCTTAGGAGCAGAGCCCAAAAGCTCGGGCGCAGCCTCTTGAGATGCAGCAACTGCAGTGATAGCGTGTGAGGGGATAACATAGGGCTGTGGACTTGTGCTTCGAGAGCGTGTCTTTGGTGTGGAATCACCATCATAATCATCGTCATCTTCTTCATCCTCATCCACCTCATCTCCATCATCTTCAGGTCCATCAGAATCGTCAGCATCAGAAAACTGGTGCTTCGCCATGCTGTCCAGCATGCCAATCTTCCCAGAATCCCTTTGGACATCTTCAGTGGCATCTGAAAAAAAAAATCATGTGACTTAAAGCATAACAATACTGCACTTCTTGTTGTGTCACACAGGCATGAGAAAAGACTTGCTTACAAACTCCTACATTCTATACAACACTTGGCAGTGTCTGGGCTTCTTTTCACATTAAACGAATAGTCATGTTTTAGTGCAATTTGTAGGGCGCACTATTTATCACATTTCTGGCAGATTTTAACATTATGTCCTAAGTGACTGATTCATACCAGTTTCCTCTGCGTCCGCGTCATCCACAGATGTCACCGACACCCCCAGCTCCAAGCACTTCTTCATGTGGGCTTTAGACTTCATGTGTTTTGTTAGATTTCCTAAAAAACAGGTAAAGAGACTTAAAGGAATGCAAAAGAAATGTCTGGTTCTTTCAATAATCAACAACAAAGAACAAGAATATATCACCTTACTGTAAAATGCCTGTATTTTTTAACTAAACATAAATACTGCTGTAGTGATTCATGTCTTCTTGTAAACTATCACTATCACAAATAGTTGGTTTCTGAAAATGGAAGGGGAAACCTACCTTTTGTCTTAAAAGCAAAGTTGCAGAACTTGCAGACGTATGGCCTCACATCAGTATGTGTGCGAATATGTTTTTTCAGCATACTTGGCTTCTTACATCGGATTCCACATTCCTCACAGATGTACTTCCCTCGACCTCTGCCTCTCACGTAAACATAGTCCTCATTGGATTTGTACCTGAAATAAAAATATGGATGAACTTATTAACAGTATAGGAAGGATTCATAAAATGAATGTTCCTAGGAACGAGTTATTAAGAGTGTGGCTTACATAAAGTACAGTTTAAACAGAAAAACATCATAAATCTTATGCTGAACCCAAGTATTTTAAACAGAAAAATTTACACAGCTGCATTCATTTAATGTTTAGTTTTCTATGCCCTTATACATGTGACAGCATATACACTATTATTGGAAAGTACAGGCAGACCACCTGAACACATTTTATACTTTTGAGGTCCTAAATCCCTCTTAATGAGGCAATCATTAATAATATTTTAATAGTATTATTATGCATTGAAAAGCATCATTCCTAAGCTGAATAACTAGCACATTCACAACATTAATATTTAGTCATCCTTCCAAAGTGGAAGAGTATGCAGTTGGTTGCTTTGAATATTGACACACATCTTCACGTACCCTCCTTCAAATATTTTAATGCGAGTGGGCTCATGCTGCTTTGAGGAAGCCTCTTTCTCTCCGTGGTCCTCTTTTCCTCGTTCCCTTGAGTTCACCCCCTTCATTTTCTTCCCAAACTTGCCAACATCCAGCTGCATGAGCTCTGGCTTCATCTAAAATGTAATCAAAAACACAGAATATGTAATAAGAATCGAAATGATCAACATCAGAGAACATCAGTGAAATAGAAAAACTTATTCAGAATTATTGTTTATAATAAACAGAATTATAAATCGAACTCTGTGCTCCTAAGAAATAGTAAATGTTGTTTTTTTAGAAACAGATCGTATCTGTATATTTACTTTTAAATGCTTATTATTGTTTCATTTACCTGTTCAAACCTCTGCTTCCACAATAAGGATGAAACAAGTTTTCCAGTCCCTGGTTGATACATAGCAGCCATTGTATAAGTTTCTGTGTTCCTCCTCTGTTTGGAGCGGAGCAGTGCCAGAGTTGCCTTGGTGCTGAGACTAAGTGGGTTAGGATTATAGGAGCTGACACACCAAGAGCCATAAACAGAGCTTAATGGAGTTGTCTGAGCATAGTTTGGCTTGGTGTAATTCAGGAAGCACCAGCTGACACTCGTTGTTGTGCGGAGACTTGGAAACTGAAAAAACTGTTGAACATCTGCAAGATCAGTGAGCAGTAGAGTGCTACCGGCAGCACCACCACTCTGACTAGCGGCAAGTTGTACCAGCATGTTTACGGGGATCTTACTGCCCTGCTTTAGGTCTTCTTGAGCATCACTTGAGGAGATCATGGACTGTGGGCTTGAGCTTGCCTCTGGAGTGGATTCATCTACATCAAGCTCTTCTGGGGACTCTGCTCTTTTAGAAGTGTTGGTGACAATCTGGAGTGGTGGGGTAAAGCTGTCTGTGGGTGGCACATCAGGGAAATGAGAAACAGTGGGGCGTACTGGGAACTTAGATGGTGGAAAATTGGCTGGTGGAGATGAGGACATTCTCTCCTGATCATCTTCTGAGTCCTCTCTCTTTAAATGATCAGGCTGTGGACATGTGTCACTGTCTTTTGGTGCACTCGAGTTATTCAGCTCAACAGCACTTAGCTCTTTCACTATTTGGCCGTACATCTTTTCTTCTTTGACCCGTTTTTGTTGTTTGGTTTCAATAAAAAGTTCAAGACTACTGGCTGGGGACAGCATTCTCTTACTCCCTCCGATACTGGAGGAAGCATCTGTAGTTGAGATAGTCCCGGATGTTAAAGACAATGGTATGCCTGTGTTCAGTCTCCCAGGTAATGGTTCTGGAACTTTCCAAAGTGGGAACTGCAAAGATCCTTCTGAATGGCCCAATATCTTGGATAAATTGAACCCTACCGGGTGTTTGGAGGACATGCCCAGTGAGCTAGTAGATGCATTGTCTGAGCATATTATTCTGATAGACGTAGTGCTCTGAGCATGAGTAGCAAGAATCTGTGAAACACTTGTGTACATAACACTACCATATGATGGCACATTTGTTTGGGCCCTAACAGGGACCATCATTCCGGGGAGTGGTGGCTGGGAACTGACATTCTGAGGTATGAAAAGTGAACTTGTTGTGAGCACCTTTGTTGAGAACGCTCCTACATTCTGTGGGGAGGTTCTTAAAAGATATGAATAGTGACTAGTGCTATCAGTCTTTGAAACACTTTGTCCCTGTATTTGATGTAAAGGTTGGTGGGACTTCTGAAGTATGGGCTGTATATTTGGCTGTCTGATATGTACTTTCTGTAACTGATGTGTCTGATAAGGCAGGTGATGTTTGGGTCGTTGAGTTGATTCAGGATTCCAGAACTGAACTGTCTGAAATGGCAAAAAGGCAGACGAAGCCAAGCTACTTTGAAGCGAGGACTGCATTACATCCTGGCTCATGTGCTCATGTACTGATGCCTCGCTGTCTGAAGACAGTTGCCCTAGCAAGCGAGGAGATTTCTGCAGAATGTCTTCTGATTGGCTGTCTTCACTTATGCTTTGTTGCAACAGCTGATGTGATCCAAGAACTGGCTGCGTGCATCTTTTAGATCTTGCTAGGTCACTTCCAGAAACAGAATGAGATGTGCCAGTTAGAGATGAGGTGCCTTGCCAAGGTGATGGCGAGCCGTGTTGGTCAGAATGCTCCTGCTTGATGTTCAACTCAGAGCCTTGCTCTTGAAGTACGGCTTCAGGGTAGACACTCAGCGATGCCTGTCTAACTAGGTATCCACGTCTGCGCTCCTTCATGGCTGAAGCACTGGAATATACCTCCCCTTGTCTTGAAGAGGTTGAAAGACTTCCATAATCAAACGACTTGCTCCGAATTTCTGGTACCTCGGTAGGTAAAGCACAAGGTGCCTGTTCTGAAGAAGAGCGACGCATCTCCTTGTGATGATGGCCTGGTATTGACAGAGAATGACCACTCCCTGGTACAGTCAGAAACTCTGATTGCTTACTGAACTCATCTTGCTTTGTTGGTGACACTGATTTAATGCTTTCCTCTTTATCAAATGAAATTGAGAAGCTTGAGCTATGGGACAGGTTGCTTTCTTGACTTGGGCTCCTTGAAAGACTGGTGCAGGTGGATTCAAAGCTCGATTCTCCAGATGAGTGCTCCAAGTCTGCAAGACGAAGACGTTTTTTCTTTGGAGGCAACTTTTCTGCTGGGAGTTGAGACAGAGTCTCGCTCCTCTGTGGCCACTGGAATTCCTCCACATGTTTCTCTGGTTCCTTAGCTGGTGCGTCTGGTTCTTTTTCTGGTTTATCAGGCTCTTCTGTTACCCTGATCTCAGGCACTTGAATGTTGGGTTGCCGTACTAGTTTGTGAGGCATATGATATTGCTGGTTAGGTGCAACAGATGCCATTTCACTGTCACCCTGCTGCTGATGTTCCATGCTCTCAGACCTCACAAGTGATTCAGGACTCTGCACATCCTCTATGTTTTCTGTGTCAGACTGCTCAGAGAGCTGACCAATCAGTTTTTCTGGATGGTAGTTCTGAAGTTCAACTGACTCTGATTTTTCAAACGAGCTAGGCCTGCTAAGTGAGTTTGTATGTTGAATAACAGATATAACATTGCCCGCAGCTTTTCTGTCTGGATCTTGACCAATTGCCACACCCTCTGGACACACACCAGCACCTTTATCGAAACTTTCCGAGGGGCTATAACCACCAAACATTGACCTTTTATCTGTTGGAGTAGCCCTTGAAGAGTCTTGACTTGCTTGTTTTAGATCAAAGTCTGCTGTTTCAGTAGGACCACTCTGAGCATCATCATATTGCACAGCACAATCCTCCTCATCACCAACACTCTTTTCTTTACGTCGCTTTCGTGTGGTCATCTCTGGCATTCCAACTTTCGTACCATATGAGCTATATGGACAAGCAAGCTCTGATCCTGAACCTTTGAACTCAGACATAACCAGGCCTCTTTCAACCACTTTCATGGCTGAAACAGGACCTAATATCTTTCCATAGTTTTCAGATTCCCCATGCTCGAAAGCAGCCTGTCTCCTCAGCCTTCTCAGACCAGCTGGATAAAATACATCATCAGGAGACATCATCTCATCAAATGAATGGCTTACTCTCAGACCTGGTGGTACATTGAGGTTAGTTGGAGAAGGTGTGGGCATTGAGTTGCTTCGAATGAGTGGCCCTGATTCTGAAGGAGCTTCTAAGAGACCAGCATTGCTTTGGCAAGGCGCTCCAGGATACTGCTTAGGGTCACACCCTGCAGCAAGCTGTGATTCTGCAGAACCTCTTTCCCATATCTTTCCCATTTCCAGCTCCATCATGGCACAGTTCTTGTTGTGAGGGTCCTGACTGGCAGGAGAAGCCATTCCAACTGTGCTTGGTTGTCTGGGTCTGTAATACCAGGTTCTGCCAAACATTATTTCCTCATATGACTTTGCATTGGTGTTAGGTGGGCTAATCTGTTGCTCAGTACTCTCTGAGCGAGAGAAATAGCCAGAATCTGTGCTACCTTTGCTGTGTGGACTTAACAGATTCAGTGACTGCTCTGAGTCCTGGCCCTTTTTCTCAGTCAGTCTTAAAGCAAGCCTTTGTTTGATGGTATGTGACTCATCTCCTCTGATCATTTGTCCTCCAATATGAGATCCCTTGATTTCTGTGAATGGGATGCACTCTATGGCTGTTGATGGAAGCCCCTGTTTTGGGACAATTAAGATAGGCACTTTCATAGGCGCCATAGCCAGCTCTTCTGCTGGATCTGCATATGCTGGTTCTCCGCCCTTTTCTATTGTGCTTTTGTCAGACTCAAATGATATCTGGGGTACAGGGCTACTTTTTTCTGGATACATTGCTATTTCTGCAGTCTCTTCATCAGTGTCAGTACTTTGCTCTCCATCAGAATGTACCTCTGCCTCACCAACTGAAGATGCCTGATCAATGTCTGTACGAATAGCCAGCTCAGAGAAAGGAACGAGTCCTGCTTTAATGGCATGGGCATGCGACTTTCTATGTTTATACAAATTGCTCTTGGTTTTGAATGAAAAACCACAGGGACCGCATGGATAGGGTCGCTCTCCTGTGTGTGACCGGATGTGTTTTTTAAGAACACTGGGCTTAGCACATGCCCGTCCACAGTATTGGCAAATGTACTTCCCTGGCTTCTTGGGTTTCTGCTCCTTCTTATGTCCTTCTTCTTGTTGCTCTGAGCTTGACTGAGAATACTGGCCAAAAGCACTAGGTAAACTTGGAGACTTCTGACGGGGAAAGACTCCATGACTGCGGGAGTGAGCAGGAAATATATCATCCGGCGGCAGAGACTGCAACTGGCCTGAGAATGGCCAAGCATGGGCCTCCAAACCAGTCTGTGGCTTTGTACCAGTCAGAATAGGTTTCTGCATGGGCTGCTGTGGGTACGACTGGTAGGAGTACGACCGAGGAAAGAATCGACTTTCTTGAGATGACTGAGACACAGCATTTAAATGCAGCTTTCCAGCACTTGCAATACCTGTCCCACTGGCACCACTCTGGAAACTTTCATGGTCTAAATGTCTTTTACTCTCCGATTCTGCATAAGTGCTTCTTTGTGTACCATTAGAGGGCTCAGAGACCCATTTCCTCTGTAGAGTATTCTTATCACGTGGTTCCTTGCTGCATTTGTGGCTGGCGTCTGTTCCGCGTGGCTCCATATTTTGCTGTATTCCAACTGAGTTACTTAAGGTGCCGTCTGTTAAATTGCGTTCAAGTATATAGTCATGCCAGGTAATTTACTGACATCTAAAGAAAAAGTCCTCCATTTCCATTTTTTTGAGATTTGCTCCACATTTGAAACTCCAAAATGTGTTTTACAATCATCAGACCACTGCTTTTCCTTCATTCACTCTTTTGGCATGGTAATATTCTGTGACGTATTGTTTCATCCAAATCCTTGTTGCTTCCCCTTTTCTTCAACAGCCTAATTCCAGATAAATCTGTAAGAGACACAAACAGAGAAAAACTATATTTAAAACAGTATTTGTCTGCTTTGAAAAATTTGACAACAAATATAAACAGTTAATTTCAAAGTATTAAGAAGAGGTCGCTGAGCAGAGAAGTAATGATTGGGGGTCTAATGAGAATGTTCAGAATCTCAATGAACTGAAACAGAGGAGCTACCTCACTTCCCCAAGCCATGAGTCATCATTAACAACCATGCCCACCCAGTTCCAAAAAAGACACCCATGTGTAAAAATAGGCTGTGGAAGGCAAGTGACATTCAACGTCACATGTGCGTGGGCGTCTAAAGGGCAAGCTACAGCATGTTTTCTTCCTTTGTTGCTGTTTTTGTTTAGCATTCTGCTGTCTCTCTGTTCTCACTAAAAGAGAAAGGCTGCTCTATACAAATGTAATTGAAGCACAACCTACTACAGCACTTCAAGTTACAATATCTTCCACAAAGATAAAGTAGATTCAGTATTTGTAATGGCAGGATGCTGAATGTGTTTTCTGTGTAATGTATTTCCTGATCTCAGACTTGATTGCAACAGACAGAGCTGCCTGAGTGCCTGAGTATGAGTGAGGAAACTGTGACGTTGATGTCTGGAAGCCAGTGTGATTGCTAAAAATAGCAGGGCAGAGAAGCCACTGGTATTTATAGCACCTGAAACTTTTGGTTCGTTTTGTTTTCATTTTCATCCATGCATGACATAGGAAAATATGCACTTACAAACTGAGACAAGTCATGAGTTTGAACAGAGGCACAAGGGTGAATATTTTTAGTGCACAAAGGCTTGGAAGATTTTTATGTACCAGTACTCAGTTCCACTGTGTAGGCTGATGTAACATTAGGATATTAAAAAAGGGTATTTAAAAAGCAGAAAAAAGTAGAGTTGACAGAAAGTACAGAACAGAAAGTAACTAGAAATATATATCCAACTAAATGTTATTTATAATTTTTTTATCTGCTCAAGACTAAGGTTTTGATTAATGTTTTGTCATTTAGACTGTGTGTTTCAAGGATTATGTCTAGACACTGAAGCTACAGGGACTATATAATGCATAGGATACATTCACATTCACATTCCAGTGACATTTTACCAAAGAAAGAAAAAGCTTTTTTACATGATACTGCATTTCCCAAGAGATATGGTACATTATGTTTGGCCCAACTCCTTTGAAATACAATTTATAAATATACACCTCGTTCCAAATCCAGAAATTATGCAGCTGCTACTAAAATGCTAAGAATATGAAGAATGTCCAACATTCAATCTTTGCTACCTATATACAGAATTTGAGTTGTGTTCTCTTGGCTTGTTGAAGGCTTTCGACCTCTGCTGGTTTTCTCCAGCAAAACAAAGGTCAGGTGATGTTCCCAAGAGTAATGGCAGCAGCTCACTGACAACACGGCCTAGAGGAGAGTGATGTATTTAAGTAAGTCAGTGCTTCTGATTCATGTATCACACTTAACGGTAATCTGGACCCATTGCTGCTGCACATCATCCGCATATAAAAGGTCTTATTCTGTTAATTAATCTGTGTAGCTTGGCTACCCACTTGTGCAGGGCCCCATTCTCTGATAAACGCAAGGCCTTTCCCCATAACTGAATGAGTGATGCCACCAGAGCAGAACACCAACCTCCCTCCCCTTCACTACAGCTTATGACATTGAGGCAGCCAGCAATAGAAAAAGTCCTAAAACCTCTTATGCAGCCCCCCTGCATGTGTTGCATAAGATAAGAGGTTTTTAAGTCGAGAGATATCTACTGAATGGATTGCATAAGCTTTTCTGCAGAAACAAGTAAATGCACTGAAATACATTCGGTCACTTTTTTTAAGCTGAGAGGAAATGTTCTAAAAATGACTCCAAGTGAACAATATATACACAGTCAAAAGGATAAAGGGCAGACATCCCACATAGAGCACTGCCTCCATTCACTGCACACTTACTGTATCCCTGAATAGGATGACTAAGCGAAATTACATAAACTCAACGAGTTCAAAAAAGTCCAATATAAGACATGTGGTCTCAACACCACTCTTAAACACACATAGACGCACACATGGAACTGAATGAAGAGATGAGGATGTTCCTGTTGCTGTGTGGGTTTCTTTTGGTTTTAGAATATCACACAGATACTTCTTCACACGCAGCTCAACACACATCTGCCCACTCTTATGATTTGCTAGCAGGAGGGTTATGAAACTTATTGGAGCCCAATTTGCTGCATGGGTGAGACCTTCTGAGATCTTCTACTGCCTACTGCTACCCTGGAGCACCAACCAGTCCTACACAATGACGTTCAGCGCTTTTGTGATTTAGGTATGTTATATGTTCCCTGCCAGATCCCATTCAAGAGATTAAGGGTGACTGTGTTGATTCTGTTTGCAAATGAACACGCATTAATGTACAAATCACAAAAATGCATTTATCAGAGGCTGAAATAGCTAGTTATAGTTTCTATCGATTTTCCGAGAGCTGATTGAAAGATTCCACAGAACTAAAAATAAACAAACACGCAGGAAACAGGGGCATGTTTTGCCAATGTATGTTCTTTTAAAACTCTTATCAGTTGCCTGGCTGCACTGCACTTGCCAAAAACAGATATAACCATAAAATTAAATCAGGCCTATCCGTTTTCAGTACCCTTACCTTCAAAAACCACTTTCCACTGCCTGCCTCTGTGCTGTATATTGTTCACAACTGATACAATGACAAGTGCAAAGTTATTCACCAGGGATTCTGCACATTCTACCAAACAAGTTCACTGGACAAAGAAAGTGTTACTGTGGTAGACATTTACAAAATAAGTCCTTCAGGGTAATGCCATGGAAAAAAACACATTTACTTCATTCCCTGACTGGGTGGTTGACACAATATAAATGTTCAATGTCACGTCAGGGTCCATATCATGATAAAATTAGTTTTTCTTTTAGAAAAAGATATGACGTGTGTAAAAATGTAAAAACATATTGTTCACTTTCCAGACAATATATGTAAAGTACCCTGAAAAAAAAACATATATCTACCTATTTAGGTAGATCAATTTTTATTAGGCTACATATAATCACGGTAAAGTTATAGGATGTATGACCTAAGGAGAAAACAATCCAGTACAAAAATTATAATATATAGGCCTCCTCTTAGTATAAAATGGGGGAATTCTGCACTAAAGAGAGATTTTTAAGACTGAGAAAGCTAGGTTTGTTTTTCCAAGATTTATGTTCCAAGTATTCCAGCTCATTAGTGATGGAGGCAACTTTTACAACTCCAACTGGCTTTATCAACTGGCAAGGACTAGATGAATAAGAGCGTCTAAAGATAGATTGAAGCAAGAATCCCACAATGAAGTACTGTGTATTCTTACGCAGTTAGCACATTTATTTTCTCAGCAATTATTCAAGCACATTCTGCAAAAATGGTGCGAGCTCTCTGTCATTTTGTCTTGAGCACAGCTGAGAGAAAAACAGAGGTGCTCCGGAAATTTCCGAAAGACAAAACCCCTGAATAATGACCTACTGACGTTATCCTCATATCACCTCTCTTTCTTTTTGCTCCGAACTTTCTTTCTTTACAGTCTGTCTTGCCTCCTCCTGGAAGAATAGCCTTTTGCTCACCCAGCAACTTTCTGCAGGGATTTTTTTTGGCCTGCGTTAGCAGGTCTGGGGGATGTATCACCCCAAAATGTGTGCAAGTCAGCCCCCTCGTGTCCTGCTGACTCCTCATTAGGACCCCTAAGATGAAGTGCAGGCCAACCCCTCGGCTAAGCTCGGCAAGCATCACAGCTGAGAGGCCAACACGAAGAGATGATTCGGCTCAAATAGTGACCAGATGGTCAGAATGCTCAAAAAACTTAATGAACTGAGTTTATGATTCAAAAAGTGTAGAATTTCACATAAAAACATTATATTGCATCAACAAAGCTCAAGGAAGAAGTCCAAATGAAAGTATTATGTTTATGTAATATAGACTCCCTAGACAAAGCTGTTAATAATAATAATAATAAAACCTTTAATTTGACTATTCTTGGTTTCATTTATCCATAGATTTAAGTTAACACTTGGAATTAACTCCAGACCTGGACACAAAAACATCCAATTTCCTACAAGCCAAATTTAAGGGACTTTAAAAGCTGTATTGTTCAAACTGTGAATGCTATATTTCTTGTTAAACCCCTTGAAAGCTAGTAGTCTACATTTCAATTGTTTTATGTCCACTGAGGTGGGGTGCAAAATTACAAAAACTGTATGAATGTCTAAATACTTATGGAACTAACAGTATGTCTTACATTCTGGTGGTCCAGGGTCTATGCTCATGGCCTTTGTGCAGGCAAAGGCGAGCATACTGTGGGAGTCAATGAAAAGCAACTTGTATTCATGATTCTATTTCCTTTCAAAAAGGCAGACTACAGAAAAAAGAGAGAGAGAGAGAGCAAAACTCACTGAGATATCTAGAGCAAAGAGGAAGCAATTAAATAAGAGGAGAGGTATTTTTAACGCCGTGGACAGAAGAGCTTGAATGTGTGTGAACATGTTTGTGTGTGTGCGTCTACATAAGAGTGTATAAGTGATGGAAAGAAAAAGCGTGCGTGGGAAGCATCCACAGCCATCTCGAGACGGGGTGAGGAGCGTGGGTGACAGTTCCTGTGTGGGAGGAGAAGGCATGAATACCATGCAGGGTTATGGTGCTTATGAATTGCGTTATGAAAGGGAAGGGTGGGGGGTAGACGCAGTTATACAACGCGGCCCTGCCGGCGTTCGGCCAGAGTGGGCCGGCAGCAACGGCAGCCGGATCCGCAGCATCGCGCGGCCCTTCAAGACATTTGGTCGAACACGCAATTATCCGGCAGCTGCGATGCCAGCCACTCGAAGGAGACAGGAGGGAGAGAGTGAATATACCGGAAAAAGCAAGCAGTCGGCAGCCTTCCATTTACTCAATTCTCCCTCAGACTAAAAACCTAAAGAAAGATTTGCATGTGGAAAGATAAGATGGTGCAGAAAACACTTCTCCCATTAGATATAGGGAGTGGAAAGTTATTCCAGTTGCTGCACTGTCTTAATAAAACATCAATGAGTTTAAACATCAGCAATTAAATTAAACTAATTTAAATTAAACTTTAATCACTGCAAGGATTAAAGGTAAAAATTTACAATCTTAATGGAAGCCCATGAAGCCCATTTTTCACCATATTGCTTAACAACCTCAAGGACAATTTATGCTTCTGTTTCAAATCTACACCAGAGCCTGCAGTGATTATTCATGTAGCTTCACGCATCTATACTGTAGCCTATAGCGCAGCCTGACATGCACCATTACAAAAATGTAAATACACACTGCTGACTAAAATCAGGACTACTGAGTTAATCTTTTGTCCAAAAACAGACAATCAAATTTATAGGAGAAGCAAACATTTACTGTGTCCAGTTGGTTTCAGTCGCTTTGTGTTTAATGAACTCATCGTTCACTTAGGACTCTTGACCAAAGGTCATGGGATAGAAGCATGTAAATTAATAATGAAGTTTTACTACAAGGAAATCAATGATTTTAGGTTTGGGAATGCCCACACCTGTATAAGTTGTGTTTTCTTGTGAGTGAGCTTGAACAACAGACAATTGGATTAATGGCAAAGAGACATGAATTATCAGAGTAAGAATGAGGCTTGATGGTAAAAAAAAACGTGGCAAGTCTGAGTCTAAGCCTCTCCTAAAATGAGTTTGTTATATTGTAGAGTGAATTGATGGTTTGGATTTTAGGGTTTTCTGGAGCTTGTTGTAGGTGCCACTACTTAGGGATCATGCTGCATAAACAAGAAACAATACTGGTCATTTTTGTGTGGTGCAGCTGTAGCTATTTAATGTACATGTTTCCATTTATCCCTGGCTGAAGCTCAGAGCATAGCCCTACCAAAGAAAAGACTAAGAAATAAAAATAAAAAAGGGGGGGAAGGGAGGGGGCTTCATGTTGGTCTTAATTGTCTACGGAAAGACAGTCATATTTTCCACTGGGTAAGCTTGAAACCATTACGAAGCTAGCCTTCATTAAATTTTCCACAACATTTTGCAGAAATGTCAGGAAGCAGCTGTAGAAGCAGTGATTAATTGTCTTTCTCCCTGGATCTCTCCTCTGGACCTACAACATTACACTTTGTTGCAGTTATATACTTGTATTTTTTGTTTTGTTCTCTCCTTTCATTTTACTATACAGCGCGTAAAAAACAGTGGCCTGCTGTAAACTTTTAAAAACAAGCAGCCTAAAGGGCAAAACCTGCCTCCAAAAGCTGTGGCCTCCAAAAGGCTTTTTAACACATTTTTTTGCCTGTGGGCTAACACATGTTGATCCAACCATCAACCCACCCCACCACATGCTCCTTCAATGCCCATGAACCAGCAGAGTAAAACTCTTAGTGGACACAAGAATATGAACAAGCTGTTAAAACACAGCATGCCAAAACATGTCAAATCAGAATTTCATCTGCGAAGGTGCAAAACAAGAAGGCGACCATGTGGAGGCCATGAAACCAGAGTGGCCCGGCCTCTAAAAGCAGACCAAATAAATGGCTCTAGTCACTGTCCAAGGTTAACAACATCAGATCTGGTGGGCAAACAGATGTGAGCTGGGCCGTCTGGCAGTCGCTGGTGCTGCACAGAGCACCAGGCTAAATAAGATCTCGTCACTGCTCTCAGGCTCAGGCTTTGAAGCTTTGATGCACACACTGTCAAGCACATATATTAGAGATGTGCAGGACACACTGGGTTCATATGGAGGCGAGATCCAGCTTTTGAAGCCAACCAACATGCCATTACCATATACAACGTATAATACAGACCCAGTTGTGTGCAGAGTTGTAAAGGTTCCACATCCATTAGAAGTTTTTATTTTCCAAAATCATATGTAATTTTTAAGAAGGTCACATTAACCGTCTAAACATTAACAGCTTTTATTTTTGATTCATGCACCCATTCAGCCCCCTTATCAGAGGATTAATAATGTTAATCATTGAATTCCTAGTTATCTATGTCCCCAGTGTAGTCTGTCATTTATTTTGTTTAAAATGTGACTTACAATAAAAACGTCTAACTTTGACCTGCATTATGCTTCCTTATTTTACATCGTTTTTAAGATTTCTTGACATCCAATCACATGGTAATATAAATGCTAAAGTAGACTCCAATGTGTTGAAAAAGACAAAAAAAATGTTATATATAATGTATATATATATAATGTTAATAACCATGACGCATTTTAGATCTACCAGAACATTAACCCAAGGACACGGAACACCTAAACAATTCCTACAACACTGGGCCTGAAGGATTCTTAGCAAGCCAATCAGTAGTTTTATCAGTAGCAGTAATTCAGATACCATCAGTGATGCCCTTTTATCTTGTCTGCATCTGCAAGGCGTGCAGCTTCAGCTCCCAGCCGTGCCAGATGTGCAGCTGATGGAATGTGTCTCCTCTCTCTCTCTCTCTAGTGTGCTTTTTTCTCTACACACTATACACAAAAACCTTTGGTGTAATATTTCGCCTTACAACATCTTACATGTGCTCCTCCATAAAGACATTGTTTTAGACAATAGAGAGTGTTTTTATGACCATTTTTCTTTAATAACTTTACGAAAAGAATTCCTGATTTTTTTGGACAATAAAGATTTGCAAAATATTAACAATTATTAACATAATTATTTATTATAAATGATTAATTAAAAACCTTGAATGTATCTTTTACAAAGTTACATTCAGATAATAGATAGACTGGTTTACATGTCCATGCATGAGAATGAAAATGCTTATTGATTCTACTCTGGGTGTGTAGAGCTTAGTGTCTTGCTCGGGCTCTACACACTGACTAAATAAACTAGAACTGATCATCTGCTGAAACAATTATCTTGCTCTCTTGGAGAAGTGACCATGATCGATTAATCCAAATGTTCAGATGCATTAAAGCAAAACCCATAACCACAATTAGGAACATTCTGAAAACATGAGATGACTGTAAAGAGAGATGACCCACTCAAAAAGCCAAAACAGAAAGACTCCTCTTCCTAAAAAATGAGGCCTTCATACAATAGAAATATATGTAACCTCTTTAAATACTGAGCATTCATGGAAGGCATTCTGAGACCTCTGAGACATCGTAGTAAAAGTATACTCGAACACTACTCGCTATCTCCTCTCTTCATCATTTTCTTTCATCCTCTGCTTAAAATTTAGCCCATCCCTCATCCTTTCCCCCGAAGCTGACAGTACCTGAAAAATGACACAAATCCCACTCCTCACAGTAGAGCACGGGCCTAATTAGGATGGCTGTTAATCTAACAGAATAAGATTTCCCCTCTCATTTGCAGAACGTCAGATGAAAAACTACGTCCCAAACCGCAGGCCCTGTCGACAAATCACGGATATTAAATTAAATTTTAAAGCCTTTGGGCCATTGAAACAGGGCTAAGCCTAAACAAAGGCCAGAAAGCCCTCTGTGTCCCTGCTTGGGTAGTAATAAGCCTCTGGCCAACAAATCAGGAGATCAGCTTCACTGTGGTTTTTGTGTGCAAGGGACCTCTTCCTGATTAGATACCGAAAGAGAACAGTGATGTCATGTCCAAAGCTAACAGCAACTGTCGTTTTCTGCATTTCATTTAGCCAGCCAAATTGTAAGCTCCCTTTACGCAGACAGTACAACACAGAGTTATTAACAGACTGAACCAGGATACTGAACTGAAAAATGACAGCATTGATCACGGCTGTTAGTAAAACAGTCCACACCTTTGCTATGGGTGAACGGCTCTTTGCATCTTCATCATAAAGCTCTTTTCACAATCAAAACCCAGAACATTAGTGGGGTGCAATACTGCTGTTAAACTGCTGAAGGAGCACCCTTTCCCCCCACACATGCTTTCTATTAGATTCTGGAGCATTGCTGTGAGGATTTGATTATATTCAGTCACAACAGCTCAAATCTGGGGGGCTTTATACCCCTCTAGACCATGTTTGGCTTTAGGCATCTGCTCCCCCGAGTTCTATTCTACTGGCAATACTTCTCTACATAGATTAGACATGCTGTAGATGTACATTTGCACATCTCTGTCAGCTACTGGTGTAACTTGCAAATAGGTGAATGCTTTCAGTAGAATGGGTGTCCACAAATATTTGGACATGTAGTGTACACCTTCTTCTGCTTCCGTCTCTGACACAGATTCAGATTCAGCCTTGTGCACTCTTGTGGTTTTCTGTGAGCTCTGAGGCTAGGGATATTACAAACACCATTATGCTCCTATGCTTCTGCACCAAGGCCATCTCAGCTAACCCAGAAAAATAAGGCATTTCATTGGGGTTGCATCACAATCTGCAGCAGCACTCACCCAGAGTAAACCCAGGAAACAGTGTTTATCAAGGCTGAAAAATCTTTTGCCTCTGCTCAAATGTAACAAACTAATTTGGAGATCTATTAGCAGTATATTTTTACTGATGAACATTTCTGTGTGATTAGATGGTCATCTCAGGTATTACACTAAACAATGTCAATATAAGTGAGTAAGAACCTGAAGCAAGCTTGGGAAATCTGGTTTAGACTAACATGTATTTTTATTGCATTTTTAACAATTTGGGATTTTAAATGAATACAGGTTTGGCATCAAAACATAACTGAATCTGATACCAAAAAAAGTC
Organism: Astyanax mexicanus; assembly: GCF_023375975.1. Lineage (NCBI taxonomy): Eukaryota > Metazoa > Chordata > Actinopteri > Characiformes > Acestrorhamphidae > Astyanax > Astyanax mexicanus. The sequence goes on from NC_064408.1 coordinate 57,347,372, forward strand.
TCTAAAAGAAAAAGGCTGAAGCTTTAGCATTAGTTCTACAGACAATATATTTCTAATATACTAATTTAGTAAAGCCAATGGTTCTATGTAGAGCCATGACAACCATTTAGGTACAATTGAAGAACCGTGGGACCAAACAATGTAAATATAGTCCTAAACACTGACATTTATTATTGGATTTTTCTCTGCAAGTAATCTACTCATTCCAGATTGAGCTGCAGGAGTTCCTCTGTGAGAGGGTTCTGAAGGGACTGACATCTTGTGGACGAAATCTGCTCAACATCAGGAGATTCATTTGCAGCTATTTTTTCTGTGCCAGATCCCTGAATGAGAAGAGGCTGGTGGCTGGCAATTCTCTGGCACACCTCCCTCAGCAGGTCCTAAAGGCAGGCGCAACCATTTTTCAAGTGATGTGGAGATATGGACAGTATAAATAACTGCATGTAATTATGAGCGCCGGTTCTTGCGCTTTCCAAATACTTGAGGACTCGAGGCGTGTTTTGTTAAAAGCTCTCTTGCGCAATGCACAGCAGGATGGGTCTAGGAAATTGAAATGTTAAAGAGATGACGGATGAATGCTGTTTTTTTTCACCCTCCCCTCTCTTTTGACGTTCTGGATTCTGAAACATTTCTCAGGAACGTATATAACTCCCACACTCTATGTGCCGCAATCCAAAATGAATACAGTGTGCCGAGTGCATCTGTTAAGTCCCATTCTATAATTGCACAGCCTAATGCTCTTTTCTGCCTCTTTTTCTCAGGATGAATAGGATTACAGGACTGACATTGGAAATACAACATACACAATATTACGAACCATTTTTTTGCTACTCTAATCCCTTCCTTTTCTTAGAAGAAAAAAAAGCTAATTCCTATTCAGAGGAAATGCAGCCTTGAAAATCCAAGGAAGATGAAGTTAATTGGATGGATTCGCTGCAAAGATAACCCAGTACATCTTACGCAATACAATAAATAAATACGTAGAAATGAAAGAGATTTTATCGTTTACTTGTCATGGTTTGACAAACTGTGGGCAGACAAAACTACATATGTTTTGAAGGAATAAACACATGGTGACAAGTCTTGAGTGTTTTTTGTGATAAAAGGACTTATTTGAATAAGTGCATAACATGGTCTATTGTTTCCACTAACTTGAGAAAAACTAAAGTATGGTATTTTTCTTGCTTAAATTAAGCTGGTTTTCTGGATAGATTTTGCAGTTATTTTCTCTTCACTGTGTCAACAACCTACATACAACTGTGGGTAATTAATGATTTGCATGTATTAAAAGCTGACCTTAGTTAACACTGCTGGGATGCCGAGTGTGGTCAGTAAACGTGTAGAAAGGTAACCGTGTCAAGGCACTGAAGTCTTCCTGTTGCTTTACTTAGACAACATTATTCAAACTGATGAAATTTTCATGTAAAGTAATAAAGGAAAGTTAGGGAGATCATTTTAGGTGGCATTAGGAAGCTAAATGTATCACGGCACAGGAAGAGCCCTGGGGCTAACCACCCTGTCATCGCCTGTCTGCCCCTTTCACTGCACCGATCCTGCAACCATGGGAACCAACGAGTGCCCTGTCAGGTGCACCTGCTCCAGCCTGTCACCTCCAAAATCCTGCACAAAGCCATCTTTCTCCATCTCTCTCTCTCTCTCTCTCTCTCTCTCTCTCTCTCCCCCCATCATTAAAAAGATCTGCACTGCCTTTATTTCAAAGCTCTGGTCTCTAAAAAATAAAATTTGCTTTTTCAAGTCCCCGACTGAAATGACGAAGTACATGCTTTTGGACATCAGTCAGTCAGTACAGTAGTAGTGTACAGCAGTCACAACATTACAACATGAACTAGGGTCTACATGTTTCTGTATGAGCTGCCTTGTCCTGCTCCAGCTGCTTCCGCGCCTTGGCACACTTTGGGCATTATATCTTGCTGATAGAGGGCCACCATTCTGTTCATATTCCTTCATTTTATACCTTCACCTCCTTTATAATTAATACAAGTCTTCTTAATAAATACTCTAAAACTCACTGACTTTCGAGGGTCTTTAATAAGGCTCATGACTCCAGGCGTTCTATAGAGACGGCGCAATTACCTTACATTTAATGGACTGACTTAAATATTTATGGAAGGAAGCTGAAAAGCACGTTTTGAGGAATGGTGAGGCCGACCCAGGCGACAGCTCTATCTTCCAGAAGGGATAGAGGTAAGTGGATGGTGCACACCCTGTTGCTAAACCACTGCATGTTCTTTAGCGCAAACAAACTGATCAGCAGGCCCCCATCCTCTGGCCCCAGCTGCATTTAATACCCCCACCATCCCTCACACCCTGCTCTCTTTCTCTCCTCCTCCCTCCGTTTTCCATGTATCCCCCTGATAGTGTGGCCTAAGAGCACGGCTGACAGATGAGTGCATCAGGGTGGAATTCGCAGCATAGCTGCGGTCATGACATCAGAGGCTCACGTTTTTATTGTCGACCCAGGCGAGTGCTCCTCTGACAGCCGCCGCTTAGTGTCGCGTTACCCAAAGCAAGAGCTGGGAAATCGGCCTAAGTGGATTTCCTGACAGCACTGGCTGTCTTTTGGCAAAATTAGCCCTGATTTCAGGCCAGTGCCGGTAACAGAAATAATGAAGGCAGAAATGAAAAGTCCTACAGCACTCTGAATTGAACGTGTAATCAAGACAGGCTAGAGCCTAATGACTTCAGAATCTAGGTCAAATTATTATTATTATAGTGATAATTCTGCAGACATTACATTATCATCTATATTCCATCTTGTGGATCATGTTCTATTCCAAAAGGAGAAGAAGCCTGCCCTTTTTTTGTGTGTGCCTTGAAACAGACAGTGGTGCCACATGATCAAGCGTAGCACACAATGAGCGTCTCCTCAGTCCAGCAGGTGTAGGAGAAGAGCCGGGCACCCACTCTGTAATCAGCGCATTGGGGGACAGGATTTGGGCTGCAACAAATTGGAGCCACATGGTGTTTAATGGACATTAATCATAGAGAGAAGCGACCGTTCTGCATAAGCCACGTCAGCCGCCTCCAGAGCTGGCTAATCAGTGTCATCTTCTAGCGCCTCCGACAGCCCCCCTCGTCCACCCCAACCACACACACACACAAAAAAAACCCAACCAGCACCACTGTAACTATCACCAGATTGAAAGGGGGATGTGTCATTTGCGTCAGGACCCTAGTTCTGGGCTCCTAGTACCCATTCCTAATTCCTGCTTTTCTTGACATTTCCACAGACCAAAGTTTGACCATTTGAAAATAACTACCAGGCCAGCACCAGCACCAGGAACCTTCAGCAGAGTAATATATTAATTAATAAAGGATAAATATGAATGAAATATGTAAACATATCACCGCAGTACAATGTAATGTATTTCACTCTTTAGTGCCATAGGAAATGTGGCTGTGTGAATATAAGTAAATCTGCCCGATTCAGAATCCTGGTGATTCCATGCAATCTATTACAACAGTAATGATAAATACATTTCCAAAGGATAGTTTGCAGCACAAAGAAAACAAAAAATACACAGCTTTCAATTTCAAAGCCAAATGTGGTTGCTTAACCAGGACATATTTAAGGACTGATTACATATTTAAGGTCTTCTTTAGCTTTCTTTTCTGTAACCATATGCCAAAGGGAGATCCGATCATGCCACAATGGAATTGTGATTTATTAGTGCATTGTACTTTACTATATAGAGCAGAACAATCAAGGCAAGAAGATTAGGACTGAGTGAAAAAAATCTCAACAAGTGAGACATGTCTCATAAACATAGCTTTAATGTAGTGACTTCTTGTGGTGGTCTGCAGATCAAACAGTAGAAGACTCTTGTTCCTTAAGGACCAGTCTGAGGTCACTGAGTTCACTGCCTTTTGCTGTGCGGGGTGAGAACACCCACTCCTCCTTCTGGCGTACTCTTGTACCTTTTCTGCAGAAAAACAAGACCAGACTTTGCATGATAGCACCGTGAGTCAAGAATACGCCATCCGTGCCAATCTCAGGGCTGTTATACAAGGCAAAGGACCTGGCACTGAGCAGCTCTCTGAGTCAGTCTGTAAAAGACATCCAGGCCCGTCTGTCCAGTTTCCACTCGTTTTCTCCCCCCAAACACACACACACACACACACACCAGCCATTTTTTCTTAAAGATTGGCTTTAAGAGCAGCCAGGCACTTCGGTGGGATTTTTGACAGAGCTGTGGCAAAATTCTGCTGGTCGAAATGAGAGCTTTATGGCAATGTAATTGATGGGCTCAGGCAGCACAGCAACAGCACAGTACCATATCCTGCAAGAGACGCATGCTCCTTTTTATAGGGTCCCTCCGGAAACATGTTAAATGACAGTGAGGCTGAGAAGTTCAGGAAATTTTATGTACTGGCATCTATTAACACCCAATCAACAGTGGCACCAAGCCAGACAGACACTCAAATTACACTATTTTAAGACTTTCTGCATCACATAGAAACTTTAGACCTCAAAACTAGATATTTAGAAGGAGCAATTTTGTTTGAGTGTTCTTGGTGTCCTGTAGGAATAAACCTTTTAAGAAAAACATTGGGCCTTACCACTAAATTACCCTGAGGTTGTGAGCTAACGCGAGAACTTTGTGTGAATAGCTAGCCTTCGTGAAGTTCAGCAGCAGGCTGTGGACATTAGAAGGGTGCAGCTGGTTTGGACTGGTTTATGTCATCCTCAGTGGCTAAACAACAGCACTTCCTCTATTTCAGTAATATATTACAATGGCATGCCTGCCATTCTACTAACCCTCTAGTAAACCCAGATCCAAGAGAAACTTCTGCGATTGATCTGCAGCGTTATTCATAAAGCTTGACTACGTTATTTGTAAATCGTCATAATAATGACCATATGCCCTGTTAAAAAACATGATTAGTGATCATGTAATGACAAGTCTAATGCAATCATGAATGTAATGGATGAGTTGTAAAATGTAATTCAGACAATACTAACATTACATACAAAAATATGTCGTTTTGATGTAACCGTCATGTCGCCATCAGTGTCCGTTCATTCACAATGAACCGTCTGCATCAAACTATGCTGAAAATCTGTGTTTACATACCAATTATAGTTATTTTCAACGAATGAAAAATCCACAAAAATCCCATTTAAAAGTGTAGGGGTCTCAGATATAGCAGAATATGGCAGATGATGATAATGTGTATGGTCATTGATACACTATTTGGGTGAGATTACAATTAAAATGTCCTGACATCACTAAAAACTAATGGGTGGCCTGTGAAGAAAAAGAGAACAAGCCGAAGAGCTTTTAGCTACTACTGACATCAGAGGTGCATTTTGCAGTTCACATAATTAGACCTGGAGTGTATTCCAAAGAATCATCTGTCAGATATTACAAATTGATCAGAAAAGCAACAAGTCGCCTGTCTGAGAACTTAAAAGGGGGAAGTATATGGTTCATGATGAGGTCTTACCATAAACTCAATCACTGCTTCCCAGAAATGACCTTGTCATTCATCTGTAAACACTTGTCATGTCTCTCTCAGAGGTCACACAGATTCTAAGATCCAGTCATAATATTGGTCAGTATGACTGCAACCACAAATCAACTAAAGGATTCTCTGATTTTACTTATTTAAAATACATACAGAACATTTTTGGAAAGTTTTAAGTATAAGACCCTATCTCCTAAAATAACCATTGCTACTTGTGAGTGGGGAAATGCCGACTCACCACTTCTGAAGCCAAAGCATTGTTGTTCTGGCCATGTCAATGACTTTGATGCAGATACTGCTGGAAGAAAGCCGAGTCATCTGCATTATTAGCTCACATTGTGAATAGGACATTTTGAAGTAAGAACTACTTATTGGAAATGTCCTAATCCCAATGTAAGTTCACATCTGAAATTATTTAGGAAAGAGCAGAAAACAACTCAGTGCCTGGTAATTTATACTTTTTGTCAGTAAACAAACAAAGTTCAACAATTATTTTAGTCAAACTCTCATTTTCCAACTGTCCACTGTGTTTTATCAAGTCTAAAATCAGTGCAGTGTAGTGTTTTCCTGGAAAGTCTTGCAGCACTTCATGCTTCCCTCTGCTGACAACTTTTGTGGAGATGTGGATTTCATTTTCCAGCAGGACTTGGGACACTTCCCACACTGCCAAAAGTACCAATTGGTCTTATATAATATTCTAATTTTCGGAGATACTGATTTTTGAGATTTAAATAAAATTAATTGCATTACTTAATTGGATTCTTTTGTCATTATTTATTTATATTTAAAACATAATATTTCTTCTAAACGGGTATTGATTTAAAATAGACACAAATGCTAAACTACTAAGAATGCTTTATTTTGATTTTTCTGAAATGGGTCTCCTGGTATGGAATGCTAATGATCAGAATCCATCATTGACATTAGCATTAATGTAGGTGAAAGACTCTGATATTTTGTTGCTGTCCCTTAGGATCCCGTGGAATAATGTTAGTCTTGGACAGTTCGCAGCCCTCCCTCTTTCTGCTCCTAATAAAGAACAAATAAAGGCAGATGAGAGTGAAACTCCTGGGCCAAGAGCATCAGTCAGTGCCCCTCCATATTTTGCTGGGCCTCTGCAAGCCGCTCTCACCAGCTCACAACACAGAGTGTGTAGGCTCTGTTTGCACTGTGGCGCCTGTTCCTTTAACTGTCACTCAGCAGGAGATGAGCACACTCTGGAGATAATAACAGTGCCTCCATAAGCCTCCCAATGCATTAATATTAAAGTGCAGCTAAGCACAGGGGCAAAATGGCCCACTTCAGACGAGCATGTCTGCCAGGTCCTAATCCAGTAGCAGAAAGGGTGAGAGAAACCGAGAGAGAGAGAGGAAGCTTTCAGTAATTCCCATAATCACTTACACATTTTTTATGTTGTGCCACCCTTGGTATCCCTGAGGTCACTTTCCAATGTGATGGCTACAGAATCACAACGCTGCATCAGAGGTTTCAGCCAAGTCGAGTGCCAGGATGCAGATGTAAATAAAAACAACAGCCTTTGTTTAAGACACGGCTGTAGGAGAAGCTCGTAAAAGGCGGAATAAATTAGTCTGTTCTCTCTTTACGAAAGAAAAGAATATGAAATTGCACACTTGACTGAGCTTTTGATGTCATTTTTCCAAAGAACTATGCAAAGGCCATTCAAGAGGTTAACATGCTGACTGAAATAACTGTTAAAACATCTTTCAACACAGCAGCTGTAACAATATTTGAGATGCTTTCCTAATGTGGGTCTTAAGTTGGGGGTTGAGTGTGTGTGCATGAAAAGGGGGTGCAACAGTACTATAATTCTGTCCGCTTATCTAAATCTGTTCTTTTAGCACAAACTCATAATGGCTGTTTTCCTTTTTAGTTTGCGAGTGATTCTGCAGTTCTGAGTGACTGCACCAGCCTGCAACAATGCTATGCTAAGACATGTTAAGCCTAAGCCTTGTTATACAGCAACAGTATACAGAATTATGGGTGGCAGCAGTGAGGTGAGCTGCCATGACGACTGCTCTGATCATACTTTGCTTCTTTTTATTTTTCACTTATTTTAGACCATTATGAGAGGAACACACTTGTTTCTATTTATCTACAATCGACTCACCTTTTAACACCTGACTCAAGCTGACCATGCGAGAATCAAAGGTAGAACGAAGGACATGACATGGCAGTCCCAAGGAAAGCAAACTGGCATTGGGCACAGGCTGAGGTTTCGAGCACAGAGAACCCCCTGCATAGAATCCTGCTAGCTAACGTCCAGTCTCCTGAGAACAGGTCCAACAACCTCTGGGTCAGGATCAAGTTCCAGACGGACATTCGAGACTGCAATCTCCTCTGTTTAGAGTAATGGCTGACCCAAGTTTCTTAAGTGATTTGAGCTCTTAATGTGCTCACAAATTTATTTACTTTTTTTACATTGTTCAGATAATAGTATATTATGCTCAAAGTGAAGTGCAGATTGACAACAGTATGCAAAATAATGTCAGAAACAGTTCCACTGTAGTTTAATTCCCTTATAACAGCGCTGCATCAAAAAAGCAGACCTTAGGACATTTACTTTATAGGTTAATTTGTATTTACAGTTGCTGTAAGTCTTCTATAATACTGCTTCCAAGCTCTTGTTCTTAGTAGTACTTTAATATGGGACCTGAGAAAGGTCTTATGTCCTGTGCTGTGCCACAGTTCATTATAATCTGAGGAGGTGAATAAATGCAGGTTGTGTTTTACTGCAGGGCAAAAGGCATTCCAGGGTGTCTGAAGAGAGACAGCAGAGTGTATCCCACAAGCGATTTTGCGAGAATTGTGTGAGGCCGGAAGTGTGTCAGTGACGCCGGGGGAAGTGGTCACAAAGAGGTGTGAACTGAACTCCCCAAAGTCTCTCCAGCAACTACACCACAATGGTGTAGATGACTCGTTCTCTCTCTCTTCCTTTCAACCCACTCATACAGTCTTGCTATAGTTCCTTTTAGCAAGGAGATAATGGAAAGTGTTGTTTTAGGTGCTTCTCACACCTTGATAAGGGTCAGCTTTGGGCGTCCTGGCCCAAACACTCATCTCTCTCCCTGAGCAAACACACTAGCTGGCACTGGTAGGTTTGGAAAGTGGGTTCCGCAGGAGGAAAGTTACTTAGCTTCCAAGTTCTGTTCTCTCTCACAACAACACACTCCCCAGTGGAGGAACTCACCCCATCTTTCCAAAAGAGCCAGTATTACCCATGGAAAAATCATACACCAACCCATTTTTTGACCATGTCACGGCACTCTTTTTCCCTCTTCTGCTTTTTTTTTTTTTGCCAAAGGAAAGGAGGAAAAACACAGCACAGCTTTTTCCATGTTTCTCATAACATGTTGAATCTGCTCTAAGGGCTCCAGGGGTTCGTTTCCAGAGACACTGCCTTAACCCAATCGTGAATTTCCATTAGTTAGAGATGCTGCCACACTGTCGAGACAACAGAGAGACACCCTCCATTCAGAATTTGCCCTAGTCTTCAAGGAGCATCGCCTCCACCCCCAAACCCTCCCACTCCACCTTTACTGGTCTTAATAAGAACCTCAGGGATAATTGTTTTTCCAGCTCTGCCGGGATTTCAGTGCAGCCTCAGTGTGCTTCCTGTTGTGTTTGTTTCCATAGCTTGTTCACTGTGGTTGCATTCCTGCCTCTGCCCGCCGTGAGCATAATACCCCTTACAACAATGTGAACATGCACACCATGGTGGAGCTAAACTGCTGTTGATTGAATAGGCAGAGAAATATGTAAACACGCTGATTTTGTGTGTCAACACAAAAAAATATTTCAAAGCATACTGTTATTTTTTTTACCTAAAGTGCAAATGTCTTCTTTAACACTACATTTCTAAACTAAGAATACATGTGTATAGATCAAAACAAGAGAAATATCATGTATCCACATAAAGGAGAGTGAGCTTCAGATCTCATTTTCTAAATATTAAGGCCATGGCACACTGACCTGACATTTCATTAACAATCATTAACAACAGAATGTTGGTTTCACACTGTCCCAAATGTAAAAGCCAATCAACCGGTGTGATTGGTAGCCCAAAACTAGAAACCAAAAAGTCACAAACAGCTACAGAGTAGGTGCGTCTTTCCTGGGTAATGTTGTGCAGATGTGCTCTGGCCCTTGAAGCACGTTTTGTTTGAGTTAAATGCTGTCATGTTAGCACCAGTACCCCCTAGTAAATAATGACCCACAACTTTTGTCTAGTTGTGATGTCAACACTTATCAGCTCTTAACTACCGGTGAGCTGTGTAAACGGCCTATGGGACAAAAGAGTTATAATATGCTGTAGTAATGATTGGTGGAGAAAAAGGGAAGTGCTTTGCATATAGTTTTTCTTCCTTTATTGGAAAACTGGAAAATGCACGTTCCTCACAAAAGCACAGCCCCTGAACTTTTTATGGGTACACAGCGCTTTTCCGGGTAACTAGTGATTTACAGCACAGCACTTCATGCTGACAGCTTAAAAATGACCCACAGCCAAGACAGCACTACTGGGGAAGGTTTAACCAGTATTTTCTTTTAACCTTCAAGACACTGAAGTTTTACTGAGACTCATAAACAAAATACAGAAACAGGTAGGCTGTCAGTTTTGCTCCAAACAAAAGGAGGGTAAAGAGCACAACTCAGCATTTTCCTCTGTAATCTAAAAACATCATCTGTCTATCATTTTTCCCAATCCTTACAAACATAAAGACAAAGGGCAGAACATTATTTCCAGTGTAGGCTATCTACTTTAATAGTGAAAGAATTGGCATGAACTCTCAGGTGGAGTTAAAATGATTTTACTGTATATTCTGCCTGAAGCTGAACAAGGGTCAGTCTTGGCCTCTTTTGATTTTCAGACACTGAGATGTAAACAGTGATAACTGACCCGCTATTTTTTATTGAAAGGAATATTGTGGTTCTGGCTTTGTAGGTCAAATGCCTTACTACGAATACTAATTCATAAATTCAATGTCTATGATTCAATTCTGTTAAAGCTGCAAAAGTATCATGAAAGGGCTTTACCAGAAATAACAGCATTCTGTTACACCATAATGTTATAGAATGTTACAGAAGCCCCAATCACATTTCACCTAAACTGTGAGGTTGTAAACAGTTTTTTTTTTTTTTTTAAAGATATGTATCGAATAATGTTCAGTATTAAGACACTTCATATAAGATCAGGGCACCAAAAAATGTTTGTTAAATTAAATATTTTGTGGTCCTCTGGTACAGAATCATATGCAGTGTTGGGAGTAACGGCGTTAAAACTAACGGCGTTACTAACGCCGTTACTTTTTTTCAGTAACGAGTAATCTAACTAATTACTATGACTGTAACTATAACGCCGTTACCATTTCCGACACCCCGTTACTGCACGTTACTTTAGCCGCTCTATGAACTTTTTTTTTTTACTTCGCTTTGCCCTGGTTAACCCCTCCTCTGTCCGGTGAACTTGAGCTTCTGGCCGCTGTGCCTGTGGTTTGGCGTGGTGAAGTGAGGCACAATTGTGACTATTTGCATGCTCTAATTAATTCAGTGATTGCCGTGGACAGCCCAAGTAGAGCTTAGATCGGGCCCAAAAAATCCGACCCGACCCAGCCCGAGCCCGTGCACGTTCTGCCCAAGCCCTATACCAACCCAAACCATAAACTGTCATTATGAGCCCGAGCCGATCCGCCCCATAAACTGTCTGTTTTCGGGCTGATTGAATGAGCGAAATATAATCAGAATTATGTTAATTTACACTGTAACATAAAAGCATAGAACTATTATTTAATTTAAATGATTTTTAAGAACAGCTACACACAATGCTGCAAGTCAAACGCGGAGGTGTTGACGTGCGCCCAGAGCTAGTCAGGTCGGGTTCGGGCAGAGAATCTAAGCTCTAAGCCCAAGTTCCGAATTAAGGACGTTAAGCTCTTTTTAGCTGCTCCGGTTTTTGTGGTGCTGCTGCTTTCTCCCTTTTGGTGAAGCTGTTATATTAATACCATTTTAACGGGCATTAAATTGTTGTTTTTGTCCATTATTTTGTTTTGTTTATACATACATATTTCTTTTGAGTGTGGCTTGGTTTGTTTAATTTCATCCACAGACGCGTTTTTACGCTTTTTTCAGTATTACAAGTTTTAGTAATTTTCTTTGGTTGTGTGGAGAATTTCGTTTAATTTTTTTGAAATTCGTTAGATTATATTTTTGTCAACATTTTGGGTTTATTTTCGTTTGTTATTTTTCTAATAATAATAGTAAATGCATAATTGATTTCCTTTTTTTTTGACGGGCGAATAATAAAAAGTAACGCATAGTTACTTTTACTGGTAACTAATTACTTTTATAGTGGAGTAACTCCGTTAGTAACTCGGTTACTTTTTTGGAGAAGTAACGAGTAACTATAACTAATTACTTTTTCAAAGTAACGCGCCCAACACTGATCATATCAAATGAATATTTTTGTCCTTTTGACTGTGATATTTCACCTCCAGTTAGTACCGGTCAGGAAGACACAGTGGCCAATCAGGACTGTTTATTGAGTCATGGGATTGCTTGACCTTCATGTCTCTGACATTCTGGACCTTGTGCCATTTCTCACAACACTACTGTAGCTTAATGCACCAATCAGGAAGCACAGTGGGACAATCCTGCAAATACATGGAATGGGAAAGGCTGTTACATAACCTGCTGGAATCCCTCTTGCTAGTTTTTGTTTTTCTACTGCGGGGACCTCCTTTTAGAGGGAGTGGCTAGGTGTCACTGGGTTGCACTGCTGAGCTCCTTTGTGGGTGACAGCATGTGTGTCTGTGTGTGTGTGTCCACGGATGTGTGCAACCTTTTTGACAGCTCTTACGTAACTGCAGCAGCTGCTGCACCAAATAACAGGGGTGTGTACAGTCCACTGGGAGTCTGTGTGTGTGTGTGTGTGGTAATTTGCATTTGTACATGAAAATTTTCAGGACAAACACATTGGGAATTAAATGCAGAAAAACTGTTATGAACTGTGCTTAGTGTTAGGATCATATTTTATGTATAGACTTTTTTTATTTTGTTTTTATCATTATTGTTAAAAAATAGATAACCTATAGATATCTTAACATCCTGTACTGAGAGCACATTATATTGCATATTTCAGGTTTATTTTTTATCATTATGTTAAATTCAGCAAATACCTAGAATTCAATTCTAGCAGTTTTTCAAAACCAGTAGTTTTTGTGGTCAGTAATTATGTATTATGAAATATGACTGTAAATATGACCTTAAGTCCTGACAATATACAAAAACAAACGTGTGTGTGTCTGTGAGTCGGAGGGGTGGAGAGGTACACTGGGTTCTCTGTGAGGCTGAGGTCACTTCTGACCTCCACTGCAAACAAGCCCTCATCATCTGAGCCCTGAGCATGCGTGCCAACATGAGCAGTCATGAATGATGTGTGTGTGTGTGTGTGTGTGTGTGTGCGTGTGTGTGTGAGATTTTCCACTGCCATGCCTGTTCCTATTTGCGCCTGTACATGCCCATGTTCGTAAACACACGTTGGGCTATTTGCACTTGCCGTATAGCTGTCCCTCGAGAGGAACAGGAGAGGGGGCTCAGGGAGTAAATAAATCAACAAATAAACAAACCGCATAATCAGGTCTGCCAGTCTGAGGAGGTGAAGGCAGGAAAATATTTTTCACAGGCTTTGTCTGCTATCTGGCTGCGGAGATTGGAAGTGTTATTAATAGGGAAAACTGCAGCACCATAAAAAGACAGAGGAGGAAAAATGTAATTTGGACAAATGTCACCGATTTCTCCAGCCCTTAACAACCATCAGGTCATAAGTCACTGCCAAAGATCAATGAATGTTCTGTCTCATAGCAATTTAACCCTAAGTATACAGCATCTAAAATTCCAAAACACTGTCTTTAAGGCAGAAGCACGGTGTCTCTCAGTGTACCTTAGCAATCCGCTACTGCTGCATAAAAGTAAACACATAAAATGTACAGTATGTGACATCAATATCAAATTCACACTGATAATGGTAGTCGATCCAAAGACAAATTCTAATAACCTGCTACTAAAGCTCACATTACTGACAAACTCACACATTTAAACTGGAAATCTGCGAGTTTTGGAGACAAATTTGGAGATGATGTTGCTCCATATACAGTAAATTTATTATCAACTGATCGGCTTCTTCTTACATTCATTTTGTAACAAGCTGAAAAAAGACTAGTTATCACTTGCCAATATAGAATGTGAACACTAGCAAAATAAGATCATTAGACAATGAATTATATAGTATATCTATATAAGGGTTAACCTGAACACCAGCAGTTATTCTTGAATCCAGCTTCCTGTACGTCATCTGTCTCACAAATGAAGACCGAACAATGACCTTGTGACAGAGCTGCAGCTGAAGCAAATACTCTGCTGTAATTATGGAGTTTTTTGAGTTTAAAATAGAAAGGATCAAGAAAAAAGTTCCAAAAAAAGAAAATGGATCAGATTGCCTCTTTAATACAACAAAAGCTGATCCTGCTTTGGCCTAGATTAGTCTTCTATTGTGTAGTTTTCATTCAGAAGCAATTTGTGACAAACAACAACGTCACACCTCAGAATCTGCCCAGGAATGTATGACATAGACGCCACACATTCTGAGTGGGCTAATGAGGAATATTATTACTATTATTACTACTGTTCCACATCATTCAGAACAGATTTCCTGTGTGCAGTGTGAGCTGAGTGTGGCTAATTTCTTCAAGTCTTAGAGCAGATTACAGCATTGCAGAGGCATAAATGCGCATCACTTCTGCATGTCTATGACAATACTTAAAACAATGATGAACACAAGGGCCAAATATATCATTAGCTGCCAAACAGTTTGTTGCTGTTTCCAATGACACATCAGATCAATCAATCAACAGCCCCTTTATTAGTCTGTTACTGGATAAACACATATCCCTTAACCACCATTTAATTACCTTTAATATGGTTCACACAATATGAAGATATGGGACCAGATATATACTCCATATGTGTTATAGCTATACAGCACTTGTTTACATGCTAATACACATTTTAGCAGCTAAAATACCTAGTGGTTCTTATTGTTTCTGGAAGGTAGTTGTCATCTTTTGAGCTATTAGAAGTACATCTGTTTGATTTCAGCCTATAGCCAACACACATTTTTTTAACTTCACAAGCAGCAGAACTTTTTTTTAAAGAAGCACAGATTTGTCAAAATAATTCAGAGTGGGCTTCTTTAAAGACAGGTGTAGGAATGGTTAAAGACATCAACATAACCATAATAAGAACTTACTGTATTAATATTATCAGTATCTCTAGCAAAAAAAGTACACACACTTATAGTAGCATGGTGAATATATTTTTCTCAGGTGCTGTTGCATTGTACTGTACAGAATATGTACTGTGAACTACAGCTCTGGAAAAAAATAAGAGACCACTCAATGATGATTTTTGTCCTCGATTTTACCATATTGAAACCCTTTATAATTAAGAGGAAGATGGATGATCACATCCATCAAACCAAGCTGAACTTCTTGAATTTGTGCACCAGGAGTGGCATAAACTTGCAGTGTGTAAGACTGGTGGAGGAGAACATGCCAAAGTGCATGAAAACTGTAATTCAAAAACAGGGTTATTCCACCAAATATTGATTTCTGAATGCTCTAAATGATAATATTTTTATTTGGAATTTGGGATATATGTTGTCAGTAATTTATAGAATAAAACAACTATGTTCATTTTACTCAAATAAATAGCAAAATCAAAGAAACTGAATCAGAAACTGAGGTGATCTCTTCATTTTTTTTCCAGAACTGTATTATGTAATAGTAAGAACTGTCCATGTCCTTCCCTAAATATAACTCTTACCCTGACCACAATGCCTCAAAACATTTTTACAGTTATCAGGGCTTATTGTCTCCCCACACGCCCCACATACACATCACACAAAAGAAAACACATTCATCATAAAGTCTTGCATCGGCAGCTGAAAATCAACACTGCTGGCCTTTTTTAGGGGCACAGTGGGTAAATGCATTCTAGCACACTTTTTTATGTTGCTATTAACATGGCCACAAAGGGGCCACGTTGGGCCGTTTGGGCACGAAGAGGCCCTCCATCCCGGAATGCAGCGGCCCTTCAGCAAAAGGCCTCCAGGCCGGCCTGGCTGTAGGAGTTTCCAAGCATTCATATAAAATTGATAATGGGATGTGTACGCAGCAGGAATGGAAAAATTGGAGGTGCCTTACGAGGTCTCCACATTCCTACCTCCCTCCTGGAGCAGGCACGCATGCCCTACATCTGCTCCAGCTCTGGGAGGTGTGTGTTTGTGTGTGTGCGCGCGTTAGGGATATGGAACACTTTTATATGCCTTGTATACTCTCAAGGTTACTTCACAAGCAGACTGCTGATGTTTTCCCAGCATATACTCCAGAGTTCAGAGTTCAGAGTAACACAGACATCAGGGAGGAACTGACTGGATTATAGCGAATCCACATGACTTTCTGTTTACCTTCTTTTAGGTATAATTATGTTGATGTAATACATATTATTCCTTATTTAAATAATGGTTGCTGGACATTGATCCAAAGTTACATTAAGATCTTATGGTACAACCTGTGCATATGTATACAGTACAGGTGTGTGTGTGTGTGTGTAGATATATGCTCCAACATACTCCCACTTTCTTCTGCTGTATACTACGCACCCATGTGTTTAACAAGCAACTTGTGCCACACTATAAAAAAATCATTCTCAACTACAGTGATTTAATCTTGTTTGTATGGAGTCTATCAATATGATGACTGGAGTTTATAAACTGAAGTTTATCACACTCATTGCTGTGTCTTTTTGCATGGTCTTATTTTGCTGTGACTTTGCTTCACACTTGCACAAAGGTGCTACAAAGGTTTTTTTGGACCACTGCCATACAAGAACAACTTTAAGTCACGTAAAATACCATGTATGCAAGTCATTGGGACCTTAAACATGATTTCAAGATGTTTTTGATTATTGTAACATCATGGATGAAACATGATTCTTTGGGAACTATGGCATCGCTTTAAGAACCTCATGTGACACCTTTATGTTTTAAAGAGTATGATGTGAATAGTTCTTGTCTCTGTAGAAGTGAGGTATAGCTGTGTTCTCTCCTGGTTCATGGTTGTTTCCTCTTCATTTTCTCATACTTTCAGATTTTCAGAATGTTTTTGTATTTCTTTTGCCAGTGTGTCTGGGATGTCAGACTGTGTTTAATAAACCAAAACTCCACATTTATTTCGAAGTTCTATTTGGCCTGATGTTACAGTCTCCTCCTCTGCCGAGGTGACTCTTCTAATTCCCCAAACCTGGCTGGCCTTGGCCGTTTCCACGGGTGATAAATGGCAACAGAAACCAAATAAAGATCTGGTTTCTCGCAGCAGCTGAATGGCTTCCTGCGTTGCCTTTGTTTGGCGCGCTGTTCGGGAGGCTGCAGACAGCAGACTCACTCTCTTTTTCTCTCTCACTGTCTCTCTCTCTTTGCTGGTCTCTCTGTGTGTCTCTCTCTCCCTCATCTCTGGTTTATTATCTCTGAAAAGGCAGACTGTGTGCCCTGCACTCACAGTGACCCTGCTGCATGTGGAGAGCAGCCATCTCTCACCCACTCTTTTAGACCTCAGCTCGAGCCTCGCGGCGGCTGAGGCTTTAAATACAATAGTAATTCAGAGTTTTTCGCTGTGGAGGTAAAGTAAGCACAGCTCTAATTCAGTCGCTCTTCCTTAGCTGTTGGTGAATGGTAGGTGTCTGTAAACTAAATAATACTTAAAAATCTGTAGCTTTTTTTTGCCATTTGCACCCCATGCTTACTCAATGTAAAGGCAACAATTCACTGTGGCCTGTGTGTTCCTGCTCAGTTGAGTGATTAGCCATGTCAGTCTACTATTAATGCCTCTCTGTTTCATATTCCTGTAATACATAAAATAGGTTTTTGCATATACCCCCACTGAATTTACTTTATTGGAATTCAACAAAATACTTTCACTGAATTTTGTGTATCTGTTATCTTACTTTCCTTATTTTTTACAATGACTGTCTTGATATCTATTTGATTTATTTGAAATCAATGTACGTTTGTGACTTTGTAATTATTATAATGACTAGTGTAAAAATTCTAATCTGAAGTCAGTCTTAAGGATTTGTTAGGATTGATAAGACCTGGTAAATAGAGGTGCCATATGGCTGCAGTGGCATGCTGGCATTTTTTTGCAAGGTGTGTGAGTGTGTGTGTGTGTGTGTGTTAGCTATGTCCACGTGATCCAACAGAGAAAGCTTCAGGATAAAGTGTCAGGGCGGACGGCTGTCCTCGCTGTCATGCTTGATGCAGTATGTGGTCGGACCGGATGGCAGTGTAATGAGAAGTACGATGCTAGCAGCGGTTTCTTGTTTCCTTCTCTCTGTTCACTTACACACCCCATCTCTCTCTCTCTCTTTTTCATTCTCTCTTTCTTTCTATCTCTCTCTCTACACACACACACACATACACACACCGTGTCAATGTTCACAGTTCCCTGTGGTTTTTAAATAGAGCAGCACGGCCTCATCCTGGGCGACCCATCACTCCTACCTCTACTGCTGCTCCACGACTGTTTTTTTATTTTTTTTTTCTGCTCACTCCCCCCTTTTTCTGCATTTCTTCTCTCGCTCCATCCTCCACCTGACTCAGCCGACGGCTCCTTTCCATTCAGTGTCTAAAAATACCTCCACAGCCTTCACCCTGCCTCAGCAGCTGAAAGGAAGTAAAGTCATTCTCCTTCATGCGTTTACAGCAGCACACAGGTACAATGGGGCAAACTGAGTTCAGGCTCTTTTACTCCATCTGCTGTTTCTACCAGTACTATATTAGCCCTGATGACAATGCTGGTGCAAACAATTACCTTGCCAATGTTAAAACCGGACACAAAAAAAAGTTAAGCTAAGTTTGAACTACATTTAAGGAATTCTTCACTTTAAATGTTTAAGATGTCATTTAAGATGATTGCATGATTAAGATTTTCCGTTTCCAATGAAATGCTATGTTATAAAAAAAACTTTGGAAATCAGTTCAATACTTATAACTATATAAACGTTCAGTTTTACACACATATCAATTTCAGAATATATACTGCACAATATATAGTTATCACAGAGAGTGAAAGTGTGGTGTAATTTGATGTGCCTTAGCGGCTGTTTGTTTACCAAAAGACTGACTGCATTTCTCTGTGTAAATATCACTCACATGTGACTTGAGTAGAACTGCTGAGGTACATTCATGATTAAAATAGCACAACTGAGGTAAGTTTATAATTAATGTTTAAATTCTGAGGTAGCTAGTTAACTAAATTAATGATAAGAATAGCACTGCCGAAAAAAAATCAGTAATTCAGAATTTTGTTTTGTAATTGTAAAAGGACAAATACAATTTGTAAAAAGGCAGGATTTGTAAAACTCCCGCCTTTGGCCAAATTTGGTTTCTGCCAAACATTTTTTGTTTTGATACATTGCTATACAGTATCATATTATATAATTGCGTGATTGCATTCCAACATTACAGAAAAATTTCCCTTTGCACAAGAGTTCCTATTAAAAAGCAAGTAATAAGCCATAGGTTTCATTAAGATGAAATTGAGTCACAGATGAAGCATTATCATTTAACGGCACAGACCACCTGCCTGCGTGAGTAAGCACGGTGCCGCTTTTTCCAGCCTTTAATGATCAGAGCAGCAGACTTTCCTGGAACTAAGCAAAAGACGGGTGAGAAGCAGATGGAAACCCGGCCATGCCAGAGAGCAGGAAGGTGCGACTGACCTTGATTTAAAAAAATAAATAAATCAAATCTCAGTTTGTGTAATGGCAACCCAACCACAGCAGGCAGTTGCATAAAGAGCAATGAAAGGGTATAAACTCAAATTTATATCTGATTTTCCTCTATACAGACAGCAGAGGTTATTTTGTTATTGTGACAAACAACATGTTTCCTAAGCATATCCTGAATTCACAAAATGTACCCAAAGAACTAGAAGCAACTGCGTGTTTCATCACGAAAAGCATAATCAGTGTTTAACTGAAGTGATGCACATTTTAAATAAAATCATATGAGTATGCGTCTTGAATGCCAATCTTTAACAGTGTGATACAGAGTTACACAGTAAATTTAACGCTAAGTGTTAACAAATGTACTGTGTGCAATGTAATGCATGCAGTTTTATAATTTGAATGAGCTTATCTTGCCTGGAAGGGGATGTTTGTAACTTCCACAATATCCCAAATATGGTAAATTTGACAACATGGTCACTCTCACCAGGTTTAATACCTATTAAGCTAAATTATATTGCATGGACACTTCTCTAAGTACAAGTTTTATTAAAAGTGCATGATTAGGGTTGTTTAACTGGACCTTCCCAGTAGCTCTAGAGATTTATTTAAACTGTCAGCTTTTAATAAAATCTCAGATTAACAAAATTGTAATCAGTACCGTAAAAAGACTCCTTGAATTATCATGTTATTATATTTTTGCCTTATCACCCACCTCTAGGATTAACTGTACATTAGGCAGATTGGACTGTAATTGTTTTATTGTGACTCTCCACTGTGATGAACAGGTTTTTTTCTCTGGAGGCTGCCAGGAACGTGGGTAGCCCAGGCCAGTGGAGACAGGTGGTCTCACCTGCAGTTCAGCCGTTACGCCATGGAACAAAAAATCCACCACTTTCCTGGCCTCTTTCTCTCATCTCCGCATGGAGCCCATACCCAGTTTGCCTCTCTTCTTTTCCTCCAAATCCCTCTCTCCACCACTAAAAATCTCTTTCACTTGCCAGCACTTGGCCTCTCACCTGAACACAGGCCAAGATGCCTCACCCCATGATCTGGCCTCATCCAGACAAAAGGCTGTTTTTCATTCTTCCTTTCCTTCAGAAAGATAACAGTCTATCTCTCTCATGCTGTAGTCTCAGCTGACCCGAGGCTTGGGCAAGTGTCAGTGGGCCATCTGTGATAGGGGCCCTGGAGCTCCGGTGGCAGAGGGCCACATGCTTTCCTGCCCACTTCCTGAGCTCAGCCCACACACTGGGTCTGGCCACTGTACTTGCTCCACACACACACACACACACACACACGCAGCACGGATAAAAGTACTGTATAATCTACAGTACTATTAAAAACTATCTATAGTACTATTATCATGTCATCAAGACCGTCTAGCCTGCTTCTCGTTACCAGGTCTGTCAATAATCATGCCTTGGTGTGGCAGGTGAAATTAAACTGTCAATTGAATTTGAAGTATCTTATATAAAACTAACTGGATGATCTAAAACTGTAACAAATACGTAAAAACATATTATATTTATCAGAATAATCTGCAGAACTATATGCAGCATTACCGTATTCCTAACGTTAACCTCAGTAAACAAATAGAAACATTATTGCTCAATTTTTTACTTGTTGATCCTGTAGACTCACACACACACACACACACACACACACACACACACACACACACTGTGCATGCTGTACAGTACACTAGCAGGCCAGGCTGACACCAGTGCCCTGCCCACTCCAGTTTGCCTCATGTTTACACAAGATCTCACCACTCCCTGTGTATTGCGCTACACCCAAACAGGATCTTCATACATTCACCCACAGCCGATATGAATAGCCTTAACCAATCAACAGCCATAGCTTCCACAAAAACAACGCATCATCTCTCCTCCTCCTCCATCCTTTATCTCTCCCTCCATCTCAGCTACCTGCCGGGAGAGAGGATAAGGCAGGCAGCTCTTGCCTGCTGGACCACAGCCGGCTGTTTTAGCCCTCCTTCCTGCTACAGAGCTGTCATGGGCAGGCACTCGACAGAAGGCATGAAGGGCTTAGCCCAGCGAGGGCCTGGGCATCGGACGCACTGTCTGACTGGGAGAGAGGGAAGGGGGACTGTCAGGGTCTGTCCAAGCAGCCACACACCTCCACAGTCCTCTGGCACTACACTCAGTGGCATTTGCGTCACAGCCTCCGACCAGCATAATTCTGAATGAAAGCCTTTGCACCCATACCACAGAACTGTCTGTGTTTTTTTTCCCCTATGAATCTGCTGTTATTGAAATTATAAACATACTTTTAGTAGAACAATCACATGTAATAGCGAAGGCAAATATAATTAGCATCATTAAACATTAGTATAAGTTGATTGTAGAAAAAAGGGTACTATCCTCAATCTCATCTGTGTATCATAATGACAGTTCCGATGAAAAAGAGTCGTGCTATTTTGTCTTTAGAATAACAAATGTGCTGGTTAGTTGTGACCAAAATAATACAGGCGCTTTCTGTAGACCATCTGCCTAAAGCGAGTGCAAACTAAATGGTCAAATGATTCATGTACTTGTCATGTTTCCCAGAACACTGCAGAATGTGCCTGATACACTGTTGCTTGAGTATAGGTGTTAAAACCACATGATTATTCCATAAGATTCCATAAGTTAGGTCATAAGTGGGACAGTAGAGAAAACACACTGACCAGCAGCACAGTGCACATCACATTTCCTGTTGTGCAATGTGAAAGAGGGAGTATAGAATGTGTTTCACTAGTTACATCTTCAAGATAACTACAGTCATTTATTTGTAACTAGCAGCATGTTAAATAATGTTTTAAGGATATTTGCATCCTCGTATTACAGGGCTATAAAGATGTGAAATATACGAAAAATCCAAAAAACACAGTTTTTCCACAGCAACACTCAGTAATAACACTATATAAGACATATAAGACTTTTTATTGTAGGGAGGTATTATAAATATGTTAATTATCCCTCAAACACCCAATCAGATTAATGTTACTTGCTAGAGTTCAAGCAAATTAACTGATTCTTACATTTTCTTCTTCCACCTATGCTCTACTGACCTATTCAAACCTGCCCTGGGTCAACAGAGTGAAGCAGGCTCAGCTTCAACAACCCAAAAAACCTTTTCTATTATTTTCTATCATAACTATGCACATTTTGACACGACACCTACATTCATGTTGCTTCATTCACTGTGTGGTTGAAAGATAATGTTTCAAATCTCCAGAGAGGACTACACTGAGTCAACAAAATACTAAACAAAAAAATGACGCAAAAGAAAAGTGGGTCAAACTTCCGAGAGTGTGAGTGTGTGTCAAGGAGCAGAAGAGTAATCACAACCAACAACATAACTTGGAAAGATGTAAATTAATACCTAGAATGGATTCTTGGCTGGAAACCGTGACTGTCGAACACACTGTCGAGGAGCACTGTTGAATGTTATGTGAAGTGCACTTTAGTGATCTGAAACTGAGAGTAATGGAACACATCCTCTGTTTTACCCATGACAAAATTACTACCACTGAAATTTAGAGTACCAAAGTTATTGGTTAAGAGATCCATTACAGTGGTCTATGGGAGCTACAACCACTCACACACACACACACACACACACACACACACACACACACACACACACACGTACACGTACACTCCAAGAGCATTTGGCCTAATAAAATAATAGCAACCAGAACAACAAGCAGGAGCACCCCAAAACCTGCTCTTGATTACTTCTTGTCTTACTGCCAGCACAGAACAACTAACAAAGGGAAGGGGGTCTGTATCTACATGAAGTAGATGTGGGTCAATTGTGACCTAGTAAGCATAGAGGTGGCTGTACAATTGGGACTTCCACTGCTTTTCGTAACTTCTCCTCTTCTCTGGCACACTGAGCTCCTACTTTGGTGGGAATTTGCGTTCTCCTCGCCTGGCAGGTCTGCACGTCATCCTGCCACAAGAGATTTTTGGCTGCCTGGCCACTTCTCCTCAATTTCCACACTTATTTATACTGATCAAAACAGGGTACCAACAGACAGGGGGTATATGTAAACACCTCATGTGAGAAGTCCTTGGCTGGTCTGTTAACATACACTGTCAGGTCAATAGTTGCGTTGGAGTTTGATCTGTTCCTCCTAGCAGACGTTCCTCTACCTTTGATCCCAGCGATGCATTTAGAGAAGCCAGAGCTACAGCAGCAGACAGACGCGACACACAGAGATTATGAAACGTCTGAGAATTTGTGAATGGAAAAGGCTTTACTGCGCCTAGCGGAGGAGGCAAGCTTCATTCCTCAGTTATCAGATAGGGAGTACTGACTCCTCTGTGCTGGCAAATAGAAGGAGGAGGAGGAGGAGGAGGAGGAAGAGAGTGAGGAAATAAATTATCTGCTGTGGGCTTGTCTCAAGGTCAATGTAATCTCAATGGCAGGGTTGCCCCATGCTCATGAAAGACTGTGAGTCTGTGAAAGAGGTGTCTACGAGGCTGAGCAGTTTATTGTACACATACGCATAAAAAGATAAGCAATACTATGCACTTTTGAACTGATGGCCAAACAGGGAGCCTTTGTTGATCTGCAAAGCAGAGCGATGCCCACGGGGTTCAGTGTTTCGCTGCAATCGCACACTACAGAACCTCTACCTCACATGACAAATTATTCAGCTGATGGTTGTGACAGCTGTGGGATGTTCTGATAAAGGAAAAGGTTAAAAAGGTCACAAAGCATCTTGTAAAGAGAGGGTTCTCAACTGTCTGGGGAACTGGGAATACCCTGACTTGCACAGTTTGATACATTCCCTGTCCCAACACACCTGATCAGACTCATCTGGTCATTTTCAAGCCCTTTTATGAGATGAGAAAAAGTGCAGGTTTAAATAGGATCCCTAGGAGTGAAGTTGAGAAACCCTACTGTAAATCAGCACTACATGTCTGGTACGCAAAGAGCTTATACTGAACTGAAAGTCTATGGGCTACCAGCTAACCACTCTTAGAGTCTTAGAAGTACAGCAATACATGCAATCATTAGAACAGCAAAATGAAGCAAATGCTAGAAGTGGGCTGGGGATTCAGAGCACCAGTTCTGTGAAGAGACGGAGACACTGCTCTCTGTGACAACCCACTGCAGCCTAGCCCAGCCCGCAAACTGCCTGCTTCGGCTCCTTGCCTGATAGCAAAGGCTGTCCTCTGTTGCCACTGCTTTTCCTGTCTTCCCTTCCTGTTATGCCATCCTGTCAGTTTTTCAAACACATGGGCTCAGACAGCAGCTCTCCGAGCAGTGCCTCACAGACGCTCCGAGAGGGAAGCAGAATAAGGAGGGGGAAAGAGGGAAACAAAGCAGATTTGAGTACCGACCTGGCTTTACCAGCTCCTTGGTCATCCGCTGCATTCCTCTAGGCTGAAACATCCCTCGTCCATTTTCTAGGAGGTCGCTAATACAAGCGCCAAAACGGCCATCAATCAGAAGCCACTCACTGATACAGCGTATGCTAGGAGACCTACTGATGTAAGCTAGTCACCAGAGAAAATACCCAGTCGTGACGCATATCCAGGAACAAAAATAGCACTGGGGGCCCCTAGAGGGATTATACAACAGACTACATTCAGAGGCACTTTCAGCGGCCCACTGTCTGCTCAGCTCACCTCTCTCGCTGGCTGCACACCGGGCTTTCTCACAAACAAAGTTTACATTTTCCAAAGCAAGACACGACCGCAAATAGAAGGGTCAGGAAAGAGGTAGTATTTAGGGAATGAAGCACAGACTGAGGCCGCCTTCTCCGAGCACGAGGACAGATGTGTTTAACAACGCGTTGCCTTATCAGGCCGTGCTTTAACTGCGGTCTGGCCTCGACGTCTTTGACCCGGGGATTGTCCACGGAGTGCCAAGCAGGACATAACAACACAGCAATACCTCCCTTTTCTGCAACCCCCCCCCCTCCCGCCTGCAGTGCTATAAATAGCTTACCAGGCTAATTCTTGCGAAATCCCTCTACAGATGCGCCTTCTGCTTTCTATTCCTGACTGACTGGACACTGATATGATTGACTTGCGGATCATCAGGTATGCAGGTTTGTGTAAGGGGATTAGTCCCACAAAAAAAAAAAAAAACACCCAACTTGGTTGTGTTAGTGACATGGAGATGTGTGGCACTTCAACAACAGAATCAGTTAGATAAACAGAGAAAATGTTGGAGAGGATGTTTTTTTCAATAAAATAAGACAATACTGTCTCCTCATTAACATCATGCATATCTGTTCCTGGTGGTCACAGTGCTGTATAACTCAAAGTAGCTAATTTGAATTCACTAAACATATGTGACCTTTGCTGATGGTCTTTGAACCCAGCTTAGGATTCAGCTACTCCCCACTGAATTGCCAGCAAAGATTCAGAAAAGGCGTACACAACAAAACAAATAACTCAGAGCTGACCCTGTAAAGCTCCCATTCACTCTTTAAACAAGTCTTACTGTAAACAATACCCGAAGGGATAGGGGTGCTACAAATAAGCATGTGATTCCTGATCCCTGCAGAGCAACCTTATGCTATTATGGTATACACTGCTGAAAGACACCTTAGAAACAAGATCCATTGGAAATAAGGGAAACCATTTGTATTATGAGTGTATTATTGCTTTTTAAGAAAGCTTCTGTTAGAAGAACAATAAATGGCTCATGGAGAGGTTCACTCTTAAAATGCTTCTGACCAATAAAAGAACTGTTGGTTCTGTAATGAATAGGGATCCTGAGTAATATGAAAAACATTATAAACTTTAAAGAACATGCATGCAATATAGAGTGAGATATACATTTTCCTAGAAACTTTATACTACAAGAATTGTGTTTAAAATGTTAACAATTTCCTTCACATGCCTCATTTACAAAAGTGGTTCTCTAAAGAAGTATCAATTGAATCACTTGTTGTTAAGGAAATCAAACATGGTTCTCCTTTTTTAACACTATCCAGCATAGGTAATTACTCTGCTTACACACACACATTACACCTAGAAAACTGTGACTCAGGACCAGAATTAAAAAACACTGTTCTTCGTCTCTGTGTAAAGTGCTCTGCATTTTTAAACGTTTGGTAAGATTTTTTTCTGTGAGAGAAATCTGACAGCACTTCTGTATTTTGAGTGTGGTATTAAGTAGAATGACATAATAAAGCTTAAGACAATAGCTGTGTTCAGGATTCATGTAGTTGCGTCCTTCAAAATTACAGTGAAAGTCAGCTGCATTTCTCAGCTGTATACAAAGGGTCCTTCTCTTTGGAAAAGCTTTCTATGACTTTTCCAATCAGCCGAGAAATACAAGCCACCCAGAACACAGACTTTTATCTTCTTTTATTTTTCTGCCAATCCAAGAAAAAGGCATTTGATACAGGTCTTCTATACTAGGCGGTATGAGGTATATATTTTCTACATTTAGTGTATGAACACCTTTACTGTGAACAATGTAAGAGGACTATCTGCTTTAAATGTTGAGTAGTAGCTGTGAGAGCTGCTCTCTGCCATGTTGCCCTGCTCTTTTGTCTCCTCAACATACTCCACCAATCAATTATTCATCTGCTAACCATGGGCCCATGGAAACACATGCAAACTCACCCCAATACAGCCAGGAAGCAATGCATAATAGCAAATGTACAGTACTTTGAAGCTTTGCAGGGGTCACATGATTAATATTTCATTACCATGCAGATATGCGAATGCCCTCTGTCTAAAAATGGTTTCTATGGTTTCAAAATGTTTCTTCTGCATGTGGGTGTAATTGTAATTGTATCGGTTGCTATCTGTGACCCAACTCAGGCTGAGATATACCAGCAGAGCTAAAAGCAACAGAGGCCACGGGGTAAAATCTACAAACCTAATTCACCATGGAGATTTAACTTTTAGGCTTTGTACTACTACAAAAATCCCACATGTTAAGCCTTATTTTTTCCATAGATTCACACTGAGCCTTGCCAGGTAAATGGCTCTATAGTGAACTACTTTCATGTCTTATACCCACAACATGTGCCATATCTAATTACTGTGTTATTATCGTATTTTTTGGACTATAATGCGCATCGAATTATAAGGGCACAACCAATAAACATATATTTTTTGGTCTATTTTTATACATAAGGTGCACCGATTTATAAGGTGCATTATTTAACACTAATAAAGAACAGAGGGTGTTGCCATGTTTTCCTTCTAATTGCCTTCTAACCCAGGGGTGAGAGCTGTAAAGCTAAGCTAAATAAACATACCTGTAATTCTTAAAAAAAAAAATCAGTAAAAATCAAACGAGCGCTGAATGTTAATCTAAATAAAGCACTTCTGTTTACTTACAGTAAGCTTAGATTTCCAGATTTCCTCTAAGGCATTAGCATTAGCAGCTAACCGCCAGTGGTTTGCAGCAAATGCCGTCTGACAGCACTACACTGTGGAAGTGAGTATGCCGGTAACTGAGGGTTACAGTAAGCCAGGGCGCTATTAGCTAGCAGTTCGTCTCAACGCACAGGCTACAGTCTGATATACTCGCTTCTGCACAGCAAAAGAGTTTGTGTTTAGAACGGTTAGCAGCTAATGCTAATGCTGCTTCAGTCTTGGTACTGGGGAAATTGCACTGAAACTGTATAACGGAAAATTGAAGGATTTTAAGTGTGTCTTATAGTGCGGAAAATACGGTACTCAATACACAAAACTCTTCACAGATAATATTTTTTTGTAAACACAATAAGAGGTGTGCTGTAAATGTTTAAGCCAGATCAGGGCTTATACCCTGTAAAACAATGAATTTATTTGGAAAAAGTTTGATGTGTGTAGGTATATAAACTATAGGGTTGTGTATCGGCAAGAACTTGGCGATATGATATGCATTCATACTTTGTGTCTTAAGATTTTGGATGCTGTTGGAAACTCATCCATGTCTCGGTAGCATCCTCAGCAGCCAGGCTGAATGTAGGTGTTGGACCTTAAAACAAAAGTGTGCTGACTGATCACTTTAATGACCAAGGAGTAAACTTGGGCTCACGCCAGAACCTAGGGTGCTCCTCTTGCCAGCAGGGAGTGGTGAAAATAACACTGGGGAAATAAAGGATCCTCCATTCCACCCTCCCTCACCTTCCTCCAGTCTCTAGTGTATCTTCTGCTTACCTCACCAAACCTCCAGCTGGGATTTGCCTCTACTTTCCCCTCTGCTCAGGACTTCCAGTGCTAATGATAAATCAACACTGGCAGCCACCTTTATAACAACTCCTTATCAGAGTCCTCCTGTTACCATTGCAATGTTTTTATTCCCATCACAAACGGCATTAATGTTTAAGTCTAATTGCCGTCCTTGTTTTACACAGTACCAATGATTAGAAGTAATGCCATTATCATTACAATGACTGCTACCTGCAGTTAGGCGATTAATATGCTGATAAACAGGCCGGCTTGGACTCACAGCTTCTGCCTCTCATATATTCACCATGTATTAAGCCATGGATAAAATGGATCCTTTACAGACGGCCTTTTTAAAGAGGATTAAAGTTGAGAACAGAGCAGTTTAATCTTCATGTTCTCCAGGGCGTTTTCAGCCCAGGCGTTTTCTCATCACAGGTCAGCGTTTCATTTCTGGAGGCTAAACGCGAAATAAGTGCCCAAAGTGTGTACTGGGTACTAAGCCAAGGTCAAACGCTAATCCAAGTATGACACTGCGTTCTTCGACACAGCTGCTTGTTGATGGGCCCTGTGTAATAGACCTAACAGCTCTTGTAGCAAACAGACTGGATGTTAATTGGGGCCTTTTAATCCCCCTCCAGTACATCTTTACTGCATCAATATTTAATCTTAAGTATTGCTGGAAGTATTATATTCCCTCTGAGGTGCACGAGAAAAGATGGAAGAAAAAAACTTCTGATATCTTTATTAAAGTGGTTTCGTATTAATACTGAATAATTAAACATTTCTGGGCAGCAAAGCACTTGCATCATGCAACTTCTGGAAATGTATTCTTTTGAACCTATTTAGGGAGCCTTGTTTTTTGTAACTGACAGGCTAGAAGTTAAAAGCAATTCAATGCCCTGGTTGGCATGTGAAAGTCATCCATTCTATAGTGTCATGACTGTGGAAATCATAAAGTCAAATTTAAATCCAGACAGGTCAGCAAATTTGAAGTAGAGTTCAGACTCTACTCTTTCTTGTGGTTTTCTTTGGTAAGGTATGTTTTCCTACAATGACAACATATATATATATATATATATATTTATATATATATTTAAGGCGTTTGTAGTGAATACGGTGGTTAGGGAACAACCATGACAGCGATATGCGCAGGGAAACAAGTGGAGCAGAGCAAATTGAAAAATGGTTTTCACCAGATTCCCCTTAGGTGCATGAAGAGGAAAAAGAAAGGGAGGGAGGGAGAGAGAGAGAGAGAGAGGAAGAGAGAGAGGGAGACAGAGAGAGAGAACACACATGCTCAGAGTAACACACACTCTCATGTATAACGTGGAAACACGACGGGGGCAGACACAGGTTAGATTATTTATCTGTAATCCAGAACATATCACACAATTCACCACAAATTAACTCAATTTTACCACAACATACCTGTTCTCCTCATTCTCTTAGATACGATAATTCAGAAGCAAATGTACGTGCAAACAGATCTACCACACTACCACTCTCCTCCAAACAAACATCAGACTGAATCAAATGAAGTAAATTAACTGAGAGAAGACTGGGCTGGTGCCGCTGGTAAGAGAGGCAGAGAAACTTTCAAACTCACTGCCAATATTTACTCTTGTTTTATTCCCTTTTGGTCACTGATATTTTTTGAGACATGACAAGGCTTTTTAAGCTGTGTAGCAGCTGAGGTTTAGCTGAACCAGCCCTGCTTGCTAGCTTGCATGCTGCAGCACTGATCACTGGCTGTTGTGTACACAGATACCGTGACGCACTGCACAGTCCAAATAGGGACATACTGGCTGAAATGCAGCTGACAAGAGCTGCCAGTGCTTTAACTCAGCATGTTTCTTTATATCTGATGATACATCCTGATCATTTTATCATTTATTACTGAAAACATAATCCTTATTGGTCCTTTAAATACTAGATGCAAGCCTGTGTATCTTATGCTTGCACAAATGGAACACACCTGAATAATCATAAACACCACACACACACACCACTATTGATAGTACAGCAATATGAGTGGGAATATATAAAAATTACTTTTATTTCAACACGGTGGAATCAGAATGTATGCAATTACTCTTAAATTAAAGTCTTAAATAATGTCTAATAACTTCAATAATGTCTGACCGATCTAAATTAAATAGTGTAGCAGAGAGGTTTTAAAGAGATTTTTTCTTTGTCCTACACATTATGGAGGGCACTGTATAGATGATTAAAAAATAATAAAAAATAATATCTCCTTACATGCAAAACAACAGCAAACAAAGGTAGCTTACAACATAGAATTGTTTTGTTATGGAAATTAGTGCCAAGTGCCCTAGAGAGGGTGTCATTTGTTTGTGACAACTCGCTTTGCCCCCTGACAGACGAGCAGCGTTTTCTTGTCATGAAATTGACCTTTTGGCCCAAGCAAGTCTAACGCCATGGGCTATTCTACCAGCAGACCCCGGAGGAAGCTGTGGGGGGGTGTTGACATCCAATGGCTGCAAGCAAGCGCTGGAGAAAACAGTCACTCTCCAGCCACTCCAAAACAAACAGGCTCTCATGCGAGCAGTGCACAATTGCTCATCGGAGTGCAAGGCAGCGACTCGCACTCTCTGTGCCATCAGGGAACCCACTTTTGCCTGTTACACAACCGCCAGAGCCGTGTTTTCCTCTCCGAACCACTCCCCACCCCAGCAGCTGTCTCTCATTTCATCCATAGGAGTGGAAAAAAGAGGGTAAAAGAATACATTCTCGGGTATCCCCCCTTGCAGAGTACTCCCCCTTACCCTACTCTAATTCTCATCATTCCACTGGCTCTCATGTTGCCCTGTGGCACCTGTTACTTCAGAGGCAGTAGGAGTTAGGAGTTGTTTAGCTACTGGCTATTTTGTTGTGTTTTAATCACTAATAGTCATATTTTTTATTCAGCTATACTTCCAAAAGTCTAAAATCACTATTCAAAATTCGATTTTGTTTCTAATATGCAATGACTCTAAGGTAACTAAGAATAGGAAAATTTGGATAATTTGGAAAAAATGTCCTCCAATGCATCACACTAAGAGACCCTGTTGCACCATTAGTGGTAAATCATAAAGATGTATAACACAGGTGAAGGTGTATAACATATACTGCTCTAGATAAACAGCTGACAATGTTGGTGAAGGGTTCTCTTACACAAGAGTATTACCTGAAGTGGTTATGAATACACAGCCTGATGTCTGAGACACAGTTTTACCATAGTTTTAAGATATATTTTTGGCTTATTGAATTTGGGAGTAAAGGTACTGTATATGTCTGGTACTGGAAGTCATATGACATCTAAGTTTAAAAGTGTTTTTTTTTTTAATAAATGAAATGGCTATGTCTGTGTTGAAACAACATGGCCTCCGTTTCCTCTACACCGTTTAGCATTAAACCTAAAATCACTCTCACCCACTTAATTATGCCGAAGGTTTGATAACAAGTGTATTATCTGTATATTTACAATGCATTGTTTAATTTGATATCACTTTTAAATGAAAAAAAAATTCTGTCTGACAGATATGAATTATTTTACTAATTAACAGCATCAAAATGGACTTGAATTTACAGAACTAAAACAGTATTTAAATACCAAATCTGAAGTGATTTATTTAAGCAATTTGTTTAGCTTGTATCACCTTGATTTGTAAAGCAAGTCAAAGTTCAAGTAAGCATTCTGTCCATAGAGATTGTGGGTGGGGGGTTGAACACAAATTCCATGCTCCACACTCCTCCAGCTCCCCACACCAGTGTTGGCTTACAGCAATGGGCCAGACAAGCAGGACCAATTTTAGCCCTGGCTCTGAGTCAGATCAACCGGCCCATGCCGGGAACGAGCTCCACCAGGGGCTTCCCAAACAGAAGACCCCCTGTTGCAGTTAATGCCCCAGCAAGTCCTCTAGCCTTAAAGCACGTGGCTGCACAGGTGACTCCTACACTGCCGAGCCTCAGGGGGCATAACAAGTGCCTCTCTGCTGGAGTGCAACACTGACCGAGTCCAGCTTGAATGCTGCCTCTCATTCTCTGCGACAGACACAAAGCAGCGACAGAGCAGCCAGAGGACTGGGACATATAAAAATGACCTTATATTAGGGTAATTTAACAAATTATATTTTTCCACTTCCAAACAATTACAGCAAATAGAACACGGGCGGAAGAAATTAGCTCAACTGCGTCTTGTTGTCAAGTCATGTTCTCAGACACAGATGACCGAATGGAAACGTTCAGCTACACCATTTTAACAGCATATTAGCATTACTTCAACTAAGCAGTTCTTGAGTTCTGGTGTTCACTTGTTATTTTTCTTGTGTATGTGATTAAGAATGTTCCTGTTTTAAGAAAAAAAAAAGAACAGTTGCTTCAGTCTGATGTATGATTTGAATGTTGTAAAAAAGAGAGGACTGCTTGAACACGCTTTGAAATAGTTCTTTAGAGCACAAATATGGCCTGTGTCCTTGGAGAGGGTAACATATGCAAGGCTTTGCAGCCATGAATTTGCATTCGGCGAGGGAGGTTGGACCTTAAACACTTAATCCTGGACGCGTACTGAAGGACACTGTCTGACCCATTCTAAAAATATGGTGGACTGCCCCATGGACTTCCCCGCCATCTCATGCAGCTCCGGAAAGTTCCCTCAATAACCAGCTAAGCCTGTCTGCAGTCTATAAATCTGTACCATATTTGCCATATTGTGAGAGTGAGGAACTGTGGGACGAAATTGGTGATACAGATTCAGAAACATAAATAGAGAACTAGAGAAAATTAGATTGTATGAGCATTACAAAGCAAGAAAACACTATGTTATAAATGCAGCTAAATTAATAAAATGAATGCAGATATTGTAGTGCAGTGGACCTGCATCACTTACACATGCTATACATGAAAAGGTCCACTAACAAGATCTCATACAATTTGTTAGTACATGATTAAAGCACCCCAAGATATTTATAACACTAGCTTAATATTTTATAAATATTTTATGATTCATACAACGCCCCCCGTCCAAATAGAGGTGTTGTTTCGTCGTTTTTTGCTGAGTTTTTGCAGATACAATTACACTAGCTGTTTTGTAATATTTTCTGTTGTTTTTGGGGTTAGTAATTTGTGCACGTGTATGAGGGCCAAACTATATTTAGTACATACTTTTCTTTTATTCACATATGTATAAATTCCTCAAGACCACGCTGGGCCTACACATGAACATCAATAAATATGCAATCAAATGTAAAATATATATCATGAAATACCCCTCAGATCTAAACATCAGTTTCAAAGCATCTGCAATGATTGCAATCAATCACCCTGCCACAACGAATGCCTGAACAAAAAAAAGCCACTTGCTATAAACACATGACGACAAACAAATATTGCCCAGAAAAGTGCCCGTTACCTCCAGCTGGATGATTTGTTCCAGGTTTAATGGTTCTGTAAGCAGAGACTGGCAAACATGGACACTTTGCCAGGGGGAATAAACAAGGCACTGTCAGCGAGCTGCACTACAGTAGATCTCAGTGGAAATGCGATCCTCTCACACAGCAGTGTCCTGGTCACAAGTTCTCCCCCAGAGCGCCCTGCCAGATTCCACAACAAGTCCTGCAGCTCCACAACCTTAGGCTTCCCGGAGGCCTACAAGTCCATCTGGCACCATTAGGGAAGATCCAGAATCAGCTTGGTCAATGCCACAAACCATTATGGCTGACTCAATTTAAGTGCTGTGTAAAAGACTTCCTATTTTTTCAGATCTTATTTAATTATAGCTTTATAAGTGGTTTAACCCTAAAGATGATTTTTTACTTTTACAGATCATGCTTTATTAAAAATAATA
The DNA here is from genome assembly GCF_023375975.1 of Astyanax mexicanus. Lineage (NCBI taxonomy): Eukaryota > Metazoa > Chordata > Actinopteri > Characiformes > Acestrorhamphidae > Astyanax > Astyanax mexicanus. Next base: position 57,381,713 of record NC_064408.1, read on the forward strand.
ATACAATTATTATTTGTTTGCAAGAACCGAGTTCATTTCAGTCTGTACCTTATCTTTATTTCTTCCTGTTGACAACGACCAGTAATTCAATTGTGGATACTGCTTTTGCTCCAAATCATGATTATTCAGCCGATTTTTAATATATGGACTACATGGGATAAGAAGAGCTGTCACTTTTATGGAAAAAATCAGCATTTTGTCTTGACTGTGATAATTATCAATTAATGATTCATTTTCACAAGAACAGACTGTATGCAAACTACCATAAAAAATTCTTCAATAATAGAATACTCTTTAATAAAACTAGGTATTTTAATAAAAATTGGTAACTATATAACTTACATATTATTTTTTTGCAGTACTGGATTACTTTATTATAAATTGTAAAATTATGTAAAACATCTAAATAATTATGAGCAATTGAAATTAATCTTATTCAAAAAAAAAAATTACAAAGCAGAAGCGCTTAAGGAATTATGGAATCATGTATTGTGTGCTTGTACACCGGCGCTGTAGTCGCATTGAAACAAGCTGTAATTACCCCACAGGCTACTGTACTCAGTGTCACCCGATGCACGAAGTAAAGACATTTAAGTGACTGAGTTACCTTGTGCCTTTCATTTGACTCTGCCACGCATTTCCCATCCACACCCAAAGACTCCTTTCTGTAGCATCCAACTGAAATATGCATCGTATTATATAACTCATTATATAATGCACCCATTGCCTGATGTGTGCAACAGCTAATTAAGTGCTGCTCAGCGTGCAACAACAGAGAAAAGGAGGGCTGCTAAATTTAGGTCCTTTCCCCAAGCCCATCCACAGAGCGGGGGCACTGGGGGAACAGCAGGAAGCTGTCGGAATGGGCTTCCATTTGCAGATCTACATCCGTCTGACATCAGGTAGTAGAGAAAAAGACCAGTGGAAGAGGATGATTATAGTAAATATTTTTTAATATTTAATTATAAAATATATGTAAAATGTTTTAGCTACTATTAAATATCTCTCTTTATGTCTCACTGAACCAAGTCAACAAACAAAAGTGCAGATTTTAAACTTTTGATCTACAGTGGTTGGACAATGAAACTGAAAGACCTGGTTTTAGACCACAATCATTTATTGTCCCAACGGACAGTTCTGGTGGAAACAGGATGAGGTGTTGAGGTGTTTTTTTGGATACAATCCGGGTTAGCACCCAAACATCCCTTTCAGACAGCTTCCTCTTGCGTCCACAGTTAATCCTGTTGGATGTGGTTGGTCCTTCTTGGTGGTATGCTGACATTACCCTGGATACCGCGGCTCTTGATGCATCACAAAGACTTGCTGTCTTGGTCACAGATGCTCCAGCAAGACGTGCACCAACAATTTGTCCTCTTTTGAACTCTGGTATGTCACCCATAATGTTGTGTTTTGCAATATTTTGAGCAAAACTGTGCTCTTACCCTGCTAGTTGAACCTTCACACTCTGCTCTTACTGCTGCAATGTGCAATTAATGAAGATTGGCCACCAGGCTGCTCCAATTTAGTCATGAAACCTCCCACACTAAAATGACCAACCCCTGTATGCAATTGCAGGACTATTTCTAATTGTACGATACAATGTTTTGGTAATTATTTTGATAAATAATTTTTAAGACCCATTTTAGAAGCAATGATTTTTTTTTATTATTAAGAACATTTACAAATTTTATAAATATCCAATATACAACACAAATTAAATCAATACACTGTTTTTAAACATTATTAATGGGCTCTCCTCAGATAACGAATCATGATTTTACCACACAGATCGGGCTATTTTTGGAAAAAAGCAAAAGTGATTATTTTGAGGTGTCATGAATAAATGGTGTAAAAGAATACAGCAACAGCATATATGTATTACACACTTTTGGTTTAACTTAAGTGCTTTACATATGTGCTACTTTACATATGGACCATTATTCCATTATTGATGTTTTAATCATTTAATCAACTCTTTTCCATTACATTACATTAAATTACATTACATTACATTTGGCAGACACTTTTGTCCAAAGCGACCTATAACAAAGATGTGCATTCAGTAATAGAGTAATAGAAGTTTTTAGATAGGGCCAAAGTGAAATAGTGGGATAGAGGTTTGTTAGAGGTGTTGAGAGAGTAAGTGCTCTTTGAAGAGCTCTGTCATCAGAAGTTTCTTAAAGATAGAGGTCGCTGAGAGGTTTAGTAAGAATTAAACATGAATGTCAGCAATTTTTTTTCTAAAGATGTGAAGAGGGTCCTTCCGAACACTGTTCGCTACCACTCTCTGCTTTGTATCATCAACAAATAATTCAGTAGTGAGTTTAATTCTCACTAAGAGGAACCAGCAAGTTTTTCAGGATAATTCTGCTCTTCTTGTTCAATAACCTGAGCGAACTAGTTACAAACCTGTACACATCTAATTAATTAAAATAATTATTATTACAGTTTCCTTCTCTTCCTGCTGATACAGTGATTTATATAAACAACCCATCTATAATTCTCCTGTGAGTATTTTCTATTAGTGCTGTTTTCAGCCCAAATATATTCACCCACTGGTTTATATGGCTTGCTAGTTTTAATTATAAATGTACATTCAATAGAGGTGTCACGATTTTGATATTTTAACAAAATCGATCGAAATTATGTCATGGTCTCGAGCCTCAATCAATCAATCAACCTTTATTTTAAACTACATTTAAAGTACATTGAGGGTGACCCTCATTTTCAATGTAACCGAGCAAAGCCTCAAAGTCAAAAAGAGGATTGACGCGTGCTACGCAATGGAGCAGCACACTGTAGCCGCATTGTGACTGGTCAAAGAGCAGCCCTTTCTCCAGAGAATGTGGACATTCTCATCTTCTTAAAGAAAAACATAACAAAAATATAAAAATAACAGTTGTTTTGTCTAGTCTCAAATATGTTAATAGTTGTGGTACCTTAAGGAGCATCTTTCTCTCAGATAAAGTTAATAATATATCTTTGTTAAAGAACAAAATAATTCATGCTTAACTGTTATAGTAGGATAGAGTTCAGTTTGTTAAGGCTCTAATTGTTCTATTATTTTGTACATGACTGTTGTATGTATGCTGTATTTTTTTTTTAATTTATTTTATGTTTCACGTTGCTGTTTTAATAGTGCAAACTACTGCTACCAAAAAAAAGCCACTAGGTGGCATTACATATATATCTTAATTAAAGTATTTAAATTTGACCATTAGTGCCTTATGTGGTGTATTACAGATCGCTTGTTTCACTTTGCACCACTTATATCAAGCCCACCTTTTGAAATAAGCCTCTCTGCTGTAAAAAAAAAAAAAAAAAAAAGAAAATCGAGAATCGAATCGAATCGTGACCCTAAAATCAGAAATAAAATAAAATTGAGGATTTAGAGAATCATGACACCCCTAACAAATAAAGCAGCAACAACTCGTCTAAATAGACCTGTAAAACCAGCCTACACAAACCAGGTCATGACTCTACATGTTCAGAGGACAGTTTAGCAACAGAGCTAATAAACTGAGCTATCGCTGCAACACCGGGATTATGCTGCAACAACAGTTTAGCTCCAGGTTTGTTAGCTCCAGGGTGCTTGGGGGCTAAAGTCATGCATGGTACAGTGGTTTTGTGTTTATTGAAAATTATCAAACTGTTGGACATTAACTCTCTATGACTACCGTAAACCAACATTGATAGCTCAGCCAGTACTCGTCCTGGAGGTACCCTGACCTGTACATTTTAGGGCCTCAGCTCAGTGGGCAGCACAGGGTCCTTTATGTGAACTATGTAGATACCCTGAGCCGATAAAACTCTCCCACAAGCAGCAGGAGACTCAATTCCAGATCATGACTCCCTAATCTCTCTCCTCAGCACAGTGCAATTCAACCAAACAAATCCCATTTGACATCCTGTTTTCCCACTGGAGCACAAATAGCCTCTAAACATTCATGGTGGTCAAGGCCTACAGCTCTATTTTTGTCACTTGTTGCAACTGACTTATCATAGTCTGCCCAAAATAAATCTTATTTCATAGCAAAGCTTGAGAGTTTGGTCTTTTTTCAGAAAAAGGGCAAAAAATCTTTTATACCTAATGAGAATTTGTAACATGCAATTCAGCTTTTTTTTTTTTTAGCAATTTTGCTGTTGCTAGTTTGAAAAAAAAAGAACTTACACCATGTTATCATAGATCAGTTCCATAAATAGATATACTGGACATCATCAATGTGACATTTCACATGCATTAATTACATACATACATTGTTGAATTACAGTCTGCTGTAAGATTATCTTTTTGGCAAAAACTTGTGCGCTACAAAATTAGGTTAAATTATGTTTCTGATACTGTTATGTAAAGCCTGCCTAACCAGCAATCAACTGCTTTAAAAAAATGCATTTGTAGTCAGAGCATACATGGGTCATTAAGTGTGGTCGGTCACATGTCAGTTTCAGGCCCTTTTGCATGCTGCCTTGCCCAGACTGATCGGCCCACAGCCCTGCTTAACCACTGACCACAAGCCTTCAGACAGTCCCTAAATAAAGGTCTGCATAATTTCAGCAATTTCTGACAGGATTATGGTCTCGTGCTTCGGAATTCACTGCTTCAATATTTATCCATCCCACCAATGTGCCAGAGCAGCTTTTTGGACATTAACGGAGGAATGGAAAATAGAGTTAAATAGAGTTAAAATTACACAATTGAACTGGCACATTAGACCTCAGGACCAAAAAATTAGTCCCAGAGGGGATCCCTCTACCCCACCCCACCCCGTGATGCGCAGCCTGGTCTGTCCCAGCTGGCTGTCTCATCAGTCCAATGTGGGCCAGCTTGTACAGACTGGGGCTGCACGTCACGCCACGGGGCATAAAAAAAAAAACCCGCCTCAGCCATTACTCGGGGAGAGACACTATAGGCAACAAGGACCTAAAGATTACAGTAAAGCGACTAGAGCCCCACTGGCTGGTTTTGGTGTGATGGAGGGCGTTTTACAGATTTGGTTTGAGTTCATTCACTCCCTGTGTCTGTGTCTCTCTGTGCTTCTGGGTCACTGTGGCCACGCCCCTATCCCCAGGGACGCAGTCACATTACATAAAATAGATCATGGAATGGAAAGACTTTCCATTTAATACTATACAATGGCAATTTTTCAGGAAAACATGAAACATACTTTTAACAGTAAGATGTTCAGATCATGACAATGCTTTGGTTATCAGATAATATCAAAATAAATTTAATTTAAAGCTATTGAAATAATTCACAATAGTATTCATAGATTTTTGGTTGTGGGTAAAAAAACGGCTGGGTAATATGCCCTTAAAATAACAAAACAAATGCACAATAGACTGCTTTCAAGACATACTGCAATTATCACAATATGGAATATTAAAATTGTGAAATTACTGCGGCACATATACTGTGCATGATACAATATGGCATTTCTTTAGAATGAATTGGTTTTAAAAAACATTTGAGATAATCTTTGCGTTCTCAGCACTACCTACACCAGGCAGTCAGTGGTCTCTTACTGCAGAATGTTGTTTCTGCTCTGACATCATGCTAAAGAGAAGCCACTGGCTACATTTATGCAGGGTAAGTCAGGTTAGAGGGTTTGGTTGAGCTATCCCTCTGACCTTGTTGCGGGTGTTCTCTAATGTTGTTAGTGTGTTAGTGTTAGTTGGAGCACACAGCACTGTGAGGCAGTGAAGCAGTTTGCTTCTGGAAAGAGCGATGCTGCTAGAACATGGCACGCTAGCAAGCTGGCTAGCCCTGAGCGCCATGGAAACCAGAAGAGCGGATGCGCCTGCGGTCCTTGGGTGCGTTAGAGGGGCCTAAATTAGAAGGTGAGTCGGGAGACTAGCAGTGTCGTTTTAATGGCCACTGCCAAGCACACAGATGGGCTGAAGAAAGCGACAGAATTGAGATGAAGTGAAGTGCCTCCCCTCCCTCCCACCTTGCTACCGGCGCAGGCTTGCCAAGATCCAGTCCTTCAGGATCGGAGCTTCTTTCACACTTAAAACAATCCTTCACTGCAATGCAATCTGTTTTGGCTAGAGGGTGAAATAAGTGAGAACACAAGCATATTTTGGTGCAGAAACACTTAAAAAGGGGAAAGGTGTACAAAATAAAGCTTAGGTAAGGAAGTTGGGCTCGTTCCTAAGATCCGTTCTCTTGTTCTTGCTCCAGTCATTTCAACTGGAAACTAAAAGAGACACTGGCAATACTCTAATATACTCAATAATCTGCATCACCTGAAATCTTTAATAACCTATTCTAAAGAAGTAGATAGATTTATCAATGATGCCACACACAGTGATGTTCTGTTAATCCAGCAGCACTTGTAAGACATTGCAGAGGAAGCAACACAAGCAACCTCAACAAAACGATGGTTCATCTGACTGGTGTAAGTTCACCACATTTCACGCGCAGTTGCACACTCGTACACAGTGGAATAAACAGAAGAGAGCAGATTGCAGTCTCGGGCAGGAAGCTGAGTATATGCAGCGTGGGCCGCTGGGAGCACTAGAGACCTGACACTGGCAGCTGACAACTTCCTCAGCACTCCCAGTACTGTCTCTGTGTGCATGTGTGTGTGTGTGTGTGTGTGTGTGTGTGTGTGTGTGTGTGTGTGTGTGTGTGTGTGTGTGTGTGTGTGTGAGCGATGCGGGTGTGCAAGCAAGCGCACCAGCAACACCTCCTCTCACTCAGCCGCCCTACTTCACACCACATGTTGAGCGAAGGAAAAGAGGCATCGCTGACATCACACCAAAGCAGGTGGCAACCCTCCCGCAAAAGGAAACCATGATCAGGGGAAGAAAAGCTGCAGCAAACGAAGATGCTCTTCCAGACGTCTCTCACACCCGAAACTACAGTATGTAGCTTTGGTGAATCAGTCAGGTCAGCAATCGGGAGAACAGTCCAATGCTGTGTAACCCCCATCATATTAGCATTAAAACAGTCCTCATGCTCATTTCACTTTCAGATGCCAGTGCTGTATCTCTCAGCTCATCCACAGTAAAGGATGACTCAAAGCAAACATTCTACTTCACAGACAACATATTCTCACATACAGCTGCATTAAATCAGCCCTAAATGAGTGTATAGGCAAATCCAATCAATTTGCTTTAATTGTCAATATCACCATTAAGAACAAAGTGTAGTGTAATTATTTATTATTACTTAATCACAGCTAACTGAAATAAAGCATTTAAATTGTGTTCACTCATTCTCGTATGAAGAAATTTTGTGTCATGTTTTAAGACAATGCTTAAAACAAATATGTTATTATTTTATGACTAGGTAGTCGGTTACATAAAAGGGCCTATGTCACTGCATATAGTATATACTCAAATTATCCATCAGCTAGTCACGCCATTATCGCCACCTAGTCATGCTTATATTAAAAGGAGTGCTTCATTTGAGACTTCATTACTGAAAGATGACTTGCCACTGCTGACTTACTCAAAAGAAGCTCAGATCCAGATCTCTGTAAAGCTGATTTACGACAACACAACAAAACATTCGAATTTGAAAAACTATTAATGCAGTAAAATTTTAAAAGTAATGCAATGGATGCATGATAATCATGAGTTAAAGGGTCATGAAGAGGTAAATATCTGCAAAATGCATGCTGGTGTGAAGCAGCGCTGAAGCTCACCCTGTAGCATCAGAAAAGAGAGACTAAAAGAGTCAAATTGTGCGGCAAACCAGACAGATTACGATGAATAAACACACTCCAACAATGCCATGAAACGTTCTGATAGCACGGATCACTTTCATCACCCTGCTGAGAGGCAGTGGCATCAGTCTTGGTATTGTTAGTTTTTTTTTCCTGTCACCAAACTAACATCTCTGTTTTCACGCAGCTTCCTGACGTGCAAAGGCCTTGACAGGCCCGTTCTTCTGCTTCTGCAGCTACAAAACAGCCGAGCACAACTGACGCTGTTCAAACAAATATATTGTGAAGCGCCATTACTTTGCCTTCATACTTCTTTCAAGAAGTCTTCCTCAGCTGGTGGGCCCTTAAAAGCGCTATCTTATTTTGACACACGTCAAGATAGCGGACTCTTTCACTAATATTGCCTCTCTCTCTCTCTCTCTCTCTCTCTTATTTTCCTGCCTAGCCAGGGAGGAGTGGGGATCAATGCGCAGAAGCAGACAGCTCAGGCTTTGAAGTGGCACGAGGCACAGACAGCGCAAGCGGCTGCACTTGTCAGCGCCTCTGACACTGAGCCCGGCGAAACAGGGGGACTAAAAAAGCCTGTGAGCATAGTGATCAAGGGATGCCAACTCAAAGATGGAAGAGAGTTTGCCGTGCCCCTCAAGCAATGTTTCAGCACACATCAAATGCATAAACGCATACATTAGTTAGTAGCTTGTTCAAAAGCAGCTCAGTTAGCAATCACTGTTAGTGTTCAGTTTAGAAGTGAAGCTGCTTGCTCATGTTTTTTACAGAATGTTTGGCCTGTCTATTTGAATACGCATGTGAATAATAATTTCTAGTACAGACACCTACATGTAAACCTGGCTCTTTATTTCACTTTAACTGAACCTAAATGTACCCATTTCACATTATTTCTGTAAATGTGTAATCATAAGTAGTGCTGGGTGATACATTTAAAATATTGTTATGATATTGAAAGACATTTTTACATTACACATTATTTAGAGTAATACATGCAATTGTAAAACTGCATTAGTCATGAATAGCGTTTAGTACTGCTGATATCCTTAGTATGAAAAGTATCTTGTCAATGTGAGACATTTATCACAACACAATTAAAAATTGGCAAATTGTCCACCACTATCATAAAGATCTCTCAGTATCATTCACCAGGTCATTTATTAATGGCCATACACTGACATGGAACAAAGAACACTGCACTGACCTTTAGGATGTGTGCGCTGGGTCTCCTGCATTAGATGTGGATGTGATTTCTGCCATAGTAACTTATGTGTTTGCACAGGCAATTCAAGACAGACTCTACAAGATAATTTCACATGCCCTGTGCACACTATAAACACACAATAAAAGGCATGCATTTAACAGCATAGACCAAGCCCATGTGAAGCCCAGGCACCTTGAAAAGATTCATAGCAAGGCTTTGACACATGAAGCCTCCGAGCACCTGTAGTCACCCTCCTCCACTGCTTCATGTTCAGCAAGAACAATGAGCTTTAATATGTGTGCCATAATTAAACCTCACCTACCATTAATCCCAGCTGTAACCTGTAGCAGGGCAAAGATTAGGCAGGGCATTTTTCACCACATTCTGTGCGGGGATGGCACTTTTAATAAAAACATTTCCGTGTAGTCTATTGAGTATTCCAAAGCCAATGTTCCCATTCTTCCATAGCAGTGAGGAACACCAGATTATAATGGCCTTTGTGTTTCTTTCTGGTGATTACAGGTTGCTAACATTCTCTTAAAATTCTCATTTAATAGCCTGCTAAATGCTAAAGGTGAGATGGTTATTGTTGCATTTCTGTTACTTGTAGAAATACCGCTCCTCATGGTTTTTAGTAGAAAAAAAGACTCCACAGCAGAATCAATTACATACATTTTTTTCTTAAACCACTTAAAATAAAATCCATTAATTTAACTCAATATGCGCAGTTGCCATCATTCTAATCTTTGGGGTAATTCACTACACCAAATCAGTAAATGTATCAGAAGGTCCCCTATGCTCTCTCGTTCACTTGGTCTGCAGTGACCTAATGAGCGTGAACATCTAAGGGCCCCTCATGACCAGCTCTTCAGGCACAGAGGCCAGGCGCTAATTAATCGTAAGGGCCCAAGCTTGATTGCAGGGAGGTTGGAGTGTCATCGGCTGATAATTTGTGTCAACAGAGGCGTTCAGCTCCCATGTCGTTGGACACACAGCTTAATTTGCCGCTAACCAGCGTGAAGGACAGCTCCAACGAAACAGCCCAGGAGCTGCTAATGATGGAGAGTTCTGATTAATATCCTAGGAGGGCCAGTTAGAAGTTTGGAGTCACTGCTCACAGCCGGTCTCTCAGTGGGAAGGTGATGGGATAGCCTGTGATCTCTTGTGTGTATTTCTCTACTGGCTAACCTAAACCTGACTTGGCAGATAAAAAATGAAGGTGGGTAGAGAAACTAATGCACAGTACACAGTACAAATGCTGGGTATGGGGTTGTAGTGTACATATATCTTTTTGCGCAGTTAAAAAAAATCTTAAGAAACAACATAATATATTATGAAAATAAATAAAATAGAGCACAAAAGCACATGTCAAAAGCAATATTCGTGTAATGCTCTGTGATGCTTTCCTTTAGGAGTCAATCACATCAGGTAAGGACTACTCTATACTCCTGACATTGTTCCTGTTGGAGTATTTCTAGACAGCTGGTTTATTAGAGACACACAGAATTCAGGACACCTAGTCTAGACTTTCTACTTACCCCTCATGGTGGAATAACAGTCTGCATGAAATATGTTTGAACACTTAACTAGGTTACTATGCAAAACTGTCAACTTATTCCGATTGAAAAGTCCTCTTGTTTACATTGGACACACTGCTTTGTTTGTCATGTCATTTCAGAACCTTTAGAAGAGCCAGTCATTCTCTGTTCCTTCTTCTTCCACCACTTCTACCTGCTTTATTCCATTTCTGACTGCCTGACAAACAACAACGGTCTCTGATAAAGAAGACTGGGTCACTGACTGACTGTTTAAACTGTGGAATATAAACAGTGATCAAATGTAAAAGTATTAGTTTCGTGGGACATAAATTAACTATTTAGCAAGCAATGAGTTTGATGTGTTAGAGCAGTAAAAACACTAAGACAGAGAAGTCACTGTCACAGAGTAGCAGACCGTGACTGGTGGAGTGCGCTGATGGTCCCACTCTGTGAGCTAACAGATGGCCAGGATTGGCAAATATGGGCAAATGGCAAATGTTCCAGGTGTCAGCATTCGATGCTGAAATTACTATTCAGGTATTCATTATGTGCCATTGTGAAATGTCAGAAAGAGAACAATTCATTATTTCTTTGTGTTGTTTTCTTCAAATAGGTGCACTGTAGACTGGTAGAATTTGATTTGATTTGGTGCATTTTCTATCTGCTTTTTACATTATGTAAACATGTTGTGAGCATGTCATGATAAACACATCAATAGAATTTGTACTTTTACATACATGTAACACTACCATTTCAGAAATTCTGCTACTACCATTCAAATGGACACAAAATGGCTTTGAGTTTTAAGAGTATTTCTAGTCATCCTTTTCCCCCTCTATGCTCTCGTGCACGTGCTGGGGTGAAATTCAGGGCTGAAAGCAGCTTCACAGAACCAGAAGTGGAGCGTGGGCAGAGCGGAGGAGGACGAACGGCTGCTCCATTTCACCCGCTTGCTGCAGCTGCTCTCCCACCATCAGCACGCCACCACTCCACTACAACCACACCGACCTGCCAGCAGCCTTCACCAGAACGCAGAGAATGAGAGCTGAGTGTCAAGAAGAAAGAAGAAAAAATTCTTCCACTTCTTTCAGCACTCAATGTATCCTTTATAAAAGCTTTTAGCCAAGTCAGCTGCTACCAGGTGTATACGAGTAAACGTCATATGAATAGGTGTTATGAGTATTATATTTGGAGTATGATGAGCTTTGATGATGGTAAAGTTCTGCTCAACTAGACTACAGAGAAAAGCAGACCTGTTGAGAGGGGTACGGTGAGTATCTCTTTGATAAAATTAGGGTGTCTAGTCTTTCTGTAACTTATAAATGTGTATGACCGCATCCGTGTGCATCGGCAGATATAAACATGAAATAGCGACATCGGCACTGAATTCAAACATCAGTGCATCCCTAAATCCTTACACTTAAAAACATCACAAATAAATTGTTTCATATATAAAGGCGCTATATATTTATGTAAGTGGCATGTGAGCACTATAACTCCTGCCCTATGCTCCATGCCTTCCTCAATAAACACCAGCCCATCTTCTGCAAACCCTGCAAATAAAACCCACACACACACCTCAAACAACCCCTAACAGGAAGCATGCTAGGCTACAGCTGGGCGCGTCGGCAGCCCTTTGCCGGAGTGTCATTTGCATGGTTCAGAGAGGAGGAAATGAAAGGCGCTGCAGCCCGTGGGAGAAAAAGGCAGGGCAGTTCCTGGTCGGCCCGGCAGACTTCAGCTTCGCCTCACTGCTTTCCATGTGCTTTGACTACGGACACACGTCGCTCGCCGCAGCCCCTGCACTACAGGAAGTGCCAGCTCACAGGACCTGCTCCCTGACCCTGCACTATTCAAATTCAAATGCAGCTGTTATCAGGAAGCCGGCACACTGAGCGAGCTGGACAGAGATGCAGACAGACAGAGATACAGTAGAGTTTGAGATGGGTAAGGATGCAGGAAAAAGTAAGTGAACCCTTTAGAATGAACTGGATTGCTGTATTGATTATTAATAAATGTGGTCTGATGGATATCTTTATAGGCAAGTGCAATTGAACTAACCTTATAACACACAATCAATTGTCCTCTTCATTTCATTTATTGATTACATTGAGCAAATTTACAGTGCAGGCTAGAAAAAGTAAGTAAGCCTTTGATTTTAATAACCTATAGATCCCTGATTACCTCTATCAAACATTGCCTGTGAATAATATATATATATATATATATATATATATATATATATATATATATATATATATATATATATATATATGATAGAGGTAATCAAGGATCTATAGGTTATTAATAGATCCTTGAGGTACAACTGATATATATAAAGAGGTCATGCCTCAGCATCCTAATTGAGTTAAGGTCAGGATTCTGACTTAGCTGTTCCATAATGCAAAAATTCCATTTTCATTATTTTGCTTGGAGTTATTGTCATCATCACCCACAGTCTATTCGGCTGGAAGTTATAAACTGCTGCCCTTACAATACTGAATTCTTTACAGGGATGTTTTTTTCCATTGGTAGACAACTTCGCCAAATGCAGATTGATGTATAATTAAGTTTTTAGCATTGCTTTTCCAATGTTTTTCTTGAAAGAAACAGATTTTTAAACAAAGAACCTGTAAAACTTAATCTTGTCTCTTAAACTGAAACACATTTTGCTAGTTAGAGAAAGACATTCTCTTACTTTGTCAAGCCTGTACTGTGTTTGCTTACTCAATGTCCTAAAAGACATTAACTACCCGTTATTAAACCATAAGTATTTTTAATGTTTGTTATTAGTATTATTTAGATTGTGTTTGTTTTAGTGACTATGATATCAACCAGGGCTCATTTAAGTAATAATCAGTGCTGAAATCCAGGTAATTCCAAAGTGCTAACTTAATTTCTCAAGCCAGTGTACTGTACTGGTGGAAGACCTCCATTTGAACTGTACAGTTCCCTCAGATATTCTGCAGACACATTTGTCTATAGCATAGACTTTTTCACTGTACAAGTCCCTTTTTAGAGTTAAAAATATTTTGCAATTCCCAAACTGAAAACTCCCTCCACCAAACTCCCCACTCAAGGACAATTTAGGGGTAATATTCAGATCTTATTTTCTCCACCTTTATAAAGAAACCACTCTTTATAGCATCAGAGCCCCCTAAATAACTATTATTAGATCCCACTGTTCTGGCTGGATAAAAAGTATCTTTTCTTTTACTTTGACAGTATAACAATAGATCATCTTACTTACAGTATTATTTTAAACCATAACCTCATTGTATCATATGTATTGCATCTTCAAGTTCATGACCCAACAGAGATAACTGATATGCTAACCACAGATGAGGACAACACCAATATTTAAACGATTTAAACATATTTTAACTAATACTTAAAAATCAATACTGTTTTAATAATCAATACAGTATCGGACAAATAAACATCACAATACTTTTATACAACATTTTCTTACACCCCTATGGTGCAGTGCAGTGTGTGACAAGATTATTTGTATTCACAGATTTTGATGCGGTCCTTTTCATGTCCCCTTCCACATACAGTGCCAATTCACTGTCTTTTCAGACATTTTTTTTTTTACTTCCAAATTTAGCTAAGCCAATCATTCTATCCATTCAGCTGCATATTCCCCATCACTACTGATGCCACAACACCAGGAGGGCGAAGACAGCACATGCCTCCTCGGATACATGTGAAGTCAGCCACCGCCTGTTTTCCAACTGCTGCTGATGCAGCATTACTGAGTAGCATCACAGTGCGCTCGGAGGAAAGTGCAATGACTCGGTTCTGATACATCAGCTCACAGACGCCTTGTGCTTGTGCACCTTAAGGGTGATCACCAACCAGCAATCTCCCGATCATAGTGGCAGCACTTTAGACCGCTGGACCATTCCCCGCCCCTATTTATGATTTTGTACATTGTAAATTTAATATTGAAGACACTAAAGCTATATAGGAACACATGCAGAATTATATTTTAAACAAAACCATGTTTTATATTTTAGATTTAAACATTTAGTTTTAAGGACAGATCTGCACACTGTAGGCATTTTAATCTTAGTGGTTTCATGAGGTAGAGCCTACTTAAATAGTTTTCTCAGCATCTTGAAGGAGTTCCTGGAGGTGCTGAACAATAGTTGCTGCTTTTTCTGTTCACTGTGCTCCAGCTCATCCTTGATCACCCATCTACACTGGGAACACTTTTAAGTTTAATACATTTGCTACAATTACTACAATTCCATATGTGCCCCTTAATTGTTTTCATGTATTAAATACTAATCTACAATGTAGAAAATAAATAAAATAAAGAAAAACATTGAATAAGAAGGTGTCTAAACTTTTGACTGGTTCTGTATTTGTATCATTACCAAAATCATGATATTCATGTATGAGTGATAGTATATTTTTCCCCATTTTACCCTCCATAAAAGGTACAAACCTAGACACAATTTGACCAAAAAATAATAGACACAAAATGCATTGGCTCAGTCAAAGCATGTGACAGGATTATCCTAGGATATCCTAGAGATGCTGTTACCAGCTCCAGTGACTTAATGATTTTGCCAATGTCTACAAAACTATAGATCTAACTCAAACATTTATTTAATTAGCAGTATATATGACATACGTGTTGTGTGCTAGAAAACACTATTTTCCTGTCTGCTCATTTTCAGCTGGACAGAGGTCCATAAGTACAGTTGATCAAATTCCAGATATGTTGAATCAACATGGATTAATCACATCATGAGAAAGAACGCCAGAGCAAGATCACTGTTTCAGGTCAACGGCACAATTGTTTTATTATGTTTTGGAGGACACGGTGATGACAGTCAATCCCACAAATCCATCTCCCCGCCATTTTCCGAAATGCTGCTCATAGACACAGCTATCTCTCTTTCTCCTATCCTCTCTCTCTCTCTCGTTTCTGTCTCTTTCACTCTCTGCTTCGCCAGCACAGCTCCTCTCACCATCTGATTCAGTCAAGGACAAAGCACAGTTCCAGGAGGGTTCCCATAGTAACAGAATATGTGTTGCTACTTTAGGCAGGTTTAGTGTATTGTCTGCGCCGTGGGGCCACACAAAAGAGAGAGCTGACCAATAACACAACAATCACCAAACCACCCCCCAAACCCCCCACCATCCAGCTTGTGCCAGGATCGGGAGTCCCTGTGGCAGTTCAGACAGTGTAGTTCTGCTCCCGTACTGATGGATGCAAATTAAAGAAGGATTATGATTAAAAACCAGGAATCACAGTTAAACAATTATTGATTACTATTGGTTCAATATAAATTGTAACACATCATATGAAGCCCCTGGGTGACCATATTAACTACTCATGCACCCCAAAGAAACAACCTGGGATACCACAGCAACCAGCTAAGTAGTACATTAAGCAGTATGGGTTGTAATGTCCAACAAATTGGCGCTGTTTTTGTGTTACAAGAAAGGCAAACATACAAACATCCATGCACGCACGCACAGGTGCAACTCAGAGTCAGCAAGAGTTCTACGGCTGTTGTGCTGGCAGTTCTGACCTTTCGGCCCTGACTGGAAGATGTAGGGACTGACTGTCCTGACTTAGAGTCCTGCTGGCATGAGGAGCATTAGCCAGAATTCAATATGACACCATCCCACACGCACGCAAACACACAACACAAGCACACACACACAAAGAAGGACATCACGATGACCATGACCATGCTCTGGACATCCACTCTCGCATAACTAGAATTCCTTCCAATAGCAATCACAAGCTTTTTTAAGAACTTTGCACTAATGACTACAACACAATGTTTAATTGTATAACTGCGATGGGTGTATTCATTAACAAACTGTATAATTTAATTCAATATGATAAAGTTCTGTGATAATTATTATATTTATAATAATGCAACATTTATTTATCTAGTATGTAGTTCTGAGATGTTCCTATTAAGATGGTCCCTGCCACTGAAATAGACAAAGTGCAAGCACAGCGTGCATTAAAAGAAAAAAATTAATAGATCTATAACGTTCTGATTGTAGCACATTGTCATCTGTCGTTTAGCACAAAACTGTAATTTCTCCCAGTAACAAAGGCAACAAGCATATCATAGGCTTCGATCTTCTCAGGAGCCATTTTGCCTGAAACCTTAAACTCCAGTCCAAAGATGTCATAAACCTCAAACTGTACCAAATGAATCACCTTTTGTACAGGAATGATATCTGCCAGCCAACAGCCCCAACTTTAACATGCTCCTAGCAGGTGTATTTCTAGAACAATTGTCATGCAGTATTACTGCAGAATGTCAATTCACCCATATAGAAAATTCATTATGTTGTATGAATACTACTTCCTTGCATGAAATAATTCAATGCATTTATAATGAGAGGGGAGGAGTAGATATTTAAACTATGTGTTGTCTGTACCTTTGGCCTGTTTAACTGGCAAAAATCTGTCAATGAAAATGTAGCACAGTTATTGTGACATGTATTTCAGAGTGATCCTATGTTTGTAGAGCAAAGTGTGACTTTAGCTAACAAGTAAAGGAAGCTAAAATCAAGCATTACTTCTATTAGCAAAATGCTAACTGGTGGCTTCCACTGTACTATATTGTTTGTAATTTTTGATCAATGTACTCCTTTAACTCCAGAGCACGACCCTGCCCTGCTGCCAAGGGTGGGCAACAACACCAAGCAGTGTTTCATTCACCACGAGACAACCAGCAGCACAATGCCTGCTCTGTGTGTAGACACATCCTGTACAGCTCACACTTAACAAGGCAGCAGCAAAGCAATAGATCTAGACAAGCTCTGAGAAGACTGTTGATGGTACCATTGTTATACATGTCAACATGCCATTTATTCAGAATACACTACTATTTGACCAGTTATACAGAATACACCACCAGTCTGGATATCTGAAATATTTCACACAATTTCAGGTGGCTTATGAGGATGCTGACCTACAGAATGGCATGAGTGCATAATGTAGTCATCAGGACCAAAAGGGGCTAATATCTATAACTATTTTAGTACTCTTGTCTCAAAATTCAAATGGTTTTAAAAAGTTCATGTATCAAACATTTATAATGATTTATTCTCAAAACGTACAGCACTGCTACAGCTTATTCTAGTTTGTGGCATTCATATGACAGTGCCAAAAAGAGAGTACAACAAAAAATGGATAACACGTGGACCGGGCCTAAACATTCCCACCCATCTACAGTCTGCTATGAAGGAAAACCACATCAGCATGAGCAAAGCACTAAGAAAGTATTGAATTAACATTGTCTACACAAGCAGGTGGTGCTGACTATGTCCACAATTCCCAAAACATGTTTAGCTTGATTTTCCTTAATAAATCATTGGTTGTTGGGATCAGAGATTTCAGTTAAATATATATAAATATAATTAACAATTGAAACACAAAGTTTGTTTGGTAAGTGATTGACAAATCTCAAAGGACCTGAAATCAGCCAGACTCTCATTGGAAGCTGAAGGAAGAGTTTATTTCTGCAGTTATTTCTGCAAAAGGAGAATCTACTAAATATTGAAGAATTTTTTTTTGTTTGGGTGCTTAAATATATACACCTGCCGAATTCAATTTAAAGAGTTATTGCACACTTTCTGTAAATATCAGTTCTTCTGCTATACAATATTTTTACCTTAAATTGCTGATCCTAACAATCAATGATTTATAAAGAAAAATCATGAAAATAAACAGGGGTGGCAAAACTTTTTTTTTATACCACTGTATTTGAAAGGTAAAAGTGAAAATTACATATGAACTAACTGTGTGCATTTGTTCTACAGTCTGATATTTGTTAACATGGCATGCCTTCCACTGGCTGCAATGCAAAAAAACTAAGCTTACATTTCATAATGATTTCCCTGCCAAAAAAGTCAACAGCATTATTGTCACGTGCGCACAAAAAAAAAAACAATTCAAGCATACTCTGGCACAGTGAACCAATTCTTCAATTTCATAACTGTCACACAATTCATCTACGAGTGCTGAAGGGTATCTGCTGAAGGGTAGCAGGGCACAGCGTTTGCTGTAAATCTGTCTGGATAAATTCCTGTTCCTTCTTCCCTAAGTGTGCAAGTGATTTTCCATAGCTAGGTCCACACAGCAAAAGATGCCTGTGATGAAGCCAACCTGACCATGTAGACTCTTCTGCTCTTCAAAAATCTGCTGTATAACCTCTGACCTTGCATTGCCTAAAACACCCTAAGTTCCCTGGGGCAAACACAGACAAGGACACACACACAGGCACACAGATAGAGGAGGCCGCTGGCAACCTCAGCTGACTTCTGTACGGCTGCCCTTTCTGCCAACAGAGCGTCCAGCGTGCATCGCTCCAATTAGCAGAGAGCACAATATCCACAGGGCTCCTCTACTACAATCCTGTCATCTCCAATCACCCCAATGGCACAAAACAACTGCTTCTTCAAACAATACAACAAGAACACACACACCACTTAACCACAGAAAGCTCTATAACACAAAGAAGGGCTAGTCACTACTAATTCTCTCTAGATCACTCCATCACCTCTCCATCACACAATGATGCCATGCTAAAAGGGGGGGGAGGTTTGGAGAATTATATAAAACAGTGCTGCCCATAATGTAGCCTGTGGGCTAAAATTAGGCCATAAAGACAGTAGGTTATGTCAGCCAAAAAGTCACTATTACATCATCCATCTCAGTAAAGTACAATTTAGAAAGCACATATATTGCAGATAAAGTATCATTTTGTGACCTCCTTTATGAGTCACAACACAAGTTCCAGGTATCCTTAATTTGTGGATCATGGTTTTCAGTCTGGTTCACAGAGCCTTAGCAATGGCCTTGCAACCTTTTCTATAATGGTATGGTACATATAAATGGCTTCTTTTTTGATCATGAGCTGTTTTTTGAGACCTTCTAATCTGCTTCAGTCCTTAAGTGGTGTTAAGTAATCATGCCAGATATATTTCCCCAGAAATAATTGTGATAAACAATATTATTGTAACTTACGCCCTTTTAAAAAGCAATTAACCTTTATTTACTTTTAATACTTTTAATTACATGTTTACTTGATGCACTGGTCTAAAATAATGGTCAATGGTCAAACACAATAGACAAAACCAAGGTCAGCAAACACACACTAGACCAGCCTTCTTTTGATCAATACAAAACGTAACACATGCACTAGAGAAGAAGATCTCTAAAGAACTTTTAACAGTTAGCACTTTATTGAAATCATTAGAATGATTTCTGGAAATTATATGTGTGAGTAAAGAACCTTTAAATAACGAGTATTAACTTTACTGAAGAATACATTCGCACACAAAATAATTGTCCAGGTGTGATTAAGTATATAAACTCAGTAGAGGACACACTTTTAAACAGTTTCTTCCTGATCTAAACATCCTTGAACCACTGCATTCAAGCCAAGAACCACTTAAGAGACATTTAGTGTCTAAGCTTACACACACCTACACACCTGCAATTAACCAGCACTGCGCTAAACAACAGACAAAGAGAGAAACAAGCCCTTCCAGTACACCCACAGGCCCAATCCAACATTGTGAAAGTGTCAGAATCTCCCAACAGCAGGGTGAAATTTAGTTCTTTAATTGTTTTTCCTCAATTTCAAAATCATTGCTTGTTAACTGAACTGTTGACATCAATGATTGTCCACCCTTTGTCTTAACCTTCCTCTAGATGACCTTGGACAGGGAAACCCCAAGCAGATCCCCAGAACTGAAGCTGAAAGGATTCTGTGAGGTACATAAATGTTTTACAAAATCCGGGACTAATTAAACAGCGGTATCTGACACAGTTGTACCATGAAA
The DNA here is from genome assembly GCF_023375975.1 of Astyanax mexicanus. Lineage (NCBI taxonomy): Eukaryota > Metazoa > Chordata > Actinopteri > Characiformes > Acestrorhamphidae > Astyanax > Astyanax mexicanus. The sequence goes on from NC_064408.1 coordinate 57,401,974, forward strand.
GAGACCCTAAATGTGTGCCTTTACCTATCATTTGTAAAGCAATGTAAAGATTCACATTCTGTCAATTATATTTCCAAGAGATAGACAAATGTTTGCCGACAGTCAACATTGAAGGTACAGCAATATGAGAAGCTTTACTGAGTAAACGTAAGAGCAAAATGGAAAAACTCAAATGGTTTGTTTGTTCCTCCATCTTTATGATGCCAGTGATATAATCACCTTTGCTTGCCACCCACACTTCTCTTACACTGCCACATAACATCAATTAGCATCAATAAAGCACACACACACACACACACACACACACACACAAACACATCCATTACAGCACCACACTCTCTTTCACATACACATTTAATTTTATACAATATCAGGATGGGGTGCCATACCTGTCTCACACATATTATCTATTAGGATATAACGTGAACTTACACTTTAACACCAAATTTCTAAAATGTGATGATGCTTGTTTTCTATGGTACAGTAAACTATTGCAATTGTCACAGGTGAGATTATGATTTCTTTGTAAAAAAAAAAATGGCAATTTTGCCCAGAAAGGGAATTATTAGCATGTGTAGGCTACAGCGTAGGCTACAATTTACAGTGAAAGACATAAGCAGGAATGCTCAAAAGTTAGAGATTGTTTGCAGTTTTCAGACATAGTTTGCAGGTCTGGGTATAGTTGCATGTTTTTTTTCTGGTAACGACAGTTTTGGACAAGAAAATGTACAAAAACAAGCATGCTTATGCACACCCACTACGACACGGAGCGGTAAAACACACTTCCTCTGCAGCCGGTCTCCAAGCAGTGACGACTCGCTTGCGGCTGTGTGCACAGGGCCACTCTTAGCCTCAAGGCCCGATTGCTATCAGTGTTTTTGCATGTCTATTTCTGTACGTGGCTTATTCAAAGAGCCGTGACGCAGGCCGAGAACGCCTGTTCCTGTGCTGTTCCGAAACCATCAGTCAATACTAAAAAAGAGAGAGGACGAGGGGTCTGCCTAACAGACCCATATAGAATTAGTCTGCAGCCTAATGACACACACCTACACCCTACTAGCTCAGCCTTCAAAAGGCAACGGGCCAGCTGCTGACTGACAAACTCTACATGAAAGCAGCAGCAACAGCCCTGTGCAGAGTGGGTGTTACTATAGTTGCCCCATTTCTTTTTTTTTTTTCATTCTTGATCTCATTCCTTTAAAGCATGAAAATTACCACAGATATCTGCCAGGGTGTCCATTCAAACGACTGAATGTTTAAAAGCAGGAAGTACTTGCCTAAATTCCCTTGTTACCATGGAATTCATCATTCTCATTATAAGTAATTACTTCAGCTGGGTCATGAATTATTCGCTTCCATTAATGACGCATAGAAACCACAATCCAACAACAGCAGCTTAGGCAATATAAAACAATTTGACTACATTGAATGTCATTGTCTGAAAAGACTGCCCATAAAGTAAGAAACTGCTGCTGTTTCTATTAACAACCTGTACACTTCAGGTGATACCTTTTGCTCTGGAAAGCAGCAATAATGCCATTGTTCCTACAGCTTTACTGAGTGTACCAAAGCTGTAACACTATACACTGACATGAGAATAACTCAGATGAGGGTCAAAGGTAACTCGATGAGATGGCAAGCACAAGAGACATAGATCACACAGAAAGATAAAATTAAAGAAATGAAACTTCTACAGTAAATATGAATGATACAGTGGAACTTACCTGTGGCTTTTTCCTTTGCTGATCGTTCTGGAGGCAAACAAATCCAGGAACACACCCTCTTCACACAGCCTGTGTGTGTATGTTTGTGTGTGAGAAAGACAGAGAGAGAGAGAGAGAGAGAGAGAGAGAGAGAGAGAGAGAGAGAGAGAGAGAGAGAGAGAGAGAGAGAGAGGATGTTAAACAAATGATCAACACACACAAACACAGACACCACATGATCTGAGAAGCAAGTAGCACCCAAGGGCAAAATGCTTCTGTTTAGGTTCTTCATATTGTCAACATGGGGGTGCAGAGACATAGCACAAAGTTGCTAAACAAAACTGCCAGCACCCTCTATCCTTCTAGGGAGGAGTCCAGTTAAGGGTTAACCCAGTTAACCCTCCAGTGCTCCTCTTACTTTCCTCTGTGCCCCATCACTTTACCAGACCCCCAAGCTCCATAGAAATCCATGCAGAGAGGGCTGTCACTCCATTATTTTCCTCTCTGTGCCAAGCTCTCCCCCAGACCCACCTGACACAGCATCCTCCTCCTCCCTCCAGCGGCGAGGGGTCCGCACAGCGGGGGGCTGATCTTGGGGGCGCTTCTAAATCTCAGCTTTGCTGTGTCAGTCCCATGAAAATGTCTGTAGACAAGACCAATCCATTCAGCTCGGCGTAGGAGGATATCTGCCAGCAGCCCTCCCTCTCTCTCCCCGGCTAACCTGCTAACCTCACTCGCTCGCTCAGGGGAAGGAGCTGAGTGCGAACAGAGGAAAAAAACATCGGCCTCTCATTGGCCAGCACGCAAGGGAGGTGGGCGGGGCTACAGAACTGTTGACCGCGGGAAAAGAAGCAGACAGGCAGCGCCTGCCCGTGAACAGCAGACCAAGAACTAGGTCTCAGCTGGACCAGCCACCGCACAGCAGAAAACGAAAGAAACAGAGATACAGACAGCACAGAGAGAGAGAGAGAGAGAGAGAGAGAGAGAGAGAGAGAGAGAGCGATACAGAGAGAGAGCGATACAGAGAGAGAGAGAGAGAGAGAGAGAAAGTGAACATATTTATTTAATAATAATAATAATAATAATATGTCTTAGATTGTTTTTTTTACAAGTATTGTTTTCCCCCATACCCTTTGTTTATATGAATATATAATGATTTTTGTTCATAAAGCTGTTCAAATGTTTTAATAGCGATTAAAAGATTTTATGTTTATGCATTTATTTCTGTTATATATCTGTATTTCTTAATGTTTAGAAAGTGCTCGTGTTGTGTTTATGCTTTGTTGAACATGGTCATGCCAGTAAAGCTTATTGAATTTAATTGAACTAAAGAGAGAGAGAGAGAGAGAGAGAGAGAGAGATACCGAGAGAGGGAGTGAGAGCTAGTTGTACAGAGAAAGGGAGAGAGAGAGACACTACCACCTTCTTCAAAGCAGGAAGGAGGGGAGGCCACGAGTGTTTCCTGTTGTGCAGCTGAGTCGAGCGAGGACGTCACATGCAGTGTTCACAATCTGGCAAAGTGTCAGCAGAGACAGCGGATCGACTTGACACGCTTTCAAGACCGCCTAGGGAAAATAGAGAGCGCGCTCACACACATACACACAGGTTTCTACTCATCTGCTTATCCTCACTCACACAATACCAGTACAGGGTTTTAAGACGAACAAAACCACTTGTGACATCAATTTACAACTGATTAGGGTTTGATGTGGTAAGTAAATAAATTTAAGGTTTCAAAACACTCTATACCACTCACACATGGAAACACACTGTTTCTGTAATTACTCAAACAGCACCATTTAATTTTTTTTGTCTATTCAGCCTAGAGCCCTTCAGCCCCACCCATTCACACCAGTGTTTTAGGATGGATAACATTGAAAAGCCAATCAAAACAAACATCAGTTACATATATGCCAGCTAGAGATCAGTGTTTCTGATATCAATATTGAGCGGGCCAAACGCCCCATTAATGCCAGGCTAACAGATTCCTCTTATTACAGCTACCTCTAAGCACACACTGAAAAGCTGTACTGTACTGAACTAAAGTACTGGACTGAACATAGACAGAAGTGCTTTACTCACCAAATAATAAATAGATTTCAGGGGAGCTATATGTGTAAAAACATATATCCTATGTCTGGCCTTCATGATTTAAAGCGCTGAGCGACACACAGACTACGGCTATGCCAAAGACAACACGTGAATCGACACAGAAATATAAACTGGCCTTTACCTCCTTAACTGAATTGGTTAAAACCAGACACAAAGCCGATCGAACTACCCATCTCTAATGCTAGCAAAACTAAATTTCAAATTAACCAGCTGTGAAAAATAACATTGAAAAAAAACGACACAATCCTGTTCCTAGCATCCAGGTGTTGGCGATTTACCAACACATACTATGGTGTTACAATTACTTTTATAATACTTATAACCCCATTTAACAAAACACAAGACATATCTTTCTTCCTCTATGTATCTCTAGGTATAACCATTTTTGTAACACATCATTTGCAAATGCTTTATGTTTTATCTTTTATGCGTATGCAAGTCAACAAGTCAACAGGTTAATTTATGCAGTTTCATCTTAATTAGCCTCCTCTGTTTGATTTCCACCTATTCCAACTAAGTGCTACTTCTTGATTCTAAACTAACACACCACCCTAAATTCATATATGTGCTTAAGTTTCTTTGCAAACAGCAAAAGCAGTTAAGCAAAATATGAGGAGCATCTGCTCATTGGAACTCCCATTCTGAGCAGCATCGCATAAAAAACGCTCATGCTCCATATCCCTTTGACAAGACAAGTCTTGCTGCACAACTTAGCAAAGTTAACCACAACTGGTGCAGCACAGTGCGCCTCTTGGTTGTGTTTTGCCACACTGTTGTTGTGGAGAGGATGTCTTGCAGAAATTAGCCAGTAAAACCTGAGAAAAGCCTTTTGCAGTGCATAGCAGGATTAACCAAAGCAAATGCACACCACAATGCAAACTTAATAGCAGGCTTTACTAGGCTGTGGAGGGTACCTGCACCCAGCAGTGACTGAACACTCTTGATTAGGGCTGAATAATTCACAGGATCTCTGGAGGCCCTATCACTTTTCCACCAAAGGAGAATCAAGAGGATCCCCCACAATTCCTGACAACAGTGCATTCTGCCCCAGAGAGAGATTTATTAGGATAACATGCATAAAACTTCACTGGTTTCAAATGTGACAGGAGTGTACATTTTGTCTTCTGTGTATGAGCAATGCAACTGCACTGGGGGTCAGAAGGCCAATTAACACAAGGCCTATTTATGCTCAATTTAGTACTGTCTAATCTTTGTGCTCAGTAATGTTACTATGATTAGACCACTAGATCCACTAGGGGTTTAGCAAATCATCAAAACATTGTGATACTGCAGTGCATTAACATGGCAATGTGCCATCTGGAGAATCAATGCCAAGGCCTCTTAGTTTTATGTTAGTCACTGTGATTGATTACAGCTGGTAATTTCTCTGTGCCCACATAAGAAGGGTATGTTTGACTACACTTATTGAATTGACAATCCCACAGAATGGTGTGACAATACAGTTTTCATGGTATGAGGAAGTGGCCCCTAGCCTGAAATTCACCTCTAAGCTCATGTACAGTTTGCAGCTGACCACATAAACAAAGACAATTCCTTCTGGAGGAAAACTGCATGGTTAAATGAGATGAACACCAATTACAGGTTTGGCCACAACAAAAAAGGAACACTCATAGGAGTACAGTTGACGCACATCATTTCAAATAACACAGTTCTACTGCCTCCACTGCTCCACAGCTCAAAGCTGGTGTTAAGTATGGTGCCAATGGGATCATGTTTATCTGCTCATAGATAGTCCTATTCTATTACCAATACTTCTATACAGGGACTAGACAAGCTGTGAATGTGCATTTGCACGTCTGGGTCAGCAATTTGTGCAACTTCAACAGCTAAGTGCATGAATTAGAAAGAATATCCACAAACATTTTTACATAAAGAGAATGTAAACTGTATATGTAGAATGTTTGAATTGTTAACGCAAAAGTATCTTGATGCATCCTTGACAGCAAAGCTCTGACAAAATTTAGTGTCACTGTCAAAGCATACATAATAGCCGAAAGACCACACTGTCCACTCCTGTCATGGCTTCTAGCAGCCTTGTGTATCAGAGCACTGCTAAATACAATACTTGCAGAGAATGTGGGAAGGAGCTAGCAATGCCAGATTTAAGTTTATTTTTACATTTAAATTACACATTAAATTAAATAAACCATCCAGCATCACCTATTGCACTTGGTATCAGGTTACTACCTCTTCATACACTGTCTGTTTGCAAGCTAAAACATATGAGCTGTACAAGGTAGGATAGTAATGTTTGCTAAGCTAACTTCTACCTAGCACCTGATTGTTTACCAGAACTATGCCTTCCTTTCTCTGTGTAAATTTCACTCACACGTATTTGCAAGTGTATTTTGTGTCTTGATATAGCTTTAGATTAATGTAGCATTGTCAAAAGTCTGTGCAGTGCATTGTGGAGCGTGTCAATGTTACATTGTTACAGTGTTACATTGTGAATGTTCTTTTCAATGGATCTTTTCAACATCTACCTTTATCTCTTCTCCCCTCTGCCTGTGTATTTTATACGCTCTCTGCAGAGATCTGTAATAGTGATTTCATGATTATTTCAATTGTGAAGCATCGGCAGCATAATTTAGCAGAGACAGGATAGCACTGCAAAATGTATGTAGCCAAGACACTTTGTTGGTATGTGTACTGGGACATGTTCAGTGCTAAATACATATTTTAAATAGCAGCTTTCTTTAAAAAGCAAGACAAAAATATGTACAGGCAAAAAACTCTGTATTTGATATCCAGCCAAATGTTTCATTTTGTTGGATTTCAAATATAAACTAGAAAAGGTAAAGTTCGTGAACGAACTTTAAGTTGGCTTGGAAAAGAACGCTAATAACGTTAAAAAGTTAAAATGGTTGCTAAGCTTTTTCTGTCTGAAGAGTGTGAAGAGTCATTGATATGCTGTTAACGCTAAATGCTAAAAACGCTGACATCTAAAAACATTTGGTTAAACGCTGAAATCTAAAAACATTTGGTTAAACGCTGAAATCTAAAAATGTTTGATTAAACGCTGAAATCTAAAAACGTTTGGTTAAACGATGAAATCTAAAAACATTTGGTTAAACGCTGAAATCTAAAAACGTTTGATTAAACGCTGACATCTAAAAACGTTTGGTTAAACGCTGAAATCTAAAAACGCTTGTTTAAATGCTGAAATCGTAAAACTTTTGGTTAAACTTTTGATTGCTAATGTGTTGCTAGGCGGTTGCTATCATTTCTGAAAAGGTTGCTAAGCTGTTGCTAGGCAATTGCTAATGTTTTCCAGGTGGTTGCTAAGCTGTTGCTAACTGGTTGCTAGGCAATTGCTAACATATAACAGGTGGTTGCTAAGGTGTTGCTAGGTGGTTGCTAAGGTGTTGCTAGGTTGTTGCTATCATTTCTAAAGTGGTTGCTAAGTGGTTGCTAGGCAGTTGCTATTGTTTTCCTAGTGGTTGTTAAGGTGTTGCTAAGTGGTTGCTAGGCAGTTGCTATCATTTCTAAAGTCGTTGCTAAGTGGTTGCTAGGCAGTTGCTATCGTTTTCCTAGTGGTTGTTAAGGTGTTGCTAAGTGGTTGCTAGGCAGTTGCTATCATTTCTAAAGTGGTTGCTAGGCAGTTGCTAACGTTTTCCCAATGGTTGTTAAGGTGTTGCTAAGTGGTTGCTAGGCAGTTGCTTTCGTTTCTAAAGTGGTTGCTAAGTGGTTGCTAGGCAGTTGCTAACGTTTTCCAGGTGGTTGCTAAGTGGTTGCTAGGCAGTTGCTAACGTTTTCCAGGTGGTTGCTAGGCAGTTGCTAAGTGGTTGCTAGGCAGTTGCTAACGTTTTCCAAGTGGTTGCTAGGCAGTTGCTAAGTGGTTGCTAGGCAGTTGCTAACGTTTTCCAGGTGGTTGCTAAGTGGTTGCTAGGCAGTTGCTAACGTTTTCCAGGTGGTTGCTAGGCAGTTGCTAAGTTGTTGCTAGGCAGTTGCTAACGTTTTCCAGGTGGTTGCTAAGTGGTTGCTAGGCAGTTGCTAACGTATTCCAGGTGGTTGCTAGGCAGTTGCTAAGTGGTTGCTAGGCAGTTGCTAACGTTTTCCAGGTGGTTGCTCAGTGGTTGCTAGGCAGTTGCTAACGTTTTCCAGGTGGTTGCTAAGTGGTTGCTAGGCAGTTGCTAACGTATTCCAGGTGGTTGCTAGGCAGTTGCTAAGTGGTTGCTAGGCAGTTGCTAACGTTTTCCAAGTGGTTGCTAGGCAGTTGCTAAGTGGTTGCTAGGCAGTTGCTAACGTTTTCCAGGTGGTTGCTAAGTGGTTGCTAGGCAGTTGCTAACGTTTTCCAGGTGGTTGCTAGGCAGTTGCTAAGTGGTTGCTAGGCAGTTGCTAACGTTTTCCAAGTGGTTACTAGGCAGTTGCTAAGTGGTTGCTAGGCAGTTGCTAACGTTTTCCAGGTGGTTGCTAAGTGGTTGCTAGGCAGTTGCTAACATTTTCCAGGTGGTTGCTAGGCAGTTGCTAAGTTGTTGCTAGGCAGTTGCTAAGTGGTTGCTAGGCAGTTGCTAACGTTTTCCAGGTGGTTGCTCAGTGGTTGCTAGGCAGTTGCTAACGTTTTCCAGGTGGTTGCTAAGTGGTTGCTAGGCAGTTGCTAACGTATTCCAGGTGGTTGCTAGGCAGTTGCTAAGTGGTTGCTAGGCAGTTGCTAAGTGGTTGCTAGGCAGTTGCTAACGTTTTCCAGGTGGTTGCTAAGTGGTTGCTAACTGGTTGCTAGGCAGTTGCTATCATTTCTAAAGTGGTTGCTAAGTGGTTGCTAGGCAGTTGCTAACGTTTTCCTAGTGGTTGCTAAGGTGTTGCTAAGTGGTTGCTAGGCAGTTGCTAACGTTTTCCAGGTGGTTGCTAAGGTGGTTGCTAAGCAGTTATTAGGTGGTTGCTAAGCCCTGGCTGGGGTGCCGGGGTGTCCAAACTTTTCACTGATAGCTGCTCCATACAGCAGCTCCTCCATACACTCACAGTACTGGAGGAGCAGGGGAGAGAAGGGGTTCCGTGCGCAGAGCTGCTCGTGTGTGAGTTAGAACTCTGGGCCCCCCATTCATTTCTATGGGAAAACTTCGTACGACATTTGTACGAAAACCGTACGACATATCGTCAAAACGTTAAAATTTTCGGAAAGAACATGGTAAGTTCTATAGACCGTCCGATTTTTGTCTTTGTATGTCAAAAATTGTTACCTACACAGTCGTTCAAAGTTGTCCCCCATTCATTTCCTATGGGAAAAAAAAGCGTACGTTTACGAAGTTTTTACGAAAACCGTACGATGTATCGCTTAAAAAAGCACAAGCAACCTATTCGGGTATAGGTCCTACGATACTGCAAAATTTCGTGGTTCTACGTCAAAAGCCCTAGGAGGAGATAGTGATTAAATTTTGCGAATAGAATAATAATAATAAGAAGAATAAGATTACGAAGAACAGTAAGTTGGCTTTTCCAAGCCAACTTAAAAATATTTTTTTTTCACAACAGAGAGCGTAAGGAGCTGAGGAAGAGGCCCATATACACAGACTGTGAGTGTGTGGAGGCTTCGGTGCACTGTCAGTGTTGAATCAGTCAGATCCTGGGTGAAATAACAGTTAGATTACCTGATTATCAGGGTAATTAGACGGTGACAGCCCGAGTGTGACGGGCTTAAACAGCAGCCATGCTTGTGCTCTCTGTGTGTCCCTGACTGAGAGGAAAAAACGCCATGTTCTCGTTGAGAAAACACAACCAGTTCTGCTGGTTCAGATCACATCCGCGAGCAGCCGACCCGCAGCGACGACGCCGAGTCACGAGCCTCCCTGCGCTGGGCCCCCCTCACTGACGGCTAACACGTCATGGAACATTCCCGGAACGAGCCAATGTCCCACCCACCTTCTCCCTGGCGCGCGCGCACACACACACACACACACACACACTATACACCATACACTATACACACACCTACAGCAGACAGACAGTGGTGTGTGTATAAGTGTAGCTACCTGGACACATCTTGAGATCACCAACAGGGTACAGTCAATCACAGCTATAAATGAAGGAAATGGAACACATCACTCTCTCTCTCCGCATCGCTTGTGTAAAGTCCTCAGGATGTTACGCAACATTCCCTATCTGCATGCAGGCGGCCGGGTATTCCCCACATATCCCAATAAGCCCAGCACTCAGCACCCCCCCCCCCCCTCCCCCCCACCCCCCCATGCAGCCCCGCCGCTGGAGCAGCGCAGCGGCCGCGGCGGTTCTTACCGTGGCGCTTTAGACATCCGAGCGGGTCCGGTAACATCCGCGCGCCCGCATCTGCCTCTCTCCCCTCCGCCGCGGCTCGAGCCCAGCCCGCTGACAGGACGTGAATCTCGCGCAGGCGGTGGCTAAAGTCAAACCCAGCCGAGCAGACAGACAGAAAGACTGACTGACAGACAGTCAGTCGCTGTTGGAGCACTGACGGGGGGCTGGCTTCGCTGCACGTATAGGTGTGTGTGAGGGGGGGTTAATTAACTACAGCTAGTTCAGTGTCTCTCCTGCTCCGCTCGATCCTGCCGGAGGACGCAGAAGCACGAGAGGAGAAGGAGCTCGCGATAGAGCCGCGCGAGAGGAGGAGGAGGGCGGGAGGTGTGTGTGTGTGTGTGTGTGTGTGTAAGGGAGGGAGGACAAACGGGGTTATTCCTAGCGCAGTTTCCCAGAATAGAAAAGCAGCTCGAGAGAGAGAGGCATGGGGGGGGGGGGGGGGTGCAAGGCGAGTGGATGAGCGTGTGTTTGGCCCGTGACGTCATCGGATCCCCCAGCGCGTGCCAGAGTGAGGCTGAACTCACCCGCTGGGCGAGCGGAGGAGGAGGAGGGGGAGCCTGTGTGGGAGGGGGAGGAGGAGGAGGAGGAGGTAGACTCGGCCTTTGGTCACCTACAGCAGAGAGGCCGGTTGGTGGAAGGGAACTCCCTGGCCCGAGCTCACGCCAAGCCGAAGTCACGTGGGGTGGGAGCGCTGTTTTGAACTCCACTGTGAACTGTGTCGCAGTGACAGCTCGCTGTCCTGTCCTCCCTTAAACCCAAACAGTGAAGACCCAAAGACCCCCTCCCTTCCTCTCTCTCTCACCAGCACTGATCCTGCTCCTCCTACACCCTTCATGCTTTCACCCCAGTCTCCGATCAGTGCTGCGTGATCCAGATAGGTTACCACATTTTCTGTCTACAGGTGAGCCAGAGGTTTTCAGAGGGAGAGGGTTAGGAGCTGTGGTTCTGCTAAGTCAAGGCTTTAGCTAAAGTGAGATGCTTTTCTCGGCTGCTACAAAGAAGGTTGTTGCAGCCTGTGTTCAGAGTGTTGAGGAGAATGCAACTGATGTATCCTTCGCAGCCCTCCATTACGCACAGTTTACTGTGCATGTACAACATAAAAGGAAGAAAGAAAAAGTGTGTTTTAAAATGTTTTATGAATTGTTTTTAAGAAATTAAAAGCACACAAGTTTCACAGTTCAGTGTTGTCACGTGACATGATCACCAATCCTTGTTAGACTGTTCCACGTGCACTGGTAGACTCAAGGGGCATCCCATGGTTCCCATATGGTCGAAAAAGCATGGCTAAAGAGCCCTCCAGAGCAAAGATGTAAAAAAGTATTTACATTCATTACTCAGGTAGAAGTAAAGATACTAGAGTTTAAATCGCATACAAGGTGATGACAGAACTGCTCCTTCCTACCTGCACTGATTACTCCTGAAGGCTTACGTTACCTCCCAGCCGCTGCGCTCCTCCAATGAACGTGGCCTCGCTTTACCAAACATTCACACAAAGCAATCCAGACTGTTCTCATACAGAGTTCCCCAATGAGAGCACTTACTCTCCTAACACTTCTAACAAACTACCTTCCACTACCAGATCAGAAGAATCTCTCACTATCTTTAAGAAACTTCTGAAGACAGAGCTCTTCAAAGAGCACTTACTCTCTTAACACCTCTAACACACTAACTACTACATTTCCTTCTTCCCCTCCTTTACTCCTCTATTCCATTATTCCCTTTGACCTCCTTTAAGCCCTATCTAAAGATTACCTTAGACTTCTATTATTTTTGTACTTCACTATTGTAAGTCGCTTTGGCCAAAAGCGTCTGCCAAATGTAATGTAATGTAAATTACCTCTGTAGTAGTAGATGAAGTATTAACTCAAGCTTTTTACTCATGCAAAAGTGTAAAAGTACTGATTTCAAAACTACTTAAAGTATAAAAGTATAAGTAATGTAAAGTGGAAAAAATGCCATTAAGGACAAAAGCTTAGGCCATGACACAGGTGCCTATAATGCACTAGCTCCCCATGTTTTAATTCTGTTAATTATTCATGGGTGTGTTTTGGGGGTAACATGAAAAAAAAGAAACTATTTGATCAATAAAATAAATAAAATTAATAAAGAATTATATAGAATATAAACTCATTAAAAAAACTCATTTAAAACAATCACAGGCTTTCTGATAATAAAACTTTCAGTTTTAGTTAAGTTTCTAATCATTGAAACAGCTCATCAAAACCTCAACCTATCCTTTATTTTTGACAATATTTGATTAACTTACAGGTACTTACTCATCTTAATTTATTTAACTAAAGAGAGAGAGAGAGACGCAGCAAATTTTGCCTGATTTCTCATGATTTAAATATCAGTAAATATGTGGCTAATACCACAGATTTTACTACACTTGATCCAACATTATTTATTAAAACGTTAAAAAAAAAATGAGGCATTTTAGAGGGCTTTCATACCTGAAAGTTTGGACCGTGGTAGGAACCAAGGTTCATGTGTTTGCTACATTGTATCTATTTGCTTGTTTTTGTTTTCTCACTGCAGTTTAGGGAGCTCACCAAAGACCTTTGTGTGATACTCCTACATCCTTTCATCATCACTTACGTATCAATTCGTTTTCCTTAACCTGACTGCCTGCTCAGCTTCCTGTAGTTGGTCCGAAAGTTCGAACCATCCAGAAAAGCGATTTCACACTGCAGGCGAACCGGACCATGGTTCAAAAGATCCGGACGAGACCACCTCTCTTAGTCGGACCAAAATCTGGTCCTTTGGTCCGGACCGTGGTTTGCGGCCCATTTCACACCTGCTACTTTGGTTCGGAGCAAACTGAGAAGTCCGAAAGTCCGGACCAAACGAAGCAGGTGTGAAAGCACCCTTAGAGCACTGGATGAGATTTTAGTTAATTAATTAATACATTTAATATTTTAATTAATTTGCCCTGGTGATAAGAAACGAACGCTAACATATAGCTTTATATTTCTGTGTATTTCAAATGTTTTAAGTTTTATATATTTGACAGGCAGCGTCAGATGCCTGGATGACAACGTGCTTCATTTTTCAAATATATAAAAAAAAAAGTGAATTTCAGTTAAATAAAAGTGAAGTGAAATAAAATAAAAGTCGAAGTTCTTTCTCTTTTAATTTTTTATTTCCAAAACTCCAGCATTTGAGTGAGAATAAGCATCTGTTAAAATTCTAATGTCTATATCTGCTATATTAAGCTACAGTTATTAAAGCTGTGTACTGAACATAAATAAAAATCCTTAAAAATGTCAGAAATAATAATAATAACGTACAGTTACTGTGCAGATTTTTTTAAGGATATTTAATTTTTATAGTTGATTCCTGAAGGTTCTGGGTCAGGTGTTTTTTGTTTAAGGTAAAGGTGGTAAAGAAGTGATGGCGTGTGGTATATTGAATGGGGAGCGCAGTGCTTATTGTGATCGGGATTCAGTTCTGGCTGCGCCAGTGACTGTTGAATTTAGATGTGGTTTCACCGGATCAGTCGCGCAATGATTTATTCCGCCGCCAAGATAGAAACACCTAAACACGTCCTTTCCAGACCACCACACCAGCATTAATATATTCCAAAAGTCCGACTCTATTTTAAGGACGCGTGCGCAAGGCGTAAAAATAGACTGTTGATAGGGTGTACGATGGCAGCGCACAACGCTACACGCCTTGCGCAGGGTGTACGATAGGGCACAAGATGTTTATGCACAAGCTCAGGACATGTACTCCATATTTGTGCAGCTGTGTAATTACAAACATAAACACAGTGTTGTGTGTTAGGAACTAGCTCCTCAAGCTTGTTACAAAAAGACAGAAGTAGGCTTTCACCCAACTGTTAAATTTCCCAGAACACCACAGCATGCCACACCAGTTTTTTCATTATTACATTAATTTAAAAACGAAATGATAGTACAAAATGTTAATAATGAATTGTGACCTGAAACGTACATGAAATGCAATTCCAATGTTTTATAAGAGAAGTCTGGCTCACACATGCACTTAATAAATAATAGACAATCTATGTTGTCAGTTTGCTGTACTATAACATCTTTAATATAAAAAAAAAGTGTTCATTACGGCACTCTAACTTAAGCGTTCTGAGAACAATTACTGCTTCAAACATTCTAACTGTGTATTACCTTTAGCATATTAGATGACTTTATGCATAAAAGCCAGGAGAGTTTTTTTGGTAAAGAAATACTTAGATGGAATATTTAAATAAAAGTCTTCTCCTGCACTCTGCCTTCTTGCATGAATAGTACTGTGTGATCTGTCCCAGTCTTGTCTTTTGGGTTTCCACTGGGCATGTCTAAAATTCACATGCTGACACACCAGCTATGAACACGAAGAACAAGAGAACACTCACACAGAGGGGGCGTGTGTCCTTTTTCCAATACATCTTTAAATAGAAATAGTTTTTTATTGTTATGTTAATGTTTAAAATGTCAAATTTAGACTTCTGGTTTGAATGGGGCTCTGAATCTGTTTGTGATATTGATTTATAAAAATCTGTAAAAAGATGTACCTGCTTCTGTAAGCTACTGTTATCCTTGTGGACTATTTTAGATATCTGATGTAAAGCACTGTGAGGCATTAGCTTCACCTGCTAGGCTGACTTGTTCACACTAGTGCTTCAGTTCACTAGCATGTGTAATGTGTACCTCATGGCAGTCTTGTCCAAGAGCAATACATTTATTTACCCTTATTTTCACCATTACCTTTTGCCATGCCCAACTTTTAACACGCTCATTTCTTCTTCCTGTACACCAGTTCTAGAATGTGTTTTTAAACATAACATGCATCAGTTTTAAATTATATAATGACAAAAAGCTTAAACATACATTATTTCCATCTATCATTTATTAAAAAAAAACATTACTTGGTATTAGCACTGTACATAAACCTTATTTTGAGTGTTCATTAGCTTAAAACAGCTGCCCTGAACAGATATGGCTTTCCCTTCTCCCAGCCCACTTGATTCACCTAACATTAACAAGGCCTTTCAGGGTGTCTGGTCTAAATCAACATATATTGTCTAATTTTGAGCATTTCACATTTACTTTTCCTCACTCTGTATGAATATTGTATGAACATTTTTAATCACTGCAAAGGGGGCTACTTATACATAATCATACATTGTATTTAGATACATAACCACTGGTGGCTAGTTGTGGATATTTACTCAAATAAATATTTTAAATAAATTCTTATTCTAAAAGACAGCAAAGACAGCAGTGAGTGCTGCTTACACAGGAGGTGGGATAGGGCCACTGACCAAACTTCTCAATAAAATCTTGTTTGTTTGTGCGAGTGTGTGTGTGTGTGTGTGTGTGTGTGTGTGTATGTTTGTGTCCATGATCACATCAGCTTTGACCTAGGAACCCCCTGCACTTTCTTGCACACACACACTCTCTCTCTCTCTCTCTCTCTCTCTCTCTCTCTCTCTCTCTCTCTCTCTCTTTCTCTGTTGCTCTAAATTTTGGCAAGGGCATCCCTTAAGAAATAAAATGCAATTGCTAGAACAAGAGAGACACTGAGAGATAGTGCACCCACATAAATCAACGGCAGCATAAGAGTTGGGAGCCGGGACAATTTCACAGCTCACTGTGCTATCCCTTGAGAGCAGAACAACAGGGAAATGTCTGCTCTTGACCCAAAGGGCATGTTTCAACAGCATCCATCTCATCGGTTATCTTCTTTCTCTGGCACAGACAGCTGGATGAGGTGTTCTGGTACGAGTGGCGGCATGCATTTTCTCAAGGACACCTTAGGGTATTCCCATCGAGCCAAGCTACATTCTCAATTAATCACCAGCATTACACTGACACTGACGATTGCTGCCATCATGCTGCACATTGTGTGGCTTTGCTGGTTTACCATTTGATGAGCGATCGCCATTATTAAGTATTTAGATGTGTGAAACCATATCATACCATCTGTAATTGCAGCTAGTTTTAGTTGGACAAGGATATGAGTTGACAGTTATTTTGTTCAAAGAACAATATTAATTAAAATGTACATTATTAACTCAGTTA
Organism: Astyanax mexicanus; assembly: GCF_023375975.1. Classification (NCBI taxonomy): domain Eukaryota; kingdom Metazoa; phylum Chordata; class Actinopteri; order Characiformes; family Acestrorhamphidae; genus Astyanax; species Astyanax mexicanus. The sequence goes on from NC_064408.1 coordinate 57,418,118, forward strand.
TTTCTGTTTCTGAATCACCATGCCTAATGTATTTAAATTAGTGTCAATCGATTAAAAACAAAAAACAAAACCTTGTGTGTACGGGCGAGTCTCGTGTGTAAAGCGCAAGTGTGACATTTATTTACTACAGTAAGCATAGTGACAATAAAAGAACAATTTATTAAATTCAAAGAAAAAATTACATTTACAGCAGCAGCAAACAGTGCAAGTAATTTCACAAATTTACAAAGAGATAAAATAAGGTAACCTTGTTGTTAAATATGTTAATTGAGGATGCTATACATACAGCTACAATGTATTGAAAAAAGAACCAGAAGGATGAAAGAGAAAGAAGGATGGAGTCTCTACCATTTGCATTTAACTTTTCTCCACTGTTTCATGTTTTATGCCTGTTGTTTTATGTATTGAAAAAATGGAAAATAAGAAACAGATTATACGAGCCCTTTCCCGGGCCCGGTAATCGCGTTCATCCCTAAGGACAAAATAATCTGAATAAGTAACAGCGCTACATGGAGAAATTATTACACATTAAATAACAGTTCAACTATTTACAATGTACAACTGACTGTCACTGCTAGCACGCCAGCAGGGTTAGGTTAGCATGCTACCAACGTTTGTAATTCCGCTGGCTTTTTATCTAAACTGGTAAATCTACTAGGGCTCTAAGCTACCATTAGCTACCGTTATCTTAGAGCCCTTAACTCTAAGCTCTGTTCATTAAGAATAATACATGTCCCATTGCCTTCTGAATTCAGGTAAGGTAAGGGTGCTGCCTTCCGAATGGGAGACTCCTTTTCTTAGGGGAGCACATATGCTGTTAAAATGCCAGATTTAGTGATGTAAAAAAAATAAAATAGACCAAAATAAAAAAATTTAGAACTTATTTTCATGTATAATGTGACCCATAACCTGTACATCTCAGTTAAAAAAACAAATGGAAATCTTTAGGGGGAAGTATTTTGTGTGTACACTTACACATTTCATGATTGCATAAGTGTGCAGACCCTTAAACTAATACTATGTTGAAGCATCTTTTGATGTTATCACGGAAGATTTTAAGTAGGAGCCTGTTAGCATCGCTCATCTCGCCTTAGCAATATTTGCCCACTCTTCTTTTGAAAATGCTTTAAATCTGTCAGAATGTGGGCCATGTCCTGTGTCCAACCCTCTTTAGATCACATCACAGATCTTCAATCAGTTGTAGATCTGGTTGAGTCATTCCGCTTTAATTTTCTTTTGTTGAAACCAATCTTTGGTTGATTTAGATGTAATATTTGGGTCATTGACGTGCTGAAAATTCCTCTTCCTCTTCAGCTTTCTAGCAGCAACCTGAAGGTTTTGTGCCAACAACGACTGGCATTTGCAGCTGTCCATAATTCCCTCTACCTTGACTAAGAATCAGCTGAGAAAAAACAGCACCACAGCATGATGCTGCCACCACCCTGCTTCACAGTGGGTGTGCTGTTTTTTTGTTGATGTGCAGTGTTGTTTTTGTGGCAATATATCTTTGGAATGATGGCCAAAAATTCTACCTTGGTTTAATTAGAATGTAACACGTTTCCACAGGCTTTTAGTAGAGTTCAAATGAGTTTTTGCACACTTTAGCTTGGATGTTTTTCTTTGTAAAAAGAGACTGTTGTCTTGCCTCCCTACGCCATAGCCCAGACATATGAAAAATACAGGATTTGTTTTGTCACATACACAGCCAGTACCTGCCATCCTTTAATGTTGCTGTGGGCCTTTTGGTAGCTTCCCTGACCAGTTGTCTTCTTTTCTTTTCATACTTTTCTAACTATTCTCATTGTTGTCTTTTATTTTCTCCTCTTAGTGATGATGTCTTCACTGTGTTCCATGGTACATCTAATGCCTTGAAAATTATTAATATTTTACCTTTCTTCAGACTGATGCCTTTTGACAATAAGATTCTGCTGATGCTTTGGGCTTTCAGTATTTCACAGTACATACTAGAGTTCATTTGTTCCTCAATGAAATGTAACTCCCCAACACCTGCTGCACTCATGCAGCTCCAGACCATGGCATTCCCACCAAACATGCTTGACTGTAGGCATGACACACTTATCTTTGTACTCCTCACCTGATTGCCGACACACATGCTTAAGACCACCTGAACCTAACAAATTAATCTCCTTCTCATCAAACCATAGGACATGGTTCTAGTAGTCCATGTTCTTGTTTACATGTCTTCAGCAAACTGTTTGTGTGCTTTCTTGTTTATGGAATTCAGAAGAGGCTCCCTTCTGGAGTGACAGCCAATCAGACCGATTTGATGTAGTGTGCAGCGTATGGTCTGAGCACTGACGGGCTGACCCCCACCTCTTCAATCTCTGCAGCAATGATGACAGCACTCCTGTGCCTATCTTTCAAGCATTTGGATGTGACACTGAGCATGTGCACTTAGGTTCTTTGGACGACCAACGCAAGGTCTGTTCTGAGTGGACCCTGCTCTTTTAGAACACTGGATGATCTTGGCCATTGTGTTGCAGCTCAGTTTCAGGGTGTTGGTAATCTTCTTGTAGCCTTGGCCATTTTTATGTTGTGCAACAATTCATCTTTTAAGATCCTCAGAGAGTTCTTTGCCATGAGGTGCCATGTTGGAACTCTTAGTGACCAGTATGAGAGTGTTAGTGCTGTACTATAAACCTGAACACACCTGCTCCCTGTGCACACCTGAGACCTAGTAACACTAACGAATCACATGACATTTCGGAGGGAAAATGACAAGCAGTGCTTAATTTGGACATTTAAGTGTGTAGTATCTTAGGGATGTACTCACTTTTGTTGCCGGTGGTTTAGACAATAATGGCTGTATGTTGAGTTTTGAGGGAAGAATAAAAAGGTTTACTTAAATATTTGCAGAAATCTGAGGGGTGTACTCACTTTTGTGATACACTGTAAACTCACAAGTCAGATATTCACCATTATAATTACATTTCTCTCCAGTTTAAAAGGCCCTAAAATTTAACCCCTCTGGGACTAGAATTTGAATTTTTTAGAGAATAAAAGACCAACAGTTTCTTAACCACATTTTCATATTTTTGTGGTCAAATAGTTATGGGTTACAACTATTCCAAAGTGAATACACGATTACATTAAATTATTTTTAAACTAATGGCACATTACAGAGTGTCTGAATGAGCTATAATTGAGAAATAATTAATAGAATTGAACTATGCACCCCATTGTCTGTCTTTTTTTTTTCAATAAACAGTCAGCTTGTTCAATCACAAATAATATCATATGACACATGGGTAGGCTGTTCTACCTGTTCATGTACTAACAAGTTCCTTTCTCTGAAGATAGCCTACAGAGTGGATTTAGGAGAAGGTTGCAGGTTTATCTGGAATCAGATATTTTTCCACAGAAAGATGACAAGGCAAGCCCAGACTAAAAAAACACAATGAATATTCCACAACTTTCCACACTACCAAACAAATGTGTAGCATTCATATAATACAAATATATAAATATAATAAGGTTTATTTTACACAATTTCATAACTAGGTCATACATAAAGCTAAAAAAAAAGCTAGTACTGTGCAACCAAATTCTTTATTTGTTATTTCAGTTATACATTTGCCTTTGTTTGACAGTTTAGACTTTTGAGTAAAAATAAATAACACTAAATGCAGTAGTCAAAGTGTGTTGTTTGTCCAGACACTCTATGGATTTGTCCAGTTCCACCAGAAGCTCACCGATTTATTTTAATCAAGGATTGATTAGATACAACCTTAATTCTGAAAAAGTTGGAACAGTATGGAAAATGCAGCTATTGTCTACTTTCACTTTCACAGAATATGATTACCATGTCCTTGTTTCTACACCTATTGTACATTAAATCAGCTATCAGAGAACATTTATAGAACACTTAGGAATGTTTTTAAAAAGTTGCAGCAAGGTTAACCTGTAATGTTACAGAAATAATGTTTTAGGTATGTTTTGAAAACGTGTGATTTGCATCACAAGGATTTTAGAGAATGTCTCACATAACCTATTACTATGGAAATGTGTTACATTTCCAAAACTAAAAATTAGCCACTGACAGAGTGACAAGTGACATTGCTGCAACGTTAAAACGATAAATAAAAAATCTAAGAACATATAGATAACTTGACAGATTTAACCTTCTAAGATTTAACCTCCAGATTTAACCTCTTTTTACCCTGTTCTTCAGTGGGCCCCTGTGGACCCCAGGACCACCACGGAGCAACTATTACTCAGGTGGTGGGTCACTGTCAGCACTGCAGTGCTGCATGAGTTTTTAAACACCTTAGTATCACAACCCAAGAAAAAAGGGAGCTGCCCTTCATGGGTTATAAATGAAATCATATATCTTTCGTTGGTCTTGTCATTGTAGGCTTGCTCTGCTGCTTATACCACATATTCAACACATCTGTCCTAATAATATACAAAAACAAGCATACACACGTATGGCCCTGGGCTGTATCAGTGTTTCCAGTAGAAACAACACAATACAGCCTTGACAGCAGACAGCTTGCCAGCGCAACTCTTACTCACTGGGAGCCGCTCCTTTTCTCCACACCCAGTAATATTTCTGTTTTTTCACCCGCGGTAATCCGCCGCTATTGTGCGGTGCTCAGATCCCTCTGATTAAGCTCACACTCAGCACTGCGTCATTCTCAGGAATCCCAGCTTTCTCCTCTCTTCTCGCTTCACTGCCAGAAAATTACATAACTGCATGTTACACCTGACAAAGGTCAGTTGTGTCTCAGCAATAAGGCGGGTCGGTGAATCCTCTCCTTTCATCAGCTGCGGCCTGGCTGTAAAACTGACTGCTTTACAGCTCTGTAAAGAAATCCTGACCGAGAGATGATGAGAAAACACGCCTTCAGTCTCAGAGTACACTTAGCCTTTAAAGTGCCGCCGCTTTGGAAAGGCCGATATTTACCAGTAAAGAAACCCTGTACGAAGTGTGAGTACAGACCTCAGATATAGTCACCACATCTAGCATTGTTGTTTTATTTTCAGTGAGGCTTCAGAGACAGGTGTTTTTGTGTTGTGTGGGATGATGAATTTAATTGGCTGCCCTAAATATGATATAATAAATGTCCCAAAAGAAGAGTTGTGAAAGAACTGATGAAGAAGATGTACTACACTTCCACAGTTCTCTAGTTTAGACATGCAGAGCAAATTCTAAAGCAGTGACCCCTGGTGGCTGGATAGTGACACTGCAACATCAACATAGATATACAATACTTATTTATAATTCAATTTAATGCATTTATATAAATGAATAATTTTTAGTTTCAACATTAACAGTTTTCTCAAACACAGCTGTGCCCTGTGCAGCAGGTTTTGCTTCCGTTGCCTCAATATGACACCGGTAGTCCTTTGCACACAGAAGGCTCATGTCCAGGAAGAGTTTCTGAAATTTCCAGGAGATTAAAGGCCTCCAGTTACCAGCCCTCAATGTTGTGTTTCTGTAGAAAACGCTTTAAAATTTAAGACAGAGAGCTTTAAAACATCAACACTTGGTAAAGTTTTTTGCAACCTGATCTGTCCAAATTCTCTAAGCATATCCAAGTTTTTACCCTTTTCTCTTTTCTGAACCTTTACTGGTCAACACATCCTCCTAATTCACATTTTATTTATTTATTTATTTTTGGCAAAGGAAGATACAGCTTGTTTGTAGTTATTGTCAGCTCTAAAGGGTGCATTTCTGGGGATGACCAGTACCTGCTTGATTAACAAAAAAGAGACGTTCTATTTTGCATATGTTCTCTAACTCTTCTGCTTTGTGGCATCTGTTGTAAAAAGGGCTATACAAATAAACTTGGTTTGTTTGATTTGATTCAAGGATTGAAGTAAAAACAATGAGTGAAAGATGCCTTGTACCTCTGCTACATCTTTTTGCATCTGAAGTGTATCTGCAATGCATGCTTTGTTTGGATTTACATCTTTGTGTGTAATCTTTCATAGACAAATTCTTTGTATTATTAATCAATAGGTTGTATATAGCAAACATTTAAACTGCTGCTATGACTGATATTGTATTAACTAGAGCAGTACCCACAGCTCATAACTCACATGCTGAGCCTGGGTTAGACATCTTCTGCTCAGTATCAGAATAAATATTTATGAATTTACCAATCTTAAATATCTACCTAACCTACCAAGATCTGTCCAAGATGACATGTCCTACGTACGACGTAAAGTGTACACCTCAATTTATACAAGAAAAAAAAAACTGTGCAGAGGTCAGCTGCTTTTACATTTTAGTTTTGCCAGACTGTTTATGAACTTTCAATGTCTTTAACAATATAAATGGTACATATTGATCCTGCAAACTGCAAGGGTCTGTACATAAACTTCACTACACAGCATTCATTTTAAATACTTACCATTACAATTTAAATACCTTGGGAGAGTTCCCTAGGCAGGGATTAAGCCTAGTCCTGAACTACACAGCACTTTAAATTAAATATTTTTTGGAAGGAAAACAAAACATAGTCAGTTATTGGCATTTATGAACAATTCAGCAGTAAAGAATGTGTGAGCAACTTTTATAACTTAGCCCACAGCTGATATTAACAGTGACAGGAATAGGGGCAGCTTGTAACATTCATTAAAAAGATCTAGTAAATTGACACATGCAAAAATGTATTAAATGTGGTTCTGTATTGTTTGAGCCTTTTCAACCTGAATATATAAAAATATCTGCATCCAATAATGGGTTGTTTGTCAGACATGCCATCTTTAGTTTTTGACTACTACACAGAACAGCAAGAAATCACACAATGAAACATGTGTTGTGTATGTTACCTATTCTAAATTGGTAGAAGAGATGAAGATTTCTTATCTTCTTGTTTATTTTCTTGTTTTTTAGCCTGGGTAACTCTCACTGTAAAATGTATTTGCAAGCATCAAATAAATAAAAAACTGGTACTCTACCGTTCTGCATTCCATGCCATGTGTACACACAATAAAAACGCAAACAGCTGGAGCCTATATGTAATTTCTTTACTTGAACTTTATTGTAGTTCTGGCTAAGGTATAGAATAGAATAGAACAGACTTTCTGTGATCCAGCAGAAAGTACATTAAAAAAAATTATATATATATATATATATATATATATATATATATATATATATATATATATATATATATATATATATATATATATATAACATCTGATTTCCAAACTAACACACATACTAATGTATAAAAGTGCTGTATGGCATCTGTCATCTGTGGAGAATAGCTATTACTTTATATTTATATTAATATTATAACTTTTATCTGTTTGGTATTTTTATGAAAATTGCTATTACGAACATTGTAGGGTGTTGAATATTACACTATATATCGCTCCCTATAGTGTATTATTGCTCAAAATTGTAATAGAATAGAATAAAAAAGAATTCATTTGTTGATGTTGGATTATTATCCATTATGTGGAATCTCATCTTTGGTCACTCATGGCATATTACAAACAAAACAACCAAATTTCACCCATAAATTTCACTTCATTGGTACAAAGGATCTCTGGTAGTGATTAGGTATAGCTAAGTTGCTATAATCCTTCATGCAGTTCTGATAATATTCTATACCTTCCTTTCGTAAGTGGCATGGAACATGTTATGTCCCAGTAGGGTCACTGTAAGAGTGTGCAATTGAGGTCCACTCACAACATGCCTGATGCAGTGAAAAAGAGCTTTTTTCAGATTGATGTAATAGTCTAAAGCTCACCTTGTGAAGGAAAGAATGGCTGTGAAATATTCTGTTGCAAGATGAAAGGACTGAACAGCACTGTAGTGGTGTTTAGCAGTTAACATGTAAAGCTAGTAATAATAATAACAATAATAATAATAATAATAATAATAATAATAATAATAATAATAATAATAATAATAAATAATAAAGTGTCTGATATGTCCTATTGCAAACTGACTAAAAACTGTGGCAGATCCTGCAAAATGACTTATATTTAGCAAAATACACCCAAATCATCACACGGGCTTCAGATAGGGCTATATTTCCATATGGCTTTTTTGTGCCTTCATGTGACTGATGCAAAACTCAGATTACCTGTATATGTACAGAACAGAACCCCATGAACAATACCCAAACATTACAAACAAGTCTTTCCACTTTTCTCAGCACATTAAAGGCTAGCACGGTGCATCGCCGCTGTGTATCTTCACCTACACCAATAAGTCGCCTGTCTCATCACTTAATTTTAAATCACTTGTGTTGGTTATGTAACTTAGACAAAATCTGAAGGCAATTGCCATAAATTAATATATTTTTTCTCATTATCCATCTGGATTAGAGCAGTGAGCTTACTGTGAGGGGACATTGTGACAAAGGTAAGCGCTGGACGAGAAAGCGGCCAGATGTTCACGATCATTCCTTCCTCATCAAACTGATTATCCAGACTTTGATGTTTTCTAAACAGACCAAAACCCCAGCACCCATTGGACGGTCCCTTAAAGAGGCTCACAGAGGCTATTTTTAGGCAGGCTGGAAGTGATGCACCAGTGCGCAGGACTTGCATGCTGTGGCTTGTGAGGGCACATTATCTCAACTGTAGGGGAGGGATTTGGACACAGCTCCATGTGAGGATGCCAGTGGGGCCAAAGGATTAGCTTGGCCTTTCCCACACTGTTCGGCACATGCCTTCAGGAGACATGCCTTCATATAGTCCAGTGTGCTTTAATGCAAATGTAACGTGGACACTTCAGATGAAAACAACTTGCGCAAAGCTATTATAAGGGAGCTTACATCAAACTCCTATCTGCACCTAGAATAGGAAGACATATGGGCATAAAAGTGAAATGTAGCCTTATTTTAAAATATAGATTTAAAAAGTTCAAAAACACTGTAGACTAACTTTGATCATTAAGATATTTCACATGACTTTAAAAAGGAAACATATTATTGCAGCTTATATTGAAAATGTATTCTACCAAAATTAAAACAATACAATTATTGTATATTCATTCTTTGATGTCATTCTTTAATTCAACATTGTCTGGATAAAAGAAAATATTTAAATATAAAGATAATAAAAATATATATTTTTTAGAAATATCCTTCTAGAAAGTTATGGCCAGTCTAAACCTAGAACAAAAGAACAGTCGAAGAGCTGTCCAAATGACAGTCCTGACAGTTCTGACAGGACCATCCTAGAAGAATAAAAGTGGGGGAAAGTCATGTTCATTTAAAGACAGGTAAAAGGTGATGATTGGATTCGTAAATTAGTAATGTTGCATTAATTCTCTGAGTGATGTAGGATGGGTAAGATTTTCACTAGAGCTTTCATTTCATATAAAAAATATAACACGAATTTGAACTATTAGAGTTACTATTAATTATTATGGTATAATGATTTAGCTGAAGGAAATGGCCAGGCCGAATGAGTATTGAAATTGAATCACGTCTGATTACCTTAACTTTACTTTTTGATACAGTGACTTAATAAGCTAGCTTATCCAAATATCATGTTGGAAGCATATTTCTAATAGAGTGCTTATTTTTACATTGAAATATACACTAAGGTAGCACAATTGGACAGGGTAGCACAACCGGCTATAACACCAGTCTTTATAGAAAAGCGAGGAACCACACAAGTTCACTAAACCATTTAAATTTCCCCAAATATATTTACTAGTTATTATTAAAACCTGATGCTCTGTTGAGTTTTATATACTCCACCATGCATCTTTCTGATTGCTCATCTCAGCAAGAAACATACTATTTATCTTATCCTAATTTAACAAAGCGATAAGGTTTACCTAAGGTGAAGGACAGGGTGTCTAGTGTTTGTGACCCACAAACCCAAAAGCAAACGTTATGACTGTAAAGCCCGAGAGCCTTTAATGGCTATTTAAAAGAAGCATGGATTTATTGGATTTAACTTAAATAAGGCTGTTTTTGTTTGGAATTAGAGCACAGTGGTACGCTGCAAAAACACAAACTGGTCACTTGCGCTATGGCAAAAAGAATAAACGCTCCAAACAGAAGTGAGTTTACACAGAAGTGTCTAGACTGGAAATGTAGACCCCGGAAACAAGAGAAAGGTCTATAGTAACTATATAGTGTCTGACAGCACTGAATATAAGAACTCTTAATTAATTAATTTTATTAATTAACTCTTTAATAAAATAATAAGAATTTTGCCCAACTGTAAGGATTTATTTTACTTCTAAGGATTATTTCTATTTAATGTTATGACACACGTCACCTTTTGAACCCTAAAAGAAGGACTCCAATTCTCTTTAAAAAAAAATATATGTAGATGAGTTTGCATTAAGCTTTCAGTGTGTGTATTACATCAAGTGCTGCACTCACAATTCTGGAAAGTCTTACACAGCTCCCCACAGCTAACCACAAGCTGCAGAGTGCCCCTGCACTCTGGCAGACCCCAGCAAAAACCCACAGTGGCTGAAGGGCCTACGCAGCAGTAAGCAGGTCTTATGTTTCCTTTGCATTTTCGATTGCTTCACATGATACCTGGGTCAAGTTAAACAAACCCCAAGTTTTAAACATTTGAAAATGAATTACATTTACACATATAGTCTCAGCAAACCTATTCCAATGTTTACATATCTTAACTATCTAAGATACAGACCAGGTAATATATTTGTTTTTAATGAATTGGGAAGCTATTTGGCAGACAGACTTTGCTAATGAAACAGTCTAGATGCATAATACTGATTAAACGGAAGCTGTTAATTCAACTAGTATGTTGGCTCATCAATTAGGTAAATTAGGGTCACAAACCTTAATGCAGTAAATGTTAAAAAAAAAACAGTTTAGTACTAACCTGTAAGTGTTGTAACAGTAAACATTGAGAGTGCAGACATTTCTGCAGGGCCGTGTTTCTTACAGTAAAACTGTCAATCTAATAGACAGCATAAAAAAACAGTTGGCAAAGGTTTTGATTTAGTTTTCTATGTTTTGTCATACTATTTGCTTACACACATTATATGATGTGTATCGGTTAATGTCCAGTTAATCATTTCCTTGCTTATCAGTTACCAGATTTAGCAAGGAAAATGACTAAACTGTACTGAATAATGGCCCTCCAGGAGCAAAGCCAATGACATTTCATAGTAAGTTAGAGTTTCACTTCAGATTTGTTTTGTTTGTTTCAATGTCTTCTATGTAGGACCACACAAACATGATATTGATAAAAAAATCATCTGTACCTTCCTGTACATATGAATTACACAATGCAAAGCTATACTTGGGGCCCTATTTAGCGATCTATGGTCATTTGCGCATCGCACAGCTTGATGCATGCTAGGCCATCTTTATGTAGAGCAACACATTTTTCTTTGCCAGAGTTCTTTGCCATAAGGTGCCATGTTGAAATTCCAGTCACCAGTACGAGAGAATATGAGAGAGTGAAAACACCAAATTTAACTGCCCTGCTCCGCGTTCACACCTGATACCTTGCATCATTAACAAGTCATATGACACTGGAAAGGAAAAATGGCTAATTGGGCAAAATTTGGCAATTGACACTTTGTACTCAGTTTGTTGCCAGTGGTTTAGACATTAATAGCTGTGTGTTAAGTCAGGAAAAGCAAATTCACACTAGTTGTACACTGATTACTTAACATTTGTATTAATATGTCATATCTTCTGTGCTGTCTCATAAAAAGATATAATTAATTATTTACAAAAATGTGAGAGATGTAATTCTGAGAACTGATGTGTACATTATGGTCATTATGGAGTTATACTGGTCATCCATCACTGACTTAGTGGAGCACAGGTCAGAACCCTGTAATCCTCACTTCTCTAGCCACTTAATCGCAGGGACGGAGAACTGTTTGTCGGTGGGAAAGGATTTTCCAGAGCATAAACCTCTTGGCACCCTTATCATGGTGCAGTGCAGATTATAACAGGGGGCAGAGTTTAGCCCACCACTGCCTGACATCTTCCAGAAAGTGATGCACTCAAATGGACAATTATGGATTACATTCCTGCCATGCTTCGAAATCACAGTGAAGAAAACTGGAGAATGTCTCTGATGAGTTATACTAAGGTGCATCATGTGCTTTGCTGTTTTGAAGAGATGGTGGAATAACAGTGTATCTTTGATGCTTATCTGCCATTGCCACTTCTCAGTGTCTTTGATTTATCAGTGTATTTATTAAAGCAACAGTAAAAGATGTGTGTGAAGTGTGATCATGTCAGTAAGCTTGTCTTGGATTGTGCACTTTTTGGAAATGCATCCAGGGTCCTTTTCATTTTGAAGGTCATTGAAGTCATCCTTTTAATTTTGTAGTCTTCCATCTGATACATGTTGTAAGACATTCACAGCCACATGCATTTCAGGGTGGTTCAAAAGGAAAAGTGGACACCAGACAGATCTAAGAATGTGGAAATCTTTTATGTTTTTCTAAACCTAACCTTGGACCTTGACCTCTCTTAACAAAAGGAATTCTTGGGTTGTTTTATTTATTTATTATTTGCAATAAAATATTCATTATTTTCTAAAACTCTTCATGGTGAACAGTAAAATGTCTCTACTCTTCACACAACCACTTAAAATAGATTCGTTCTGTGGTGCATTTTCTGTGTCATGTCTGTATAACTGTAGCTATACTTATCTTTTTTCAGATAACAAATGCACCTTTAGTAAACAAATATGAAGACAGCAAAATGTACGGAGAACACCTGTCATTTATTTAAATGTGTTTATTTTTAGGAAATATTGGAAAGATGGGGAGATCATCCATAGAAGGTCATTCACTTGCAGATGGAGTTTCTTAAACTGAAAATTATTTAAAGGTAACAGACTCCTGACAACCATGATCAGCATCAGACCGGCTCCACTAGATGAATAGCGCTTTCATCTTTGAAAAAAAATCAAGCTTCACACTTTAAATCTGAAAAAAGAAGAACATTTACATTCTGATGCTGCTCATCTGCAGTATGGAATATGACGCATATGTATCATTTGGAAATCTTTTTTTGTAGGTAACAGAACCATGTCTACAAACATACCTCAAGCTAGGTGTGAGATTAGTGCAAGTTTGAACGTATAAAAACATCTGGAGCTTTTTAATAAAGACATCATGAAGGTTACGCTGAATTTAAGCAAACTTTTATTGGCCGAAACCATAAGAAAAAATCTACATCAAGATAATGACCCAGGCACACTGCTTAGAATATCAAGATGTTTGTATCAGAGTCAGATCTTATCATCACGTGTTTGGGATTACTTTGGAAGCAGAGAAGCAGAAAATGCTCCAATTTTTAAGGACTTTGTATGTGTGGACAATTCTCTGCAGATTTCTGTTGTATAGGGGTCTACAGTCTGCACAGAATGAACACTGTAATAATGTAAAGGTGGACAATTTAAATGGTTATACACTGAAGCTTCTGTCTCATTTCTTGTTAGCTGCTAAAAATAACATGTCTGTTTGACTGGGAATAAATAAATGTCTCTGACTTCTGTTCTTATACAGAACATTTTTTTTTATTTTCCAGAGAGAAAAAAGGGTCAAATATGTTCCTTACAGTGAATTTCTGGAAATAGAGAAAACTGGTTTTATTGGGTGTGAGTAAAAGCAGTTATAAGCAGTCATTTCTTACTTTTAGCAATAATGTATCCAGGATAAGAACTAGAGATGTATTCTGTACTTAAGTACTAAAATGCTGTATCTGTATCTACTGGAGAATTATTTTACTTTACTACTGTACTTAAGTATTAAAATGCTGTTTCTGTATCTACTGGAATATTATTGTACTTCACTACTGTACTTAAGTACTAAAATGATGTGTCTGAATCTACTGGAATATATATATTTCTATCCTCCACTTTTACTTCACTACATGTTTGATGAGTTTAATACTTTAACTCTGCTATAAAAAATATAATTAACATTGTACTGCTTTCTGTAATAACTAAATAACACATTAATGTACTTTTACTTTTAGTACTTTAGTATTACATTTTACAATGAACTACTTGCCATACATATCTACAAAAAAATTGAATACTTTAGTACTTAAGTGTGGAGCTTAAAGAACACTTTAACTTCCAATAAAATCACTTTGTTTTACTCAAATCTGGATCTCTAGTATTTTATACATGCCTAAATAAAACCCCATATGTTTTACTGAACAGTATTTTCTGTGTTCGAACAGTTCTTTTCTTGTTTATGGTAATATGTTAATATGTGTTTGAAATATTGTTTTGTTTGTTAAATGTATACTGGTGTCGTGTGCTGTTAGGCACAGTGTTATATGTTTTATGAAAAAGAGACCCTGTGTGTTGTATTATTAAATACGGGCATCTATGGACAACCGCACAAAGCGCAACCGTGCAAATATCGCGAGATTACAGGCAGCGTCAGCTTCACCGTTACTATTAGCAACATCCTCCCTCCCTCCCCCTCTCCGCCGCGCGCATCTTTTACGCCATCACCTCCTCCAGCATCTCGTTGAACTGCGACCCCATCCTCCTCCTCCTCTTCCAGGCGCGGCGCGTCCACAGGATATTATTATTATTATTATTATTATTATTATTATAGTGGGACGGACAGGCGGCGCTGGGGAAGATGGCGCTCATCCCTTCCCAGATCCTGAGAGTCGCGATCCTCCTATCCTACTTCTCCATCATCTGCAACTACAAAGCCATAGACATGCCGGCGCACCAGACATACGGAGGCAGCTGGAAGTTCCTCACCTTCATAGACTTGGTAAGTGGTGCTGCTTATCTGAGAAGCTTCTCCTCCAGCCTGATTGATGATGATGATCACCCACCGGGGCAGACGCCTCTCTCACTCACACACACACACGCACACACACAGCCGGCTCGAGCTGACACTCAGCTGATCCCCCTCACTGAGCCACTACAGACCCCCTCCTGCACCCAGTGATCCAGAGCAGAATCAGGGGAGATCAGGAGGACAGATCACCTGCCTCAGCTCTACTCCAACCGGCCCAGTCATATCAGCGAGCCGATCCCCGGATCAGGCCCGGGTCCACCTGCTTCTGGTATCAGGACCCGATCTCCTGTTAGCACTGAAGCCTAATGTAGGTCAGGTTGATTACCAGGGCCCAGACACGCGCATGCGCACACAGGACGTAGCCGCGTAACTGGCGCGACTGATGTTTTGTCAGTGCGAGCTAATGACTCATGTTTTCCACATAAACGGCTCGTTTTCTCCACTTTTACAATGATTTTAATAGAAGTAAACCAGCAATAAACTTGTTTTCTTATGTTCTTATTGGCACATCTATTCTGAAGTGCCACAATAATAAACGAGCACAGAGCTGAGTAGTAACTCCTAGTAGAGCTTACTCACTTCACTATACTCCTTCACTATTCACCATATAACATTCGCAATATAGTGATTAGGGAACAAACAAACAACTTGTCAAGTTTACATCGCGCATAAACAACACTACCGCGCTGCATTATGGTATACATCAGAAATTTAAGCGTACATCGTCTATAAACAACACTACTGCGCTGCATCATGGTATACATCAGAAATTAAAGTTTACATTGCGCATAAACATCACTACCGCGCTGCATTATGGTATACATCAGAGATTCAAGTTTACATCACGCATAAACATCACTACCGCGCTGCATTATGGTATACATAAGAAATTTAAGCGTACATCTTCTATAAACAACACTACTGCGCTGCATTATGGTATACATCAGAAATTAAAGTTTACATCGCGCATAAACATCACTACCGCGCTGCATTATGGTATACATCAGAGATTCAAGTTTACATCACGCATAAACAACACTACAGCGCTGCATTATGGTATACATAAGAAATTTAAGAGTACATCTTCTATAAACAACACTACCGCGCTTCATTATGGTATACATAAGGAATTTAAGCGTACATCGTCTATAAACAACACCACAGCGCTGCATTATGGTATACATCAGAAATTCAAGTTTACATTGCGCATAAACAACACTACCGCGCTTCATTATGGTGTACATCAAAAATTCAAGCGTAAATTGTCTATAAACAACACTACCATGCTGCATTATGGTATACATCAGAAATTCAAGCGTAAATCGTCTATAAACAACACTACCGTGCTGCATTATGGGTGTTTAATAGTAAACTATATAGGGAATAATATGTAATGGTGAGATTTTGAACAGCACTACAAAATTGTGGGGACACTATACAGTGCACAGCTCGAGTTTGGGACTGGCTTTATGTGCAAGGTATGTATAAAAGGTTTAACTACTGGCTTAATCAAAACCTCTCTCATTCATTGCAATCACATCCCTGAGAGCAAAAACTTTAAATAAACGTTCACTTTTTGGCTGCATTACATGTTTTTAATCTTTATTTAACATTACCTACTAGAAATTGGTTATTGTTAAAGTTCTGACATTACATCAATGTTCATTTATGGTTTTCATCAAATGAACTTTGATTACGTGTACCTTTATATATGTAATAACATTGATCTCTGATGTCGGAATTGATGCAGAAAAGATGCAGAACTTGCTAATTTTCTCCTAAACAGGTAAACACTGAGCTACAATATCTGTGTTAATCTGAAGTATGTTATCAGGATCTAAAATGTATTACTCCAGATTGTGTATTTTTAAAGCAGTGGTGTTTTTATTTTCAGAATAATAGACTTATCAAGCTCCATAATATAGAGTTTATATTGTGTAAACCATAGAAAACATTGCAATATATATACATTTCCTAATCTACTTGAGTATGAGTCATAGTTGCTTGCTATAGCAAAAGTTCTTGAATCTGTCTTATGCTTGTTTGTGTTGGTTCCATGTTCTTAATCTGGCAACATATGTGAGTTTTAAATCTGGGTAGGTTGGGATATGGCAGTGTTTTTAAACTGGACTCTGGTAGCCATTCTATACACTTGCTATCATTTAGTACATATTGTTCCTTTAAGAGTTAAATACTCTAAAGCTAATTTAATGTTTTTGAATATGCTGTCTAATGTCTCATATAGGGGTGTGCCATATCGTATCGTACATGATAATACCGCCAAAAATTTTGAATATCGTGAACAATATCATACCCTGAAATATCGTGCTATGTCCCCCACCCCTAATTTTCACATCATTATCACATTTTACTTTTATATCCTGGATATATGGAGTTATTTGTAGTGCATTATTATTAGTATCATGACATTCTTAATCCATGACTTCTGATACAAATCTGATAAAATTCTTCTCAGTTAGCAATATCATATTGCAGGCAATAATAAAATACTAAATAATTGTTCTAATTCAGTGTTTTGTCATATCGCCAAAAGTATCGTTATCGTGAAAATACCATGAAATATCGTGATATTATTTTAGAGCCATATCGCCCACCCCTAGTCTCATACACTGGCTTTATGTTCATTTTGATGAGAGCATATAGGTACATTCAAGATGTTGCAAGCCCATCATTAACGCTAAATAAGACACTAAGATGCTTTCACTGAATTACCTATGCAGAAATTAAGAAAAAATGTTGAACAGTGAATTTTAGTTTACTTATATATATATATATATATATATATATATATATTTTTTTTTTTTTAACTAGACATTGTTGTAATACAACACTATTGTAATGTTATACTGAGCGAGGTATTGAACAAAAATAAGGAACAATGAAGGAAAGGATTTGAGTAACATAATACATTATGATATAGATAATAAAATGTCTTACAATATTTTTATTATCTGGTTGCAGGGCTCACATTCCAACAAATGATTTACCTTGTTCTTAGCGTACCACACCCAGCTTTCTGCTTAATGTCACCTTGCTGTTGGATTATGAATTTCTGTTTAATTTCTCCAAATGTGGTTCTTCTCTACAATATCTTGGTACTTGACTCTATCCACCCTTCCCTCATTAATGTTTTAGGAGATGGTGGATGGTGGCATGCTCTTTCCTCTGCTTAATATTGGATTTAACAGTGCCCTAGGGTGTCTTCAGAGCGTTTGATTACATCCATTACCCCATAAATGATAGGAGAGAAATGCATTATTTTCAGATTTTAGATCATTTAAATGCAAAACATACTATGACTAGGTGTCTTTTTTCTACTTTGTGTATATCATACAGTCAGGGGATCAGCTTCTACTACATTCTACTTCTACATATATACATCAGAAATTCAAGTTTACATCGCGCATAAACAATTATTATTTTGAGAATAGCTACATTCTCTCATATTATTATTATTATTATTATTAATAATAATATTATTCAGATTAAACAGTTTGCACCCTTTCTTTGTTTCTAAATTCTTTAGAGCTAAACCCAACTGTCAAACATTTCTCCACTGTAGTGCTGGTAAAACCACAGCAAATTTTTTCTTAGTTCGTGTGAAAACAATAAAAAGTAATTATTTGTTCTTCATCCTCTAAGGGGAGGCGCACAGCTTATGTTTGAAATTCATTTGAAATAATTGGGTCAGCATCAAGCACAGGAAACAGAGATGTATTACATGTGATTTATTACACTTGTGCATTTGCATACATATTTTGATAACTGATTATGACAACAGCAAGGAACCTCTGACAAGCGCCATTTGTTTGCTTCGTTTCCTTTGGAGCCTGCCGATGGTGTGGTAGATTATGCGTAACTGCTATTATTAGAACAGACAATAAAGGCATGTTAGCACAGATTGCCTTTGCTTGTCACAAGACTATATACACTGGAATACACTATATGTATAAATGTTTGTGAACATCTATATAATGAATGCATTCAGCTGCTTTAAATTGCACCCATTTCTGACAGATATGTGCAAATGCACACACAGCTTGTGTAGTCCTAGTATAGAGGTTTTGCCAATTTCAAGGGAACCTATTGGCACCATGCCTGATGCCAGGTGTGGGCTAGAGCAGTATAAAGTCCCCCAGCAGTAGCTGTGGATCAGTGGAACTGTGTTATTTGGAATGATGGTGCTCCAATACTTTTGGATTGAGTTGGGGATTAGGTTTAGGTGGTGATCATCCAGCATCCTGACCTAGAAGAAATCCTTCCCTGCACAGAGACAGTTACATCAACAGAAGCAGGAGAAACTCTTGAATGAGCAGGTATCCTAATACTTTTGTCTTTAAAGTGTATATCTATGGATACACAGTTTCTCAACACAGATTTTTTATATTCATGCACTCTTTTAGTTTAGACTCAATTGCCTTGCTTCTCTGTGATTTCTGGTGTTTATGTTTTCATTGTCCCTCATTTATTATTGACTGTTCAGATTTGGGTTTCCACGCTCACAATGGGACACTTGAGGAGTGAGACATTGAGCTTGAGCCATTGCTGTGACACATAACGTGACTGTTCTCGTGTGTCCACAGCTATCAACAAAGAGATTAAGGCTGCCATAGTTTAATTAGCTGTGCAAGACCTCTCAGTGATCTATTATTACATAAAGAATAGATAAGGCTGTGTTTATTTCATGGTGTACAGTGTCTTTGTAAATTGGCATGATTACTCTGCTTCAAGTTGCACTTAAAGTTGAACATGTCATGAGGAAACTTAGGAATAGGAATGCCTGTTTAGCTTCGGACTGGAAGTGGACAACTGATCATAGTTTATCTTCTTTCATCTGATAAGACTAATCCAGGCACAGGCTCTTAAGTCATAAACTGTTTTCTTGTTTAACTTGTCAACTAAAGTCATCACAACAGATTGGATCTCTGTGAGAGTGGGTATTTCATTTGGTTTACTTGGTTTCACACTGCAACAACTAAATTGCACTAAAACAATGCATGTGGGTGTTCATCATGTCCTTTAACTGGCCAAACATGAGGAGATACAGACACTGTAATTTTCACCTTTTATTTAAAGTTACTGAAGTGTTTAATAGTAGGGCTGCATCGATATCACTTTTTACTTTTCCCATCTGATAATACAATCCCAGATTTTCAGTAACACTGTGAAAAACAGTAAGTTCAAATTGCATTACCAGTGTGCAGCAACAGAGGGAGTTAATTACGCTGCAGACTGCAATGTAACGAGACTGGAGTCAAAGTGAGGTTGAGATCCACATTGAACAAACTCACTAAACTACTTCTCACCTAGAAAAAAAAAAAATTGATAAGATAAGAATTGGCAAAAAGCAGTAACATGTGAAAGTAGTGAAGCATAATAACCTGAACATGCTTCTGGCTTCAGTCAAGCCTGTCAGTAACTACTTCTTGATATCGATATTCTCTATTGGCGATACAACACTGTTTAAGTGCCAACATCAATACAGTACAATCGAATCAGTGCAATACTATATAATAGTATAATATCTGGATCTTTATGAAAATTATGTAGTCACAACCACAACCCTGAATAAGAAAAAAAAATAAATCAACATCATGTCCGTTCATTGTTTCAAATCACTATTACAATTATGGTGACATGCCAACAAAGCTATTTATATCAAAGGCTGTGTTTATTTGCAGGTAAGTAATCAGATCAGATTTGTGTGTCTTAACATTATAAACATATCTGCATTGGTTGCTGTGGTAATGAGATAAGTGACAGTAACTCACCATTGCACTCGTCTTGGACCATCACACTACCGTCATTCTGGATTTGAGGTCGTTGTCTGTCACTGTGAGTGAAAAAAAGACACTCTGATTTGAGCAACGAGAGTACCAATGAGAAGCAGGTGTATGAACGCGATTGTAATCTCATTTTAGATCACCTCCAAATGTGGGGCAGACTATTAAATATCAATCTGGATAATAAAGATATACCAAAAATCAGATCTATACTGGAAGTCTGAACGTAGATACAGTCCCTCCTCTACTGCAGTTATTGGTTTAATTCTCATTCTTATCTCATCTTATCTAATCTAAATGCATCAAAGCACTGCAGTACAAGCATGGGGTTCTACAGAGCGAGCATAATGCTCCATTTTGTCAGAAACTAATTTTGTCCTGAACAAACAACTATATAAGGACTAAATTGAATAATTATTTTTTTCTTGATGCCACCAGAAAATACAGAATGTGCAGTTTAATAACTTTAAAATGCCACACATTCTCTCCGTTTGGGTTTGTAATTTGGGGTTTTATTTTTTGTAAACTGGTCTTTTAAGCAATAATGGCAAATGTAAAAACAGTCTTGCGCCCGCACTGTTAAAATAGCATCAGAGTTTAGGAATATATTTACACTAATAGGCTTGGTGGTCAGAAAGTAAAGTGTGTTCAGGTAAATTTCGACAGTGACTGATTCAAACCCTGACAACAGTCAATCATCACCTGTCCCTATTTATCTTAGCTACGCAGGTGGGCCGTGCGCAAGGCATGCGTACATCTCCGCTCTTTACACAAACACAGACAATTTGTGGGTGGTAGGGGAAGGTAGTAGGGTCCCACTAACCTGGGGTACGTTTCCCAAAAGCTCAGTTGCTAACTACGTTAGCAACTTACATAGTCTGGACGATGCAGCTGCGACGCAGGTGTTTCCCAAAAGCGTAGTTGGAACTATGGAGGTAACCACCTTAGTAACTTACATAGTGCGAACCTTAGTTAAGCTACTCAGGTGTTTCCCAGAACCGTAGTTCCAGCGAATGTTCGCAACTACCGTGGTTCAGCTGCGTCGTTCCAACTACAGCTCTAGACCTGTCGTTAGGAGCTTAGTTCCTGGTTATTAGTGCAGACGATGGACGGTAGGATTCAGAAAGCTGATAAATTACATTAATATTGCTGCACGAGGATTTAAGATGTCAAGTGTACCTAATTTTTTGATGTTTGTGTTAATTACATTAATTACATTAATTGAGCCACTTTTACCAATGTGCGCCCAGGGAAAATAATAAAATTCAGTACTCAAATGTATTTTGAAAATGTAAGTTAATTGCCCATTTTTTAATGTATGTCTTTAACATTTAGCTTTTTTTGGCAAACATGAATTCAGTGTAGTGAAAAAAGTGCACTGAAGTGCTCTTTAGCTAAAATGTATTTTACAGTCTTGGAAAGATGTATGTTAATTATTCAAGCAGGCATCTCTTGAGTAAAGGTAACTTGTGCTGTGCACATTTATGAATTAGTTAATAAATATTTTTTAAACACACTGTGCTATATGCACTCTCTGAATAAGGCTATTAAACTGTCACTGGGGTAATACTCTAAAATGGCTTTAACGTAAACACCTGTACCCTAAGGACCTTTGATGGTATATTTGCATTGTTTGTACCCAGTGAAACAAATTTATCCATACAGTAGGCAAGAAGGTGTCTTTTAATAATATATTCATAACAAGAAAAAACTAAGTAAAAAGTGTCTTAAAATAAATAGAGGCATGCAATAAGCAGGTGTTTTGAATTACCTAATCATCCTCTGAAGGTAACAGGGCCAGACAGAGTGTGAATAAAGAAAATGTATCATTTAGCCAATACAACGTGTGTTTCTAGGCCTATACAAATGTTATCAATTAGTATTTGTTAAATAATATATTACAGGAAATAAGTAGAAATATGTAGGCTACATTAATATATATGTAAAAAAATACTAACATTAATTGCCATTATGAAAAAAAAACATCAAGAGAATAAAACCACGACTGGGATTCGAACTAGGTTTCCATCCGGTGTTCTGTCGAGTTTTGCAACCATGTCAAACCGTACTACCCTAGTGCATATTTAATTTTTAAATATAAAATTGCTAGAAAAAGCCCCATATTTAAACATGCTTTCGGTAGAATATTTGGAAAGCCTGAATCAAAATATCAGGAGACAGTTTAGGGTTATTAGAGGTGATTATAAACCTTATGTTTTTTATTGCTAACTTATTATTACTTTCATTATCATCAGCTGTCATTTACGCATTTGTAATACTAAATAATAATAAAAAAAAATAATGGCAAGGGGTTTCTGGTTGTTTAATGCACCCAAAAAGAACAGAATTACCATAAAAAAAAACAAATAAATAAATAAAAAATGTTTCCACGCATGGGCGCTGGTGTTGAGAAGCACATCTCGATCGGTTGCACAATTCGACAGAACACCGCGCGCTGCACCGTCGTAGGCGCTCTGCTGAACCACTGAGTAACACACATTTCTCAGGTCTCATTTGAATAAGACTCATTCAGAATGGTGATTATTTTATTTTAAAAAAATATTGCAATAGCAAATATGTGTATGTTTTTTTAAGTAACACTGTCTGTTACAAATAATAATTAATATATAGCAATTATTGTGTACATTTTACTTGCAGTTCATTGTTATTTTATCAATAGTATTGTTGTCCGTTATGTTCTGGTGATAATTACAATATAAATAGCCTAAATGATACATTATTATTTTTTGCATAATATTTTAAAGATTGTGAGTTTTGCACGTTTTCTGCTGGGAAAGTCTGGCCGAACACATCTGGAAACACCTTAGTTAAGACCACGGTGGTTCAAACCAACATAGTTCAGACTTCTGTGGTACCAACAAAGTACGATGGTTTCGGGAAACTGTCGTACTTCAGATGTTAGTTAGTTTAACGATGCATCGTACCACGTTAGTTTAATGCTAGGCTCCGTCGTTGTACGGGAAACGCACCCCTGTGTAGTTAGTTACTCAGACATCTTCATGTTTTATAAACTATTTTTTATATGGTTTAAATGGTTACCTTTAGCACAAATGGGTTCAGGCTGCTCTTTCCTCTTCTTACAGTGATCTCCTGAAGTTGTTGTACTAAACACTGCACTGTAGCCTTTATAGGCTTAGTCACTGCCATTTAATTAGGAACAAGGGATACAAGCACTGAATTCAACAGCTTTTATAGTGAGTCTACTTTGAAACCACAAAATTATTGTGGTTGTTTCTAAGCACAAAACAAGCACTGTTCAGTGGGCAAATAGTTTTATAGGTTATATAAATCTTCCATTTAAACCACTAACTATGGAAACCTAAGAGGGTATCCATTTTTAGCCTATGTAGAGGAAAAGGTGTAAAAATCGCTTTTTTTTCTTCAGTTCATTCGTTGTGCATGTGAACAAGTGTCTGTGTGTGTGTGAGGGTGTGTAGTAGTGCTGTGACAGGACACTCCTCACTTCAGCTCTCCGAAAGCAATTTGCCAACTGGGAAGATAATGGGGAATAAAAAATTAAACAGTGAATTAATGGGAATAAAAGACACAATTTTTGTGTATTGGGTTTCTGTGGATGAGAAAAGAACCTGAATAATGTACGCTTCCTGTTAATTAATGCTGAGGTAATCTCTTGGCACTAATATTACTACTGGCCAACAGATAGGGGCTTATAGAGAATGGCTTATGGCCACAAATGGTAAATGAAAACCTTATATAACAATACATCAAATTTAAGTAGTTGTTTTCCATATATATTGTATTGTATTGTATGGATTTATTCACTTGATGTGTGTGTGTAAATACAAAATGTTTTTGGGTGTTTTCTTCAGAGTTTGGAAGGCCAATTACCGAGTGCCCTAAACGTAAACTCCCCCTATCAGTAGTAATGAAATTTGTGCAGTTTTTTTTTAAGTTGTGCCCATGTTCAGTAAGGATGCATCAGCCGTGGGCATTGTAGGCCAATGTTAATATCCAGTAATGTTAGTGTACATATCTGCAGATGCTAAAACAAAAAAAAAAACATTTAATAAAATGTACAAATGAATAGTGTTTGTACACTTACAGAGAAAGCTATGGTTTATTCATAAATCATTTCAAATTCAGTTAAATGGATAAAATACAGACAATTAGTCAAGCTGCAAGATCAATCATATATTTTTGAGTTTACACAATATATTTTTCACAATACATCAAACAATCGGCAATAAGATAAATAACAGGATAAACAGAGGGAGTTCTTTGCATTAGAGACTGAGCTCATGTGACGTAACAAGGCTGGAGGTAGAGTGAGGAATACACTATATTGCCAAAAGTATTTGTTTACTCATCCAAAACATTAAACTCAAATTCCAAACACTTCCATGGCCACAGGTACATAAACCCAAACACATAGGCATGCAGACTGCTTCTACAAACATTAGTAAAAGGATGGGTAGCTTCTAGGAGCTCTATGAATTCCGGCGTGGTACTGAGATAGGATTTCACCTGTGCATTCAGAGGGCCCTGACATTTAAAACAAGGCACTGAGAACTTTGAAAGTGCCTTGAAGTTTATAAAAAAGACAGACTAATGTGTAAAACAGGGGAACAGATTGCAAAATTAATTCCATGGAAATTCATAAATTCCAGATGTTGCTGAAAATATTTCTATAATATTTATGCATTTACACTGAATTCATTTTGCAAACTGTTCCCCTGTCCTACACATTCGTTCATGCATGTCAGTTGACTTAATTTGACTTAATCATGACCTAATTTCAGGATGATGGTGCCCAGAAAACTACTTGAAGGTAGTGTCTGTATAATTTTGAATAAATGATCTGTGCACTTTGAAAGTTTTCAGTGCCTCAGGGCCTGTTGGGAGAATTGGCTAAAAGTGCTGTATATCAGAATGCTGGGGGTGAATAGAGGTGGGCTATTTAACAAAAGTTTGCACTTTTGCAAAGTGATGTTTCACTTCACCTCAAGTCCATTTCAAACCAGATATGTCCTTTAATTTGGATTAATGAGAAATACATTTAGATCTTAATTTATCGTGTATCACATCCAGTATTCTAAAATCAGGGTATCAGGGCGCATTGTTTGTTTTTTATCATCCATATCACACACCCCTACATTCCAGCAGTATAGCCCAGCATCACTATACGGTTGATCTTGCAAGCATTATTCAGCTTAGGCTTGTGGCCTTGCTCTTTACACACTGAAATTCCTCCATATTTACTACATAAGTTAATATAAGTATGTATTCTAAAAGGAGAAATATGCAGATCCCTATCAATCTTTTTTTAAGGAACATTGTTTCAAATCACATTAATAATTTTGTCACACATTAGTAACAACCTGGAGCTCTACTGCCCATCTTTGTTGTTCAGAGACTTAACTTTTTAAGGATTCTACTTTTCAACCAAACTATGATTATAATCACCTGCTGACATCACCTGTTTTAAATCACATTATTTTTATGATTTTCATTAGCCCTTAATTTGTTTTGGTATAAATGAAATAAG
Organism: Astyanax mexicanus; assembly: GCF_023375975.1. Taxonomy (NCBI): domain Eukaryota; kingdom Metazoa; phylum Chordata; class Actinopteri; order Characiformes; family Acestrorhamphidae; genus Astyanax; species Astyanax mexicanus. Next base: position 57,444,183 of record NC_064408.1, read on the forward strand.
TTTGACCACATACATATAGGTAAAGTATAATGTAAAGTCAAATGTGAGAAACACTGCATTTTTATTTATTTGCATTTTTCATACTGTCCCAATGTTTTTTAGGTTGTATAGTTAGACACAGCGATGACCATGTGACTCCAGCTTATTTTACAAGACCACTGAAGGTACACAGTGGTATCTAGCACCAAGACATCAGGCAGTAAACAGTTTCTTTCTATTATTCTATTAAAACTGTTAATAAATGTACTACTTAATTGGCAGCTATGTTAGGCTAGACAGCATTGCTTAACTAGTGTTCTCTGACTCCTATCCACAGGTCATTCAAGCTGTGTTCTTCGGTGTGTGTGTCCTGACGGACCTCTCTAGCCTTCTGACAAAGGGCACTGCTAGTGTGGAGCAGGAGAGGCAGCTCCGGAAGCTGATTGGCTTGCGGGACTGGATGATGGCTGTGCTGGCTTTTCCTGTGGGAGTGGTGAGTGCAAAATGTCTTTTGCATTTCTTCATGCTGGGAATGATCTTTAAGTATTAAATAAACTTAGAATTTGACTTTGTAATGTATAAAAGGTGTTTTTATAGTTTGGCTATTCAACCCATATAAAAGCCCAGCTACTGTTGGCTGTGTTATAAAAATATAGCTTTTACATGCACATAATACATCACAGAATACGTCATCAATAGTGACGTTTTAAAAAGGCTCTTGGTTCTCACTGAAGAACCTTCTATTCTTTAGTTAAAGTTCTAAAACTTTTCAGGTTTTAGAACATATTTTTGTTGGTGTAAATGCGCCGAACTGTTCAAACGGAACCCAATCCACAATGGTAAAAAAAAGGGCTGTATGAGTCCTAGACCACTGTATTTAAATGGAATGAGGAAAAAGTATTCTTAAAGGAACTGGGTTTGAAAACTGCCTTTATTCTGAATGTTAAATTACTGTTCAGTAAACTATAGAAAAGGTCAATGGAAAGGTCCCTCTCCTGCATGCTATAGGCATTAAGATGTTTTGACATTAAATAGGTCTCCTGCAGTACTGCAGCAATGATGCAGTATATTGTCTGAGAGTTGCACTTTCATTTCCTCTTATGCTACTGACATTGGGATACATGAAGCGACACACATTAACAGGAAAACAAAGAAAACTATTCAAATCTTATTTCAGACCATCGTTCTGTGGCTAAAAAAATAGGACTGCGTGAAGTGCACATTGGATGCACGCAGGATTAAAATTTTAACCTAACCACACAATTGTCATTTGATTCCTGTCCTTTCATCACCTTAAATTGTAACTCCAGCCACTCAGTGAAGACATAATTGCACAGAGGGGATATAATGAAAAGGGAAGGAAGATGGATGTTTTGGGTCATATTGTGGGTTGATGCCGTGTGCCCTGGGGTCTATTTTTAGGTCATCCAAAGTTGTGTTGCTCTTTATATTCAAAACTGTGGGTTTTCAGGGGTGGGGTTTTAGATGGAAAAGTCCCACGATTGTCATAAGAGTAGGCTATTGGCCACAGGCCTAAACTGCTATATCTGGAACTGGACCTCAGCAGTATTTTTGCATAAGGCGAATAGGGACACCGGCGCACATTGTCTTTAATGTACAGAGCTATTTGCTTTGCAAATGCCCAGTCATGTATCTGTGCTGAATGGCATGACACAGCTCCAGAGCAGCCGCCATGAACAAGGACCTGAGCTCTGGGTGAGAGCAGGAAGCGCTTTGTGTTTTTCTTGCTTTTATGCGCATGGTGTCTGTAATGACCATCAGATAATTGGATGGAAAATATTTGAATGAAACCGGCAGATGTCTCAATTTGTCTGTGCCTGGCTGAAGATGTTTTAGTATCATGTGGCTCGGCGGAGATGGGGGAGATCTGAGCTGTCAGGTGATAAAGAGTTTTAGAATGTTTTCTTTGAAACAGGCTGTCCTACGTTAGGTGTACTGAGGAGGAATACATTTACTGGCTGCTAGGGGTGGGTGATATGGCTCAGATAATACCACAATATTTCAGGGTATTTTCTTCAGGGTAATATTTTTAGTAATTCTATGAAGAAAAACATTTAGTAATTATTCAGTAAATGAAAATTCTCAAGTGCATTTACAAATTTAATAAAAAATGTTATGATGAAACTGGCTCTCATCAGGACCTTCCCAGGAAAAGAAGACCAAGAGGGGTTGACCAGCTAATCGTCGATACTGATATAGGTTGAAAGGCACAGTTCACATGGACCAATCGTGGTCTAACGCAGGAACAAGAAGAGGATGCCATGCCTCATTCTGAGTTTGAGTCCTACCACCACACAGGTTCATTACCAGCTAATACTTGGCATTGGCCCTGGCTGAGGGTCAGCTTACTCCTGAACAATAGGTGTCATTAGTCCTGGTGACAAGGTTGGCAAACAAGCTTTATGTCAATAGTTTTAGGTTTACTTAATTTAGGTGTATGGCTCTTTGGGACGCTCGCCAGGTCAAGACTACTCAGCTCTGGTTTTAGAGGACCATTATTATATTTGGAGAGATAAAGATTGTCTAAGCAATCCAACAGCTGCGTACCTAATTTCCATATTACTGATATTTAATGATACTTTGAAACAGTATCACAAAAGAATCACTTGTGGTTCTTGAATAAGCCTTGAATAAACTGCATGAATGCATCTACATTCTCTCACCCGACTGCTGACTATAATTACCTGTAAATTTACAGACCAGAGCCAACCGACTGAGAGAACCAAGCCGAGTCTGGACACACAGTGAGGAGTACAACACTGGTTGTTAATGAGTGTCTGCAGCCATGTGCATGTGCTGCACGATATTGCTTCTAAGAGAAATTTAAGCACTTTTAAGAGTGTACTGGTCTTTAGAATTATTATCATCATATTGAATATTACTTGAATTAGGTTAGTTTGAGTGTGGTACCTAATTTACTACCCATGTCTGAGGTACTCCAGTGTAAGGTCATGTTAATACAAATAATACATACACTGATTTGAAAGTTAAGTACGTATTTCTTAATGATGGCAAAGAAAAGACATTGACAGGACCTAGCAGCTATGCTACAAAACTTGGTTGATTCTTTGTTAGGGGTTAAGTGTATAAGTTTATTCACACAGTGACACTGACAACATAAAATTGATATTACATTTATTTGTATGCATTAGATATATATATATTGTGGTAGGCCCCTGGGGTAAGGGGCGTGACCACAGTGACCCAGAAGGAGGAAGCACACAGAGAACACAGACACGGGGAGTAAATGAAACTCAAAACATACCTTTATTCGGCTTTTAAACGCACTCCACCACACACAAAACAAACTTAAACCATAACTCAGCCCAATGGGGCTCTAGAGTCTGTAGAATGAACTTTAGTTTAGTTCTAAAGGTCCGTGCAGCCTCAGCCCTCAGCTCCCCAGTCAAGAGTCTGTCCTTCAGTGAGCTGAGGCTGAGTTTTATACCTGTCCCAGCCGGCTGCTTAATCAGTCTGGATGCGAGCCAGCTGGGACACATTGGGCTGTGCGCTCCGGCGTGGGGCGGACCCACGATTCCCCCGCCTCCTCACGCCACAATATATATATATATATATATATATATATATATATATATATATATATATATATATATATATATATATATAAAACAAAGATGTTTAAAATGTTGCCTGGTAAGGAAATGTGATTAAACTTAATATGGATTCAGTTATATATTAAATAATATGGTGGTCATGAAGTTGACTCAGTAGCAGGTATTGAAAGCAGTCATGAAGGTCATTCTGCCTAAAACCTGCAGATGGCTTTGCTTTGGTTGAGGAAGCAAGAAGGGCTCATTGCCCCCAGTGTGGTTTTATGCAGAGGCCTGGTGACATTAATAACGTGTTGAGGGCAAAGATGTAAAAACTCTCTGGCAGTGAGCTTGTTTAACTAATCCACTCTGCTCCTCCAGAGACGGTCTGTCTGTTCTCAAAGTACTCAGACAAGATGTTCACTCCAGGTCAATGGCCCTCTTTCACTTCTCTCACCCTTCCAGTACTACACTTTTTATTTGTTCACTGTGGCCGTCAATGGACCCTTGCTCAAAAAAGAGATATTGCAGAAATTGAAAATCCAGTCAGACCCATTAATGCAAAAGAGGGGGTTTTGCATGGTTCTGGAGTGGTAAAGACCGCACGGATCAAAGGGATTACAGAGGGGGAGAACTGGAATTCCTTCCTTGCGAAGCAGCTTCTCGGGGAGAGATGGAGACTTCAAACACCACCTCTGCCTTCTCCGAGGCTCGTGTTCTCGACAGTAATGTGCTTGTTTTTGCGGCGTGTTTGATCTCGCTGTAAGCTCACTGCTGTCCTTCTTACAGAAGGCATCTATAGCTCCAAGAAAGTGCCGGATAAGAACGGCATGGTGAGAGTCAGCTCTCGGGGATTAATTATGGTATGCTGATATGAAAACACAAACTCCAGAACTGTCGGTTTGCCTTGCTCATGGCTGGCTTTCGGGCTTGTCATAGTTTTGCACTGAGTACTTGTTCTTTTGTTGAAGTTGAAGAAGGGGGAGTATTAGACAGGTCAGCACTTGGCATTTCTGGGCTAAAATGCCACACTGAGCAGGAGGTGTGCAGGCTGATTCACATGCTGCAGGGGACAAATAGGCTTACCCAAAGTGCTTGGAATGTTCCATATGCACTTTTTCCTCTTCAGTTATTACAGCTGGACATCCGAAATCTAAGCTTACGTCAGAATCTCAGGATTTTTTTTTGTCCCACGGAGTGAATTAGTATTAACAGAAAGGCCTTGACCCACTTTTCTGAACTAACACCAGCATGCTTGCATATTTTGTTCCTGTAAGAAAGGAAGTGGCAGTAATAAAAAGTAATAAAGTAATAAAAAAAGCTTGGTTTGCTCATTTGTATTTTTTCACATGGACAGTCCATCCAGCTCAGCAGGGCAGGCACTCACAGTGTGTAGGGAATTATGTTCAGTTTCAGTACAGCCTTAGATATCCTCAGAAATATTATCCATATATATTCATTTACTGTGAAAATTCTTTAATCAAAACATACTCTTCATATTCTTCATCTGTATTCTTGAAATGTGAGTCAAAAAGAACCAATCATTCTTTAATAATTGTCTTTGGTTTGCAGTTCGTAGTGACCATGTTCTGGACCTTGTACCTGTATGACAGAGACCTTGTGTATCCAAGACTTTTGGACAACTTCATACCTCAGTGGCTAAACCATGGAATGGTGAGTATTCTGTTTAGCCACAAATAAGTTCCAGAAGAAGAAGAAGAGCTGGTGATATTATAAAATCTTCCTTAAAACAGCACATATTGTACTTTTATTCTGCTGGGCAGTAATGACAGTCATTTTGATAAAAGATAAGAGATTAAGCAAGCACTGATTTCAGTAAGGAATAACAGAAAATGCTTGCAGCCACAGTTATTTGCCTTGTTTTTTACAAGACATGTATATTAATGATGATTATGTGCATAGTAACTGGAATACTTTATTACAATATTTAAGGATATTTTACATTCAAAATGCATCAGTTAAAACACTACACAAATACTCTCCTGTACTAAACACTGAGTGACTGTAAGTCAAAATATAATGCAGTTAATGCAATAAAACTAGTCTCATTACAGTCTTTCTTATTAAAATTGTGATTTGATGAATTACCCACCTCTAGTCTTCTAGTGATTTTAACTTGACGAGACACTTTAAAATGACACACTGAAATAACTGTAAAATAATCAGCCTTTATTCCCATGTTATTTTTTACATGGCAGAGTGTCAAGCTTAGTCAAGAGATTTAAATGATATTCAGCAGTATATTGTCTTAGTAGTTATATTGCTTATTGTGATGCTTCATAACTTTTAGCTCTCAGTGCAGAAGGGGATGGAGACATTCAGTTCTACTCAGGGAACAGTTACTAAGGAGGCATGCCTCTGTTGTGTAACAAACAATAAAAAGAACAACAGTTATTTTTTCAAAAATATGTGCTGTACTGCACTTTTTGGTGTTTGTGTTACACTTGTAAAAACACTCCCATTAGGTAATGCTTGATGGATTACAACCATGTGTTAGAAAAGTAGGTCCCAGTGGTTATTATCTGCAGCATTTGCAAGGGTTTGTTGGGACTGTTTTGCATACGAGTTGCTATGGTCACATTAACACGGATTTGTGTGGGTCAGACAAAATGCAGAGTGTGCAAGAAGGTGTTCAAAATGTGTAGATCAGATGAGTTGCAGCTGACTGTCTGGCAGGTTTGAATGAGGTAATAAGGGAAGGAAAACACTGGCGGTTAAACTGGAGGGCAAACCCCACAGAGGGAAGCAAAGCATCGCACAGCTGAGAACAATTCATGATATGTGAAGCTTCCAGCTCGGCCAGCTTGGCTAGCTTCGCTCTGTGATGACAGCGGGAGGGCTATTCCATCGTAAATATTTTGCTGCATTCCATGGTACCGCATTTATTTGTTTGTCTGGACTTCCACAGCAACCGTCCTCTGTTCCTCTTGCCTGCTCTGAGGAGGAAATAGTGGCCGAGCTTGTTACTGCTTGGCATAGCCTGTGACTACAGTCATACACACCAGTGCTGGATTATTTTCTGCCTTCTGTATTGTTTTCAGATCAGGCTTGTTGAGGTAATCTGCATAGAATGGGCTTTTATGAGTGCTGTACGCCTCCACACTATAGAGAGCAGGCCAGCTGAACCAGAAGAGCAAGGTGTTGATTTAACGTCATTACAGGCATGCCCAGAGAAGGAACTATAACACAACTGAACATCTCAAACCTTTAAATAATCATATTGGAATATGCAGGGCAGGTTTCACAGCACAGTTCTGAACTCATGAAGAGGTCTTTGATTCACATGGGTGGGTAGAGCTTTTTCAAACTTCCCAGAAGCTTCAAAATGTGTGATCTGTGAAGACACATGTAAATACAATATGCATGAATATTAATTAGACTGGCAGAGTTACTTTAAAACTGTCATGGAAAGTGCAGGCTTGACATCAAGAGACATGCTAAAGTTGAGGAAGAAAGAAAAGAACACCTACTAAAGATGCTATTCTGAGTATTGTTCTCCCAGGTGACACGGGAGAGGACAGTTTTCTTCAACGGGCCGTTTTGATGCTGTCAAACCGGGTGTTGCATATTTGGCGAAACTTAACAGGACTCCCTTAATGTGGCACTGACAATTAGGGCAGAGCCACTTCATCGGTACTTAAAGAGGCCTCCACCAGGCTTTCATGGCAATGCTGGGAGGCAGTTTACCTGCGTCAAACTCACTTTGACAAAAATCCTGTCTCCACTGTGTAATTACTCCTCTGCCAAGAGAGGCTTGTCAGAAGAGTCTTGCGCTGCTGTAATGTCAATGCCAGTAGCCTCCTGCTGCGCAACTCTTTGGTTCAAAGCACTTCTCTTGCAGCACACTCTACGAATAAACTTCTTACATCTCCCCTGAGAGCCCTAGGCTTTCTAAACTCCCATCTCGCCATAACTGTACCACACATCATGCTTCAGACCCAGCCCCCAAAAAAGAGAACAGATTGAAGTCGAAACTTTCATAGTTTTGAAGATATTTTGTGCAATCGCATCACAGCTTTAGTGTTTCTGTTTTGACCTGGTAGCACTGAGCTGTTCCCCCAGTGAGCGCATGGCCCACCTTACTCATATTTAATTCAGCGGGTAGTTTCAGAAGAGCTTTAAATGACACAAGGCCCTGGAATGGAGTTCATTATGTACAGGGGCTTTTATGACTGATTAACCATGGTAAACAACCCCTACATCTCTACCAAGCCTTTGTTGGGCGGTGAACTGGAAACAGGGGAGACAAATGTGATACACCACAGAAGCCTTTCCGCTGGAACCAGCCTCCCAGCCCTCTTTTCCATCAACTATTCATGGGCCTCTTTTAGACTTACATTAGTCCATAGTCTTCTACTCATTCATCCTTTCTAAGACTTAAGTTTGGCTTGAGTTACTTACTTGTAGTTTTTTTCCGTCCTTTTGGGGTGACCAAGTTGAAACGTAGCTTGCAAAGTGGTTTCATTTGTCAGTTTTCATTGTATAGTGTTTAGTGTGGGAGTTAACTGACAAGTTTTCCAATGTTACCTCAGTTCTGCAGGATGGAATGATTTTGACACACGTCTCGTGTAACTAGACACTCCAGATTGTTGTAACGAGGTCCAATGCTTAACAACCTAATAGCTTCCTTTGGCCCATAGCAATTTTCATCCCTTGCTATGTTCCAGCAAGGAAAACTCACACTGAGTCTGAGTAAGCTTCAGAGCCTCACTCTTAAACTGTCTCTGAACTGTTTGTGGCATTTCCCTGCAGCTCCTTCGGCTGGATTTGTGGGCTGTTGTTTAGAGTGGAAAATAGCTGTGTCCACAGGCCAATTTGGAGGGGATGCTCTTCAGAAAATTGTCTCTAACTGTACACTCCCGCTGTGACCAGTATGTTTAGACTTGCGGGGGTAAGCGGCTCACCGTTTACAGTAACAAGAAGCCGTGTGCCAAGTGAGAGATTAAATACTTCTGTGCAACTGAAATCTATCAACAACACCCCCACCACCCTATACCCTCTGCGGTGTTAAACTGATCCTGGCCTTCAGAGCACTGCAGTGGTGTTGTCTCTATGGCTAATAATATGTTTGGTTCACCACAGTTAGAGGAACCTCAGCTGAGCCAGACGGACGCAGCGTGCTTGTAACCAATGGTACAACCCCAGGCCGTCTTTAAAACACTTCTAAGATGAGAACCAGATGTGTTTGTACATTGTAGCAGTTATGCAAGTCATATTAACTTCAATAATATACACAATCTTAATTCTGTCCGGTCTAGTTTGTCTTCATTAGAAGATGCAAACATTCTATTCATTACAAATAGTCTCAATGTTCTTACTGATTTCCAAAACTGCATGTCTCTAACCAGGCCAGACATTTGTTCATCAGTTTGTTGCCAAATGGTGCTGATTACAGAATATCATTAAGGTGCTCAAAACATAACACACTTTTCCAGGCAGCGCCAGTTCAGAGGTGTTCAGTCTTTACATGTGGAGCTTCTGAAGACTGATTGCCACCTAGTGGCCGCTGCCAGCGTTTGTTTTGGGCTACAGCAGCCTTGCATTGTAATTCCACCAGACTGCTGCAAGATGTAGAATCCTTTTAATGACATGTTAAACAAGGCTGTCCTCCATTATGGCCGCTGAGGTCTCCCCATGCATTTCAGTGTGCCGTGGCTTAAAATTCCTTGTGTGCAGTGAGGTAAAAATAGACTAAATAAATCACAATATCTGGGGTAGCAGTATAATAGATGGCATCCACCCCATGTGTGAGTGCAGCATTCAGCGGATAACTGTTATGCACAGAGTGCAGAAATGAAATGGAATGAGTGTGCTTGTATGGTTTAAGCAATAAGTTGTTTTGTTGATTAAGCTTTTTGCTTTTTTTAAACTGTAATTAGTACAATTCTCTGTTTGGTCGATTTTTTTTTGCACTAGAATTAAGCAAATGTAGACAGTATGATCAACATCAATTTTCATATTATATAATAGCTAAATGCGGCCATACTTCACACATACACATAAAAACATTAGTTTGGCCTTTTCCTATGTTGATACATGTTTATAGTATTTTATTTTTTTTTTTTTTCTGTCATGGTGTGCTAATGTTAACATGACATTTTATACAAGGCAACTGCATCACTCTCTAACGCTTCTGGTTGACAGATGGTGTCTCATTGTTGTTGCTGGCACGTCACCAGCCACTCAGAAAGGACATACTGTACTAAAGAGGCTTACGCAACGCTCATTTTTGGTATCACGATAAACGCTACCACATTGAAACGCAAGAGGCACTGCACAATAACAAACCTGTTTTCAATACATTGCTCACTGTTGCATATGCTGACTAAATGCAGAAATCGTCAGTCAGCAGTAAAGCATATGCTTGGATATTAGTATTATTCAGTGTAGGCTTTTTGGCAGATTATCTGATACTGAAGATGTTAGTATGCTTTACATCTTAGGTTATTGTAAGTATGCAGCACTAAAGCAAACATTCAGCATGCAGCAGTGTTGCCATGCAGCATGCCTTTCCCTATAAAGAGTTAGAGCTTACTGTAACTCTCACACATGCACACTTTTAATGCACTCATTTTACCTCATTCCCTGGATCTGGCCTGGCACCACGGCCAAATCCAGCCAGCCAAAGCGACTTGTCACCCATTTTGAGGTAAAACAGTAAATATAGCCCCCAATTACAGTTGACAGGTACTCCTTCCCATATCAAAACAGCTTTCCTCAGTCTTCAACCAGTATCTGCCAAAGTCTGTAACCCCCCCGCATTTCTACAAATATTGTATTATATGTTTTCTCGGGACAACACCCAAGAAGTTAGTAGTCAGCAGTATGAACTTACTGTCCTTTGAAAATAACTCAACAGACAGCCATTAATGTCTAAATATCTAGCCAAACTAGTGAATGAGTACACCTCACAGTGCCCAAAATGTAAACGTTCTGTGGGAACATGATTATTATCACTGCTTTAACCCTATTGGCCATGGAGTTTACCAGAGCTGCACAGGTTGCTATTGGAACTTTGCACTCCTCCACCGTCATGTTTGAGGCGTGTTTGGTGTCATTGTCATGTTCAAAAACTGCAAAGTGACCCAGTGTCTGAAGGGAGAATAGTTTCAGAATGTAGTAGTTCATGCTGGAATTTTGTCAGCTATTAGCTTTTTTATAGATATTTATAGAGAACAATACATTTATACTGTTATACAAGCTGTTACTTTGATTATAGGTGTACTTTGTATAAGTTATATCCACATTTCCATACTGTCCAATGAAAATATATAATATTTGCAGTAATGTAAGGGGTTCGTTTACTTTTGGGGAGATACTGTACATTGTCTTTGCAACAGATGATGAGCTAGTGGTGGTTCAGAAGGCTACAGGGAGATTTTCCATGAATGAAGAGATACATGTCAAGGACATCGCCAGTAAAGGGACTCAGAGGCTAGTTTAGAATGGCTTAATGGGCAACAATACTACTGTCCAACAAGCTCTCACATTATAATTACATTCATCATGTTTTGGTATGATATTTTCTAATATAAGCTCTTGCATTGAATCCCTAAAAGCCAGGGCTCGTTTTGAACTTTCTAAATGAAAACAGTCTTCACTGAGTTCTACCGCCTCTGAAGTACACTTAGCTGTGCAAATATTCAGCACTGGGGAGCTGGTGGAGATCCAGCTGACAGAATATATGATTATACCTGATTCGATCCAGTTATATGTGGAGCAGAGGAAACAGATGTGTTATACAGAGAGCAGGAGACAGATTTAGTTAGCAGAGAGGAATAAAACTCAGGTCTCCAACAACCAGAGCAGTATAAAAAAAACAGCTATGTTCAATGATATTGATTCCCCTCAGGAAAATAATCCTTTTCACATTTGAAGTACCCTTGGCTCAGCTATTTCCTTTGGTTTTGTATGAGCTCTGGGGGATTACTTAAAAAGGTCGATAATTGCAGCTCCATTTTTCTGTGACACTGATATTTCACTGCCATTTGGGCTTGGCTGCGTACAATATCATCCTTACAAATATGATTGAGCTGCTATGCTGAGCCTGGAAAAGTTACTAGGTTAAGTTGCTCTGTCCAAACCCTGTCATTATATGGCCTCATAGCTGGCTCACTAGCTCATCCTTGACAACTGGAAAAATATTTACTCATCTGAACCTAGTGAAAGATGGCTATTTCAGTTTGTGTTTCTTTTATCCATTGTTCTCAAAGCCAGCACAAAGTATTTGACTCTGCGTGGTTGTACTCACACTGGAAGTTATGAGCTCCTGTGAATGTTTTTGACAGCGGAGCAACTCCTCGTTTCACGGCGCATGTGGAAACGTGTTCATGCCAGTGCTGGTGTGGCTGGCAGGTTGTGATGTGTGATGCTTGGTGCAGAACACCTTTGTGAAAATCTTTTTTTTCTTTTTTACACCAAGTAAAAATACACTACTGTAGTCTAGACTGAACATGGGCAAAGAAAACTTGAGGTATCTCAGATGAGTTGATTTCTGGTTTAAATACCATATGTTCTATTTGTTATTAAAGAATAAATGCTTGCAAACCGAGGTGACTGCTGTGCTGTGAAACAATGTAAACCACTGGACATAGTCTGTCCTCCTTACAGTTCAGGGTCCTTTTAGCAGTGCTGTTTTGTAAATGGGGATTTTCCACAGACTGTACTGGCATGCTGCCCAAAACCACAAGACTCTGAGAGCTTCGCTGCCTGGTGGTCAGAGAGAGAGCTGCCACTTTAAATTAGGACAGGGACTCACACATAAAGGCTAAAATAAAACATGTCTGGGTCATGTGCAAGCCTGTTTCAACAGAGAAAATCTGTGCCATCGGATCAAATCCACCAACAGCCAGGGTCCATGACCCGAGTTTCTTAGGGCAGCGGCCGCTCGAGGTACGAGAAGAATGCACACAAACTTTTGCCCACTCCCTGCCCAAAGCCAGGGGTATTTAGTGGAGATTTCATTGCTGACAGGCCAGTGCATTGCTGGGTCATGTGAGACCTCTGTTGACTGGAGGCCTGTGTGGAGTGTGTCAGGGATGGCCTAGGAGGCCAGGCAGGGAAACACAACTCCTGACCTTGGGAGCACTTTCCCTGACACACTATCCCCTCCAGGAGCCCTTCACAGGCCAGACGAGTGCAACACTTAGCCCACATGTCTATGCTTCAGATTCCACAGCTCTGACACGTTAAGGCAGGAAGAGGTTTGATTAGGCTGCAAGTGCCAGCTAAATCTGGCACTCGAGCTGCCACTCAGTCTTTGACAAACTCCTATAGATAATCACCAAATCTGTATTATCAGATAAATAATTGTCAAATATAATATAATATAATATAATTGACATATATTGTCAAATATGACAATATATGTTGCCTTTTGTCTTTCTGCACTGCAAAAAACTAAATCTTATCAAGTAAAATTTTCTAATTTTGAGGCAACTAATCTTTTCTTCTCTGATAAGACTTTTGTGTATTACGAAGCATTGTAAGTGTTAGATTATTTTGCTTATTTTAGGAATAATTATCTTATTCAGTCTTAGAATTTCACCTTATTTTAAGTCATTTTAACTCAAAATAAGCACAATAATTCAGCAATGAACTTATTCTGATTATTGTGTCCAAATTTAAGGCAACAGAAATCTGTGATTTTTGCTTGATTTAAGTCTTACTTAACTCATTTTGGGACTTTGCTTTTAAAAAAAAAAATCTTACTAAAATTGCTCATCTATTATATATGTCTTAATTAAAAAATATTTTGTCTAGTTTTTGCCAATGGTTTTTTGCAGTGTTAAGACATAAATGGGCAGTTTCCCAGACAGGGATTATGCCTAGTCTTGGACAACACATTTTGAGAATTTTGCATTAAAGAAAAAATATATTCTACAACTAGTGTTAATCACTGTCTGGGTAAATGCCCTAAAGTGCACATCAGCATATGTTTATGCACCTGCAAAAGAACCTTTAAACAAATCAGAATAAATGTTGGTTACCCTAATAAAACAATAACAGATTCAGTGAATATTACACATTCTAAAGTCGTAGTCATAGTCAAGTCTTGGATTTATATTTATCGTTGCCACTTCACTGACCATGAATCTCTCATTCTATAAAAATCTGCTTTCATTAAAAGACCACTGTAACTTTCAGGCAACCACTAAACCACTCTGTCCTAAATTATTCTGACACTAACAACTGTAAAGCTTTCTGCAGCCTCTCAAAAGTATCTTGGCGACCTGCTTGTGTATTCTGTTTTTCTTCAATCCATTGGTCATGAGGATAATTGCAGATAAGACAGATTTGCCAAAATATGCCCCTGCTTAAGGGAAAGAGTGGCAGAAAACAGCAGGAAGCTAATATGGCAGTAGCTGAAGTTTTGTGACCTTGACCACATGGTCGAAATGGCTGTAGAATCTGTACAGATGGATACAATATTTTAGTGGTGAAGAGAAAATGAAATGGTTTAAACTTTTACTTAAATGAAAAAGGATGTTTTTAAACAAGATTGCACTGACCTCCTTAAAACCACCATCAGATTGGTGTGTCCTGAGACCTCTCTCTACATGCAGTTGCTCCTGATCTAACAGTATATTTTGTTTTTAGACTTTACCCTATAGTGCCATTGTCCCTAATTAACACATTATTTGTTTGGTGACTTTCCTCTGACTGTCACTGATCCTTATTATTGTGCCATTTTTGCCCTGAAACCTTCACCAGATGGTGGTTGATCCAAATGGCCACATGTCAAGTGGTTGTCTTCACCACTACACGAAGCACGCCTTCAGTAGTGCCGAGCGAGACTAGCACACAGCACTAGAATACAAGCATATTTATCACTGCGTGTTTGGCAGAAGTTCCATTTTGTATAGTCCTGTAGTTGTTTAAATAAAACTGCCAGCTTTATTGGCCTCCAATGTGTTCTTTTAGTGTGTATTGTTCCGGTGTGAGTTGATCCGACACAGCAGTGCTTAATATCACTGCTGGACTGAAAGAAGTCCACCCACAGTGTCGCTGTGGGCAGCTTCTTTTGCACACTTATGAAAGACTAGAGACAACACTTGTACCAGCACAACACACAAACACACCACCATTCCAGTTTCACTGCAGTGCTAAGAATGACCCACTACCCAAATACTACCTGCTCTGTGGTGGTCCTGTGGGGTCCTGATCATAGAAGTACAGTGTGAAAGGAAAATGATACAATTTGACCAGGAACAGAAGGACTACAGTGTGTAATTACAGAACTACACTGTTCCTATATGATCAGTGGAGCTGAAAAATGGATAATTAATGTAGCTCGTATTACATAGCTCATAATAATTTGAATAATCTGTGTATTTACATGAACAACCTACAGTTATTATTTCTGGTGAAACAGAGACATTTAAAAGTATATAGATCTTGGGTCCATGTTTAACTATGCTGCCAGATTGCTGGGAAGTAGTATTAAGCTGTGATCAGTTTCTTCAGGATAATAATGTTATTTTCGCAGGAAATCTGTAGGCAAATGTTCTTCAGATCAGTTTCCAGGGAAAACATTTATAAATAGGAGCTGCATTTCCTAACTGTGAGTGTGCCCTGCCTCTGCAAGGATTAGAGAGCATTACCTCGTCCTTTTCTACTGTGTTTTGTGTAAGGACTTGTGTTTATCTATGTCATAGTCAACTCAGGGCATGCAAGTGCAAAACCTGCATGCCTTTTTTTTCTCATTTACAGTGTGGAGGTGTTGGGTAATAGCCTGATATAAATGATTTGCCTCCATTGAAACAGCAGAAGACCACTCTTTGGGTGTGCATGTTGAGTTTATTTTAAATAAGTTTTGTTTATGTTGAAACTAATCATTAGACCTCATGAGGCAGTCGTCTTTTGCTTTTACACAGGAGCTTTACAGTAATTGCCCAGTTTAATTCTCAGGAACTGACCATGTTCCAAAATATTAAATTACCAACGGCTTCCTAAAAAAGGGGACAAAGAAAACATACAAACTATATTTTTACTTAATTGAAAAACTGGATCAAAACCCATTTATTTTTTTCTGTAATGAATGTAAAAAATTAAATAGTTAAGTTTACACCCAATTTTCCAATTTAGATTTTAGCTTGCAACGTTCACAAAATGGAACGGCTAAACGTTACCCTCACCGTGTAGCAAGTGTACTTCTGTGTATATGAACGTACACCAAACTAATCGATTATTAAATTATTTTCCATCAATTTTAATAATTGATTGAACTGCTTAATTTTTCATTTCTATTTCTTTTTAATGATTGTATTTGAGGCACACATAATAACTAATCAAAGTAATGCTTATTCATACAGCATTGGGTCTATGGAATGGAATCATGTTAATTCATTAGTAAAGGTGTTAATAACTGAAAAGATCAGTTTTGTTTCATATTCTGTTATCAACCCATTACCTGCTGCTTGTGTGCAAACCATGGTCACAGTATAACTGTGTAAAATTATATAATTAAAAATTACATGGGCTGGCTTCTGAACCATGCATTACTATCAAATAAGCTCAGTAATACACCTTGTTCTTAATGCCCGGATCAGACTACACGATTTTAGCCCAAATTTTGACCCGCGTGTGTCGGATCCAAATTTTAGTGTTGTGAGCGACAAAAGACTGTGTAGTGTGACACAGTCAAAGATCAGTAATTTGACGTGAGTGATGCAGTCGGAGCGTCCGACTGAAAGGCTAGCATGTAAGAATTTTTTGTATTTTATTGCCTAGTTTGACATGCTCCGCAACGTGCTCCCTGACCCTGACCAATAGGAAGACAGAGCGTTCTGTGGCGCACAGGTGTAAACACGGAAAAAGAAAGCAGGACGGTGCTCCTGAAGTTCGCTGGACCAGCGAAACAGAAGAATAATCTAATAATCATGAAATCCATGAGATATTCTGTTAACAGACACTGAAACCTAAGTAGCTACATCTTTACCATACCTTAAGTTCTCTCTGGAGTACACAAAGCTTGTAATGTCTATTTGGGTCACCCAGGAATGAGCCCACAGTCGCTTTTCCCTCTTTTTTTAGTTTTTTCAGCACATAAGCACTACCATCACGCAAAGCGCTTTTGTAGCCGTGATTGTCAGATTCTATGCTTCTCGCCTGCGATGACCTACGAACTCACGCGAGGACGCGGACGATGATAGGTCAGTGACTAACGTGTAGTATTGCCCGTCCCCCGAGAACGACGCAAAATGAAGATAACTGCTTAATCTGACATAGTGAATATTGTGAGGGACAAAAATGTTGTGTAGTCTGAGTTTAGCATAACACAGACTGGCATTGTAACTGTTGTGATGTGGGTACTGTGCATATGTGTACAGTCATATGAAAAAGTTTGGGCACCCCTATTAATCTTAATCATTTTTAGTTCTAAATATTTGGGTGTTTGCAACAGCCATTTCATATCTAGTAACTGATGGACACAGTAATATTTCAGGATTGAAATGAGGTTTATTGTACTGAAAATGTGCAATATGCATTAAACCAAAATTTGACCGGTGCAAAAGTATGGACACCCTTATCATTTTGTTGATTTGAATACTCCTAATTACTTTTTACTGACTTACTGAAGCACAAAATTGGTTTGGTAACCTCATTGAGCTTTGAACTTTATAGTCAGGTGTATCCAATCATGAGAAAAGGTATTTAAGGTGGCCAATTGCAAGTTGTTCTCCTATTTGAATCTCCTCTGAAGAGTGGCATCATGGGCTCATCTAAACAACTCTCAAATGATCTAAAAACAAAGATTGTTCAACATAGTTGTTCAGGGAAAGGATACAAAAAGTTGTCTCAGAGATTTACCTGTCAGTTTCCACTGTGAGGAACATAGTAAGGAAATTGGAAAGTGGAAACTGACAGGTTAAATCTCTGAGACAACTTTTTGTATCCTTCCCCAGTAAAAAGTAGTTAGGGGTATTCAAATCATTAAAATGATAAGGGTGTCCATACTTTTGCACCGGTCAAATTTTGGTTTAATGCATATTGCACATTTTCTGTTAGTACAATAAACCTCATTTCAGTCCTGAAATATTACTGTGTCCATCAGTTATTAGATATATCAAACTGAAATGACTGTTGCAAACACCCAAATATTTAGAACTAAAAATGATTAAGATTAATAGGGGTGCAACATCACAGCACATATGAGTAGCAAATAAGCTATTAAACTATAAACTGATTAGCACATTAATGGAAACTCTATTATACAGTTGCAAGAACAAGTATGTGAACCCTTTGGAATTACTTGGATTTCTGCATAAATTGGTGATTAAATGTGTTCTGATCTTCATCTAAGTCACAAAAATAGACAAACACAGTCTGCTTAAACTAATACCACACAAACATTATTTGTTTGCATGGTTTTATTGAAAACAACACATTAACATTCACAGTGAGGGGGGAAAAGTATGTAAACCCCTAGACTAATGACTTTTCTAAGAGCTAAATGGAGTCAGGACGTGATGAGAAACACCAGTTTTGAGTTTGCTGTTCTTAAGAAGCATTGATTAATGTGAATCATGCCTCACACAAAAGGGTTACAAAAGTATCTGTAAAAGCCTTGATGTTCATGTGTCCACGGTAAGATAGACGGTCTACAAATGGAGAAAGTTCAGCACTGTTGCTACTCTCTCTAGGTGTGGTCGTCCTATAAAGATGACTGCAAGAGCACAGCGCAGAATGATCAATGAGGTGAGGAAGAATCCTAGAGTGTCAGCTGAAGACTTACAGAAATCTCTGGCACATGCTAACATTTGTATTGATAAATCTACAATAAGGAAAGCATTATATAAGAATGCAGTTCATGGGAGAACACCATGGAGGAAGCCACTGCTGTCCAAAAAAATCATTTTTGCACGTTTGAAGTTTGCAAAACAGTATCCGGATGTTCCACAGCAGTACTGGCTAAATATACTGTGAACAGATGAAACCAAAATTGAGTTGTTTGGAAGGAACGCACTACGCTATGTGTGGGGAAAAAAGGTACAGCACACCATCATCAAAAGCTCATCCCAACTGTGAAATATGGTGGAGGGAACATCATGGTTTGGAGCTGCTTTGCTGCCTCAGGGCCTGGACAGATTGCCGTCATCAACGGAAAAATAAATTCCAAAGTTTACCAAGAGATTTTGCAGGAAAACTTAAGATCATCTGTCCACCAACTGAAGCTCAACAGAGTATAAATGATGCAACAGAACAACGACCCAAAATATAGAAGTAAATCAATAACCGAATGGCTTCAACAGAAGTCCTTAACTTAACCTAATAGAGATGCTGTGATGTGACCTCAAGAGAGCGATTCACACCAGAAATCTCAAGAATATTACTGAACTAAAACAGTTTAGTGAAGAGGAATGATCCAAAATTCCTCCTGACTGTTGTGCAGGTCTGATCTGTAACCACAGGAAACGTTTTTTTTTTTTTTTTTTTTTTGAGGTTTTTGCTGCCAAAGGAGGATCAAACAGTTATTAAATCCAAAGGTTCACATACTTTTTCCCCTTCACTGTAAATGTTAACATGTTGTGTTTAATAAAACCATGCAAACATATCATTTTTTTCTGTGTGGTATTAGTTTAAGCAGACTGTGTTTGTCTATTGTTGTGACTTAGATGAAGATCAGAACACATTTAATGAACAATTTATGCAGAAATTGAAGTAATCTCAAAGGGTTCACATACTTTTTCTTACAACTGTAATTATAAATTATGCTATTACATAACACCTGCAAAAGAAAATCTCTGGTGCCCCTGTCAAACACATGAGTTTATATGTTATTGTAGTAAAATGCACCACATTCTCACCACTGTACTGGTACACTGTATTGCACCACTGGATGCTGTCAATAAAATACACTGCCTGGCCAAAAACAAGTCGCCAATAAAAAAGGTCACACACCAATATTTAGTTGGTTTAGTTACCTTTAGCTTTGATGGCGGCACGTATTCACTGTGGCATTGTTTCTATAAGCTTCTGCGGTGTTACAAGATTTATTTCAGTCCAGTGTCGCATTAATTTTTCACCAAGATCTTGCAGCAGCATTGATGATGGTAGAGTCTGACCGCTGCACAAAGTCTCCTCCAGCACATCCCAAAGATTCTCAATGAGATTAAGATCTGGACTCTGTGGTGAACAATCCATGTGTGAAAATGATGATCTCATGCTCCCTGAATCACTCTCACAATTCCAGCACCATGAATCCTGACATTGGTATCCTGGAATATTTGTATCTGTGCCATCAGGGAAGAAAAAATCAATTGATGGAATAACCTGCTCTATATTCAGTATATTCAGGTAGTCAGCTGACCTCATTCTTTCAGCACATACTGTTGCTGAACCCAGACCTACAGACCAACTGCAGCATCAAACCCACATCATTTACGTAGTTAAATCCAGGTGGAGACTTTTTTGGCCAGGCAGTGTACTTTGCCTAAAATGAACTAATACAACAAATAGAAATTTACTGATATTGTATTAAGATGATACCGTAATAAATAAAGGAGATGTAGTGTTCATACTTAGGATTTTATGGTATTTATACAGTATGTATTAAACTGTAATATTTCCTCTTATTGTCAGATGTGGAGAAATGTAAGCCTAGAAAGCACTGAGGGACACGTATTAAAAACAAAGTAGGCTCATCAGGGAGAAGAAGAGTGAAGCCTGTGCAATGTTGAAAACAGTGTATTACTGAGCTTATGAGATAGTAATGTATGGTTCATGAGGTAATGATTATACAGTCTTTGTGCTATTTGACTAAATAACTTATGCTCTATGTACTTGAAGGCCTAGTTATTCTTGAATGTAATACAGAAATCAATGAAAGAGTTTTTATATAAATGATGCAGTGGCTCCTAAAAGAAGCTTTGTTTTATTAGTACTTCGCACAGCAGCAGGGGTGGGCTGCATCCGGCCTCGCTGTCCTGGGGCATCGCACCAGCAGGTAATCCAAAATGGTAACGCTTTCTTTTACAGTACCCTAAGTTCTAGGTATTAACCAGGTAATAGTGAGGTACAAACTCGGAAGTACTAAGTAATTATTTTTGGTAACAAGATGGTAAGTACCAGGAAAGTCTTGCCTAATTACACTGAAATATCTAGGTATTAACCAGGTAATAGTGAGGTACAAACTCGGAAGTACTAAGTAATTATTTTGGGTAACGAGATGGTAAGTACCAGGAAAGTCTTGCCTAATTACACTGAAATGTCTAGGTATTAACCAGGTAATAGTGAGGTACAAACTCGGAAGTACTAAGTCATTATTTTTGGTAACAAGATGGTAAGTACCAGGAAAGTCTTGCCTAATTACACTGAAATATCTAGGTATTAACCAGGTAATAGTGAGGTACAAACTCGGAAGTACTAAGTAATTATTTTGGGTAACGAGATGGTAAGTACCAGGAAAGTCTTGCCTAATTACACTGAAATGTCTAGGTATTAACCAGGTAATAGTGAGGTACAAACTCGGAAGTACTAAGTCATTATTTTGGGTAACAAGATGGTAAGTACCAGAAAAGTCTTGCCTAATTACACTGAAATGGAACTAGGTAATAAACAGGTACATGGGTGGTACAAACTCTAAAGTACTAGGTAATTATGTTGGTTAACAAGATGGTAAGAACCAGACAGTTCAATTTAATTACACTGAAATATCTCACAGGTTCTAGGTAATAACCAGGTAAGTGTGAGGTACTAACCCCAGTAACATGATGATAAGTACCAATACAGTCTCCTTACCCTGAAATATCTCGCATGTTCTAGGTAATAACCAGGTAAGTGTGAGGTACTAACCCCAGTAACATGATGATAAGTACCAATACTGTTCATTTTAATCAGTCTCTATTTATTTGACTGAGAAATCCCTAAAAATGAATTTAAGGTTTATAGAGTGGAATTCTTCACTAGGAAGACAGCACAGGAATGGAATACTTGGCCATATGTTTAAAGACATTAGAGCATGTTACAAGGTTTAAGGGTGAAAAAGTATACCATAAGAATAAAGTGTTGAATATGTGTATTTACCCCCTTTTTAAACATAATTTGTAGAATAAGGTCTTACATGTTAAATATATATATATATATATATATATATATATATTTAACTTATATATATAAATTAAAACTGCTTAAAAATCAGGGTTATTAAAACTACCAAATATTGATTTCTGAAATCTTAAAACATTATTATAGTTGTTTCTAAATTAATATTAACTGCTTTTGTTTGCATTATTTGAGATCTGAAAGCACTAAAGCATCTTTTTCATTATTTTGACCATTTCTCATTTTCTGCTCTAAATTACAATATTTTTATTTAGTATTTGGGAGAAATGTTGTCAGTAGTTTATAGAATAAAATAACAGTGTTCATTTTACTCAAACATGTACCTATACATAGTAAGATCAGAGAAATAGAAAATTTGAAGTGGCTTGGAAGGGTCAAGGGGGCGAAGGCAAGCTCCTGCCCGCAAGCTGCTTACCCCAATAAAAGCTGTCCTCAGCTTTCATTGTATATATATAAGTTCAGTAATGCATGCTTGGTTGTGTCAAAAAAGAGATAAATAATAAACAGTAAACAGTTCTGTTTTGTTTTGAAGTTGTATGTTGTTCTTTTTGAAGTGCTTATTTGTTGAACTACATGGTAAGAACTGAGTAAAACCAGAGAAATAAGCTCTGCTCTCTTTTACAGTCCTTTTACTCCTTTATTAAGCAGAAAGTTCTGTTAGTTACACAGTGTTTTACATGGTACTTACAGAAAGTTGTGTCACATTTAAGTAGTTATTATATATATTTTAATATATATATATATATATATATATATATATATATATATATATATATATATATATATATATATATATAAAATAATAACTACTTAAATGTGACACAACTTTCTGTAAGTACCATGTAATATATATTCTTTTGGGTTTCTGAATGGGTTTTTGTATGTGAAACGTGAAACATCCAGTCCTGTAGGGGGAGCAGTGCCAGGGGGCGGGCGCTAGGCTGTGGCTTAGGTGAGCAACAGGAGATGGGTCTCAGATTCAGCTGAGAACTGGGAACACCGTGTCTTCTCTGTATCCAGGTGGGGAAATATGTGGAACTGTGCAAGTATAAATGTTTCCAAAGCACTATAAGAGGGATATTTGAGTGTATATGTTCGTTAAAAGGTTTTGCTGTGTAATATGAGCCGCTATGGTCTTGTGTGTTGGTGGACGCTCAGCATCGGGGAGCATTCACTCCCGCGGCCCGCTAGCCGCGCGCCTGGCCGGCGCTCTTGCCTCTGCCACTAGCATTAGCCACTGCCCCCGCTAACCGCGCTCCTTACCGGCTCCCCGCTGTTATTCCTCTCGCTCTTTCGGTCGCTAACTTCGCTCTATAACCGTGTTTAAGCCTGTAATTATCTCTCGTGTGTTCGCGCTCTAGTTTTAGCTATTTTCGCTCGGTAATTGTGCCCGTGTGTCGCTGTTTCTCAAAGTAGCTCGGGCTAATTTCGCGCCTTCATTCCTATTGTTTCTCTATACATTTACGCTAGCATTAGCAGTCGCTGTTAGTTAAATACATGTTTATTAAAAGTCAAGTCAATTTTATTCTCTTTTTAAGAGCCAGTTTGGCCTTGTTAAAGTAAATATAGAGCCTCTGCCAACCACAATAATGAGTTATTACAGCTAGATAAGCTACAGTTTAAGGTTTCTCTAAGTAATCATGTTTTTATACACTTTGTTCAAGTTTTATACTTTGGTCAATTCTATACACTCTATGCAGATACAAATATTAGAAACTCTGCTTAAAATGAGATTTAAAAGCACTAAGATGTAGTTAGTGTGCTCAGTAAAAGTTAAAGGTGTTTTTGGTAATGTAGTGTGTTAATATGAAAGAAGTTTGAGTATTGGTATATGTATGCATATGTAAATGTATTAATATAGAGTAGTATTTTTATATTCATATATATATATATATATATATATATATATATATATATATATATATATATATATATATATATTTTTTTTTTTTTTTTGTAGAAACAGTATTAAGAGGGTTTGCTGATTAAAAAGTAAAGGTAATATGTACTGTGATATACAGAGTTTTGTTAACTGAAAAAAAGTAAAAAAAAAAAGGATTCTCTGTGAATGTATGTAAAATGCAGATGAGATGCAATGTGTATGTGAAACTGCAAAAGAAAGAGAGACCAAAGTAAAAGTGGTTTAGTTTGTGTATGTTGTTAAATAAAGAGATTAAGCTGAGAACTCACTGGAAACACCGTCTCACTGTGTCTTCTCTGTATCCTGTATTCAGCTGATCTAGGCCCTGCTCACCCGGGGTCGCAAACTGTTATAGCCTAACCCACGCCTGGGGAGTGTAACAGTTAGTGTTTTTATATGGTACTTACAGTAGGATGTTCTACAGAGGGTTATTTGTTGAACTACATGGTAAGAACTGAGTAAAACCAGAGAAATAAGCTCTGCTTTCTTTTACAGTCCTTTTACTCCTTTATTAAGCAGAAAGTTCTGTTAGTTACACAGTGTTTTATATGGTACTTACAGTAGGATGTTCTACAGAGGGTTATTTGTTGAACTACATGGTAAGAACTGAGTAAAACCAGAAAAATAAGCTCTGCTTTCTTTTACAGTCCTTTTACTCCTTTATTAAGCAGAAAGTTCTGTTAGTTACACAGTGTTTTACATGGTACTTACAGTAGGATGTTCTACAGAGGGTAATTTGTTGAACTACACGGTAAGAACTGAGTAAAACCAGAAAAATAAGCTCTGCTTTCTTTTACAGTCCTTTTACTCCTTTATTAAGCAGAAAGTTCTGTTAGTTACACAGTGTTTTACATGGTACTTACAGTAGGATGTTCTACAGAGGGTTATTTGTTGAACTACATGGTAAGAACTGAGTAAAACCAGAGAAATAAGCTCTGCTTTCTTTTACAGTCCTTTTACTCCTTTATTAAGCAAAAAGTTCTGTTAGTTACACAGTGTTTTACATGGTACTTACAGTAGGATGTTCTACAGAGGGTTATTTGTTGAACTACACGGTAAGAACGGAGTAAAACCAGAGAAATAAGCTCTGCTTTCTTTTACAGTCCTTTTACTCCTTTATTAAGCAAAAAGTTCTGTTAGTTACACAGTGTTTTACATGGTACTTACAGTAGGATGTTCTACAGAGGGTTATTTGTTGAACTACACGGTAAGAACTGAGTAAAACCAGAGAAATAAGCTCTGCTTTCTTTTACAGTCCTTTTACTCCTTTATTAAGCAGAAAGTTCTGTTAGTTACACAGTGTTTTATATGGTACTTACAGAAGGATGTTCTACAGAGGGTTATTTGTTGAACTAAATGGTAAGAACTGAGTAAAACCAGAGAAATAAGCTCTGCTTTCTTTTACAGTCCTTTTACTCCTTTATTAAGCAAAAAGTTCTGTTAGTTACACAGTGTTTTACATGGTACTTACAGTAGGATGTTCTACAGAGGGTTGTTTGTTGAACTACATGGTAAGAACTCAGTAAAGAGAAATAAGCTATTTCTTCTCTGTTATCAGGTATTGACCTTTTATTTTTAAATCAAATAAATAGAGACTGATTAAAATGAACAGTATTGGTACTTATCATCATGTTACTGGGGTTAGTACCTCACACTTACCTGGTTATTACCTAGAACCTGCGAGATATTTCAGGGTAAGGAGACTGTATTGGTACTTATCATCATGTTACTGGGGTTAGTACCTCACACTTACCTGGTTATTACCTAGAACCTGTGAGACATTTCAGTGTAATTAAATTGAACTGTCCTTGTTCTTACCATCTTGTTAACCAACATAATTACCTAGTACTTTAGAGTTTGTACCACCCATGTACCTGTTTATTACCTAGTTCCATTTCAGTGTAATTAGGCAAGACTGTCCTGGTACTTACCATCTTGTTACCAAAAATAATGACTTAGTACTTCCGAGTTTGTACCTCACTATTACCTGGTTAATACCTAGATATTTCAGTGTAATTAGGCAAGACTTTCCTGGTACTTACCATCTCGTTACCAAAAATAATTACTTAGTACTTCAGAGTTTGTACCTCACTATTACCTAGTTAATACCTAGAACTTAGGGTACTGTAAAAGAAAGCGTTACCTCCAAAATAGGTAGTGAAGGCCTTCTGGCTGTCATGGCCCCCTGTATGGAGTTAATAGCACCCACCCTCCCTGCAGGCTACGGATCTGGTGCATTCTCTGGAGGATCAGGAGGTTCTACTGAAGTGTTCTATCTTTAAAAGGTGTGCAGAGCTGCTGTTGCTTTGACAATTTAATGTACATTTTCAGAGCTCACCCTATCCATTCATTTATCCATCCGTGGTATCAGAGTCACTAGTTGCCAGAAAGGATGACAACATTACGTTCTAATAACAACATTAAGTTCTAATAAAAAAAATGTGTGCATACCAATCCATATGCAATTGCAATTCTGTCTTTACAAATTATTTAACACCGGTCAACTCGTGTTTACCTTTAATTTCCAGTAAATTACATTTAATTCCTAGTGTCTTAATGTTTAGAGACCATGCTGACCTCATCCTTCAACCCACCACTTTACCCAAAACCAGTTTTTTTGTTTGCTTCTGCACAAACTGCAGCCAGCTTGTGCACCTCCATGTTGGCATCTAAATAAATAGGTTACATGAGTCATTAGGAATCTTGTGGTATAGTGTACCATGTAGTGTGTTCTCTATATTAGATTCTATACAAACTTGGAAACAGTTGTGTAGTGTAATATGTCCAGTCTGTTTAAAGTCATGGATGTATCCAAACCTTTTTGAGACATTCACACCCAGAGACATCCACCAGAGGTCCAATGTTATTAAACCTCGACAGTATTACTGAATTTCACTACTTTAAGTTTATATGATTATCTGAAAATTTTGTGTAAGCATGTTTGACCAACATTGGGCTTTAGTTCTAGTCTTCTGTCTTTTTTCTGCTCCCAGTAAAGTATGTAAATGCTTCTCTGTTCATTAAGTTATGGCAGGTGGTCTGTTGAGCAGCACAGCTAGTGAGTTGTGAATGCTGCTTATGAAAGAAAGCTGTTTAATGCCTGGGCAAGAGGAAGGAGGGTTGAGAAAAAGAACGGAAGTGCCATGTTGAACAAATATATAAATAGTGAAGAAACTGTTCAGCCAGACTGCAAAGCTAATAATGAATGAGAGCCAGTCTTGCTAGTAAGCGCGATGTCTAATTTTCATTCATTCAAGCAACGTTTATATTAAAAATGGTAATTTAATCCAGCTATTGAGTTTTTAAAGCCATTCAGAGCTAGCTCGAAAATATTTGCTTTGGCAGGCGTATCAGAGAAACATGTATGTGCTGTCGTAGAACACAGGTGTCTTGTTGGAAGAGACTTTTCAATCTTCAGAAACATCTGTCAAATGTACCAAACAGGAAGGATGAGTGGAGTCAATGAATCCCAGCTGTATTGGCATAAAAGAATGAACCCACAGTCATCTGTATGGGCATTCAGGAGCTAATAATTTCAGCAATGCACTTTCCCTCTTCGTGAATCTGTTGCCCAACACTGTTGTAATAATGTGCTGCTTCATTTTGTGAGAAAGTCTGTGCAAAACTAATTGGTTATTTTTCTTTTCTCTCCAGCACACGACGGTGCTCCCTTTCATCATAATTGAGATGAGAACGACGCATCATCAATATCCCAGCAGGTTGTGTGGACTGTTGGCTGTGTGCAGCTTTGCAGTTGGATATGTTCTATGGTAATTGCCTTTGCTCACTATCACTGTACCCTAATGTCTAATCAACACCCTGATGCTGCTGTGATCAGTGGTAGTTTGTGCTGGTGTGTGTGCAGTGCAGTAGCATGGACCAGAGTTATTGATATCAATGTTTTTCACCAGAGGCAGTGCACTAATATTTTTTTACTTCTTAAGATGTTTTCAGAATGAACATGTTCCAAGACTACTCTAGATAATACACATAGGGTCTAACTTACACATGCAATGTTCATTGCTATCTTACACCCTGCTAACAATCTTATTTTAATGCCTGCATTATTTAAATAGCAACAATGCTTGTGAATTTATCTACAATGATGGGCGTAGTGGTATGGAAATGAGGTGTGTCCAGGTAAATTTCTGGTGTATTGCTATCTTGGGCAAGGAAAACACAGGTACGCCACTGACTGAATACAACCTAGACAGATGACAACACTCAGACATTCTTAGCGTCTGTTATGTATACACCACAAACCTCCAGATTTTTCCTGCAATTTTGAAAAATTACACATTTACACAGTCCTCTTCCTGCTAACTATATTCTGTGCCTCTTCACACCTGTCCTCTCTAGGATCCCAGCCTAGGTGAGGTTCTGCTTCTTTTTCATTTTTTATTAACTTTGATTAGGTGAATGTTCCCTGATTGCGGTTTGACGAAAATCCGAGTAGGAATGCACATCCCACATGGACTAAATAAATTTTCCATAGCATGTCCCACAAGGTACAGGAAATTTCATATTTAACATATTAGTCTACATTTTAGTTGCTTTAACATCTCTCTGTGTGTAAGAACATCTTCAGAGAAACAATAAGAGCAGTGTGTAAAGGGCTGAGGTGGGACTGGTAGACACATTGACACTCCACTGACTGCTTTCACAGCCTTTCATGCGGCGGTTTGGACAGACACAGGATCAGAAGCAGTAACAGACAGACCGTGGGTGAAAGCAGGACATTTTAACAGACTCCCTTTCCTCTTTCTGTCTCCCTCAGGATGTGTTGGGTGCATAATGTCACGGGGGTCTGGGTGTATCCACTGCTGGAGCACATTGGGCCCATGGCCAGAGCTCTCTTCTTCATCTCCCTCACAGGACTCATCAGCCTCTACTACATACTAGGAGAGATCCTCAACAGCTACATCTGGGACTCCTCAAGGAGTAAGTTTGTATAGATTTTAAAATATGTCTCTAAAATATTCATATGGAGTTTAGATATCATTTTTCATATATTTGTCATGTTTTTCTTGGTTCAAGTTCAAATTTTGTGTTTTTCATAGTCCGTCTCACGTTGTGATTCATTGATATCAAGAAAAACAGCAGTGAACAGTGGGCTAAACAATATAACAAAATAAAATAATATAATAATGCTTTTTTTCCTATTTTTTACTTTGGAAATAAAAAACACCAAACAAATCAAAAGTGTTGTTTTTAGATTTAATTTTATAGTTTTAGGTTGTATGGTTTTTATGTGGCAGTATACACAATTCTAATGTCAAAAAATAAGGGGGAAATATAAATTAATGTAAATAAAAAAGCATTAACTTGTTTAAAACTTGGTAAATGGTAAAATGCCTCACTTCCAACGTTTGTTATGTGTTCTATGTTTTGTTGTTAACACAATATCTGTCTACAAGATTTGCAAATAATTGTTTTTTGTCATTAGGCCCAGTTGTTTTTTTAAGCTACACATGCATAGATTCTCTCTGTCTCACCCACACACACCAGGAGCAAAGATTCTACTCATTCTGACTTCCAGGCTGCTATATATGCCCCTATATTCTCCCTGTGCTCCCTCACATTCACTGCTCCCCCATTAGCATCATTACAGCTTAGCAGTGTGGAGCAGAAGGGATTGTTGTGGGCGTCCAGTCGCCACAGGCAGTGTGGTACTGACGGGTGAGGAGAGTGATAACAGCTCACAGAGAGACGCCTTCTCTGTCTCCCACCTCATTGACACTGACCCACAAATCACTGAGTGTGCTTCAAGCATACACACACACACACACACACACTCTAAAATAATTCTTGCCCACTCCTGTGTATTTAATGCACATCGCCTGTGTATTACATTACCTGTGTATTTCATTGCATTGCATTTCTCAGCTCATGATTAGACTGACTTAATTAGGCCGTGGCATTCATGAATTTAGTCAGTAAAGAAAATTTACCCCATAATTTTACAACACAGATTTGCAATAGTATTTAAGTCTGGGGACTGAGATGATCATTTTAGAATGTTGTACCTGTTCCTCTGCATGTATGACTTAGTAGATTTAGAGTAGCTGAACGATACACAGTGACTCCGTCTGCAGTAAGATGATGATGTAGTTGTTTGGACCTGATCTTTGGGTTGATTATGACTGTTCTCACCATCCTTCTCCTCTGATTATCTGAGATTTTTCTTATTCTGCCACTTCAGGTCTTTAACTAGAACTGTTGTCTGTGGTCTTCCATTTGCTCACTCTGTTCCTCATAGTGGAAACTGACAGCTAAAATCTTTGAGAGCTTTTTATATTTTTCCTCTAAACTATTATGTTGATCAATCTTTGTTTTATGGTTATTTAAGAGTTGTGTTTTAAGGCTCCCATGTTGCCATTCTTCAGAAAAAATGCAAAGAGGAGAAATACTTGCAGTTGGCACCTTAACCATTTCAATGAGCCTACCAAACATTGCTAAAGGTATTCAAATCAATAAAACACAAGGGTGTCTGAATGTATACACCTGCACACTTATTGCACACTTTCTGTAAATCCTACTTCTCAAATATCTCAAATATCACTATGTTATTCTGCTACAGTTAGGCCCATAGACTATGTATAGCTGGACAGAGCATGGTCTCTCAAAAGTGAAGCCACCACAGGTCGGGCGCCCCCTGCTGTCCGGTTTCAGAAAGCTGTGTAACCCCACCCATCCCCATAGGTTTCAATGGCAAAACAGACAACTTTCCATCACGTTTTTTTCCAATATACTGTAATTCTACCTCAATTATTTAAATGCAACAGCTAGTGTAACCTCTGCTTATATTGTTAAATTTTTATATCCCCACATAATTCGTTTTAAACATCTTATTCAGTTTTATTAAAAAAGGTGTGGTTATTGTAAAAGGGCTGGTTATGGGCGGGACCAATAACAGACCGGCAGCTCCGCTCCGCTCCGCTCTGCAGCCTGTGACCGCGAGGCAGCCCTCAGGGGCGGGGTTATTTAAATGAGTAGGAGCTCTCCACAGCCTTTCTCCCTCCTCTGGTCTCTACTGCGCAGACTCGGATATCAGGATCGCCAACATGGCGGAAGATTTTGGCTTCATTGAATGAATGGGAACGGAGACACAACGTCCATCTTTTTTACAGTCTCTGGTTAGGCCCATAAATATTTGGACAGTGACACATCTTCATGATTTGGGCTGTGCATGGGCTGGATTTGAAATGAATCAAATTATATATTTTTGTGTAGTGTAAGACGTTCAGGTTAAATTCTATATATAAAATATGCTATGAAGCGTTTAGGAATTAACAACAATTTTTCAACAAAGCTTCCTCATATCAGGGGCTCAGAAGTAACTGAACAAATTAACTTTATCATAAATAAAATGTTCATTTTTAATACTTTGTCGAGAATCCTTTGCAGGCGTTGACTGCCTGAAGTCTGGAACATTGGGTTTCGTCCTTTATGATGCTTTATAATGTTCAGTTGTTTCTGGTTTGTGGGTCCTGCTACCTTTAAATTTGTCTTAAGTGAGTGAAATGCTGCTTAATTGGGTTCAGATCTGCTGATTGACTCGGCCACTGCAGAATATTCCACTTCTGTACCTTAAAAATCTCCTGGTTTGTTTTCACAGTATGTTTTGCATTATTGTTCAATCAACATAACTGCATTTGGTTGAATTTGAGCGCAGAAAGTAAATCCCTGTAAACTTCAAAATTCATCCTTCTGTTTCTGTCTTCTGTCACATCAATAAAATACAACGGTGACCAAGTGGCATTGGAAGCCATGCACATCCATACCACCACCATGTTTTACAGACAATGTGGAGAGCTTTGTGTTGAGCTTTTCAAAACCTTCTCCATACTTTCTTCTTCCCATCATTCTAATACAGGCTGATCTTAGTTTTACCTGTCCAAAGAACTCCAGCACTGGACTGGCTTCTTTAGATCTTTTTTTGGAAAAGTCTAATCTGGTAAACCCTCTGTATTTGCTCTAATGAACTCTTCCCTTTATGGTAGACTGAGACACTGGTACACCTACATCCTACAGTGTTCTTTACTTGGGAGGATGTTGTGAAGGGTTTTTTGTCACCATGGAAAGGATTCTGTTATCATTCAATTCTTTGATTTGGCTACTCCTTATATTTCCGCTATCTCTCTGATTGATTTCTTAATTTTTTCAGGCTAATGATGGTCTGATTTATTTTTATTGAGATCTCCTTTATCACTTCCAAAATGAATGCCACACCTGAAATCCTCTCGAGACCTTTTACCTGCTTAACTGATGATGGATTAATGAGGAAACAACTCCTGCAGCCTATAAAATAGCTTTTGAGGGTTTTTTTCTGATTACTTTTGAGCCCCTGAAATCAGGGGGCTTTGTGGAAAAATGGTTCATAGGATATTTTTGTTCAACCCCTTTAATTAAACCAGAAAGTCTACACTTTATTTACATAAGATGTATTACATATTACAAATGTACCCCACACTGTCTAGCTGGTATATATATATATATATGTATATATGTATATATGTGTATACTATGTTAAATAACAAAAGTTAGAACTGCGGAGAGCAAAGTTTCAGTAAACTATTATTAAAAATGTATTGTGTGGAAATGTTAGCCTGCCAGCTATATTAGCACTGGCACAACCTGTACAAAACTATTAGACCAATTATTAGTGTTAACATTTAGCAATTGTTGTTATATAGATGATTGAACATGTTTGCTTTTTTCAAGCTAAACATGTCAATAGTGCAACACAGTGCAAAAAATAATCTGCTTTAATCTATGTTGTCTGCAGGTATGATCGATGCTAACAAGGATAAAGCTGACTGAGTCCTCCACCACTGAGGTGTGGTCATCTTTGGAATACTCTCCTGATGTCATCACCTCTTCATTAGGACTCAGTGCAGTGGAGCAGTGGATCTGACTCAGGAATGGTGATCAGTAATCAGCATACCAGAAAACTGTTACTGAACTTAGCCTGATATATTTCTTCTCTTTTTAATTAAGCTCTTAAGACATTACTCTTCACAGCTATATTCCCCTAGGATCGGAAAGCACAGACCTTTTAGACTTTTGACTTAAGTTATTGCAGGGACTCTGCTTTTTCCAGAATACCTCAATATGTATGCCACAGTATTAAACCGAATTTCTGTATTTAAACATGTTTAAGGCCAGTACTGTAATCATATTTTGAGTTTTAATTTTATATTTCATGTGTCTTATCAGGAGGGATTGAACAATACCCCATGTTCACTCAAAAAAGCATACAGTAACTGATAATGAGCACAACAGTATGCCTAAAGTCAGTGTAGCTGCAGGTGAATAAGTAAACAATGCTGATGTGTTGTGAGGATGTTGAGTATAAAATAAGAACTTAAAGGAGCAATAAGTGGCATTTTTCTTTTTATGTTAAACATGATTGGTTTGCTGTCTTTTAAATGGCAGGTCCTCTCACATATCTGGAAAAACTGGAAGTAACCTGCATGCACAGCCTGACTGTAAATAAGCAAGCCATTTTCCTGGTGCATGGACTGCTATGAGAATTTACTTCTCTTCACCATGTAACGCTCTGTGCGTGCTACCCACAAGTATTGTCATTTAATTTAATGATGTGTCTTATGGTACTGTTTCTTCATTAGGTTTCCAGGAACAGTTAATACAAGTTCTGAAGAAGTATCCTCATATACTCCCTTACTTTATTCTCCAAAGAGGTCTTTAGCAAATGCACAACCATGAGTTTCTGTGTGCTGTTTTTTATTTATTAATAAAAAAATAATAATGTTCTGACGGATAATGTTCTAATGGATTGTCGATAGTAAGAATGAACATTTCCAGACGCCATAAAAGTGTTCGCGGACATCAGTGTAAATTCAAAACTCCAACAATTCCTTTTCCTTGCCCTCTCCTTCACCAGTACTCACACTCCCACATCCCCAGAGCTCACTGGGAAAAAGGAAGGGCAGGCTTTCAGTTAAGAAGAAAAAATGCTGACTGTATGATTTAATGTTTGTCCCATATTTTTTCTGGCCCTTTTCTTTACAGACACAGCCTCTGCCCAAAAAACTATTTCTTTTGTATTGTGCTGGACATCCTCTAAATGAGAAACACATATTCCAGAAGGAGAAGGACTTAGCTCAGCAAGAAATAACAATTACTTTATGATGGACACTTAGGAAAAGGCTGGCCCTTGCCAGCCTATATTTACAACCACAAACCTAAATGTACCTCAAACTATTGCATAAGTGTGAAGTGATATCAATACTTAGTAGAGCCACTATTCACTGCAATTACAACTGTAAGTGCTTTGGGGTTTGTCTCTACCAGCTTTACATATCTAGAGACTGAGATTTTTGCTCTTGCTTCTTAAAAAAACATCTCAAGCTCAGTCAGGTTGGATGGAGAGCATCTGTGAACAGCAGTTTTAATGTCTTGCTACCGGAGGTCCGTAGCATTTAGGTCAGGACATTGACTGGGCTGTTCTAACACATGAATATTTTTTTATCTAAATCATTCCACTGTAGCTCTGGCTGCATGTTTAGAGTCATTGTCTTGAATCTCCTTCCCAGTCTCAAGCCGCTGCCACCACCATGTTTCACAGTAGGGATGGTGTGTTCAGGGTGATGTGCAGTGTTACTTTTTAGCCACAGAAAGCACTTTGTATTTAGGCCAAAAAGTTCAACATTGGCCTCATCTGACCACAGAACCTTCTATCACATGTTTGGATGTACAAACAGAACTTCTTATGTCTTTCTTTTCTTCTTGCCACTCTTCCATAAAGGCCAGATGTGTGGAGTGCACGACTTATAGTTCCTGTCGACACCTGAGCTGTGGATTTCTGCAGCTCCTCCAGAGTGACAGTGGGCCTTTTGCCTGCTTCTCTGAACAGTGTTCTCCTTGATCGATCTGTCAGTTTGGGTGAATGGACATGTCTTTGTATGTTTGCAGTTGTAGAATACATTTTTTTCATTTTTGGATGATGGATTGAACAGTGCTCTTTGGAATGCCGAAAGCTTGGGATATGTTTTTATAACACGGCTTTAAACATCTCCACAACTTTATCTCTGACCTGTCTGGTGAATTTCTTGGTCTTCATGATGCTGTTTGTTCACTAGTGTTCTCTGACACACCACTGAGGTCAATACACAACAGCTGTATTTATACTGAGACTAAATTACACACAACTGCACCCTATTAACTTATTCAGTGACTTCTGAAGGCAATTGACTGCACTGGATTTTTATGTAGGGAGTTTAAAGTAAAGGGGGCTGAATATTGTTTATTTTATAAACATTTTAAAAACAATGTATCATTTTCATTTCACTTCACAATTGTGTTTGTGTTGGGTTATCACTTAAAATCTCTATAAATACATTTAAGTTTGTGGTTGTAAGGTGACAAAATGTGAAAAAGTTAAAGGGGTATGAATACTTTTGTAAGCCACTGTAGGCTAGTACTGGGTTGGACCCCCTTTTGCCTTCAGAACTGCCTTAATCCTTTGTGGATTAAAGAAACATTCCTGCACATCTATGATGTAAATCTCCGGTTCCACCACATCCCAAAACTGCTCTGCTGGATTAAGATCTGGTGACTGTGGAGAACATTTGAGTACAGTACAGAACTCATCATCGTGTTCAAGAAACCAGTCTGAGATTGCGCTTTATGACATGGAGCATTATCCTGCATGAAGTAGCATCAGAAGATGAGTAACTGTGGTCATAAAGGGATGGACATGCTCAGCAAGAATACAGTTGGTACTAATTGGCCCAAAGTGTTCCAGGAAATTATCCCCCAGACCATTGCAGCACCACCACCACCCTGAACCGTTAATACAAGGCAGGATAAATCCATGCTTTCATGTTGTTGACGCCAAATCCTGACCCAACATGAAAAACTATGACCCCTTACTGTTGCTGTGTCAATTAGGTTATTGTATGGCATAAATCTCTATGAATCCACACTGCCAAGACCACATCTTACCCTTCAGATTAGGCAAAATTGTGAGCAAAACTGCTTGATGGTGACAAAATCCCTGTTTTTGGTATGAGGACACCCTCTGCTCTTTGCCTTTTTGGGTAATACTTTAGAATCCCTTTCCTCTGCACTACAACCACTGTCTTCAATAAAAACCTCAAGATATTTGATGAAGCAATCCATTGGGCCCTGGTGGGAGACTTTTTTTACACTTAACTTACTCCACCATGGGCTTGTTGACCATTCTCCTCTGCGTACACACCCTTAAAAATGCATGATTGATCAACAGCTCAGCTATAAAGTAGTAGACTGTGCTCATTTGCAAAAGAGAGTTGAAGCAGCTAGCACATATTAATGCCTGTATTTATGTATTACTACAGAGTTTTAAACTTCCTCAGAACACACTGGATTCGAGTAGTGGAATCTGTTGTCTGGAGTGGCCATTTACACATTATTACCTTTCAGTCTGAAGGATAAATCTGGATTTCATGAATGATAGTTAAACCTCCCAACTGTGCCCCCTTGGTTCCAATAAAAAGCTAGTTAACACAAATATTTAAGACAATTATATGTTTCAAACTTTGTGGTGACAGTTTGGGATTGGCTGTTTCCTGTTCTGGTATGTCTGTGCCTCATGCGCAAAGCAATGTCTATAAAGACACTGTTTAAAAAGAGTGATGTGGAGGAACACTGACAGAGCTCTGAGATAAACCCAAATCAACACCTTTGGGATAAACTGGACTGTCAGTTGTTAGCCAGGCCTTCTCATCAGAAACACTCTTTTAACAAAATGGATACAAAATATATATACAAAAACACATGCAATACATTTTTATATAAGTGATACATCTGAAAATTGGAGTAAATTAATGTAAACATCTGGTAAACATTGGAATCTATTAAACAACTAGGGTTGCCTGCTTATAAACTGATGTGTGTTTTGCCCTAAACCCAGATAGTTAACTTCCTTGAATAAAAATATAGAAGCAAAGGGACCCCATATTACTGACCAATATATAGTTCCATTTAGAGTTGTAGGTAAATACATTTTTTCATCTGTATGCTTAAGTCTAAATCCATAAATCTGAACCCTTTTTTAATGTTTAAAAAACATTTTAATGAAAGGCAGTTTTTGTGAAAGTACGCAATACTAGCATAAAGTGGGACATGACAGTAGCGCATCATTTTTAAGCATAAATTAGTAATTTAACATCTGTTCAAGAGAAGAAAATGTGGTTTGGCTGTTAAAATGAGGTGGTAACATTTTACGCGGGACGTTCCAAATACGTCCCAAAAACTGTCAAAATCTTCTTCTTACATTTTATCGCCCTTCTTCATACCTCTGATCACGTCAGTTTCATCTTCAAATAAGCAGTCTAAAAACAGACACAAAGCTCGGGTTTTGGCTGCCAGCTTTAATGACACTAACAGAGGGAACAGCCCAGTGTAGATTTGCATTGTGAATAGAAACTGAGGAATAGGTCCAAAGGCAGTATTTCTGACTGGTGTGAGTATTAGACCAACTGTGGATTTCTAGACGTTTTTATGTATGTTTTCAGGTGTGTGTGTGTGTGTATAGCATGTGCTACAGTGTGCACTCTTCATCAGCATGTTGACTGCAGAACCACACTTCATAGTCTTCTTGTTAACACTGCCGCTGCCTCATGCAGAGGTGACAAATTGAACACAGGCTGCAGGATTATTCTGCATGCATTAGCATAGTAATCATTAAAATCAAGCACCTCAGAGGGAGATAACTGTTCTAAGCACACATTTAGCGACATGGAAGACTTGCAGGATGTATTTACAGCAGG
Source organism: Astyanax mexicanus (assembly GCF_023375975.1). Lineage (NCBI taxonomy): Eukaryota > Metazoa > Chordata > Actinopteri > Characiformes > Acestrorhamphidae > Astyanax > Astyanax mexicanus. The sequence continues at coordinate 57,481,520 of NC_064408.1, forward strand.
ACTGGGTGTGGTTATTGAAATATCTAATGAAATCTAAACTAAGGACATGGAACACTCAAGTAACCTGCTTGAGTCCACTGCAAATCCTTGTGCACATATCTGAATATTTTGTTAAATATTTGAACACACTTCACTGGGCTGTGTTCGTTGACAATATTGCAGAATCCCTTCATTACAACTAATAAAAATGTATATAAATATTTATGTAAATAAAACTTTACTCCAATAAGTGTAACAAGACAAAACTGACAAAACTAACCTTTATAATAAGCCATTATAACTGTTTATGTACTGAAATGCACAGTTACTCAGTCAAGAAGTATCAGACCACGTAAAGTCACAAAGGACTGCAGTGTTGAGGAGTGTAGTGAGAAAGGTGTCCAATGCTCAGCTGAGACCCATTTCATATTAATACATATATCTTTACAATGAAATATCATAAAAGCACATGTAGGTGTATTGCATAAGCATCCTAATACTTTTGGCAACAGAGTATGTAAAGCTTGATTCTGTTATTAGAACTGTTAAATACACAATGTTAAATTATATAAACCACAAGAAAGCAGTGGTTTAAAAATATTTCAGTTTTGTGTGAAGGCTTTATTTTAAACAGGGGCTGTCTCGCATGGAGCTGGAACAGCGTGGGTGGCTTTGGTTTGTTTTATGGCATGTTCTTTCTCTACACTGACTCATTTCTGGGCACGGTACCTGCAAGCTGCTGGATCAGCCATGGGGCAAACGCGCCCACATGTTTATTAGTTTGGACATACGCAAAGGAGTTCATTGTCTCATGCTATTAATTAATTTCCATGCTACTATGTCACTTTAAGGTTCAGTATATTTTGCTATAGTTGGCTGGAATTTGCTCTAGTAAAGATAATGTGTTCAGATAACTGTGAATACTTGGTGGCAGGGGTCTATCAAATACAAAAAAAAAAATAGTGTGCAGTTGCCTAATCTAAAGGACAGTTGTGTTAGACAGTGCTGGTTGTTTACAACCCCAGTGTTCAAGCAGCACAGTATTGATGCCTGCCAAAATTAGATTGCAGAAAAGCTGCCATATGGTCAGAAAAGCGCACAGGGTTTTTCACACTATAAGGTTCCCCGGATTATAAGACGCACTATCAATAAACATCTATTTTCTGGTCTACACCAGATTATAAGGCACATTATGCAACACTAGTAAGGAACAGGGGTGTTTCCATGTTTTCCTTCTAATTTAGCAGGTCTCGCCGCTGGGTGGCTGCGCTAAGTAAACTAAAATGCAATTCTTAAAAAAATAATAATTTTCTTTTAAAGTCAAACGAGAGCTGGATTTTAATCTACACAAATTTCTCTCCTGAAAACTGCCGTGGTTAGCGCTACACTGAGGAACCCTGGGCTCACCGGATTATAAGGGGCACTATAGTGCAATAAATGCAGTAATATGGCAAAACAGAACATGTTATGCATTGACACACTGGTGGTAAATCACAATTAAAAAAACTGGCTTGGCATCATCCCTGATGTTAACCTATGTATATAAATCAGATATTACTCAGATGTGACAGTTACAATATTTACAGCCATATTCAATAAACATTCTACAGAAACATAATTTGAACATTTGCAGGATTTTAATAAGAAATGTGTGGCCATCTGCATTATCAAATACTAGTTTATCAGCCTTTCTTCTATGTACATGTGAATAAATAATTTCCATGATGATACATTAGCAGAGTCATGTTCATATACTGCTGAAACAACAGAATAAATTATTAAAATCTGAAAAATAATTTATTATTCAAAAATAAGTAAAAGAACTGGTCTGTTAAGAAACTGACTTTTTAGAGGAGCTGGGGAGCAAATGAAGCTAATGGCATGTGTAGGTTTTCCTCCCAGAGGACAATATGCCAAAATGATAATTTACCAGAGAACTACAAGGTGGAGAGCAGAAATATTATGATCAGTGCCATAATATGCTTTTGGTCCTCCATATGCTAGTAAAATGACTCCATTCTACAAAAAATCCTCTTATAATTGTTTGTTGTGGGGATCTAAACTTTTCATCACATGCAGCTGGACATACACTATCCTGCTACAGGGATCCATTGCAGTTTAGGAATAATATGGCCATGAGTGGGTGTAACTGATCTGCAACCAGGTTTAGGCATGTGACATACGTCAAACTGGTGTTGATGTGAATGCCTGGACACAGGGTTACCCAGGCGAACATTCACCAGGTTGTGCATCCTGGTCTTTTCACTTCCTTAGGTCAAGGTGTACACATATGGCTGTCCACAATACTCAATAACCTTTTTTCCATCGTTTCAAGGTCCAAATTCGGTTCAGGCCATGTTGTTAGTCCTTGTAGCACTTGTGCTATTTACAACACTGCCACTGGCTTTCCCCCTATGGACCACTGCTAATCAGGATAAGTGCACAAGTCATAAGCATTCACGTTAACTCAATTCATAATTATATACCAAGAAATCAGTAATGTGAGAAAACTAGCTAAATAGGTACATTCCTATTTACAGACTTACTTCATTAGCAAAACATGCACAATGGCAGAGCCTGATCAAATCTATCTCAGTGTGAAATGTGGAAACTCCCCAATTGTGCCCAAACACCTGCTTTCAGAACACATGAGGATGAGATCACACATGGCTGTGGAGCAGAGCTTGGGGTCATGCAAGGACATATGGGAGGGGGGTGGTGAATGCTGGAGAGGAGTGCATGCTGTAATGCACAACAGGCCTACTCTGACTAGAGTGGCCTTCTACAAAGCACTGAGCACTGCTAATGATCAAACAAGCAGCTAAACAGCTCGCCTCCCAGCTGTACAGGAAAGCCTCAAAGTTCCTTGGGGAACTGTTGTTTAGAAGAATTGCAGTGTGATAAATGATGAAACCTAGCAGCCAATAAGCCCCATCCAGTGGGATTAAATCCAAGTGTACAAAAATATAGAAAATAAATTAACAGATTAAAAATAACTAACAAAGTTTATTCAAATGCTTGTGCAGTCCGTCAACATGACTATTAGTTTTTGTTGAAAACAAAAGCCCATTTCAATCTGAAAGTGCTGTTTTTGCACCATCTTTATCATCTGAAGCTGCTTGTATCATTGGGACAATAGAGCCCCCTGCTGGACTGATGCTGTCTTTTCTCACTTTGGGCTTTGGCGCTGTAATAAAGAGAAATGTGAATAATGAATAACATATCTAGTACAGCAAAACATCTAGCAATATTAAACACAGCGCTCCTTGAAACCCTTACCATTAGGATTCTCCTGCTTGTAAAACATCTTCAGCATTTCAACAGCCTCTTCTGCTCTATGGCCCGAGATGCACTGCAACAGAAAGTTGGGATAGTAAAAACGATTTCGTTGCCAATAGTTTGCCTTGTCTGAACCATAACCTTACTGTAAAGTCTTAAGCATTAACCAGGATAATAATCCTAAAAGCTGAATGACTTCAGCCCTATGGATTGAAATACACTCTGTGGGTATAGCAAACATTAATACATAAGGAAACTTCCAGAGAGAACTATATAAAAATCTCCTCCAGTCCAGTCAAGAGAATAGCCTCAGATATGCTGTCCAATGTCCAAATTGCAATGATGTTTCATTCTTCCTATAGTAAGCCCAATAGGTCGAGCTTAAAATGAAAATAATAATAATAAAATAGAGGTTTCTACAATCCATTTGGCCTTTTACCTTAAAATAAGTTCCAGTATGTGGTAGGTCATCTGATGAAATGTCCAGCACTGAACCACAGCCGCCAAACCGGTCGTTCTTACATCCATACACGACTAGCGGTATATCTATATCAGTGTCAAGACGCAACACTTCCAGAAGTAGTCAAATAAAAGTGAAACACTAAACAAAAGACCTGCTTCATTAGAAAATAAACAGACATAAATCATTAAGGATACTTAGCAGACGTAAAGCAGCTGCACACATAATGCATGGTTCCACAGTCACATAAAGAACAGTGCGTTTAAACACCTCCTTCACATCCCGCTCTCTTAGGTGGCACCATTCCAATACCTGGTCGAGTGCCACCATCTCTGCATGGCGTGTGGCCTTTTTCAAAACAGAACATTTTTCATTTATTTATTCCACAAGTTCACTTCATGTTTGATGAATATTAATTTCAAATGTGCAATTTAAATGTATAAAATAAATTACAAACATAAAAAATGTATACGTAACCTGGGTCATAACCAGTTTATAAAAAAACAGAAAAAAACTCAATAACAAGCATAAAATTTTGTTACACTTGGCCCACAACCCACAATATTATAACTTACAACTATAAAAACTGTGTGTAAAAAGTGTGTAAGGATACTGCATAAATCGGTGAAAAAATGTGATCTGATCTTCATTTAAGTCACAACAAGAGACAAACACAAAACTAATACCACACAAAAAATTACGTTTGCATGGTTTTATTGAACACAACATGTTAACATTCACAGTGAGCGGGGGAGGTATGTGAACCCCCTAGACTAATGGCTTTTCTAAGAGCTAATTGGAGTCAGGATGTGATGAGATTGGATGTGTTGGTTAAAGCTGCCCTGCCCTATAACACACACTAGTTTTAAGTTTGCTGTTTTTAAGAAGCATTGCTTGATGTGAATCATGACTCGCACAAAAGAGCTCTTAGAAAACCTACGTTCAAGAATTGTTCACTTGCATTAAGCTGGAAAGGGTTACAAAAGTATCTGTAAAAACCTTGATGTTCATGTGTCCACGGTAAGATAGACGGTCTACAAATGGAAAAAATTCAGCACTGTTTCTACTCTCTCTAGGCGTGGTCGTCCTGTAAAGGTGACTGCAACAGCACACCTCACAGAGGTGAGGAAGAATCCTAGAGTGTCAACTGAAGACTTACAGAAATCTCTGGCACATTCTAACATTTTTGTTGATAAATCTACAATAAGGAAAACATGAAACAGAGCTCATGGGAGAACACCATGGAGGAAGCCACTGCTGTACAAAAAATGAATTGTTGCACGTTTGAAGTTTGCAAAAGAGCACCTGGATGTTCCACAGCACTACTGGCTAATTATACTGTGGGGAGATGAAACCAAAATTGAGTTGTTTGGAAGGAACACGCAACGTTATGTGTGGAGAAAAAAGGCACACCATCGTCAAAACATTATCCCAACTGTGAAACATAGTGGAGGGGCATTAAGGTTTGGGGCTGCTTTGCAGCCTCAGGGTCTGGACGGATTGTGGTCATCAACATAAAAACGAATTCCCAAGTTGATCAAGACATTTTGCAGGAAAACTTAAGATCATCTGTTCACCAACTGAAGCTCAACAGAGTATAAATGATGCAACAGAACAACGACCCAAAAAATAAAAGTCAATCAACAACTAAATGACTTCCACAGAAGAAAATACGCCTTCTGAAGAGTCCTGACCTCGACCCAACAGAGATGCTGTGGCATGACCTCAAGAGAGGTCTGATCTGCAACTACAGGTAACGTTTGGTTGAGGTTTTTGCTGCCAAAGGAGGATCAACCAGTTATTAAATCCAAAGCTTTACATACTTTTTTCACCCCCACTGTGAATGTTAACATGTGTTTAATAAAAGCATACAAATGCATAAAAAAGCATGTTTTTTGTGGTATTAGTTTAAGCAGACTGTGTTTGTCTACTGTTGTGAAGATCAGAACACATTTAATGACCAATTCATGCAGAAATTCAAGTAATCCCAAAGGGTTCACATACTTTTTCTTGCAACTGTAAATACGCCTCTCCTTTACTTACCATCTTTGTGTCGCCTGTTGCCCAAATCTACCTTATCCTAGGCATGCTTTAGTGTAATATATGTGTTGATTGCCAGGCCTTAGTGTTGTAGGCTGAGCAAATCACCATTATTCTATTAACAAAAGTTCTCTTGCTCTACTACAGTATTATGCTGTCAATGTTTTGATAATTCTATAAAAATATGCCAAATATGCTGAAGATACCTGTATACATTAAATAAATGTTATTCAGATTTATTTAAGCCCACAATGCTTGAAAAAAAAACTGTTGAGGTAATTAAACTATTCTTGTATGAACAAAACCCAGTTAAGTTGAATAAACTCAAAATGTTATATATTAACAACTTAACTGAGTTAAACCAAAAAAGAGAACTAAGTTAAGTTGAGCCAATTACTATTTTTTTCTGTATTTTTTATAAAATTGTTCAGTTTAGTAGTGTTTTTCTGGTAAGACAGGGCGCTATCAGCTAGCGGTTTGTCCCACATAGCTTGTTTTTACACTGTAAATACGCAGCCTACAATCCAATATACTTGCCTCTGAACGGCGAAAGAGCTAGTATTGCGGTTAGAGGCTAATGCTAACACTGCTCCAGTCTTGGTACTGGAGAAACTTCACTGAAACTCCTGTATAACACTGCACTTCAGCGGAGTGGCTTTACTGCTCCTTACAACCTGACTGGTAGAATTTGTATATAAGGAGCACTAGATTAAAAGGCGAAATGTCGATTTTTTGGAAAATAAAAGGATTTTAAGTATGCCTTAAAGTGCAAAAAATACGGCATTCTAATACTGAATTTGGCATTGGTCCACAGAACCTGTAGGGCATGGCCATTAATCACAGACTGCAGATTAGTAGTTTGAATTTGTTTAAAGTTCAATCTTCTAGAAGTATATTGAGACAGGACTGAACTATTTAAGGACATACTTTATTTAATATTGTCTAATTTTATAGATAGATTGATTCACAGAACAGGATTCCACAATGCAGGAAAGACACTGCAGTGGTAAGTTGGTGTGGGAATCTATCAATTGAAAAAAATATATACATTTTAATATTACTTTGCTGACTCCTCCTCTAATAAGATATATGTATGATCTTTTATTTCCTGAGGTTGTAGTTGTTCTAGAATAGAGTTGTTGTGACTCATTGTGAATCTGCATATTGAGGGGGGAGGGGGGGGGGGGTTGATGTGAGAGCTGAGGGTTTTCACTTTGGGGTTGCTGTGATTGTAGTTGAGTGGTCTAGAAAAAAATAGCAGGGCTGCAATGAACACGGGTACATTTTTCAGGACTTCTTATAGAAGAACAAACAGGTAAACAGTCCTGTGTCAGTCTCTAGACTAGTTAAGCTGCTTTACTTACATTCTTAGTTTCGTTCACCTCGTTTCTTCCTTTCCCTACGATTTCTGCTTTGAACACCATCAGACAGCCAACGGGGACCTCTCCGTTCTCTAGAGCGTCTTTGGCCTGTTAAATAAAGCAGATGAAACTCTAGGGTGAATCCGGATTACTCGGGAGGAATAAACTGCGGAGCATCACAGAGAACAGGTACCATATGAAACGCCCTGTCCATCCAGCCCTGGACCTCACTGTCGGAGGGCTGCAGAAAACCTGCGGGTTCTTCTCCACTCTGAGACCTCATATCTGTCTGTAGTTCAGTCTGTACTTAATGCGGTCTGTGCTTCAAGTCTGTTGACTCCTGCAGACAGTGGAGGAGCTGAAGGAGCGCTGGCTAGTTCTGCACGTGTTGACATTCACAGGTTTCTGTATCTGCAGGAGTCTGACTCCATGCCTCGCTGTTCACACTCTCTCACCCTGCGACTCTCTCCCGGGTCACCCACAGCTCACACTGCTGCTGCTGCTGAGAAGTCTCTGTGTTAACATTAGCTATGAGTTCTCTCCACCTGGTCAAACAGAAAGCTGGATTACTAAACTTTAACTCAAACACGACCGGGCTCCTCCTGCCTGCGGAGACAGCGTGTGCTACGATTCTGACATAGACCAGGGTTGCCAGGTCCACCAAAAATATGCAGCAAACTTGTGCTGCAGAAGAATTTGCCCAAACTATATGTCTCACACGTTTGAAGCAAATGGCAAAACAACTGAGTGTATGACTTTTGTTTATAATGGATTTATTATCAGTATTGCTATTTACCCCAAAGTCCTTAATAATATTGTAACATCACTAATTATTTTATAACAGTTTTAAATCCCAGTCAACATTTAATAGTAACATAATTAACAAAAAAGGAACTGAATTTACTTACACATTTCTGTTCTTGCCCCATCTAAACTCTCTTTTCTTAATTTTTTTTCTTCTTCTTCTTCGGTGAGTTTTATGGCAGTTGCCCCTGAATTATCATCCAATTTGGCGTGAAAAAAGCAAACCTGGCAACTCACAGACAGACATCAGACCAGCGCAACAAACCAGCACAACCGATTCATCCACTGCACGGCGCTCCTCCCTCCGCACTGGCGATCACACTGTGTTGCCATGTTGACAGAAACCCCTCAATAATGTTTCTTTTTTTTCTGTTTCGGTGGCTGCCAGCTTAGAAAAAATAAAATAGTCCATTTGTGAATAAAACTTTAGAAACCAGTATTACTTTACAGGGTCGCTGTACTCTGTATGCATTACAAGGACATAATAGCATAGTGTAAATGGCACACTTACCTACATAGATAAAGTAGCTGTTACACAGTCAATAAACACAGTCAATAAACACAGTTAATAAACACAGTTACCAAATTTGAGAAAGGTAAGCTACTGTTTACATACATTATAATGTAAGAAATGAGATTTTACAGGAGAAGCAACATCCCTAGAATATTAATTAAACCCTTTTTTAACAACCTTTAAAAAACAATTGAACAACCTTTATTTAACATTACCTGCATCGGTTAGTGTTAATATTAAAAGGCTTTAAATGGTTGGGGCACATATTTATATATTTTTTTAGTATAGTTTAATAAATATCTTGATATTCTTCAAATTTATGATTCTTGATTACAATTTAGATTTTAATTATTACATAACTTTTTATGTAACTTTTTAATTGTAAACAGGCAATACTATTTCAAGCAACTTAAGACTATTGTTTTCTTTACATTGCCTTCAACTTTACAATACAGTGCAAACAACCTCCTTGTATTTTTAAGGAAAGGTGTAGAATATGAAAATAGCATAAAAGAGTTATTTATGGGTTTCTGAAAAAAAAGTCTATTTACTGACAATCCCTCTGACAACTTCTATAGGTAAAGATGTACAATCTTGATTATCCCATTTTTAAAATCTCATTTAACAGTAATTTGACGTAATTAATTTGATTAACATCCCAGTCGGATACAGTATATATAAAACCATAATGTTTGAATTAATGTTAAATCTTGAAATGTAAAATAGACGTGCACAAATGAATAAATCCTGATTTCAAAGATTCAACACACTGTTGCTGTCTGGTATATTGTTGATTATGAATTTAAGGCAGTTACTGATTTTAGAGCATTTCTGTAGATCCATTCCCCCAGAATGATCTACACCGTGTACAGAAAAGCTACACAACAATGAAGAAAATACAAATGGACAACAGTGGAAATACATGTTTTTGTTGTTTGTTTGTTTTTTTAAGAGAAGTGAGACTAATCAAGGGTGAGAAATGTACTATACAAAAAAAAAAACCACTATATTGGGGATTATTTAGGTAAATCTGGCAACCGTGACGCTGACTGCTGTGCCATGGAGTCCAGAGATCCGCTGGCTGTTCGTGAACAGCGGGCTCGCTGATCCGGGCTGTTCTTCCTCTGTTTCTCCGCCGGCCTGGTCTAAAATGTTATCCTCTACCTGGAATTTTATCAAACGTCATAAGAGGAAGTTTATTTTCGCCGGAGCTTTCGCTGGAGGTACAGCACACACACACACACACAGACAGACAGGCTAATCAGCTCTCACACTGCACTGATAGATAGCTCTTGAGTTCAGGGCAGCACCCGGGTTCACTGTAGTACAGTCTCAGTACAGGTGGATAGTCCGTGTCCAGGGAGTAAAAATCCATCCCGGGGTTTTGTTCCAGCGGCCTGAGCGGCTCCGCTGCAGCTGAACACTGTGCTCAATAGTCCTTAAGCTGGAACAAAAGCGGGGGATGGAATTTAACTCTCTGGAACTGGACTACCCGTCTGTAAGAGTTACGCAGCGAAACAGCTATATGATTTACTTATTGCGTTCAGAGTCTGTGAGTGTGAACCCTGGAGCAGTGGAGCACGCTCTCTGTAAGAGAAGAATATGGTGCGAGGAGTGTTCAGGGTCTGCTGGCCTCCCCGCTGAGCTCCTCCTGCACATGTTAACCTGTCACCCAGATCCAGTGTTTACTCTCTGACTAAGAGAGAGAGAGAGAGAGAGAGAGAGAGAGAGAGCCCTCTTCTTTACTCATTCAGCTTCACGGTGCTGTTATCGTGCAGATGAGATAGCTGAAGCTCATCCAGCTGCTAAATCTGAGTGTTCCTCTTCACCAGGTGTGTACCTGCTGGGTAAATATGCTCAGAGGAAGCTGCAGGAGATGCAGGAGCGGGAGGCGGCCGAGTACATCGCCCAGGCCCGGCGCCAGTTCCACTTCGAGAGTAACCAGAGGACATGCAACATGACCGGTAACTACACACACCTCTCATCTGTCCAGGTCTGACCATCCCACAGCATGCTCATGCAGGGCTCATGTGTGTGGACCCTGGGCTAGGTGGGATCTAGGTGGTATTGGGCCCTGAGTGGGTTTGACCATGTGTTTTTTGTAGGACACAGTTAGGGCTTCAAAAATGAATCGATTAAATCAATTATAAAAATAGCTGACAACTAATTTTAATGATCGATTATTTGGGTATAAATTAGAACAGTTGATACACCATAATTATGGGAAGGTTATCCAAACAAAGCCATATACAGTTAGGCCCATTACAATTTGGACAGTGACACAATCTTAATGATTTGGGCACTGCATGTCCCCACCCTGGATTTAAAATGGAACAAATTTTATTAAACTAAAGTGTAGACTTTAATAGGTTTAATTAAAGGGGTTGAACCAAAGTGTTTAGTAGTTACAGCTATTTATCCCCAAAGCCTCCTGATTTCAGGGGCTCAAAAGTAATCAGACAAATTATTTCAAAAGCTATTTTAAAGGCTGCATGAGTTGTTTCCTCATTAATCCATAATCCGTTAAGCAGGTAAAAGGTCTGGAGATGATTCCAGGTGTGGCATTTGCATTTGGAAGCTGTTGCTGTGAATTCACAACATGTGGTTAAAGAAGCTCTCAATGGAAGTCAAACAGACCATCATTAGGCTAAAAAAAATAAGAAATCCATCAGAGAGATAGCAGAGATGTTAGGAATGGTCACATCAACAGTTTGGTACATTCGGGTAAAATAGAGTGAACAGAACACTACAGGATGTAGGTGTACCATAAAGGGAAGACTTCATGAGAGCGAATACAGAGGGTTTACCGCAAGCTGCAAATGATTAACAGAAAGACTAGATAACACTTTACCAAAAAACATCTAAAGAAGCCAGTCCAGTTCTGGAACAGTGTTCTTTGGACATCCTGTAACAGAATAATGGGAAGAAAGTATAGAGAAGGTTTGGAAAGGCTCAACACAAAGCTCTCCACATTGTCTCTAGAACATGGTGGTGGTATGGGTGTGCATGGCTTCCAATGCCACTTGGTCACCGTTGTAATTTTATGATGTGACCGAATACAGAAACAGAAGGATGAATTCTGAAGGAAGTGTACAGAGATTTACTTTCTGTGCTCAGATTCAACCAAATGCAGGTTGAAGGTTAATTGGACAGGGCTAAACAGTACAGAAGGAGAGTGATGCAAAACATACTGCAAAAACAAACCACAGAAGTGAAATATTCAATCAGCAGATTTGAACCTGATTGAGCAACACTTCACTCACTTATGACAAAATTAAAGACAGAAAAACCCACAAACCAGAAACAACTGAAGACAACTACATTTAAATCATCATAAAAAAAATCCAGTGTTTGGTTTGGTATGTCCATGGGTTCCAGACTTCAAACCTGCAAAGGGTTCTTAACAAAGTATTAAAAACGAAGAATATATTTATGGTAAAGTTCATTTGTTGAATTACTTCTAAGCCTCTGAAAGGGGGAGTTTATGTAGGTAGTAGTTACTAAACACTTCAAAGCATATTGTTGTTCATCTTTTTAAATTAAACATGAAAGTCTACACTTCAGCTTCTGACTTTTTAATGTTTTAGGAAGTTCTTTAGAATCACAGACAAGTGCATGTTTATGTTCCATACACAGTTGTTGTGTTATTCATGTGAATGCTGACATTTTTAGTAATGGTTGGTTGTGTGTTCCTTACAAAAGAAAATAAAATGCTGGAAAATGAGTTTTTCCCCCTTTTTATCAGATTAATATTCGATTAATCTAAAAAGAATAAACAGATTAATTGATTATTACCATAATCGTTAACTGCAGCCCGAGACACAGTTGGGCTTCTTAAATGGGCCCATCATTACAGCCTTTCTTAATATCACATGGTCCCATATAGGCATGTAGCCATTTACGGAGGAAAAACAGCATATGCAGAATAATAAGTATATAATTATACAATTAAAGCTTTACAAACAAAAAGTAATTTAGATTAAATATAATTTTATTTTATTAAATATAATCATATCTTCAGTGTTGTCGCATGAAAAGATCTTTAAAAGTTTTTACAGATAGATGTATGCAGGCAGTTATAGGTGTATATAAAGGAAACTTTTTTAAGGCTCTCAATACTTTAACTTCAACAAAAACAATGTTTTTTCTGAGACAAAATGTGTAAGTTTAGAAACAGCATTATATAGCATTTTTCTGATACAATAAAATTTTCATACCTTATTTTTGTCGCTATTTAGGTTTGTTTTGGTGCATCATATTGTATTTGATTTTTGTCCAGACCGAAAATCAATCTGGACACAATTTAAAAGCTAAAATTCAGATTTGTGTTGGCAGTCTGAACACAGCCTTAGAAGTGGCTTATAGTTCAAAGTCCACTCCGCAACTGTAGGGGGAGCTAGAGTTAGAATAACGAGTATAAATTATCCATAGTGTTTCTTTAAAAAGGAAAAAATGGTCATGTAAAGTTTGATTATAATTTGGTTTGGTCTACAAACCACCCAAGTGTTATAATGACATTAAATAAGATAAAACAGAACTGTTGTTGTTTGCCTAATGTCTATAATCCAGCACCTACAAAACAATTAAATAAGAAATAGTTATCAGGTTTGCTAGACGTTGTTTAGAATGGGTTAACTTTTGGACCTATAGGGTATTTTAGGTTTATTCATTTAAATGTTTAATCCAATTCTGTGATATATTTAGAAAATATTGAAATGTATTAGTTCCACTGAGGACTAAACATTGTTTATTGGGGTAGTTTCCCCACACAGTGATTTAAGCCTAGTCTCAATTGTATGGAAAAAAATATAGTCTGCTTTACAACTAGGGTAAATCGTCCTTACCTAATCACTTCTCCCCTTTTCTTACAGTGTTGTCGATGCTCCCAACTCTACGAGAGGCAATCATACACCACCTGAACTCAGAGAGCCTCACAGCACTGCTGAAGTCCAAGTGAGTCTTATACTAGAATTGCCATCCACAAGATGCTATGTTTACACATTGTGTTCAGTCAGATTTAGGTGTGATGTCTTCATATGCATGTTTGAATTATGTAAGCATGGACTAAGAAATGCCCAAACATTTGCTTACAACTGTAACAAGGAACTTGGTACAAAGACATTTGTACAGTGCATAAAACACATTATAATACTTGTCTGAGATTCAGCCATGTATCCATTAGCTCTAATCATTGCAGTATGATGAAATGTGGAGATTAGCAACTCTGTGACTCATTTGAGTGTCTGTTGTAGGCCAGCCAATAAGGTGGAGATTTGGGAGGACCTTAAGATTATCAGTAAGTTTCTCAGCATTCTCTATATGTTGTAACTGTATGGTTGACCATACGTAGTAGTTCAGTCATAGTAAATGTTTGCTCTCACTCACCAGGTTTCACCCGAAGCACTGTGGCTGTATATAGTACATGCATGCTGGTGGTGCTGCTTCGTGTTCAGCTCAACATAATTGGCGGTTACTTGTACCTGGACAACTCAGTGACTAAAAATGGAACTGTAAGTCCTGTAGTCTTTGTTGCTAAGATCTTGCAGCTGCAGGAGTTAGTGGATTTTTAAGTTCAGTTGCCTCTCCTGTTTTGCACCCTTAGTTACCATTGGCTCCTCCAGAAGTACAGCAGCAGTATCTGTCGAGCATACAGCACCTTCTAGGAGATGGTGAGAGGAGCCCAGTCTGTGGGCCTTGTTTACTGCAGAAAGTGTTGACAGTTTTAAATGGCTTTTTGTTTGAAACTGGTTACATGCTGTTCTGTGTGTGCAGGGCTGATTGAACTGATAACTGTTGTAAAGAAAGCTGTACAGGAGGTTTTAGGACCGTAAGTCTTTTATTTTTTTAATATTTATTTTTTTATTTATTTTTTACAATGTCTTTGTAGAAATTTGTAGAAATTTCACAATTAAGTGTGAATATTGTGATACTTTATGTATTCTATAACATTCATCTGAATGTTATAGAATACATAAAGTTTCACAATATTCACACTTAATTGTGAAATTTCTACAATACAATAAATATATATTTTAAAAATGTATATATATTTATAAATAAATATATGTTTAAATCTATTTTATAAAAATATAATAAAAGAAAATTTAACTCTGTATCCAATAAGAACAGTTGGATCTAACATTATAATTCAACACTGCTCTCTAGTGGGTGGAGTTTAAACATAAAAATCACAAACATAAAAAAATCTCTGTATGGTACCAATCTTAAAATGTAAAACAAATGGTGCTGTGTTCTTGTAAATCACAGTATTGCAAAATTAAATATTACAATATGATATGGTATTGCTTTATTTATTTATTTTTTTGCAAAAAGCTAAATAGCTTATATAGTTCTACATAAAGAGCAACTACTAATTTAAATATTTGGACAAAATGTAATAAATTGTAATGATTTTAATAGAACTAGAAGAGAAAAATAAACGTTTTAGGATAACCGGTATTAGTGTCAGTAAAGCTAAGCTCTCTCTGTTTTTATTAAGGGTCTCATTGAAGCAGACTCTGTCCTTGCAAGAGTTGGAGCAGCATGTGACTCAAATCAGACAGCTGGTGGAGGACGGCAGCGGCTCCTCGAGACACAAAGCTCTCTCCTGGTACATGATGCCGGATGAGGAGAATACACTGGCTGATCAGGTAAAAGTTAAAATGCATGGAGTGATTAGAGATAAATGTGGATTTTTCTTTGTTATTTACTTTGTCTGTATCATCACTATATGTATTTGACTTTTCAGGCATCTGGTCTTACAGAGAATGACATCACAACAATAAAGCTTCTAAATGAAACTAGGGACATGCTTGACAGGTATGGGCTATAATAATAATAATAATAATAATAATAATAATAATAATAATGGACTATAATAATACATATGTAGATGCAGGAACTAAATGTTTTTAATAGATTATGTCTTTTATGGTCACCTTTAGCCCTGGATTGTAACTGTAGCCTCTCTTCTTTTAGTCCTGATTTCAGTACTGTACTCAACACCTGCCTGAGCAGAGGCTTTAGCCGTTTCCTTGACAATATGGCAGAGTTCTTCAGACCCCCTGCAGGAGACTCCACCCTCTGCAGCACACCTGATAGGTGAGTATTTTAGTAGCCAGTTTAATCAAATCAAATGTATTTGTGTAGCCCTTTTTACAACTGATGTCACAAAGCAGCTTTACAGAAACATGATCACAGGACAGAGAATCAGCCAAAACATTAATTATAAAATATACAGAATCCCCAGTGAGTGCAGAGGCAAGGAAAAAAAACCTCAGGAGGAAGAAACATTGGGAGGCCAAGACTCACATATAAGAGGGACCATCCTACCACTGGTCAAAACGCTTTTAAATTAATTAAAAAAAAGTCTTTATACATCCACATAGGTTTTATATATTCAGGAGAATAGCAGCACCACTAAAGGAAGCAGTTAGAGTTCATGTAAACGTTGATGTAATCTGTTGTGGAGAGTGAGCAGCTTGTCCGAGGCATGTGAAATAATCTGGATGATGAGCAGCTGAACTCTGGTGGGTGATGGAGAAGAGCTGACTTTCAGAATTTTCCATCAGTCTGGCCGGACAGGGGACCGGAGAGCCTCAGGTTCCCTCATAAAACAGAGAATATAAAACATTATCAGAGTGTGACTAATGACTTTGGCAGATCTGAGAAAAACAGCCTAACTAAAGGGAGAGAGCCAGAAGTTAACATAGACACAGTGTTCACTACTGTGAAACCAAAAAGTTACACTGCTGGTGTTTCAAGAATGAATCAGGGTGCTTTCACACCTACCTATTTTAGTCAGGATTTCAGATTTTTCAGTTTGGTCTAAATCAAAGTAGCAGGTGTAAAGTTGTGTGAAAATGTTTTAAAAACAGATATAAATAAAAAGTCAAAAGGAGCCTCTCACAGATTGGGTCTGTTTATCCAGAGTACTCAGTTCAGTGTTCCTTTTTTTTTTCTACAATTAAAACAGTACAGTTGCAGTAAACGTGTTAAAATAGCATATAGAGCTAGCCTACACTTCCATAGCCGTTCAGGGAGCCTCTGATTTGCACTGTATTGGTGTAATGACAATGTTTCTGCTGTTTTCCAGTCTTTCACATGTAAGTCTACCACTTGCAAAAATAATTCCTGTTGCTAATGGGCAGATTCATTCAATATGCAGTGAAGTACCTACTCACTTTGTTCAGGTAAGCTATGAGTATCATCATAGAATTGTTACCAGTGTTTTTCTACATTTTTCCTGCTTCATTAATGCTTGCCCATTTCAGGATCTGTTGATGATAGACCAAGTGAAAGAGTTCGCAGCCAACGTTTATGAAACCTTCAGCAGCCCCCATGAGCTACAAAAGTAAACACTAGGACAGAGTGTAACCTGGGCATGTGCTGGGGATCAATTCCCAAGGACTACACAAAGAGCTGAACAGCAGAACATTCCTTTCTTCATACATCCTACGCAGAGAAACTCAGGGACATGTGCATGGTTGAATGTTCTCTCATGAACTGCAGACAATTGTCTGATAAGGATTTAAAATGGGCCGAACTTGTGGAAACTGAAGCTGAAACTTTGTATTAATCACTGTTTCTTTATAATTGTTAGAGAATGACCTGTTATGACCATGTGATCCCCGTCCAATTAGTGAGGATCAAGAATGAATCCAATATTTGTCCTAACCCTTCTAAGCGAGCATTCAGTACACTTTGAAGGACTTTTACCTGAGCTTCATCTGCCTCGTCTGTACCATACAGTTGATTGTCATTGAAGAGTGTTTTATTTCTGCACAGAGAAATGTATTTTAATAGAAGGGCAGGTGCTTCAGCTTCATATTGCAGGACTCATAGAAAGGTGTTTAGAGTCAAAGGGATTTCTGTTGTTCATTTGATATTTGGAGGGAAGTCACAGTTCATAGTAATTAATGGTAATCAGTGCTTTGAAAGTCTAGTTATTGAAATAATTGAAGACGGTTTAACTTGGAATAGGAAACTAAAATGTTGAAACAGAATTCTGAATGTCTGGATGAAGAAACTGTAGTTTATAACAGTGAAATCTTGACTCAATTTGTTTAGTTTTATTTAATGCTTTTCTGGCAGAGCTAGAGGATGAACATGGTGCACTGCAAAAAGAAACTACCAGCATGTGCATTAGTAACAGGCTAACCTTGTTTTTCTTTGTTTTTTTTTTATTGTGAATGAAGCACAGCTGATTCTACTGAGTCAATATGTACTTGGCTTGTAAGCAGCTTTAAACAAAACTGCAAACCTGACATTGTCACATCAGTTGTAATAAATATGTAAACAGTATACTTTTTTTCTGCACAGAAATTTAGTTCCCTCTCTCTGTCTCAGCTGAATAGGATAGATTGGTTTTTTTTTTTGCTTGTTTCTTGTTCCTCTGTGTGATTGGACAGTGAGCTTAGTACTTACTGTCAAACTGATTTAATTAAGGAATTTTAATTTAAAGTTTTTACTTTACTTTAATGTTTTTATTTTAACCATGCAGTCTAGGGTGATGGGTTTTGATAGTGGTTAGTTGGACTTGGTTCTGTTTTGTGTGAAATGTAGGGAAAATTACAGATCATATCTGTCTTTATGAAACATAAAATGAAACACGACAGTTCAGAACATTTAGTGATATGAATGCCTAAATATGACCTGAATGACAAAATTAATCCATCTAGATGTGACCAATGCTTTCTTCTAGGTTTCCAAGCACAAACTCCATCTCTTTGTAGTAATTACTCTCACGCTATTGTGTGTGGACTCTCAAATACAGTTGGAATAATACAGCTGGTTCAGTACAGCAATGCAAAGCATTTAGGACGTTGCAGACCTGTCCTCAGTAGCATGTTTTCACTATGAAAGGGCGCAACATTAAAAATGTATAGTTTTAAAATTAATTTGTACTGAGACAGAGCTGTACTAATTGATTTTTGGTTACAGTATTGGTCAGAAGATTACATTCATGAACACGATGGCAGTTTTGATGTGTACTGAAGGCTTTCCTGTACTGTGTGTTGGTAAGCCTTGTGTGGGTATTGTCAAACAGACTTTTATTTCTTAACCTAATAAGTCACCGGTCTGTCTTTATAGTACACGGAGTTAATAATTCAGTTAAGACAGACATTGAGACATATTGGAGTAGTTTCCTTAAACAGAAATTAAACCAAGTCTTGGACTGCACTGCATTTTGAAGGGAGGTTTTCACTGAAAGTAAAACACAGTGTATGACTAGGCTTAATCCTTGTCCAGTAAGCAGCTCTGTTGAGTCCAAGTGTCATAGTTTTTAAATATCTATCTATCTATCTATCTAAAAGACTAAGATTCTACAATATCTCAGGGATTTATCTTCAAAATAATGTAACATTCATTTGTCCTGCCCCTGGTTTTTGATTATAAGAATGCTTCTTAATAAATTAAAATACTGTACAGACTGTACTCTTTAAATAGTGTTTTAATAAGAAGTGGACTGGCAAAGTTTGTATATTTAAGTATTACCTTCTTTGATTACTTCAAAGAAAATGACCAAAAACACCTAAGCCTTCTTTAAACCCAATCATCTAAATTTAGACCCAGAACCTCTATTACGGTTCTAAGTGCAGTTGACTAACATGTATTTATCTGGTTTTATAATTACTGTAATTCAACACAAACATCTGATCTTGTGCTTAACCTGCATTTATTTCTGGTTATCTTATCCATTGCATGCATGCTGTAAATGGTCAGTTTATGATGGAAATAAAAACCTCTTGTGTTGCAACTGCATTACAAAGGCAATTCAACAAACCATTTCTCACTTTAAGTAGGAACGTACAGGGTGAATCCCTGCTGACAAGAGCTGCCAGTACTTTCACTCAACATGTTTCCTTAATATCTGATGATACATCCTGATCATTTTTTCATTTACTACTGAAAATTAGTTACATATTGGTCCTTTAAGATTGGTAAAAAAAAAAAAACATATTATAGATGGTTCTCTACAGAACCTTTTGTGTATTTTTCTGTAAAAAAAATACGGTAAAAGACCCCACATTCATTAGTGTATAAAACCATTTTTAGTTTAGGACTTGTGCTGATTTTGGCTCATCTTATTCCCTGGCCTGCACCTTCTCAACCTTCTGTTTATAACTGTTTATAGTTTATTTGATCTAGTAAGTTATGTGTTGTGCAATAAGTAGATCAGCTAATTGCTCCTCGTTTATATTTTTGCTTGTTTTAAGATAGTAGGAATTTATCACAGCATTCAGTCTAACCAATTACACTTCTGTGGGCGATGTGATAAATTTCAGGTTTATTAAAAACACTTAATCTAATACTGAACATTGTTTAGGATGAATAAAGTGATTTTTTTTTGTAATGGGGCCAATTTAATTTTGAATTCAGTCTTAAAGCAGCAGTACTTGAGAGGAAACCCACCAACATAACAGAGTTTGCTATTTGGAAACATGCTATCAGTTTATAGCTATGCGGTAAGAAAAAGACAAAAGGGAATAAAACTGAGAACTTTGGGCTGGAGTTCAGGCAGCTGTAGCTCGTTCTAGGAGGCCAGTCTCCCTCACCTTTATAGTAGAGTCAGGAAGGAGAGATAGAGTTAAAAGGAGAAGATGGGGTGGTGGAGGGTTGTGAAAACTCATCATGACATGCAAGAGAAGTACAGGGGATTTTAAGAATGGTAGACTGGAAGGGGAGGTGCTTCAGGCATGTTCCTCCTCCCAAAATATGTTGTTTCATAACTCTAAAAGCTGTTTTGTACAGAGGAATGGGCTGAAATTCCTTCAAGCTGATCTCCAGGATTACTGGGAATGATTAGGTACAGATATTGTTACACCAGATACTGAAAGCAACAAGTAAACATACTCTCGTTTGTTTAATTTGGTTTAGTTATCTGCTTCTAGTATTTACAGGGGGAGGCATTAAGCAGTCTTGGACTACACAGAATTCTGAATTGAGATTTTCCACTAAAAGGAAAGTGTAAGACTAGGCTTTATACCTGTCTTGGAAACTGATCCAGATCCGTATTTTTGTGCACTATAAGGTGTTGTGAAAGCCGCACTATCCCCTACTGCGCCGTCTCTAATATATAATAATATATAGAGAGACAGGATATTTGATCTTCAGCAAAATAACAATTTACTAAAGCAGGGATCCCTGGAAACATCTTCCGGTTTCAAGAAAAGAGTTCAAAGAATAATTTACAGACACAAGCATTTGAACACAGGAAACTCCTCCCTCACAAGTGCGAAAAGGAACTGATGCCCAGCTGCGGCCTAAAAGTTACTTTGAGAATTAAATAGAGGAGTTATCAGCTTGGTGGTTCCGGCCGGCTGCCTTCTCACCTGTTACATTAGTAGAACACTCAGTACCCCTTACACAAACACAATGAGCCTTTTTACTGAAAAGTTATAAAACCTCTGCTACTGCTACTTTAAGTCACGCCATATCTCTGATAGTTATTTGAAAACATTGAGCACACATTTCCCTTGACTGACTCCCTCACCTCTGTGTCACAAGTACAGAATGTTCCATTATACATGACAATGTTGCAAAGAGTTTACTGTCACTACGCCTTACGTATGAATTTCATCAGTCAGGTTGTAAGGAGCAGTAAAGACACTCTGATGAAGTACAGTGTTATACAGGAGTTTCAGTCACATTTTCCCAGCACTGATGCTGGAGCAGTAGCACTAGCGGCTAGCTGCTAATGTTAATGCGGCTGCACCCAGGCTTAGGGGAAATCTGGAAATCTAAGCTTACTGTAAATAAACTGTTTTTAGGAGAGAAATCTGTGTAGATTTACACCCAGTGCTCATTTGACTTTAAAAGAAAATGTTTTTTTTTTAAGATTTTTTTTGTTTTTTTTTACTTAACTTAGCTTTACTAACAACTACCACCCAGTGGTGAGACCTGATGAATTAGAAGGGAAACATGGCGACACCCCTGTTTCTTACTAGTGCCACATAATTTGCCTTATAATCCGGTGTGCCTTATAGTGCGAAAAATACAGTATGTAGAAATATAGAAAATGGGTTCATCAGCATTCAAACACCACTTTAGTAAAAAGTATAATATTACAGTAAAGTACAAATCTTCCTTCATAATATTGAATTAAAGTGCAGTTACTGAAGTATTTCCACCCTTAAGGTAGACAGATCCAGATTATTTCCAATTAAACCAGAAAATAATGTTAGGTGCAAGTTCAGACATAAAAATGCACAAAAGGTTTGTGGACTGAGCATTTACATTTTTTGTTGCTTTAAAACATCACAACACAAATGACCACAATCTAAACATGAAAATGTCTATTAGCTCTTTTTTAATATATGTCTGCATGTATTTTGATCATCTCAGCCTTTTGTGTGTCTCTAAGTTGCTGTCTTATGTTTTGTCTGTTACTCTCTTAAATGTAAGATAATTTTGGTTAAAGCGTAAGAAACAAGCGCGTTTTGTTTTCGACATTTGGGTGTTTTGGTGTCCATGGCACAATATGCAAAAAGAAAAAATAGCTAAGACCCTGTAAATGAAGACTGATTCATTAGTACTGTCTGGAATAGCCACCACAGGCTTTGGCCTGTAATCAAACTTGAAATGTGTGGTTTTCACTTGAAAAAATACAGCAGAAAAAAATGACCCCAAGCTTTTATCCCACAGTGCCATGCTGAGCTCTCCAGCCAGGATAATCATCTTTGATTTCCCTGCACATGTGCTCCCAAGCCACACATTTGCATATGAGACACAGGATGTGGTGGGCTCGTGGCAGAAGGCCTGTACGGGCGAGACTGCAGTGTGGTCTCACAACATTTTAAAGCAGCAAAACAAGATCACAGCGGTCACCAGCTCGTGAAGATGCAGAAGAGAGCATCAGATCTGACCTGACACGATCTGGGTGACTCTGATAAGCATTTTTCACAAAACACGATTGAATTAGAGTCAGGTTTTAGTCAAACGCAACAATCACTTCCAACAGAACAAAATGCCCAGAAAATGCGTAACTTTGATACTGGTGCTGAATTAGGACTAGGTGTTTACAGGGACAAAGGAGGCACAGTGGGAGAGCAGTGTAAATTATAGTGTAGAACTATACTGTAGAACCTACACACACTGCAGAAGGCCCTCTTCCACCACTCTGGGATTAACAGTGGTGTGTTGGGTCAATGCCGAGTAAATTTCATAAAAGTAATCTGTTACTAATTACTCATTCCTTAACTAAAATTGTAATGGGACTGCTTTACTCATTACCTCCTGGAAATATCTCATTCCCCATTACTTCTAAGTAACACTTCAAAACATATACAAATAGACTGACGCTACAAAAAGTTTTTGAAAAGTTTATATTTAATAAATATTATTTTGTGCCAATTTATTTGGCTTTATTTAGGAACACAATGTGACAGCATTTGCTACATATTTAGACAAATTTAGTTATTCTTGATGTTACCATTTTCTCTAAACCAAGAACATATGTATTAAGGCAACAGTGGTTAATAATGGTTGAGTTCTGGCACTATAGGGTTAAGTCCTTTAGTTCAGCACAGCTTGATTATTTTCCTTATGATTAAATCATGTTAATTGCCAAGTTCATATGTTTGATCAGGAAATGTGCTGAACAATTCAATCTGAAAGCTTTAATATGACATTTGACTACCAGCACAATGAAGACTCAATGTGAAACTCTAAACCATCCAGCGATTTAATACTTTTTAATATATAATCCAAAATATATTATCTGTCAGTCAATATTTCTTTGTGTAAAAAACACAAATGATTTTAGGTTATCACTTTCAGCTTAACATAATTGTATTTAATTTTAATTAGCTTACTATTATTATCTTACTCTCTCTGAGTCTGTTATAGCTTGCTTCTTGTGTTTAGTCTGTATTAAATCCCCTAGATAAAATCACATCCCATATGCAGAACATGTAATTATCAGGATTTGTCACTAGATGGATCCTATCCTTAAATAGTATAAAATATTAAATGATGGTAATTTTTTTTTTTTTTTTTTTACATAAAAATGGTGTACTTTATGGTAGACCTTCTGGAGAGTGTTGATTCTTGGTTGACTCTTTTCATCAAGGAAACACTTCTGCATAAAAAAAAATGCAAGCACACCTCAAATCAACTCAAAGCCTTCATCCAATTTGAATGCTCAAATTAGAGCTGTTAGTCTACACTTTATTACCATCACCATCATATAACTGCATATGGAATATGTACAACCTTTCATTAAAAGGATTATTAAAGTTCATGTTTGCCTTTAGTGTCCTACCATGTCATACCAACCCCTTTCATGAAATGGAGCATTAATATTGTGGCCAAATAGAGAGAAAGGGCTGTTCTGTTCTCAAAGTGGATGCACCAAACTGAGAGCAAAAGACACAAGAGCCCAAGTAACTGGTTGAGGTGTTGTAGTGTGCAGTTGGGCACATAGCGTTTGCTTTTAGTGTGTGTAACTATTATTATCTTACTCACTTTAAGTCTTGTATAGCTTGCTTCTTGTTTTAAGTCTGTATTAAATCCCCTATTTGAGGTGTTAAATCCCCCTGTTTTACGTATTTTCTATTTCCATGATGTTGATAACATTAATAAACTGACGTGAGCATATACTGTTACAGTGTACAATTAGGCCCAAAAATATTTGAACACTGACAAAAACTTCATAATTTGGTCTCTGCATACCACAAAACTGGAACTTTGAAACAACTGAGATGTAATTAGTAAATAAAAAGTGTAGACTTTCATATGAAGTGTTTAAGAAGGACATCCAGTTTTCTACAAAGCCTCCTTATTTCAGGGGCACAAAAGTAATGAGATGATCTCAAATTTTATGGGCTACATGGGCTATTCCCTCATTAATCCATCATCATTTTAGCAGGCAAAGCATCTGGAGATGATTCCAGGTGTGGCATTTGCATTACGACGCTGTTGCTGTGAATTCACAACATGCGGTTAAAGAACCTGCTCATTATTATCCTCTAAAAATAAGAAATTAATCAGAGAGATAGCGGAAATGTTAAGAATAGCCAAATCAACAGTTTGTTACATTCTTGTAAAAAGGAGCGCAGTGCTGAGCTCACGAACTCAAAAAAACCTGCACGTCCATGGGGGACGACAGTGGTGGATGATCACAGAATTCTTTCCATAGTGAAGGAAAACCCCTTCACAGCAACCAGTCAAGATCACGCTGCATGGAGTAGGCGTATCAGTGTCTCAGTCTACCATAAAGAGAAAACTTTAAAAGAGAAAAGAGAAAAATCTAAAGAAGCTAGCCCAGTTTCAGGAGCAAAACTAAGATCAGCCTGTACCATAATAATGTAAAGAAGAAAGAATGGCGTACACATCCTCTGTTGAACATGGTGATGGCAGTATGATGGTATGGGTATGCATGGCTTTCAGTGGCACTGGATCACTAGTGTTTACATATGATGTGACAGAAGACAGAAGCAGAAGGATGAATTCTGAAGTGTACAGGGATTCACAAGGTTGTTTGAACGGCACTTAACAGTACATATGCACAAAGACTCAAAACATACTGCAAAATAAACCCATTAGTGGAATATTGTGCAGTGGCTGAGTTGATCACCAGATCTAAACCTTATTGAGCAGCATTTCACTTGTTTAAGACAAAACTAAAGGCAGGAAGACCCACAAACTGAAGACAGCTGCAGTAAAGGCCTGGCAAAACTTTAGAGAGGATGAATCCCAGTATTTGGTGATGTCAGTGGGTTTCAGACTTCAGGCAGTCATTGCCTGCAAATAATTCTTAACAAAGTATTAAAAATAAACATTTCATTTATGATAAAGTTACTATTACTCCCTAAAATCAGGAGGCTTTGTAGAAAACTTTTTGTAATTCCTAAACATTTCATAGGATATTTTTGTTCAAACACTTAAATTATACCTGAAAGTCTGCACTTTAATTACATCTCAGTTGTTTAAGTTTTTTGGGGCCAGACTGCATATAAGTATAGTGCTGTGGATAGAGGTAAATCCAGGATGGAAACAGAGAAATTTCTTTAAAAAAAAAAACTTTTCCTACATTTTTTTATGTTAATCCATTTTTACCCCAATTTGAAAAAAACTCACCCAACCCACTCATTAAGATTCCCCCATCACTAGTAATGTCCCCAAGGACACTACCCCTTTTCCAACTGCTGCTGATGCAGCATCACAGAGTAGCCAGCATGCTTGGAGGAAAGCACAGTGACCCAGCTCTGATACATCAGCTAACAGACACCTGTGCTGACTGACATCACACTGTGAGTGATGTAAGGAGAGAGCTTCATTTACCCATCCAGAGAGAGCATAACCAGTTGTGTAATTAGTGATCCTCAGATTACAGTGGCTTCGTCTGGTGCACCAGTCAGAGCCCCAGAACATGTTTTCTGCATGTTTCCTGGTTACACAAACTTTGTAAGATGCTTTTTAAGTGTAATGTAGTGTCTTTGTATTTAATTGACCAAAAATACCCTACTGGTCAATACAAAATATATTATTTTGTGTCAGAGATGTCTACACAGCAACAGCAAACAGCAGATAAGGTATAAATAATATTAGTATTCACCCCAACACTTGTTGTGATATCACCATACCATCAAAATGTTCTTGTGTCACCATGCTTCAGTATTCTGAAGTATTTGCTAGTCATGCTGACTGTAAACAAGCACACCTCTGATGACTACATAACCATGTGCTACATATTTTTATGCTTCTTCATGAGTGAAAGTTAATGTGACAGACAGAGTAGTGTTCTGCAGAAACTAGTGAATAGTCCTGTAATAACTCTCAAATGCCTCCTAATAACCTCTAAGCAGTAATTAGTATTTGCTGAGTAGGGAGTAGTGAACCACTGCTTATGTTAATTTGCTATTAGATAAACTGTAATTATAAACTGTCTTACATGTTCCTGGCAAAGTCCTCACTAATTATAGTGGGGTGCCTAGGCCCTCAGTCATTTACCACTGATGCAAAAGTTTGGTTTTCTTTTGGAAATTGAAGATAAGGGTCTCTAGAACAATTTTGTCTGAGGGCAAAGAGATCAAATTGCAAGGAAATAATTTTTTTAGCCCATTTTCTGAAAGTAGCCAAAATCGGAATTGTGTATTTTTTGAAATAGGTCAAATTGTCTTACATTACCAATATAACTGATTTAATTTGATGCAAAAGTTTTGTTTTCTTTTTTAAATTGACTATGAGGGTCTAAAGAACAATTGTGGTTTGAGGGCCAAGAGATCAGATAACAAAAACATAGTTTTTTTAGCCCATTTTCTGAAATGGCCAAAAACGGAATTATATATTCTGCCAGGAGATTGGCAGAAGTTTCTGGCACATGATGACAACAAGAAGGAGTTGTTCTCATTCCTTTCGAATAAGTTGCTAACAGATGGACAGCTCCCAGACGACAAGGATGTCTACATCACTGCAGCTGATCAAGTCCATCATGTCGGCAATGGTCCACCAATGGGAGGAAGCTGACACTTGAGTACATCTCCTCCATGCTCTGCGAACATCATCACTTGGATTGGTGCATACTGGAGACAAAGATGTGATTGTAATCCTTCTGAGTAATTTCCATCACATCAAAGCTGTGAATGCATCTGCAGAAATCTGGATCTCCTTTAAAGCTGGAAAGACAACCAGAATGATATCCCTGAATACAATTGCCACAAACCTGGGCACGACTACATGCAAAGCCATTGCTCTTTTTCATGCATTCACTGGATCAGACAGCACATCATCTTTTAAATTCAAGGGCAAACGATCCTGCTGCAAAGTGCCATTCCTCATGGAAGAACTTGCAACCATCGTTGACATTCCATTCCAAACATCACCAAGGATGAAAGAAGTGGCAGAAAATTTTGTCTGTCAGCTGTATTCCAAAGACTCAAATGAAGAGACTGATGTTAATCATCTCCGAATGAAGCTTTTCTCACATAAGACCAGGGATGTGGAGAGAATTCCCCCAACAAAAGATGCTTTGGATCAGCATCTCAAAAGGAGTGTCTTCCAAGCAAGCATCTGGACGACGGCACAGAGGTAAGTATCTCCATTAGTCTATTGTGTAAACCTATTGCATAATTATTTCCTAATTAAAGGATAAAACCGTTTTTTTGACATTGGGCCCTTAATTTCACATTATACCATCATGTTCTACTCACCCATGTAATGTGTGTGTCATTTGGAGCTCTGCCGAAGATATTCGCTTTGGTTATATCCATGAAATGACTTCCTATGGGCCATTTTTTGCAGGCACAACACATGTTGTTTTTAATTTATTAATTACGGTACACTACCACTCATAACGCGTAGCTTGTTTGGAAACTTTGCGGTTTCGCGGGTAATGTAACGTGACGTCACATCCGCCTTTACCAGACTTTCAAAAAACCGCAACGTTTCCAAGCAAGCAATACACCTACGCATTATGAGTGGTAGCGTACCGTAATTAATAAATTAAAAAACTCATAGTTTATGCCTGCAAAAAACTGCCCATCGGAAGACGTTTCATGGCTGAATATCTTCAGCAGAGCTCCAAATGACACACAACATACAGGGGTGAGTAGAATACGAGGTTATAATGTGAAATCAAGGGTCCAATGTCAAAAAAACAGTTTTCCCCTATAATTAATTGATTAATGACTAACTATTTTGTATATATATTTCAGGTCCATGGTTCCTGTACCAAATCCCACCGATCATGGATGGAAGGAAGAAGATGGCAAACTGCTTCCCATTTGGACAACGCTGCCCCTCGCCACAGATGTATGGAATCTTGATGTGAAATGCAGTTGTAAAAATACTTGTTCAAGCAGGTCTACCAGTTCTCGTTGCAAATGTATGAAAGAAAAGCTGAACTGCACACATCTATGCAAGTGTAAATGTGTGAGATAGTAAATTACAGAAGTCTTAATGTGTGTAAATGTAAAGGTTTTAACAATAAACACCTCTTTCACCTGGCCTTTTATTTTATATTTGTTTTTGTGATACTGGTAAAAAATATGATAAATATGTCAATTGCTACTCTTCATTTTGAGTCAATAAATAGTTCAAATGTTCAAATCAGACAATCTGAGTCCTGTTATATGTGCATTGTTTGTCAATGTTTTGTCATAAAGAGTACATGTCTTAGTATATTTGAATGTCATTTTTGTATTAAAATTGAAAAATACATGTATATATTTTTAATTTAAATAAACAATGTAAGACATTTTTAGGGTTATACAGCATATACAGTAATATTCTAAATTGAAATTGTTTTTATTTAAGTAGTTACATGCAAAAGCAGATCTTTATTTACAATAACATATTATAATAATAGTAATAATTATTAGAGTAGAGGGCGGCCATCTTGAAAAAATGGCAGCCATCTTGGATTTTCTGTGGCCAATGCACTTTTAAAAATGAATTTTTAATAAACATTTGTGACAAATTTCATGATTGAATCATTAAGTGAACTTTTTCTGGCCTCATCTGTTGCATTATAAAGGCTAATAGTGGGTTTGGAGACGATGCCCCCTAGAGGGCAATTTTTTGATCGGACTGTTTTTGCCCTCGGACAAAATTGTTCGATAGACCCTTACAAACAACTTCCAAGTGTAAACGAAACTTTTGCATCAATGGTAAATGACTATGACTAATTGCCTATACATGGAACCCCACTATTATGTCTCCTTCACATTAACTACTCAATAATTACGGATCACATAAACATCAACTGCTCAGCTGAAAGCTCTTACCCAGCTGTCACCTGGAGAACTAAATCAATCGATCAATCTTGAACATTTCAGATTCTAAATTATTATATAAGTACTAAAGGTATATTTAATAGGAGCCAGTGACTCGACCAGCTGTAGACAAGTAACCATAAAAAATCACCAGCATCTTGCAGATATTAGCAAAGCTGTAAAATACTACAGTACATAGCAGTTTGCTTACCTCCCATCTCTCATAAGAGGAAACATCACTCGTTTTGTTATAGTGGTACTGTTGGTAATGTCCTCCTGAGTATGGTCAATAAACTGATGACTCACAGACGTACATTGTAACTTTATTTTGTGTCCTACCATCTTATTTTTGGGAATGTTTTTCCATTTAATTAGTTTTTTTAAATAATGAATTAGTAAGTGATCAGAAACAGTATTATACAACACCAGTCCCCTTCCAAAAGAAATTGACACGGTATAAAATTTGATTTTCAAATCTCATAGACCCATCTTTCATTCACAAGAAAACATAGAGAACATATATCAGATGTTAATAGTGAGATATTTTACTATATGATTAATGACTACTCATTAGTTCCTCCTTAGTTTCTGCTTAGTTACTTATTAACTATGAAACAATATTGTAAAGCGCTACCTATTTTTATTAATGTATCTCTTTAAAAATACTGATAATGTTTAATAAAAGGGTCACTGGGACACCAAAAGCTCTGCTGCTGTGGCATTGTGTCAATGAATTTTTTTTTTTGGTATCAGTATTTTGGAGAGTCTGTAGAAAGTCATGTTTCTCTGTGCTGCTGTGATAACAAGACTGTAAAGTTTGCCACTGGCCTGGAAAGAGATTTGGATTGCTGTTGCCAAAAAAAGCAAATGCTGGCTGTTGACAAAGTCTAAATAGATATACGAAAACAGCCAATTACCCTTTGCTTCTCTTTGGCATGAAGGGCAAAATTAGCTTTTACTCGAAGCACACTCTTATGTGCTATTAGCTTCCTGTTACTCTCAGCTCAGGAGTCTGAACAAGTGGCCATTTTTACCGACAACCACTGACAAACTGTTCATTAAAGCTCTCCCACAGAGGAAGCAGGCGCAGAAGACTAGCACTGCAGCCCCTCTGAAGTTTCCTTCCCTCCCTCCTGCACTCCCCCTACCTCACCTCTTGGATTTAATTGCCATAGCCATGGGCTGTGTGACCAAATACGTTGTTTTGTGTTGGGCCCAGGCCTTTAATTATCTCCTCTGAATGCAAAGCTAAGCCTAATCTGGACTAATGAGAAGTCAAAAAGTAAGCTAAATGGGTCCAAGGGTGGGAAAAAATAGCCCCTGTGGTGCCGTGCTGAATAAATCTGTTTGCTCCCACTGTGATTATATGACAGGCCCCATTGAGGAGCACTCTCAACAACTTTCACGCTACTATACAAATCTGCGCCTAAATGTGCACAGAGGCTGTGTAGGTCGGATCGCAGCTTATCTGTTGATCTAACTTCTTGGTTACCTCAGTGATTTCACTGCATTTGCCATATCACCTACACCAAACATGCAGAGTGAGCCCTTCAGAAAGTAGCTATTCTGGAAATAATCCCACGCCGTCGACATTCCGTTTTAATGGAGGCAAAAGTTTAACCAGTTCGAAGAGCCCTCAGCAATTAGGAGAGTCTGGCATGCAGATGTGATCATCAAGATGTTTCAATTGGCTTTTTATTGTTTTAATTAAGCTGGAGGTTCACCGCAATGGGCTTCCCTTGGTTTGGGAAAAAGGCATGGTGCTAGACGGCCTCCCAATTAGAAAAAATGACAGGTTTCCTTCTCATTCTCTACTCCTGACTTTGTTCTCTGGAACGGTGTTCCAAACTTAGCTTTGGGTTCCATAGCTGTGGTCATTGTTTCAGAGAAATCACTAATCATATGGTATATTTACCAAAGAGCTGTACCTGTACATGCACACCCTCATGTGCTGAGTGTGGTGGTGTGGTCTTCTGCAGGGAGATCATGTGATAGACAATAAGATGTGGTGGGGGAGGAGGGAGTGGTGGAGCTGAAGGTGTTTGGAGGACTGAGCCTGAGAGAATCCACAGGCTGCTCCTTCCCCACAAAGCACTTCCCCCATCTCCTGGATACAGTTCTGGATGTCTGATGCTTTGGGCATCCCATTCTTGTCTTGAGCTTTAGGAAAAAGACAGCATGGATCTTTCCTTCTTCTTCTTCTTGATCAGTACCATGGTTCTTTTAATGGAACAGGAAGGTAAATTAATTCTTAATTGCTAATTTATTCATTTTAAATGTTTTTAAGTTTTCACCACAAAAGAATGAAACTGCTTCTCTCTAGATGATTTTTGAGTGCATGTTGTGATCACTGTCAATAGATTAGCAAATGTTTTTTTTATTATTTATTTATGCATTATAAATCTGGTATTTTATAGTATACTAGCTTCATACTGCTGACAGACTTCATTATTGAAATGTAAAAACTGTAAAGGGTGTGATTGGAGAGTGGTAAATTTCAAGGCATTTTCTCCCAGTAATATGTTTTGTTTAAAAGACTTACTTTTAATATGCAGTCTTTTCCATCTTTTCCACCAAGTTACATTACTCTCTTAAAATAAAATAGGCCACAAAGGTCCTTTTGACGATGTCATGCATTCTAAACATATTTTTCAAAAATATGGCTTTAAAACTATTTCAAGAGTTTTTTATAAAAACAAACAAACAAACAAACAAACAAAAAAACAATTTAAGCAGTCACTCAAATGATTCTTTAAGTTTGCCTTTACATTCTTTAAGTTTAGCTTTGATCAATTCTCTTCTATCTGCTTGCCAGCTAAAATTAAGCTCTTAATGCACCTCTAAATATTTCCTAATTTGAATGAGAGGTAATATGAATATTAGAGGTTCTTTAAACTTTTAAAAGATTCCTCACACAACTCATTTACAGCAATCAAAAGTGTTTTCTACAGTATCACTTAAAAATGATTAAAATTACTTTCTTCTGTAGGATGATGTAAATGACAATGAGTAACAGTTTGCCATTTGCTGTAAAGTGATGCACTGTTAAATTAGATCCACTGTTAAATTAGAGTCAAATGTTCCGTTAAATGCTGCTCAGTTCCGTCTGTCTAGAACATGTGTTAATCCCCATGTGTAGGGCATATCCCTAAGTAGGAACCACTTCCAGGAACCACAGAACATGTATTACTTTCCCACATGTACTGTAGCAGATTTAGTAGGGTTCAAAGTGTTCTCCATGCCCACCACAGACGGAGACAAGAATTTATTTTACCTAACACTCAAAAGCATACACACTCCACCTTTAAAAACAATGCTGACCAAAGGGATTTGTTGGAGCATCACCAAGGAAGTACCACTTCTTGTTTCACAATTTAGTTCTGTAGGTAATCTCTTTTGTGAATGAGATTAAAGAGTATAAAGAACATGGAAGAAGAAACCTGGTTCATGTGATTGGCAAAATGTCCCTATTACTGAAAAAAACTTTTATAACATTTATTTTTTTAAGAAGGCACAAGAAAGTGTCAGAAGTTTTAAATTACTGCAGCCACTCATGTACACTGATAAATGTTAAAACATTGGCTTGTTACTACAGTGTGCTGCAGTGCCACATTTACACTGGTTTGAAAGTTTAGCTAATTCAGTTAAAAATATCATATAGCAGATGATTGATATTTGAGAAGTGAAATTAAGTTTATATACAGTCATGTGAAAAAATTAGGACACCCTATGAAAACCTGTATATTCTTTAACATATTTGGACATGTGGATATTTACTATCAAATTTAACAGTACTGAGATATCCAAGTAATATGACTAAACAATAAAAAAATAAGAAACGCCTTTTTACAACTTTATGTAAAATGTAATTCAAAAAGAATGCAATTTCTGGTGAGGCATAATTTAGGACACCCCTATATATTGGGCCACTTAAAATAGTTAAGATCACACACAGGTGTGTCATATCAGATGCACATGATCAGAACATCGTTACCCAGCATGTTGAATGAGGCTTACCCTATTTAAACCTCAGAAATGTAGTTTGGCGTGTCCCTGACTGTTGAAGTAAGAGTGAGCACCATGGTGAGATCCAAAGAGCTGCCTGACGCCCTCAGAAAGAAGATTATGACTGCTTATGAGTCTGGAAAGGGATTTAAAAAGATCTCCAAAGATTTTAACATCAGTCATTCCACCATCCGGAAAATTGTTTACAAGTGGAGGACATTCAAAACAACTGTGACCATGCCCAGGTCTGGCCGTCCAAGCAAGTTCACCCCTGGAGCAGACCGTAAGATGCTAAAAGAAGTCATGAAAAATCCTACAATTTCATCACAGAACCTACAGCAGGCTTTAGCTACTGTCGATGTGAAAGTGCATGACTCAACTATCAGAAAGAGACTACACAAGTTTAATTTTCATGGGAGGTGTGCAAGGAGGAAACCTTTGCTCTCTAAGAAAAACATTAAGGCCAGACTGAAGTTTGCCAGAGATAATGCAGACAAAGACCAGGACTTCTGGAATAATGTTCTTTGGACAGATGAGTCTTAAGTTGAATTATTTGGACACCAGAAAACAAGACATGTCTGGCGTAAACCAAATACAGCATTTCAAGAAAAGAACCTCATACCAACTGTGAAGCACGGAGGTGGAAGTGTCATGGTTTGGGGATGCTTTGCTGCAGCAGGACCTGGCCAGCTCACCATCATTGAATCCACCATGAATTCTGCTGTGTATCAGAGGATGCTTGAGGAACATGTGAAACCATCTGTAAAAAAATTAAAGCTGAAGCGGAACTGGACCCTGCAACATGACAATGACCCAAAACATACCAGTAAATCCACCAAGGACTGGCTAAAAACTAAGAAGTGGAGAGTCCTGGAATGGCCAAGTCAAAGTCCAGATCTTAATCCAATTGAGATGCTGTGGAGTGATTTAAAACGAGCTGTACATGCAAGACGCCCCTCAAACATCTCACAGCTGAAAGAATTCTGCATTGAGGAGTGGGGCAAACTTTCTTCAGATCGATGTC
Source organism: Astyanax mexicanus (assembly GCF_023375975.1). Lineage (NCBI taxonomy): Eukaryota > Metazoa > Chordata > Actinopteri > Characiformes > Acestrorhamphidae > Astyanax > Astyanax mexicanus. The sequence goes on from NC_064408.1 coordinate 57,515,703, forward strand.
AGAGATTGGTGGGTGACTACAAGAAGCGTCTCACTGAAGTTATTTCAGCCAAAGGGGGCAACACTAGTTATTAGAGGGTGGGGTGTCCTAACTTTTTCCTCTGTTATAATATGCCTTTTTGTTCATAACTTTTGTTTTATGAGTAAAACGATGTTAATTTTGGTTGTTTAGTTGCAATTAAATTACTTTCTTTTCGAGAAATAAATAAAAACGATTTTGGACATTGATATGTGAACATTTCTCAATAAAGAGCGGACTCTTTAATGGGGTGTCCTAATTTTTTCACATGACTGTAGATTTACAGAAAGAGTGCAATAATTCTTTAAACTAAATGAGTCGGGAGCATAAATTTGGGTGCCCCAACAGAAAAATGACACCAGTATTTAGTAGATCCTCCTTTTGCAGAATAACAGCCTCTAAACTCTTCCTACAGTTTCCAAAGAGAGTCTGGCTACTGGTTGAAGGTATTTTGAACCATTCTTATTATCTAAACATCTCCAGTTCAGTCAGGTTTGATGGTTTCTGATCATGAACAGCCCGCTTTAAATCACACCACAGATTTTAATAATATTTCGTTCTGGGGACTGAGATGATCTAATCAGTCCAGAATGTTGTGTTTGTTCCTCTGCATGAATGCTTTAGTAGATTTTGAAAAGTGTTTAGGGTCGTTGTCTTGTTAAAGTATCCAGCCCCAGTGAAACTTTAACTTTCTCACTGATTCTTCAACATGGTTCTCAAGAATCTGCTGAAATTGACTGGAATCCATGAGACCCTCAACTTTAACAAGCTTCCCAGTACCTGCACTGATCACACAGCCCCACAGCATGATGAACCACCACCAGATTTTACTGTGGGGAGAAAGTGTTTGTCTTGGAATGTTTCTCTTTTTCCTCCTAATAACTCAATTTTAGATTCATCAGTCCACAGCACCTTATTCCAACATGAAGCTGGCTTGTACAAATGTGCTTTTGCATACCTTAAGTGACTCTGTTTGTGGCGTGTGCTCAGAAAAGGCTTCTTCTGCATTACTCTCCTATACAGCCTCTCCTTGTGTAAAGTGCACTGAATAGTTCAAGGATGCACAGTGACTCCATCTGCAGTAAGATGATGATGTAGGTGTTTGGATCTGGTCTGTGGGTTGACTGTGACTGTTCTCACCATCCTTCTTCTCTGATTATCTGAGATTTTTCTTGTTCTGCCACTTGTGGACTTATGTATTATAACTTAGTTTTGGGAGTTTGCTTCTCGCCCTCACTCCTCCCACTTTCTTCCTTATTTAAACCGTCACTTCCTCTCTACCTGCTCGTTGAACAACCTCGCACCCACCTCCTCTCCATCTTCCTCCTTCTTTAATTTCTCCTTTCTCTTCATGTTTCTCTTTGCGTGGGGAGGGGGGCTTCGGCTTCACGCTTTCCAGAGAAGCTGCCCCGAACTCCAGCCCAAATACTCTGAGTTTTACTCTCTTTGTTGGCTGTCATCCTTAGTAGTCCTTGAAGTTGTGTGAAATCATCGTGTTATATAAACGCTCAGTACAGGTTATGTTTTGGTTTTCTTCTGTAGTTAGTTTGAACATGGTTTGTGGTTTTGTTTGGACAGAAACAATAATGTATTTAAACCTGCATATTATAATAAGCCACACAGAAGCTATTATTATAAGCACTGTTTTGCTTGAGACCGTGGCCACCATTAAAAGCTGTGTGGAGGAGCATTATTTCAATATTTGCTAATCTTAGCAACAAACTGGGAACCCCATGGGTAAATCTGTTTTCATTCACTGTAAACCATCGGAAGCTGCAGTCATGGCTTGCTTTGTAGCAGAGGTCGACATGCGCTACAGGAATCTGAAAGGCATAAAATGTGGTTGGCCACAGTTTCTTATTTGCTGTCTACTTTAACACAACCCACATGCTTCCCTCGCCTTTTTATTCTCTAGAACCAGTATATTTCCTTCACCGCATTTTTGAGGATTGTTTGTGTTTTATGAAAGACATTTAGAATATGTTCTCATTCAGAGGAAGCTACAGAGTAATCCTGTTACAGAGGTAGGAGATTATAATATTAGGGTCTTCACAGATCAATCATGTTCCAGGGATAAGCACATATATCCCTGTTAGGGGTCCCACAATTTAGTTATGCTGATAGGAGAATGTAATGTTAGCAGCCTTACAGTTTAAATATTTTACAGATGTTAAGAGTCCTACTGTTCAATCCTGCTACATTTATAGTTACAGTATAATCCTGTTACAGAGGTAGGAAAATAAAATGTTAGGGTTGGTTTTCTGGAGAGGAATTAAGCCTAGTCCTAGACTACATATATATTTCAGAATAGTCCATTACTAGGAATAACTACTGTTCAGGAACCCTTCCCACATGTTTTGATTGTGGCAAAGGTATGTAGGAGCCATACAGATAAATTAAGTTACAGGGGAGAGAGAATTTGTGGTTTGAACATGTTGCAGATTTAGATGAACATGGTGTTGTTGTACTGTAGCAATACTGCTAGATTAAAAAGCGCACATGCAATGCTTTATGATTTACACAGTAGTCAGATGTTTACAGATGTGCACAGTTGTGTTGGTGGATTTAGTGAATTCTGATCCTCACGTTACTAGAACAGAACAAGCCAGTGGTCCCTAGTTCAAACTCTAATGAATGTCATCACCAGCTCTGTGCTGAAATGCAACTGAAGGCCTATTCTAATCTATTCTCTCTCTCTCTTTTTTCTCTTCTCCTCTTTAGGCCACACAGCCTCTCTGTCTGTCTCTGGGTCTGTAACAGGGAGAGATATGCCCATGCAGTTTGGTAAGAGGGTCCAGCGGCGTGACAAGCGCTGCTCCTGTGAAAACCTAAAGGACCAGGAGTGTGTGTACTTCTGCCATATTGGAATTGTTTGGGTCAACACACCCAGGTACCTAAAATCCTAAACAATCATGACAAGGTGCACTAACTGACATAATATATAACCTATTAACCCTTTACACTTCAGTGCATACCTCTAATCATATAAATGGGTTCTAAAGTTTACAACTGAGCTTTCTGTCCTAACTGTTCAATTCTGTCCTGATAGATGAATATATTCTGTCCATCCTAAGCAAACTAAGGCCTATACTATTAAGAAAAAACACATGAAACTAGAAACAAAAAATATTTCTTCATCAGAATATAATACACATTCCTTATTCTTTCTCTTAATAAAACAATATAAAGCTTACAACATATGATAAAACATATTATCTTAATGAGATATTGAGATTTTCTACAGCTTTCTTATTCTCATTTAATGGTTAAACAATTTGAAATTTACAGGACATGTTTTAATAACATATTTTAATATTTTAACATAAACATAAAAATAAGCAGTGCCTGAATATGTGTCTTAAAGTTATGTATAGATTCACAGCTTACTTGCACAACTTACATGCAAGCAAACAAGGTGCATAAAAAGACATCTTTCTAGAGCTGTGCCACAGAGATCAGTTCCACATAAAAAAAACTACACTAATTCTCTAAAAACTCATATCAGTCCTAATTTCACAATGCCTCTTATGACTGATTTATAAAGCAGGGTGTGTATGGGTGTGGGAGGTACAGGACCCAGAAGCTTGACAGTACTTTAAAAAAGATGATTTACAAGAAACCCTCGTAGGAGGGGGATTGCGTTTGATATTAATATCTTATCTTATAATTGCATGCATATTGAATAAATAGCACTAAGTGCTATACATTTAAGCAGCACTGCAAACAGTCCAAAGTACATGAGCTATTATTCCTTTTTTTAGAATAAAACCAGAAATATGGGTTACTCCCAGTTTCACCTAAAGGACTTTCTTGCGCTGCAAATCTGGCACATTTAAGTAAAATTTATATATGCATAGAGCAAACTGGCAATCAATATCATTACAACAAAAAAACAAAACAAAAAAGGAATATTAAAAAATAAAAATAACAAACAATAAAAATAAGCCCGGAGGAGGTTTTAAACAGATGCTCGCAGTGAAAGAGAGGGAGTCATGCTGTTGACCTGAGAAGGAGGAAGGCACGCGTCTGCTTGCATTTAAGTGTGTGGTCTCATTAACTTGGCCCATGCATGAAGACCTAAGGACAGACAGACTGCCTTTGGTCTCAATGAAAGGCAACCAGGCAACCACAAAATCATTCTCTAGCTCAGGGGAAATAAGTAAAGATGCTGGAAAAACATCCAGCAACAACCTGCCTGCTTATTTTCTTATTCACGGCAGCTTTCCAAAAAAAGGTGCTAGAATTTGCTAACGCTCAGTCTGAAGCATGATTCACTCCGGTTCTCTTGTGTAACTTGTAATTTAACTGGCCAATGCATTTGGATAGGGGATGTTTTGAAAATCACCACAGATAGCTGTGATTAAAATGTCAGAATAGCAACGTGGAGCACAGCTGTGTCTCCTGCAGTGCTCCACTGCATTACATTCCATTCCAAAAACAGTTAAAACACAGGTAAAGCATTTCCCACTATATTATTACCACTCAAAATATATGTTGGCAAAGAAGATATCACGGTCTTTAGGTGTGCAAATGTCATCATTGTCAATTTTTTTATTGGGAACAGGTCAGAATTGCAGGTAGGCCAGTCCATATGCATTGTGTTATCTTGTTGGTAGATGCTCTATAGACATCCCTGGAAAAGATGTGATGTTGCAGCATTTTTTGCTCTAAGAGCTCAGTGAAAGTTTCTGCAATAACGCTGCCATTAAAGACGTGTACTAGCACAACTCCGTATTATGACAGACTCTGGCATTTAAACTTACTGCTGATAACAATCTGCATGGTTCTTAAACATTAGATTATTTTCTCATGCCTTTCTTTACAAAATAGAGATTAGTTTGCTCATCTGTGCTTCTCACAGAGACTTTCATGGACACTGCTTTTGTTATTTTAACATCATTCTATTTTTATTTCATTACTGGCCCATTTTAAGGAGCGTTTACACTAGATGTGTACATAATCTTTATTTTCCTCCATGTTTTCAGTCAGATCATTCCATATGGAGTAGGATCCCTCCAAATGCGTGTAAGAAGGGACGTGGTGCGATGTCTTTGCAGAAGTAAAAGAGATACAGAGTGTTTGAAGTTCTGCTTCCACTGGAACTTCCAGTACGTGAACATGTGATGTATTTTTAACAGTTAATTTTAGAGTATTCATATATTCATCCAGAAGCATAACAAAATGTTTGTTTATAAAGAAAACTTTTTTAAACTATATTTTGCAGAGGTGAAAATGCATCAGTTTTGGGGTTCCCTCCTGGAAAATCCAAAGAAAGATACAAGCTGACACTAAAACAAAGGAGGAACAGTCCTGCATGGAAAACGTGAATTGCGAGGAATGCCACGCAGCTACACCCTTCTTACATTTCTGTAAAAAAGCCAGCTTTGTAAAACAAAATCTAAATAATGTGAGATTGCTTATTAACAAGTGTTACTCAACCAGCTTTGATATTAACTAAAGCAAACTGGTTGGTTTACTGCACTTTATGATCCTTACATGAACTTTATTTAGTAAAGAAATCCAAACCTCAGTGTAGATGTCCATATAATATTTGCAGATAATTACACAAAAGTCCCACTGTTTTGTAAAAAAAAAGGACATATAAATTTCTGATGAATTTCCGATTCTCAATTATTTTTTATTTTCAAATAAAAATGTCTTCATTGTGCACAGAGCTCTACAGAGATTAGTTTGGCATTAACAATAAGAGCAGAGCTTAATATTGACGCCAGTCTGCTTATTCTAAACAAGTAAAAAAAATGGATTATGAATTAACAGGTTAAATTGATCAGGTAGAGTTTGAAACCCAGGGCCTTCTAGGCCAATAGAGAGGCGTTATAATGTCTGGAAAACATTAAAACATTCATGTCTGTAGTATAAGCTCAAAACTAATGAATATTATAAAGCTTGTTCTTTTTTTATTATATTAAAACGGTTTGTTTTTTTCTCTATTTGAAAAAATATATTTTGTGTTCTCTACAGATACAGCTAAATGAGCTTAGCTTAACTGATTGAAGACTTTCTACTAAGTCTAAAGGCTTCACATTTTAGATTACAAACAAATACAATTGTGAACTAGCCGAGGAATCAACCTATCTTTTTAAAATTTTTCATGGTGTGAGAAGTTTTGTAAAAATAAAATGTTACTGCAGGTGGTGAATGAAAGTGTCGGTGTAATCAGGATTCACTCAGATTTTAGAAAACAGCAACAGAAGCTCTGTTCCAGGATTCTTTACTGAAAGAGACACTATTACACTGCTACCTACAAAATATATGTTAATGTGTAATAATATACAGTGTATATTATGATATACCATATAGGTCATAAAATGTATGTCCTAGGTCTGACAGTGTTTTTTTCACAAAAGTGCAGAATAAGTGTATTAAAGTGTTTACAATATAGTGTTTTAAACACTGTATAAAATGAGATTTTTATATGATTAAAACTGTCACACCCTTAAGAAATATGAAGGATTACATTGTGTAACAAGAGCTGCTGAAATTTGAAATGAATGCAGACTCTGATTACTGTAATATTTATTTTGTTCATGAAAACAGTTTTAAACAAAAAATAAACTAGAAAAAAAGAGTCTTTGTTCCTTATTTGTGCATGTTGTTTAGCTTCTTGCATGATTTCTTCTACAATTTGATCATAATGAATTTACAGTAATTGAAAATGAATCATGGTATCACTGCACCGATAGGTTAACTTTATGGTAAAACTGAACATGTCCCAAACCTGTTCCATTCTCCATTTAATTTGGACATTACAGACATTGGAACTACTGGACATTGGGAACCGGGATGTTCATTAAAACTGTTTTCAGATCAGATTTTCTGTTGGAACATTTTGTTGCTGCAGCAAAACCTCACAATTTTTATCATACTATTTTGTTCACCTTCTTGTTTTTAAACACATTATCCATTGTTTTAAACTCCACTGATCATACAGGACACTTTATAGTTCTCTAATCACAGAATGTATTCCTTCTGTTTTTACATTTAAGGTATTTATCAGATGCCCATATCCAGAGCAACTTACAAAAGTGCTTTGTTGATTACTTCAAAAATATCCATAGCTAGTTCTTAGAGACTAGGATCAAGAAAATCACTGCCTGGCCAAAAAAAGTTGGCCTCGGCATTTACCGTAACTAAGTAAATGATGTGGGTTTGATGCTGCAGTTGGTCAGCAGGTCTGGGTTCAGCAACAGTATGTGCTGAAAGAATGAGCTCAGCTGACTACCTGAATATACTGAATATAGACCAGGTTATTCCATCAATGGATTTTTTCTTCCCTGATGATACGAGTATATTCCAAGATGACAATATCAGGATTCATGGTGCTGGAATTGTGAAAGAGTGATTCAGGGAGCATGAGATCATCATTTTCACACATGGATTGTTCACCACAGAGTCCAGACCTTAACCTCATTGAGAATCTTTGGGATGTGCTGGAGAAGACTTTGTGCACCGGTCAGACTCTACCATCATCAATACAAGATCTTGGTGAAAAATTAATGCAGAACCAAGTTTTTGCAACATCTCTGTCTTCCTCCTTTAACTCTGTTCTTTTATGGCCAAGAGGACCAACTCCGAGGACTAGAGGATGACCAACACAAACTATTAAGCAACAAATGAGCTTCTGTTTCTAACTTTACATCTACACAGTAAAGACGTACACTGTAGAAAGTGATTTACAACTTCCAAAGCCGTCCCTGTGTCCTGAGATCAAACAACAGCCTGATTATGGGATAGTTTTATGGTAATTCTAAATGTTTCCACAACACTAGACAACACTTTTTTTTTTATAATAGCTCGACTTAGTCATTTGTTTGTCACTGTTGTCCTTTTCCTTTAAAAAAGTGAAGATGTGCTTAATGGGAGGCTGTTTATTTTTTCAGTATCATCAGGAATGCACGTTTACCTCACAGGAAGGAATTCACAGCCTTCTGGAAGGAATTTGTGGATAGCATGCAGCCCTACACTGGTATTTCTCCTGCACTGTCTGAAGGATAAATATATGGCATAAACACAATAAAGCGCCCCTAACAATCCATATAAAGAGAGTTGTACAATTTTAAGTAGCACAAAGATGCTGGCTGCAGTATAAATAACATTTATACACAGAGGTTGGGGTGAATTTCAATAAAACGAATTCATATATACAGTACCAGTCAAAACCAGTCAACTTCTAATTAGATTTTTTTATGAAGTTCTTGTTTTGCTCTTAAACTAATTAAGAGAAATTTAAGTAATTAACTCTTGACAAGTTTAGCACAGCTGTAAACTGAAAGCCATTCCGGGTGACTACTTTAAAGAATCTAAGTTTAGAAACGTTTTTGATACATTTCCTAAATTGTATTCTCTTAAGTTTTCAGATAAATTACCAATATACAATGCTTAATCAGGGGGTGGTCTGTGCAGGGTTTGGAGAAGGTAATCCTTGCAACTCAGAGAGCAGAGTGGGCTGATAGGACCAACAGTTAGACACAACCTGATTTGTTGAAAGACTGCATAACTCTCCCCACTAGGGCTGGGTATCAACACTGATTTTCAGAATCACATTGATTCTGATTCACAAGGTACCAATTTAATACAACTCCAGATTCAATTTGATGTCAAATCATTTAGGGATATTTTAGTTTTTCTAATGTTAATGTTGAAATAGTACAAGGATTACTCAACTTTTCATTATTAAGAATTAACCCAAAGCTTTTGTCCAAAATATGCTAGTTTTTAAGATTAAAGTGTCCCCGGTGACTGGGGGGCCTCTAGAATCTAGCCTCCGCTAACTTCTCTCTCCTTTCTGGCTCTGATAGACATGTGGATCACTTCAGAGAACTCTGTATGATGAATTTCCACTAATGATATTTCACTCCACATCTTGACATTTCCTCCTTCGACTGTCATGTTACAGTTAATCTTTTCCCACTAAATCTAGGTTTTAGGTTTAACTGGTTGGCTTTCAGGGGAGGAGGAGTCAACAAGAAAAAAAAAACATGTCATGCTCCATGACACCCAAAGAATTACTAATTGGTCGCTTGGGAATCGCGTGCAGAAATGACCTGTTAATATGTTACATCCTTTGTTAGCTGGTTTGTTATTTGCAAAGACTGATATGGTTACAAAAAAACTCTCTGTAATTCAGTCTGTATTGCTGATACAAGTGAGCAGGTGTTATAAGTGTTAACTTTTTAAATATCAGGAGTATCGGCTTATTACATTATAAAATCACTAACTGCACTACCAGTATTGGATCCTCTTATCTATGAACAGAGATGTGGAGTCATAAGAACAATATAAATATGTTGGGTGTTTCTTTTAAAACACACGTTTTAAAAGTTTGGTTTGAACTCTTTTTAATATACAGTAAGTCTAAGTCACATGTTTACAAAAGCATCCATACAAGCCCCAGAATAATAAATTGTCATATCAGGTCAGACATTGCAATGGAAAGCATTTATCAATGCCTGTAGTAAAGCATTTCATCTTTAGACCTTAGAGAATAAATACCATTTCTTAAAAATAAAAACAAATATGACCTAAAACAATCTAGTTAGATTTGGTATGTAGCTGATTGTTTTACATCACAGAACAGACCCATGAAAAAGAAAAAGCTGCATACCATATTTAACCTGACTCTGGAGCCAAATCTGGCCCTGTGTAGAAACAGCACTATGCTTTAAATAATAAAAGTGCCTGAATGATTTCTTTAGAGCTATGCCACAGTAGAACCACTTTTGGTTCTCTTTAGAACACTGTTTATTTTAAAGATTGTTCAGGTGGTCAAAAGTGTTTTTTCTATGACATTCCTACAGAAATCCCTTTAAGCACTTGTATTTTTAAAGAGTGAATGTTTGAAATGTCAGAACAATCCTCTGTAAAGTGTTAAATCAGTAGTAGAGCATGGAGAGGAACATAAATAGTGAACAAATAAACAACAGTTTCACTCCTGTACAGCGGAAAGGTTTACTTAGCTTCTTTTGGTGGCGAAAGATGACCGTTAGGATGTAATTAAGGAAATTGAGTTTCTTTAAAGCACAAATGAATCCACAGCTATACAGTCTGTGCTCCTCATAGTTCTGAGCCTTTGGTGTGAAATTGGTCTGGCTTTTTTTCCTTTTACATTGTGAAAGACATAGAAGTATAAATATAAAGTACGTGGCTATGTATGCACAAACACAAGCTGACTTGACAATGAAATCATGTGCAAAAAAAGAAGGTACACAAAGGGAAGATTACAACAAAGGCACATACGGACATACAGTAAAATCTACTACGCATATGTACAGAGCACAGAAATGCAGTTTGAACATCACAGTATATAAAATCTACTCCTTCCTTAGCTTTACCTCTCTACAGGGTTATGCGACTAAGCCACTTCTGGTTGGTTAGCTCAAGGTTCAGTATACATGTCACTAGTGTTCTGCTGGTCTAAGAGAAGCCTGTCCCACATAGATCTAGCCTAATCTCCACCTTACCCGCTCTCTCTCTCTCTCACTCTAAAATTTGGTGCTGTGGCTAAAACTGTCTGACATGATGATGTTTTTGTAGAAGTTGTCAGAGCGCACAGAGCAGTAGCCTTTCACCTTGTCCAGAACCTGGTGGACGGGCAGGATGGAGGAGGTGGAGGCGTCAGCATCTGAAGTGCTGCACTTTGGGCTAGTCCGGTTTGAGTAACCTTTACCTGTAAGACAAGCCAACATGTAGGAAACAGAGGGAGAAATAAAACAGTCAATTTTACAGTAAAAAAAGCAGTGTGTGTATAAGAACATCACTTTTTCCATGATGTTTTTATAGTGATATATTCCATATTTGAACAAGCATGGAAGAATGTTCTGCACACACACCCAGTGCAGGGTGATTTTATACTGATTTTTGTGCAGTGGTACTAATAGATAAAAACCATCTTATGGATTAACTTTCTATTGCATTTAATAGTAGACTTATTGGGGTGAAAAATATGTTTCCTAGCAGGGCCTGACAGTTACCTGCAATGCATAACATGCATTTTGTGCTCTTGGACAGATTTAAAAAAAAATATATATATATATATGTGATATATATATCACAAGAAGGCTTAAAAAACTCAGAACAAAAATAGTACATTTCTTTTTTTTAAATACATTTAAAGGTAGTAATAAGATTATATTTATGTCCTTGATGGCAACAGTCTTCACATAGGTTTCATGAAGTTCACCACCAACAGCAAGGTTTAAGCAATTAGACATCTATTATACTTTAAAATAGTTTTCTTATGTATTTTTTTCTTTTCTATCTTTTTTCTTATTTTCCTAAGGTTCAGTTTAGATGTCTTGAAGAAAAATTTAGGGCAAGAATAACAAAAAAAAAATGGTATTTAGGCAATATTTTAAACAGAGTGTTTTTGTTAATATCACCTGTCAGATTCCATTCTTAGCAAGTGTACAGTCAAAAACAATGTGTAGAATTTATAATAATAATGTACCCGGCTGCTATGCCTAATATACTCCTACAGGTCTCATCCACTCTAACATAATAAATAATGTGCAGAGAAAGTTCCATCACCCACAGAAGGCTGGTCAGGATGAGGCTGTTGGTGGTTTCTATTGAAAGATGATGGGTAGACATGCATATTTTGGTTGCTCCTCAGTTTAGCATTTGTGATAAAGATTATCTAGTGCTACTTCAGCTTAATGTTTTACAGCCTTGGTTGAGAACTGAGACATGCCTTTTTACCAAAGACTAAAATATTTCCCTTAAAGAACAAGATTATCCAATCAAAGCAGTCTGTTATACTGGTATATGCTGTTTTCTCTATAAAGGCAATTTCTAGGGCTGCTGTTTTTTTATTATGGAAGAATAAGGTAATAAGGTTTTAATAAGTAAGATTTAGCTCAAAATATAATGTGATTTATACTATAATTACTAAAATAATAACAGAAAACACCAACAACACGCTTAGCAGTTTTTACTGCAAGTTATGCTGAAATAACACTTGCACGCTTCAGATTCTCCACTGGGGGCGCCATTAGATCACAACTAGCTCCATGTTAGTCATTAAAGGTCAAAGATAAAGTCACAGCAAACATCAACAACAGCAAACACATGCATAGTCACTCGATTAGAAACACACATGAGAGTGGTCCTTTTTAGACTGTAATATTTGTAATATTTGCTTTAATAATGTTTTATGTAACTGTGATTTAATTACTTACTTTTTACTGTAACTGTTACAAATTGCAGTTACTGTTCTTGTATCCTGACTATATACTGCAGTTACACTGGGTACATAGTGTGTAAATGGACAAAATAAAATACTGTTTTTAAATGTTTTAACCACATTATGCAGACTGGCTCATACTGGTTTGTTGGTGTTCTTATTTTTTGGAATGTTTTTTTGTCCACCAGCTTTCAGCAAATGACATCACCAATCAATGAGCTCCCACAGCCAGACAGTAACACACATCTTACACGTTATAGTTTTTAAATACTGTTCTTCTTTTGAGAAATTAATCCATGGTCATGAGATCTGGTTCATGAAGCAGTCAGAGCATAATTATTTTTTAGTCTGTTGGTGAGGCGCTGCTCTCCAGCGTTACTGATGCACAGTGTGAGGTGACACAGATCCAAAGTCCTAGGCAGTGATGCCAGTACTGAGTAGGGTTGCAGCGGTAACCGGTTTCACGGTATACCGTGGTATTAAAATGCACGGTTATCATACCGTGTGTGTTTGCTTATTACCGGTAAAACGCAAGCCAGCGGAGAAACTCACCCGTGCATGCGCAACTCTGCTCCGCTTCAGCTACTCAGCACACAGCGGTGAGAACGGCAGAAAGTGCATCAGACTAGAGCTTCATTAACAATTATTATTGTTAATGAAAACGAACCAAATAACGAAAACTGAAAGTGAAACTTAACTAACTTATTTATAAGCGCTGTTTTCACTCCCGCAGTTCTACCGCGGGAGGTGTTGTGCTGATTCTGTCCGCGAAGCGGGAGTCGGATTGAGCAGGGAGTCGGATTCGGCACAACAGCGGCAGCGCGGCAGCACCTCGCGGCCCGCGGTGTTAGTTGTAAGCGCTCGCGCTAGCCGCAAAATACGACAGAAAACACTGAGAAACTGCAGAATTATGTATTGGACTAAAATGAGCACGAGGAGATAAAAGAGAACCTTTACCTGTGAGTAGCTCACATCAGAACACGCAAATCTCTCTCTCTCTCTCTCTCTCTCTGTGTCTCTCTCTCTCGCACGTGAACTTCTCCGCACTGTGTTTAGCTGTTCTTAAAAATCATTTTAATTAAATAATAGTTCTATGCTTCTATGTTAGTGTTAATTAACATAATTCTGATCATATTTCGGTCATTCAAACAGCCTGAAAACAGACTTGTAATCTTGTAATCAACAAGCTTGTAATCAATGTGGCCGTAAAGTCACAGCTAAAGGAGGAAATACATCAAACCTGTTCTCCCATCTCCGAGAACATCACCCCGCTGTGCAGCGCCAAGTATGTGTTCAGTTTATAATTTTAATCTGAACATAAATAAAACCTCTTTGTAGTCGTGCATAACCCATGCGGTAAGCGCCCGCAAAAGCGCTGAGTTATCCGAAATTTGGGCACGCAGGTACAGGCGTGAAGTGCGTGCTACGATGGATTCACGTGTCCGTGTAAAGGTCCTGGCCGGACTGGATGTGAAAGACGCCATTCATTTACATGCGTTTATTTTCAAATTCTGACGTGCCTGTTTTTCATATGTTGAAGGTTTTAAGGTATGAAAGCCTTAAAATAGAAATCTCTATTGTGAGGATCATGTCAGAAATAAATCCCCTCTTTCTGCAGTATCTGGTTATATACCAACTTTTTTATATATATATACACTCTTAATGCCCTTAAGAGTAGTGGAAAAACATGGTTTCCTTCACCTGATGGTGTAGTTTCTACAATAAATAGTTAATTGAACAAAAAACCTTTGTTGTAATTTCTTTAAGGGTCAGTTTAATAATATATGTAACAAACTGTGATACCGTGATAACCGCGATACCGCGGTATTTTCCGAGACGGTTATCATACCGTGAAAATCTCATACCGTTGCAACCCTAGTACTGAGTAATGCCTTACTCTTATCAGTTTTTTTTTCAGTAACTAGTAAACTAACGTTTTACTGTTTCTAATCCAGTAATCAGATTAAAGTCACTGTGCAGGAAATCTTTTGTCAATTTCCTTACTAAAACCATATTGTAGCAACAAGCTGAAGGTGTTAAAACGTAATGTATTCTGGAAATTGTAGTGTGGGTGTGTAGTCACCTAGGTTTTTGTTGTTTTAATTTCATGACCAAGCAGGCTACAATAAATGTGCAGTACTTCACTTTAAACCAGTTTCTGCTCAACTTTCTGGAAAAGAACCAAAGTTTGGGTATTACCCCAGAACGGGTGGAAGGTAAGCTCACAGAGCTTACAGTGGAAACTAGCTCCCGTGAGCATCAAGACTGTGGTGTAGAGGCAGTAATTAGGATAAAAGAACACAGTCGTCGCTCTATTGCTGGAACTTACAATGGGTGCTGTCACCACGCTAAAATACGCAACAGGGCAACATGCTAACAAGCTAACAGGCTAAAGCTCCACACTTGTTAACTTGCTGTTTTTCTTCTTTTCCTTTACACTGTATGTGTGCAGAGAACTGTGGGTGATTAAGGGTTGTGAAGGTTACATCAGCTGAAGGATCTTTCAGTTTGGAAGAGCCTTCTATTTTGTAGCCTCATACATTTTTGGAGCATACATATTATATTAAGGTGTCATCACTGTTGTGTAACAGTCTTGTGGTTTTAGAACGCAACACTTTTATAGGCCTCTTTTGCTTATGCAAGATTTGCATTTCAAAAAGAACACAACTGTGTTTGAGGTTCACAGCAGGTCACTTTCATTATCAGAACTGCCTTTATTTAACTGTAACAAGGTAAAGAGTTTTTCCCTTCCCCGACAGAGAAGAAGCTTGGGTTAGAGGACTGGAGTGAAAAGATAGAAAGCAAATAGAGGAAAGTGTTCAGGCAAGGGGAGCAGGTGAAGTGAGGGAAGAGGAAAGAGAGCTGCATTTTTGTCAGTAGTACTCCCCCCATGAACACCACCCCCCCACAGCAGACCTCATCATCCTCCGTGTGTGTAAGTCAGTTTGTATCAGTTTGTTTTGAGCGGTTTTACACACCCATAAATTGTTGTGATCCAAATGCTGCCCATATCAACCAAAAGGACCTACTCTACTTTAGGTTGAGAGTCAGCTCTCACTTATTTCTTTCCTTTCTTCTGTTGTGGCAAAGATGCTGTGGCCAAAAAGCAGAAAGCAACCAGTGAACTAAAATCAGCATCAGAGTGTGAGTGACATTTAGAGTGATCAAAGGTCAAAGCTGCTCTTTTGCCAGCGTCTCTTCAGATACACTGTGGATCTGTCAAACTCTTTTGTACAGAATGCATTTGTACAATTAAATGAATTTGATAAATAAGTTACTTTAGATCAGTTTGCTCTAATTATTATTCCACTGGGGACACTGGCATAGAGGGTCTGAATGTCACTACACAGTCTGGATTCAATCTAACAAACAGTTGTGGCATTCATCAAAACATTAGTTATTAGTGATTTCAAACCCCCACAAATCTGCTATGTATAGAGCATTATGAAAATAAGTGTCTAAGCTAGGATGTAGATTGAATCCAGTAAGTCTTCAGAGGAACTAAGGGCCAGTCACACAAAATAAAGGAAGCATGAAATCAAGCTAGCTTGTGTTCTTTTACCTCAGGGAGATTCTTCATTGCACTAGTGGTGGATATTATCTATACCACAAACATAAATACAAACACATGGCACCATTGGGTATACAGTAACACAAGGAAGTGACAGTCAGAAAATACAGCAGCTATATAGACCTCTGAGTTTGTGTGTCATTTTCTAGTAGCTGACATATACAAGTTTGGTTCTTTTGAAAAATTAAACAAAAAGGCTTTAAAATTAATTTAATTTAATGAATTGTGATTATGAGAACAGTACACAATTTTTTTAAATGGATTAATTCATAAAATATCTTTTAGCTCAGTTATATGTTTACTTATTGCAGGTTTACTCTTATTTGGACTTCTTTTGTGCACATTTGGCGAATATGTAACAGAATGTATGCCAGACTTTGCAACTCAGTTGAAAAGCAAGGTAAACATTCCACCATTTTTATAACAAGGTGCACTGGTTTAAATCAGATAAGATGATAATGGCAAACTACAAAATGACAACACATCCTCAGAATTCTATAGCAAAACCTACATAATTTCTGCTACATAATATACTACAAAAAATGCAGTAGTGGAGCTTACCTGTACTGCTGTGTCTCTTTGCAAATGGGTTTAGCGTAGTTTTGGCCTTGGAGGTCCAGTTTGCTGTGGTGGAGCCAAAGGAACTGGAGGAGAGCGACTTTCCTAGGTTGTCTGAGCTCACCTTCTTGGTGTTATTAGTGGCAGTTTTGCTCCAGTCTGCAACAAAAGAAAAAACATTGGACAATCTAATAGATGAAACAGAACATAGGGGCTATTTACACATTGCATTAACATGTTTGTTTTTTGTTTTTTAGTAGATCAGGTTTAAATTCTACAAAAGGCACACTGATACATTGTGATCAGTTTATTATCTGGTCACTCAAAATGTGTCACATTCAGCAGTGTTTAGACATAGATCTTTAGTATATTCCACATAAAAGCAAATATAATTAACTACATGTGCTCAAACAAAAGCACTGTATGTACAGAAATGCATCTGGTATTCACTAGTATTCACAAAAAACTAGAGACAAAGTAATGAGATATTGAATGATATGAAATTGCTACTTCTCCTGAATGTTAGATGATCCTCTGAATAACATGGTTTTAAACAAGTCAAAATATGAACATTTTACAATTATGCCAAAAGCAAGCCAATAGTCTTGCACAACGAAATGATGCAACATTAAAATAAGCCTGCTATTAGTTTTAACACCATTATGTAACAGCACCAGCTAAACAAACAAAAGGCAGAGTCTGTTCTGATCTTTAAAATAATACTACATAGTGGAATCAAAATCTAAAACACTGTATTATCAGGAATACACAGAGGAGTGTGGGCTCGCTGCTGCTTCACACATAGGCATGAGATGAGTGGGAAAGGTCAGCTGTCTTCAGGGCACCACTGAGATTTTGGCATTATGTTTTATTGGTTGTAAAGTCCAGCACAAATCTTTTTGGCCTTTAATTTTAATAACTGTTTGTCGGTGTTACCTAAGGACACTAGAGCACACTTAAAGCTGGGTTTTACTTTCACATACAATCTAACCAACCCAAAATTATATTGAAATGATCGTGTTTAAGCTTAAATAAATGCATGCATAAAATGTTCTGTGCATTTGTTACCTGAATTGTCTGCCAAACGGAATTTTCCACAGCATAAATATCTTCTCCATTGCTTCTGTACATTTTCTTTCAAGGCACAATGGAATATGAATATGAATAAACCTATTGGACAAACAGATTTGAGGAAAAAATTACATTTATTTAATGAAACTGTATATTATTTCTAGAACTTGTGGATTTAAAAAGGTTTTATCAGTCAGTTGGACCAACACATTCTCCAATAGGCAGAAAGAAATGAACTGGAAGTAATTGATTTAAAGTTAAAATGAAACATATTGTTTTTTTTATTGAGAAGCAGTAAACACAGGCTCTGTAGTTAATCAATTATTAAGCAGAATATTTTTTTAGTATTTCTTAATGAACAGTTAAATTAAAAACAAAAACTTAATTGTGGTCTTAGCTATTTTCCTTCCATTGCCTGTGGTATGCTAATCAAGGTAAATTACAAATGTGTAATTTCACCAATGAAGCGAAAAGTTTCTGATACAACTGTATTCCCTCGGTACAAATGCATAGTAAATGCAAATAAGCCAATGCATAACAGTCAAAAGATGCAACAGACTAATATGGAACCATATAGTGCCGTGATACTGTGCTGACGCACCTTGCAATGAGTTGAAGATGGAGAAAAGGTACATGAAGGCCAGGTTGACAGGGCCCCAGGCAAAGAACGCGAAGCCCCAAGTCATGCCTAGCAGGAAGGTGAGGCTGACTACACTGCGCAGGTTGCGCAGAACCTCCTCTCGAAGTGTGCGGTTGCTGCGCTTGCCATTCCTACCACAGATCTGCATCATCACCACAATGAACATGGCCACATTCATAACAAAGATGAGGGAGAAGTAGGCCACACACGTCACGTAGAAGACCACCTTGCTGCGTATCCAACAGCTTGAGAAAAATGAAACAAAACAAAAACAAAATGCAAGATCATGCTTAGAAAAAGAACACATAAAAGAATCAGTTTAACTATATTAAAAGAAACACAAAGTCAGTTAAACTTCAGAGATATCTGATCAAGTGATTGCCAATTAAGTTCACCTGTTTTGGTGCAAATGAAAGTGACAACAGGTTCACTGGAAAGGCAACAGCAAAAAACTCTCTTTCTCCTTCCTGACTGTTTTCTAGTTTTCTAGTTTTGTGTTTTACACCTGGCCTTGTCACCACTGCTGGAATGAGGCAGTTCCTGCAGCCCGTTCAAGTTGTACAGGTAGTCCAGCTCCTTCAGGAGGACACATCCATACATGCTGATGCAAAAAGGTTTGCTGTGTCTCCCAGCACAGGCTTAAGAGCATAGAGGACACAGACTGCATCAACCCAGCAGCATGAGAGGGTGTGTGCTCCTTTGTGCGAGGAGGAACTGCTCAGAACTGTTCACTGATGCCCGGATCCAGGTCTGGGAGGACATTAGATCAGGAGCATGCCAGATGATGTTGGGAGTGTCAACAAATAGGTGAGGGCAATACACACATGCACATGGTGTGAATTTAAATCCGGCCCTCCATTAGTTGATGATTTTGGTTTCCATTGACTGTAAAGAGTTTCTTGAATCTTTTGGTCAAGATGGATCATTTCCCTTAAACAATATAAGGCAGATAAAACATGCCTATTTCTGCTGTTTCATCACTTCTTTATTAATAATTCTGGCACATTTTACAGAAAGATGGTGATAAATCTTTTTACAGTATCATTTAACAAATGGAAAATGAGGAGCCTGAGTAGGCTGAAGAATCTTTGAATTGTTTGTCAGTTGGCGTAATGCTCAGTTCCACAGTTAATAAGCCTTCAGTAATTTGTGCTTTATAGCAAAGTAGCAAAGGGTAAAGGACAAAAGTCTAAAAATGTTAACTGTTGCTTACAATTCAGATGAGCCTTGGCCATTTTCTCCTTTCCCATAGTACTCCTTCCCATAGGAATCTTTGTTCACAGCCACCACAATGCCTACAATCACAGCAGGAAGGCCTAGGCAAACAGTAACAAATGGTTAGATAACAGTTATAATGCAGTTTTTATAATGCAGTTATAAAAATCAGGATACTGAAATCTGAAACTGAGTTTACCTAAGATATACACAAATATATAATATACCTGCTTTTTAGAACATGATTAACAAAGCGTGATTAACATGATCAACAATTAATCACACTTTTGTATTACAAAATGTCAGCACCATGTAGTACCTCACTGTGACTTACCCCATCCAACAATGCAAAACTTGAGGATATATCTCCGGATGTAGGTGTTAAACACCTTGACCAAGGCGATGTACATGTGGATGGACTCAAGACCCATCCAAGTGAAAGAAGTAAGCAGGAAGAAGTGCAGGAAGACAGCCACAGCCACACACAGGCCCTCCATATTGTAGGAGGCCAGCCAGCCATCCAGCAGGAAGACCATGTTAAGGAAGAGCAGGGAAGTGCTGAGGTTCATCAGGATCTTTGAGGGGTAGTCCCGCCGCAATTTCCTACAGGGTGAGCATCAATTTAGTTGAGACTGGCTTAAGTGCTAAGTGTGTTTGTTTGAAGAAAAAAAAAAAAAAAAAAAAAAAAAAAATATATATATATATATATATATATATATATATATATATATATATATATATATACATACAAAAAATATTTTATATAATTAATATATGAAACATGATCCACAGCTTTCTGAAGTCCCAACTCACCTGAGAAAGCTAACAACACCTTCATAAGATTGATACCTTTAAAATTATTGTCTCAGCTCATGTAACAGTCACAACAAGATATGTGATTTACAACATTTTTTCAGTATCTCACAAAAATACTGGCAGACTGAATATGGATGTCTTTAAAAAACCATGGATCAGAGATAAAGAGGACCACAAGTAATATTAAACATTTATTATCTTTGTTTGAGAGAGAAAGAAAAAGCTATAGCTATATCTATAGTACAATGACTTATACAGTCTTACAGTTACGCAGGACTTTGCTATTGGAGGAAAATGTTTATGATTTCAGTGTAAAAACTTACTCAAAAGCAATGTAAGTCAATAAAGTCACTGCTGAGAAGATGGCGGAGATACCACAGCCAATGTATGTAATGAAGGTGAGAATCTTGGTGTTCCTCTCATCAATGTAAGTTGAAGTTCCAGAGATGTCCTACAGAAATAAAACAAAGGAGATGTCAATCAAATATCAATATCAACACTGACGCCACTAATGTAGAGGTACCCCTTGTGGTACATTCTCTAATTAATCCTAGGTAATTTCCCTAATGCAATCAGAGATTTATTCAAAGACAATGTATCTGACTTTATGTTTTTGACTTTAATAAAAAGCATTACTACATTTGAATCTTGTGGAATGTAACGGTTTGGGAAATGTGATGTTGGTAATATCACAAAATGAAGAGAATAAGAATACATATCTTACCATCAGAACACCAAAGTGTGTTAAATGGCTACACAGACAGATTGTTCTGTTGCTGTTGGAATCAGGGCTGACTTCACAACCCTCACTGTTCCAGCCTCCAGTGCCATCTATTGGACACAAGGCAGAATTAAAACTAAGCTTTGAGACCCAGTGCCTGTCTATATCATTCCTACTAACCAAAAAGAGCGGAAATTCCATTTGGATTAGGTTACCTGAGACCAGAAACTAAATGCAGCGTTCAGTATGAGACTTACTGTAAAGAGTGAAATCCCAAAACACACAAACTGGCTTTGGATTCCACTGAAAGAAAAAACAAAACAAAATTCATGTTTGATACAGGTTCTCTTAAACTATTGTGTTCTAAACAGTAACCACTGTTTATGCAATGCACTTCTATAATCAAAACACTCACTGCACATCAAACCTCTCTTAATGGGTTTATTCACATATCAGTGACTCAATCATTAAATTCCCTCCAAAAGTATTGGGAGAGTGAGGCCAATCCCTTTATCTCTGCTGCAGGCTGCAAACATTTGGGTTTGAAATTAAAAGATGAATATGAGAAAAAGATTTACATTTCAGCTTTTATTTCCATTTTACATCTGGAGTTCAGAAGACAGCACCTTTCGTCTGAACCCACAGATTTGTCTTATGATCAAAAATATTGGAACAGATGAATTTCAAACAGATGAAAGTGAATTAGAAGTAAC
This sequence comes from Astyanax mexicanus, assembly GCF_023375975.1. Taxonomy (NCBI): domain Eukaryota; kingdom Metazoa; phylum Chordata; class Actinopteri; order Characiformes; family Acestrorhamphidae; genus Astyanax; species Astyanax mexicanus. Next base: position 57,537,228 of record NC_064408.1, read on the forward strand.
ATTTAGTTGCAAATGTGTTGCTTGCAATAACTACATCTAGTCTCTGATGCACAGATATAACTAAACTTGTACATTCTTCTTCAGTGATGCTTTTCAGGCAGTGAATCATTATCTTGCTGCATGATGAGAAATCCCTCAATCAGTTTGGTTTCATCTTTCTTTAAATTGACAGACTTTATTGATTGAGTTTATTGTACATCAATAAAGATTAACAAAGCCAATCAAGCTCAAGCCATGACATAACCTCCATCATCAGCAGAGGCTTTTTCTTCAAACTTTAGCCTTTTTATTACAATAATAAAGGATAATCTTTGTCTCATCAGTCCATGGTCAGTTCAGGCTTGTCTTTGTACTTCATGGTAAAAGCCTGGCTTTCCTTTTCTTCTTGTTAATAGTGGTTTTAATCTTCTGGTGAAGCCTCTGTACTTTTTATTCATGACGTTTTCCGTGAACAGTAGATTGTGATACCTTTACTCCTGTCCTCTGGAGGTTGTTACCAATGTCACTAACAGTTGTTTTAGGGTTTTTCTTTACAGCAGTCATTTCCTTCATCAACTGCTGTTGTTTTCTTTGACCTACCTGTTCGACATTTGTTATTTAGTACACTAGTGATGACTTTCTTCTTTACAACGGTTGTTTTCCATCTCTTCTCTGCCCATAGACAGCTCTCTGGTTTTCATACTTGTTACTCCTCTAATTATAAATGCACAGTCTGTCCAGGAAAAATCCTAATCTAAAAATGAACATAGACATTCAGTGCTATTTATTGTTTAAAATATTAATGTATCAGGACAAAACACACCTGACAGTCACATGTTCCAATACATTTGCCCGCAAGAACAATCGTGGGTTCAGAAAGAAGGTGCTATCTGTTGCTATCTATTCATCTTTTAATGTCAAACCCAAATGTTTTCAGTTTACAACATAAATAAAGGGATTGGTTTAGCTGTTCCAATACTTTTGAAAGGGGGCTGTGTGTAAAAAACACGTTGAATTTCATCCTAGCTAAAGACAAATGCTGTGTTCTCCCTCTTGAACCTATTTTAAAATGAAGAAGAAGTTTGGTGGGCTTTAAAAGGTGATGATGAGCTGGTTAGACTTGTACCTGATATTCCAGATGGGAGATTTCAATTTGGACAGGATCTCTCAGGTTACTGATGGTTAAGTTGCCCACACTACTGGCCACTACGTAACTGTTCAAGTATCGGCCATTGCTCTGTTGATCCTAAAGGAGAAAATTACACAGTACATTGTCATGCTTATACATGGTTTACAACATCTTCAAATAACACTAATAATCATACACAGGCATTCCAAACAAATGAATTCTGTTATTTTGGAACTACAAAACCTTTGCTGACCAATCCAACAAAAATGTTCACCTAAAACAATCAATTTACTTTGAAGTAATGTATATTAATGAGACTGTTAATAGTTGATGTATTAAAAATTACTTTTTCACAGGGGACAGATAGGGACAGATGATGCCACAAGACAATGGGAAAGAAGTGAGATTTACTCATGAATGTTTTAATGTATTGCAGTCAGGGCACTGATGTGTTCACTCACACTAGTACACATTCTAATTCATCCCAATACGAGGTTAGTTTAGCTATAGAACAGTATTCAATATGAATTACATAATATATATTTACTAGTTATTTTGCATTGTAATTTACATAATTACAGTTGGATTATGAACGGACAGGTTAGAGCCTTTTTTAGCCTTTCATTTGTTTTTAACAAAGAGCAAAAAAAATTATCATGATGTTTTGACTGTAAGGTTAGAGCCATCACTTTTCCTAATGCTGTTTATTATGAGTTAGAAGTCAAGTTGACATTACATTATATGCTTTTGTTATCACAATATATAACTGTGACTTCGTAAGGTTAACCATTTAAAAGAATGGCCCTGGGATTAGTGTGCTTAAACTGTATTTACAGGAATCTATTACCTTACCATTATTGATCCAAACTGCTGTCAATAAAAAACAAATTACACAGAATTCAATTGCTAATGCAGAACAGCCAAGAAGGTATTGCAGCCCATTAGGATTCACTGGCCAGCGCAGAACAACATATTGAAACATTGCTCGCTAAATATATATCACACAAAAAAACTGAAGAAAACAAAAAAGTGTCTATGGATTAGCATTTACCTGAAACAGCCCCGTCTTACTGAAGAACATGAAATTTATCTTTAGGCTGGTATTTATATCGGTGGTGCTCAGGTTATGCAACAATGTTGCAGGTAGTGTGACAGCAGCTAGTGGATTCTGGATTTCTGACTCAAAATGAATCTGAAAAAAGAGCAGAGGCATCAAAAATCAGTTATCATTTACTTCTTAATTTAACCTGTACAGGTTCTTCACAACTCTTTAACAGATCACCATACCAGCATTATGCATTACTTAGGTAAGCACCAGACCAGGATGTTTTTTGCAAAATAATACGAAATGTTTGGACGAAATGTTGTCCGTAGTTTATAGAATAAAACCACAATGTTTATTTTAATCAAACATAAACCTACATTTAAATAAAACAAAACTAATTATTTTGTAGTAGTCTCTTAAATTTTTCCAGAGCTGTAACTTAATAGCATACTGGTGATCTTCAGGACCTCGGGCATGATTTTGTACTGGAAATAATGCATGAGCTCATAGAAACAGAATCCAGAACAAAATCTTTTTCTTTGAGCCAAAGATCAATAAAAATGGACAGCAGACAGAAGAGCAAAGAAGAGCAGCTAAAACTGCTCGCCACACTTCCCAAATGTTTACAGACTGTTACTAACAGAGGAGAAAATGCTACACAATGGTAGGCATGACCCTGTCCCTTTAAAGATGTGTTGCTGCCAACAATTTATAAATTAATTAATGTTTTGCATGAAACATTTGTTATTAATTCAATTCTAAATTTGTTTACATTTTTATCATTAAGTCCTACAATGTCCCAACTTTTTGTAAATAGGCTTGTAGATGTTTACATACATGATACATACATATGGTTCTGACTGAATCAATGGTTTTCAGTCATGGATTAAATTATTTTTTAGATCAGAAAAAAGAAATAACTTTGATATTAAAAGTGTGCCAAACATACAGTACACAAAAATACAGTGTGCGCAAACCGTACATCTGATCAAAAAGCAGTATGCAAGCACAAATTCAACAATTAATCTGGAGGTGGAACAATGTCCATTTCTCAAAAATTGAAAGACGAATTACGGTTAAGAAAATAAATAAATAAATAATATAAAATAAATAAATTATATATAAGCAATAATAGAGGCAATAAAAGGCAATAATAGAGGTACCTGTGGGTCTGTGGTGTTGTGTGAAATAAAGGCACTGAAGCTGGTTCCATTGAAACTGCTGATGTTGTGTTGTGAAATGCCCACAGCCAGGTTCTTGGAGGAAATGGCCAGAGATGGACCATCAAATTTAATTTTCTGAACCAGTTCATCCATGGTTTTTAAAGCTCTGAAAAAAGAGGCATAACTTTGGAGCACATTGCTTCATGTAATGCTGAGGAAAACACTCAAGACAAAATAAAAAGATTAGAAAAGGAAAACCAGGCTTTTAAGGTTCTTTTACATCTGATCAACCAATTTAAAACATACCAACCAAACCATAAAATGCACCTACATTACTGAAGCATTCCTCTGCGCAGTCTCTGAGGTAATCATCACATTGGAGATGATGGTGACCACAGTGTTGGCCAAGGTGGCATTGATTTCAGCCACAGTCACCAGTTTCTTTACCACGGTGACAACTTCTGAAACTTCCTCAGGAGACAGCGCATTGTTTGTGATGTCAGCAAGCTGGACAGCAACCTCGGCAGCATTCTCTGTTCAAGTTAAAGTGAACTAAATTAGATTTTCACTGATTTTACAACCATGCAAAAACAAAAATCCAGTAATCTTTGTCCGTTACTACAAACATTTGTCATCTATACTCATTTTAACTGTACACCCAAGCTTACCTTGTGAAACATTGATTGCTTCTATGCCTTTGCAATTAGACAAGTTTGGTGGACCCCACTCTGAAGTATACATTGTTGGGCTGATGATGCTAAAAAAAACAATTTTACTTATATTTAGGTGTAGTGCCTTTTAACAAACTTGAATTAAATAAAGGGATTACAGTCCTATCACTTTAAACCACATTTAATGGTCAGCAAAGATGAATTTAGACCAGTACAATTGTAAATGTGGTTTTATTAATCTGACTGTAGTCTCTTACAGTAATCTCAACAGGGTTTCTTTAATTTGATCAAACAAAATTCAAACATTAACTGACAAACTGACACATAGTGATTCAATGTGTAAACAGCCAAACAGTGAAGACATGGAACAAGGTTTTCATTTCATACTCTGAAATCACTTCATCTGTCAATATAAGTAGGCTGTCAGCTTACCATGTCCTGGATGCATTTTGCTCTTTGTAAGGGAAGCAGGGGATGTATTGGGTGACTGATGGCTTGGTCTCTGGCCATTTATAGTGGAGTTGCGCCTCCTCCACCTGGCAGTTTCCTGCAGAAACAATTATCCACTTTAGATTTGTTGATGTAAACTTGGAAAAAGCACCATTTTCTTTTATTTAAATGTATACTCCACATCTTTTCATCTGTGCACCATGAAGACAGTGAGTATAAAAGTTTCATACCGATGGCATTTACTGTGATATTTTCTATATCACTTCCAGCATTCTTCAGTCTGGTCTCAATCTCAGTGCTTGTCAGGTCTTTCCCTGTTGTGTTTCTGTACATCAACAAGGCCTTACAAGTAAACCTAGGTAAAAAAGGGAGCAGCACCACAAGTTTCAAACCCCTTATTATGTGCAGCGTAAAATCAGAGGAATAATAGGTTATCCAATTATAATGAGTTACCATTCCGTTGTGGCACTGGAGGCATCATTGCTAGGCAGAACGCTAGGACACATATTGATAAATGAATAATGTAATCAGCTGGTGACAGACAATCATACACACTGGCAAGTATTACATTTTTAACCTTTCATTTATCCAGGAATCACATGTTCTTATTTACAATAACAGCATAGCAAGCAGCAGAGGTCAGTTGAGGAAGGAGAGGACACAGGTTAGTACATGTTTCTTACCTGACATTACCCACATAAACAGTATAGGTCCAGTTTTGGAATGTTTGGTTAAACTGTGGGCAAAAACAGAATTAAATTAGACGACTATTGCTAACATAAATGGTAAGACATTAAGAGTCAGACATTTGCAGCTGCAAACATTAAAAAAACAGTAGCAACTGATTTGTGAAGTGCAACTGGTTTAAAATAAATAATAAATAATGTGCAGAATCTATAAGCAATTTATTATGCCTACATGTTAAGTACATAAACCATATGTTCCCACGTCCCAGACACACTTATCTTTAGTGAATTACTGCTTTGAACTGCATCCCTTGCTGACACTGACATTCAGTTTCGCACACACAGATTATATGATCTTTATAGAAGAGAATTACCAATAAAAAGACTTTGAGCGTGCTTAGATGATGTTAAGTTTCTTTATGAAACCAAAAGTGTTTTTTCTATGGCATCGCTCAAAGAACCATTTATAATGTAACCATGTCAAGCTTCTACTAGAGGGGTATAAAGCCCTCCCACACCTCTGGAGTGTTGGAGGTCCATTCAAAGCCTTGAGGTGAGCTGTGGTTCAGAACAAATAATTTGACATCAGTACTTCACTAAAGAGTACAAACAATTCCTCAACATTTAGTTCATCCTAATAATAGCTTTGATGAAAGATCAAACATTTGGACATATAGTTCTTTGGTGTCAATCATACCCATTCTGCCATGGTCTCATTTGTGATTGCCTGGGCATCCTTTCTTGCTTCCATTGAAATCTTGTAGAAAGAACCCTCTGCAATTAAAATTGAAATAAATATGCTTAGTTGTTGGTATGTGATGAATTTAATGTGCAGTGTGAAAATGTTCTGTGTAGCATAGCAGTAGTGGTGGCTTTGGTACCAATCCTGAGAAAAAACTAACAAAACTTACAATTTACAATTAGCTGTACAATCAAATTAACAAAATTACATGAAAGAAACAAACAAATAATTTAATCAATGAAGAGACCAATTATTTAGACCTTTTAAGCAGTCTACTGCTATGCCCAACAGCCATCACCAGATGGTGCTCATGTATCTTTTAATCTTTAACGTTAGTGCAGGACTACAGCTTAATGCATTGCTACTTCATGCCAAGGCCTTCTTAGGAGACTACAGTGAAGAATGTACATTCCTCTAATTGTGACAAGCCTAGAGACATTTTGAGTCAGCAAACTGCCAGGTCTCTCTGCTATCCTAATAAGCTGTGTGAAATATGTGTAGATTATAATTAATATAAAAATAAAAAATAATTTAGTTTTCCTCAGAACACAAAAGCAGTCTCCTAAGAAAGAACAATTATTTAACAAATCGCAAGGAAACTCTGCACTCTACTTATGTGAGAGTATAGCACTAGAGCACTAGGTATTGATGACTGATTGCATTAAATCAAATGTTAATGAATTTCTCCCCCAACCAAATCACACAAGAATCAAGGCAGCACCCTACTAAAATCTGGTTGATGAGAAGACAGGGTGATTATTTCCCGCATTTAAAACCATCATTCTAGGATAGCTAACACACCAAGCCAAGAGTTAACTAAGAAGGAATTATCTCTCTCTCTCTCTAAGGTCTACTTTGTTATTAGAAAACATACTGTTCCTGGCTGAAAGTCCACACAGACATGTAAAATGAAAGCGAGCTTTACATGGGCATGGAGCAAGTTCAGGGGAGTCTGTGGTGGTCCCACGGGTGGCGCCAGTGGGTACAGAATCAAAGCCTGCAATAGCTCCCCTAGGCGGGGTGGTGAGAAGGATTGTGCCATTTGAGGGGACAAAGGACTGGTCGTCAATGGCCGGGGGAGACGGATGTATTTCTCTATCTGTGGTGGCGGGATGAACAACAAGTACATTGTGGCTGTGGCTGGAGGGCTTTGCTGATTCATTCTTGGACTGAAATGGCTGTTCAGTTGTTGGGGATTGGGCATATTTAGAATCCTGAAGGTTGCCTGGAATGTTAGTATCCACCGGGTGAAAGGGTAAAGCAGAGGTTTGTGTATTTGCTACTAAACGTGAAGGCCAGGACTGCTTGCTGGGGAAGGTGGAGACATGATGAAATCCACTGGTTGATTGAGTAAAATGTGACATAGATTCAAATCCTGTGCCTGGTAAATGTGTTACACCTACAGCCAAGCTTGTTGTCATATCAGAAAAAGGGCTGGAGATCAAGGAGCTTTTTCCCATGTGAGGATGGTGGGTCACCGCTTTATCTGGGGAAGCTTCACTTATATACATTATCGCATTTGAGTACCCAACAGACAGCATACTTAATAGCTTAGTCTGCAGGACACTGTGTGTGTTGCAATAACTGTAGTCTGTATGAGGCATGATAGTTATATTATTGGAGAAAATGCTTGTTGGACGAATCGTGTGGTAAGGAATCCCCATGTGCTGAGGTGTGTTTGAGATTTCCTGAATCAGCAATGATGCTGGGGTTTCCCTGGAGTCAAGGAGTCTTAGATGACTGTAGCTTTTGTCTGACATGCTAGGGAGAATGTGTACTTTATTAAGGGTGGTTGATATTTCAGATGTATTTTGAGACTCAAGGGGAAAAACAGTGTGATCTGTAATTTCACTTAAAAGCTGATCTCTTGAGTCAATTACGTAAGATGGACTCTCCTTTATATGCTGAGACACTGATGTGTCTCTGTGAGAATCTACAAAGCTGGTGTACAACAGGGACAGTGGTTGTGACAAGGCTATAGAAACACTTAAGGTCGACAAATCTACCACCTCTTCTGCAAAGCCCCTAGTCTCAGTGGCACTGAACCATTCTGAGGCCTTTGAGAAATCCAGCGAGGCTGCCAGAACTGGCAGAGAGCTGGTAGAGGGCAGGGCGAGCATGGGCAATACATCCATCCTCTCTGCTCTCATCTGAGAGCTTGAATTAACGGGTGAGGATGGAGAGCTGCCCCATTCATCTGTCAAGGTGGCTGTCGTGATGTGTGGTGACTCAGAACTGCTGCTGACAGAATTATTAGACGTACCTGACAGGCCCCTTAGATCTGCTTCTGAAGAATGATTGTCCTTTTGCCTGTGCAAACCCCTATATAGAGTCTCCAGCAATCTGTTTGCATGTGAAGGCTCCAGCACCTGAGGTGAATCTAATCTGGAAGGGACAGCCACTGATGGTGAGGTAATAGTTTTACCTTCAGTGTTAAGGAAAGAATCTACAAAATTGGGGGTAATCAAATAATTTGAGCTATTAGTGTCTGGGTTTTGAGTGGGAATAGATTGATTGTTTAATGGGGATAAAACCAGCTCACTGTTGTCTTTAGCACCTGAGCTGAAGAAGCTTTCAGTAGAGCCAGGTGTCAGAGCCACGGAAACATCAGTGACCGGCGTCAGGGACAATGGAGTGGGCCTGATGGTCTCCGTCATTAAGTAGTCACTTTGAACCTCTGTGGCAAGCATCGTGCTGGTGTGTGAACTTAGTGCCTCAATAAGTGTGGAACTGCTGTGAGCTGAATCCATAAGTAGCCCTGCTTCAGTGGTGAAAGAGGGATGGAGAGAAGGAGTAGGACGTGCCTCTGCTATGAGGGGATAACTGCTTTGTGAAGGAGAATGACTTACTGCCAGCAGTTCTGTGAACACAGCCGTCTGATAAGGGAGGAAGTCTGATTGGGACTGTGGGAAGGTAGCTATGGGCGATACAGTAGTGGATTCTGTTAGACTGTACGTAGTGTCTATGGCCACTGTCCTGCCATAACCTGCCTCTAAACTTTCCACCTGTCCCTGTACAGTCACAGTGGGTTTTATCAAATGAGATGTGGAAGCTATAGGACTTTGCACAAACTCCGTAAATGTGTGCTCCACATCCGTTGCATCTGACAAGCTTTTGTGCACAGCACTCAATAATTCAGAATCTACAAGATAGGTAGATGAGAGCTCTAACACTGAGAGTGACGATGGCTCCGCTGTTTGTCCAGTCCCTGTGCTCAGTCCAAGTAGAGTCATCTGCATATCTGCCTCACCCGAAGCTGAGGCCAAAGAAGGAATAAGCATCCCACTGCTCTGGTTAACTAGCTCAGGGGTCTGAACCATTGCTGTCCATGGTATAGTAGGTTGAGTTTGATTCTTTAAATTCTCCTGCTTGTTTACAGCTGTACTCATATCATCAGGGGCCCTGGTGCTGGCAGTAGATGTGCTTCCCACTTCTAACAAGGACATGTTAAGAGGAATGACAGTGGCCAGGCTTTCATCAAGAGAATAGGTAGAATCAAAGTCAAACAGACTGAACACGTCATCATCTAAATCAATATCATAGAAAAACGCTTCCGGGCCAAATCCTGATGAGTAATCAAGTGTCTCAGTGCTGTTCTTGTTGTTGTCACTCTGGACCCACTGGGGCTTATTCCACGGCTTGTTTTTTCGATTTCCCAGTGATGCAACCGGATAAGTCTCATGGTCTTCAGTTCGGTTGTGCTGCCACAGCCCTTGGGAGTAGGTTGGCCTTCTTGTTGTCAAGTTCTCAACACTAGTTTGTGGATCAGAGGACATTTTTGTCACACTTTTGGTTGCCAAGGAAGGCGGCTTAGTCAGAAGAAAAGTAGGACGTTTTTGGGCCCGGGTGACTGCAGTATATGGCTTCTTTCTTATAGGCCAAATAAGAGGCGTGGAGATGAAACCAAGAGATGTTTTGGAGCTCCGTCCAGCAGGAACAACCGGAGGCCGAGATGGCAGGGAAGTTGTTGGCAGGGCTGTTGAGTGCAGAGGCAGCCGCAGCAATGACCACAAATACACAGCCCTTTCTTTCTCTGTGCCAGTACGTGGACGGGTCGTTTGAAATGAAGAAGTCAAAACAAAAACTTAATATATCACAACATACTCACGAAACATGACATGACAGGATACATGATATGAGGAGTTAAGGAAATATATAAAACATATGTAAACTTAAATACATGTCTAAATATTCATGTGAATAAACCACTGAAAAATATATTCCAACAAATACCAACAAAACATGAAGTGAAGTCCATAAACCATGTAATTTCACACCCTGTATTTAAAATGATTATTTTTTAAAATCACTTAATAAATATACATAGTTCATAAAGCATGCACAGGTCAGCCATGACTTTAACACCATCGGAATAATATGGAGTATTTATTGAACCAATTTTGGTAGGTACTACCTATAGCATAACGAGAACACCCCACGACACCTGCTGTTCTGACCCAATTATCTTACTTAACATAATTTTCTTCTTGTACACTTTTTAGTATATTTTTCCTGCTTTCAATGCATCAACTTCAAGAACTGACTGGTCACTTGTACTGCTTCATTGGTGAAAAGTAATCAATGATTTTCCCATTTACCTGTCAACGGTGTTAATGTTATGGCTGTTCAGTATATATTAGGTAATTTACCGTAAGTGTAATATTTAATCTGTAGGAAAATTATTCTGAACACATAGCTAAAGTGAAAATAGAGCTTTTAGGGGCAATGAAGTAGTAGGTTCTTCAGAAAGAAAAGAGAAGCTGTGGCCACATTACACATCTGCAACAGCATCAGCATGGAAGACACTGGATAATGTAATAGATAGCAGACTTTATGCAGTCATACATGATAATGTATTTAGATTTTATTTTAATTGTAAATACCTGTCCACTTAATCTTGGTCTACTAAAATGAGAGCATTAAATGGTTAGCAGAATCTGTATGAAATAAATAAGAAAATACACATAAAATATTTTGACTTTATCTGACATTCTTACTAGTACAGCCTCTTAGAACCTAACAAAAAGAAATGTTACAGTAATTCCATGATAAAGACAGTCAAACCATCATAGCGTCCAACCACAATCATACAAGTCAATATCTAGCTACAGGGTTATGTGTTTTGTCATTTTGCCGACAATCAGTATTGGGGTTTAAAGAAAGTGTGATGGGTGGGACATTAACAGCAGGGACTGTAATAGTTTCACAGTTCTTGGCCCTTGTGGAGAAAAGTGTAATATCCAAAATGTAATCCTCAAAATTATGTAAGTTCATTTACAAAAAAAAAAAAAAAAAAAAAAAAAATAGAAAACCCCCTAAAAAGAGTTTTATCAGCTGAAAGGTCCCAAAATAAGTCAAGCTTAGCACCCGTTAGCTCAGCTTAGCATAGCCCCCTATTCTCTCTGTAGGTCTCCCAAAGTAAGCACAAGCATGTCAGGAGTGACTCAAACACTCTGGTCTTACCATTGTTTGCTGTGTTGGATAGTGGGTTAGTAGCAGCGGCTGCAGATAAAAGAATGAACTGACTGACTGGAGACAATGACAGCAAATGTGAAAAGGTGAAACAGCACACACAGGACAGAGCAACACATGTAATATGCAAGTAGAGCGAGATATGAACTCGCAGTATTAAGTATTTACTATAGTTCAGTTAAAGTGTGTAGTCTGTCAGAGTTTGATAAAAAATGACATTTTTTTCACTCTGTAAAATTGTAAATGCCAATTTGGTTTAGAACAGACATTAGACTGCTTTTAAAACATATTTATGTCTTAATATCAAATGTCACATGAAACATGCTCATAATAGCTAAGATCTGTTAAGGAATTAGCAGCAAAATGAGAAGTGTTAAAGTTCATGCCAGATTGGTGGCATAAGCAGAACGACATAACATTTTCTGATGTGCTAATAAGTTATGTAATGAAATTGTTATAATATGTACTTCGAATGATTTAAAAACTGACAAAAAGGCTGCATTGATACTGAGATATAAGCTGTGTAATACAGCTGCTGACTAAACTAGGTTAAATCTATTGATTCCAAAAGTTTACTAGTAGTTGTTCTGCTGGTGATTGGTGTTCTAAGTAATGAAGTCTGAAGTAGTGATGGAATAATAATTAATTAATTAATAAGTAATTTAAATACATACAATTAGTGATTTGTATAGTTAGAGTACATGTTTGCAGAGTTAGAACTTCTTGTTAGAAAGATTATTAGATGGTGGCAGACCTAAAAACTGGTACATTGTGGATAAATATAACAAAGTATTTGAGTATAAAATGGTAGTAGAAAGAGTGTGATGTATAAAAACATTCGATTCGATGATTTTCAATTCTCCTACACCTATATTTTATTCACAATAGAATTTAGAACGTGTCAGATGTTGAATGTGAGACATTTTACCATTTCATGAAAACATTACCTCAATGAACAGCACCTAAATCTGCTCGACCACCAAACGCTGGAATTGCTTTAGTGTCTGTGACCTAAACAGTTTCTACATCTGGAAAGGCATCATCAATGCTGAACAGTATCTATATGTTTGTGAGCAACATATGCTCACATTCAGACAACGTCTCTTTCAGAGAGGGACTTGCATATTTCAGCAGGACAAAGCTGAACCACAGACTACATCTATCAATACAGCATGCCTTCCAGAAGAGACTGAAGTCCAAATTCTTTACCAATAGAGAACACTATTCATGAAGCAAAAAATACAGCAAAGACATCCCAGGACAGATGAGCAATTAAAATCCTTCATCAGAATCAAGAAAGAGGAAGCAACTGCCTTTCTTACAATAAAATCTCACTTTACACATCTAATATGCGTTCTATATTGTATTGTGAATAAAATATAGCTATAAGAGAATTATGTAAATGAGATGAGTAAATGAATGAGAAAACACATTTGTGCATGTATGAAGTCATTTTAAAGTTGAGTTCAAATCACTAATGATTTACAAAAACTTAGATTGATTCTATGAAAACCAAAAATCCATGACTGCTTTACTACAAATTTATAATGAACATTAACTGGTCTACATTGGCTAAATGGGCTCTAACTTTGTTTAATGTCCTAAAGAATCTGAGAACAGCATAACAAAATAATTGTTATCTTAAATTTGATGGTATACAGTCTTTGAAATAAAAGCTTACCCGTATTTGCGGTGTTGGTGGTTGTAGTGCTAGTTGAAGTAGTAGAAGATGTAGTGGGAACTAGTTATGGTAGAGGAACAAAGTGTTTAAGCAGTTAAGGCATGTTAGGCTTCATTAAAAAGAGAATAAAAATTAATTAGCATTAAGCACATGCACACAAATTAGACCTTGTATTAGCTGCAATGCTCTGGCAGGTGACATAACATAACAACAGTTACAAACATACAAGAAAAAAGTAAGATAATCTATTTTTACTATTTAATGTCAAATTTTAAATCAGTTAAAAATACATATATTCTACAGTGTAATATAAGTAATATTGCATTTCATAGTTAATGCTATATAAGAAGTGGATGTAATCTAAAAAGTTATAAAGTGCAACATGTCATTTATTTTAGTGTTGTACTAATGAATTAATAAAAAATAATAAAAGAAATACTGGGATATGAAAAGGGCTGCACAATCTATCGTTTAAGCATTTAATGCACCTCTGTTCCCCGCAGTTTTATGCAGATATTTCCATTTACAGCTAAAATCACGCTTTTGACCCTAGAAAAACTCTCTTATTTAAAAGGCCATTTAAAAGCCAGATTAAAGGGACGGTTATTGTTGTTTTGCGGTTTTCCTGGATCTCTGACCTGAGACAGCGCCGGAGTGGGGGCGGAGCTAGTGATGTCATCGGTCCTGCATTGTTTAATATCTCGATAAATATCGTTTAAAAAAAACATTGCAATGTCAATTTTTTCAATATCGTGCAGCCCTAGCTATGACTCATTTTTATAGTTTTGTTGGTTTGTCAATGCTTACATTTTCCGCAAAGTGCACAACCAGTGGAGTATCAGATGCAAAATGTTTAATTAAAATGTTAAAACAGGCCTATATTTCAGTTTACTATAAAGAAAATCAAGTTATTGTAAACTGTGAAAAATGTATAAATCATTTATATGTATAACTGTATAAATGTATAAAACCTTTAATTGGCATTTTAACAATGACTGTTATAAGTGCAAATAATATTCTGAATTTATGACAGAAGTTTGCTCACAGTCACAAAAAAAGGAATGAAGATTATTTTTTTAAAGGTAGGTATTAATGACTATAGTAAAGATATACAAAAATGTCTTTTTTATCTATTGTTTTATTAAAAGTCTTAAATCTTTAAAACTAAAATTTAATAAATAAAAAGCATTTGTTTGTGTTTTAAGAATATCTAGCTAATATTCCTTTAGATCAGAATGGAACAAATAAAAAAATATACGACAACAGCACTGTCATTTAGTTCAACAAAATTTTTATAGATGCTTTAGACAGATGCCATGATAATGACATTGTGTGTGAAGGCACACATTAATACAAAAGTTTTAGTTGTGGCAGTAGTCAGAGGTTCTGGTTATTAAAACAGCAGTAGGAAAAAAATGACACTATGGCGGTTACAGCAGCCTATAAATAACACGTGTCTTTATGATGAGACGAGCAGAACTGTAATGAAACACTTCAGCTTCTCACTGCAACAGGTGAAATCTGCTGGTGCAGAAAGCTTACCAGTAGTTGTGCTGGTGGTGGTTGGGGTAATAGTGGTAATAGTGGTAATAGTAGGGGTTGATGTAGTTTCAACTAGTGAAGGCACAAGGGTAAAGTGAGTAAATGATTAAAGCACAAATGTTAGGCTCATCATATTAAAGAGAGTAGGATGAAAGACCTAAAGCTCACTTCTTACCAGTAGTTGTGTTTAAAGACATGCTAGGAGTGGTTGTGTAGGAAATGGTAGTAGTAAAAGCTGATGAGAATAGAAGAAGAGAATGCAAATGAATGAACACTGTGTACACACATACACATCAAACCCTCTGACATGTGTAGTTTAAGTGTCTTTAATGCTCCCTATATAATAATATATGATTTCCATCCTATGTGGGTGACACAGTGCTAGTGTTAGAATTGTATCAGTAAAACTGACACAAAACTGTTCAAAAAGTTGAATATTTTCTCAATTACACCTAAACTGGATATAGAATCAGGTTGCTACTTCTATCACAGTGGTGAACACTGAACATCTGTTGCAAGCATTTACTGAACCTCCAATTAGTAATGCACAATTAAGGCCAATTCATACATGTGTAATTTTAAAAAGATACAGATGGAATTAAACAGTCATGAAAATTACTGTGATACTATCTAACACTCTTTATTGTGAAAAGGTTAACCCAAAACATTTATAAGACTAACTTCAGTAGCTTGCAAAAATGTTCATACACCTTTTTTTTTTACATTTTGTCACATTACAACCACAAACTTAAATGTATTTTATTTAGATAAGTTAGATAGCTGAGATAAATAGACATTTTAAAGAGGTAAATTAGCACACAAAAGTGACATGCAAAAGTATTAGCCCCTATTCTCTGAAACCCCTAAATAAAATCCAGTGTAATCAATTGCCTTAAGAAGTCACATGATTAGTTAATAGAGACCAGCTGTGTTTAATTTAGTCTCAGTATAAACACACATTTTCTGTTAAGGCCTCAGTGGTTTACAAGTATAACAGTAGTAAACAAACAGCATCATGAAGACCAAAGAATTCACCAGACAAGTCAGAGATAAAGTATAGAGAAGTTTAAAGCAGGGTTAGGTTATGAAACATATCCCAGGCTTTGAGCAGCCCAAGGAGCACTGTTCAATCCATTACCCAAAAAGGGAAAAGGGATTTGACAGGGATTCTATCAGAACTTTATGGAAAAGGGTGGGTGTGCAGCGTGCATGGCGCACCTGTGTAGCTGAGATAGGAAAGGACTCAACTGACAATTGACTGTTTAAATTAGGGTTTAAATTAGCCAGTGGCGAACCTGTTTTTGCCTGAAATTTACCTGAACACATCTTACTTCCAGACCATCATGCCCATCGGCGTAAATTTATTCCTAAACTCTACACACTACTTTAACACTGCAGGCGCAAGGTGTGAAAATAGACTGTTGACAGGGTGTAAGATAGGAATGAGCATCGAGATGTGCTTCGCGCAGGGTATAACATAACAAAAATATGTATGTGTTAGAATGGCCCAGTCAAAGTCTATCAATTAAAATCTCAATAATATACATTTAAATACAATTTGTGGTTCTAAGGTGACAAGGCACTATAACTAGTTCATTTATTTATTCAAGTATCCCTCTTTGAAAAACCTTTAAACATATTTTGACAAAGCAAAAAAGTGTTGAAATATGCAGCAGAAATAATGAATTACTACCATTTGTTTTAACATCCACAGTTAGAAAGTACTCAAAAAAAAAAAAAATCCAAAAGTCCCATTTCAAGAATGTTACCATTTGTTTAATTATTCTACCTGCAACATGTGGAGCCTCTGGGCCAATTCAATTCCTAATAACTAATTATGGAAATAATTTTTCATTTTTTATTAACTAAAGGGCTAACACTGATATAAGTTCACATAGAAAACCAACAATGATGAGCTATAAAACAAAAGAGAAGGCACAGCCGAATGCTTACCGTTGGTTGATGCATTAGTAGGAATCGTGTTAGTGGTGACAGTGGATGGGGCGGTAGTTGTTAATGGTGCTGGTGGCAGGAATGGAGAAAGGTTACACTGGCATTAAATGGAGATTAGAGTGGCAATGAAAATGCAAGATAAATCCACGGAGCAACTGAACAGTCTTGTGTGTCACAAGCATAGCGCAGGGGTGACAAATGAAAATGAGAAGCATATCTGAACAACAATTCTCACCACATCTCAGTGACTAGACTTGAAATGAACCTTCCATTCCTCTCTGATCAGTATGTTTAAATGCGGCCCCACCTAATTTCTCACTGGGTCACACTAATAAAGAAAGTTCAGTGTCACTGTAACGACCATTTGTGTTGTTGAAACTGAATGAAGTACTCACTGTTCACTGGATTTCACACACGTTGGACCATATTATACTTTAGTCTAGTTTAGAAAAGAACACATTCTCACCTTTTCATCTTCACAATGCAGACACTAAGTCTCATTAATACCAAAGACCAAGGTTTTTGTTATCCCATAGCACACACAGTGTGGGCTAAATAAACCTATGAAACAGCATGTTTCCAGTACTTCATACTAGCCAGATGACCGGCAATTCTGGGAAAAATACAGCACTGTTAAGGTAATGACAAGTGGAGGGTGACAACTGACCCAGCTCTGGAAGCCATACATTAGGGTTGTCATGGCATTTAAACACATGCAACATACCATGGAAAATGTTTATACACAATTGTTTTAAGAGCCAAACTGGGTCAATTTTAGCCCAGATGTTGACAAACTCATGGCAGTAATTCTATTGTGATACAGGCCCAGATAAAAAAATAGTATAAGTGTGGGCCAGAGTTGTTGAGAAAATAATTATTGTAATCTCTTAAATGGAAAGCCAGTTCTGATTTTGTCCCCAGAGGTTACTGGTTATGTGTTGTGGATATTTACTCTATAGCAATATTTCACAGTCCAAACCCATATTTCTGCTCACTTAATTATTTCCCCAGTAAAAAACCTTTTGAAACCCAGAAATGTATAATTAACCACTATAAGTGAAGAGGTACTATTGGCTGTTTTTCATACACAAAAAAATTGGATTCCACACATCAGACTGGTTTTCCTCAGCTATGAATGAGATAATTAAAACAGTTGGTGGTAACATTGGCTTCAACCTGTTCATTAGTTGAGTTAGGCCAAGTGTAATGGAAGCAGGCAAAACAAGGAAATGTGCTCCCAGAACATTTGTGTGGGTTATACTGCAAAACAGCAAGCATCAGCTGAGAGAAAGAGAGCATAGGGAACTGCACAACGACCTTTCATGACCTTTACTAGAAGCAAGGGGGCTGTTATTTCTTGGCTGGCTATCAGTATGATTATGGGGAGAATGAGCACACTCTGGATTCTCAGTAAAATGATGCTGTAAAAATAAGACCTAATGATTAGACATTATGCGTGTTTTCCTGAAAAATAAAACATAGATTAGACTAACAAACAAGGATCAGCTACTGTCAAAAACAGATAAAATATATATATAATTTTTAGAAGTAACGTGCCATGGCATAGTGTCTCCCAAAACTTCTGTCTAATTATATAATAGTCCTTAGCATCCTAAACTGTGACATGTGAGAAAATATCCATTATGTTTAATCTAAAATGGAATATATCCTGTAAGAATATGAAAAAACTCAAGCTTGAAATACCTGGGCAGCCCAGTCCAGAGGAAGCACAGCTGGTGGTTTGTGGGGTAGTATATGGTATAGAAGTACCTTGAAAGAGAATAAAAAACCAACAACAACAGTTTAGTTAAGTAAAGATATACTTCTATTGTGCAGTGTGATGCTATACAGAATTTTAGCCTAATTCAAATGTTTTTTTTTCCAGCAGAATGAATATTTGTTTTTTATTCTTCACTCTACATGCACAATTATTACATGCACATATATTTAGTCTCATTCCAACTTACATAATGTGTCACTATTTAGTGTTATTTTACTCATTACTCATTTATTCACAAATGCACATACGCCTTAAATGCAGTTTTACAACACAATGGCACACTATATATCATTTAACAAAAGTTATATGCATCTGAGAAAATATACTAAAATATGGGTCATGTTAACACCTTAATATCAATTAATACAATTTCTTAGCATGTCAAAGTATGTGCTTAAATATTTTTAAACATGCTCTTAAGAAAGCACATTATTTATCATCTTTATCATCCAACACCTGGTTTAGCTAAACAATCTTTAATTAAGTTAAAACAGGAGTTTAGCTGCTTGTAGAATTTTATAAATTCACATATAGGATACAGGCTTCAAAAACACCTCTGCATTTATACAAAACACAAAGAAAAATGGTCCTTTTTTGCATTAAAGTTTCTGTAACATGTAAACTTTAATCTCTGTAATCAAACAAAATGTTTTTTGTAATAAAACATTGAAAAATAAAATATAACTACTACTACTACTACTACTAATAATAATAATAATCAATACAAAACCACTTGGGTTCATATAGTTGGTCCTGATATTTGTACAGTAGTTCTGTTTTCAGGCCAGTTGTCTGTACTGAAATATACACGTCTGTATAGGCAAAGGAAAACGTGGCATAGTAAAAGAATCCAATCTTTATCCACACTCTTCAGGGTCTGGAAAATGGAATGTAGCCCTAAAATGTCAGCCGAGAAACACCGGCATCAGTCTGCCAGAAGTGGAATATAATCACTCTGCTGCATCACTGACTAATTCAAAGCTTTTGCCTGTTGGTTTGAAGCCATGCCCAGGAATGCCATCTCCTCTCAACAACACAAATATCTATTATCTAAAGTAACCGTCAATCCTGCTTCATTCTTCACAATTTCATCAGAAAGACTTCTGAAAGTACACTTTATAAAGGTCAATATTCTACGTAGTTCTGTTCAAGAACAGAAGTCATTTTCTTTTTAGCTGTCTGTATTATGATGTATAGGGATGCATTTTTTGTATTATGTAATAATAATAATATAATAATAATAACAACAATAATAATAATAATAATAATAATTATTATTATTATTATTTATCCTTTATTAGTAATTGACAAAATGTTTTCTGTCAAATGTTGTATTTCATCACATTAAATACTCTAATAAACAGAAAATTAAAGCACTACATTACTAACATGAGGCAACAAATTGGTATTTATTTCCCTGCATTGAATATTGTGTGGAATCGAGATAACAGCACAGTATAACAATCTGTTTAGGAGTCGCACCTTAACCTTACCTGCAAAATCAATGTAATGCATTTCACTGTTGTCTTCCTTTATCTGTAATGTTACTCTATAATCTGTAAGCACTTTTCACAGACATATACCGGTAGTACATAAGACTAAAGGAATGAGTTCCTGTGAAAGACCCTTAAAACAACTGAGCTGAGGTAATCCCTGATTGTGGAACTACTTAGAGGATCTAAGCCGCACCACATCGTAAAAGTGAAGTAGCAGGGCACACTTTTTAAGATCCTCTAAACATACGGATAGAGATGACCCGCTGAGGCAGCTGTCTACTGTTACAGGGCCTCTGCTCGCTTCAAAGCTCTACTTTAAAGGCTTTCTTCAGCTGAAAATGCTAATGATGAAATAGAGGAAAGCCGGAAGGAGACTGCTAATAAGACATCAAGCTAGCTGATCCTCACTATCTGTCCTCCATTGTTAGCATTTTATTCAAAGAGGCAAATAAACCCTTGTAAACGTGAGGGTGGTTTACCCAGCTAGAGTTTCTTTGAGGGCTAGTATCTTTTTTATACAATTGGAAAATGTCCTTAAAACATTTAATTTATCCTGAACTAGGATCTAGGTTTAGGGTCACAGTAGCCCAGTTTTCTGCACACAAACCTCGTTTACTGCAATAAAGAAATGTTCAAACTGTACTACAAAAATTAAACACTGTGAAGGTATTTATTTCAGAAAAATTATAAATACTGGCATTAGAGTTAGAATAACTATCACGTTGCACGCTGAATGCTATGTTTGGTTTGCTAAAATGCGGTTTTATAATAAAGGATGTTGAAAAAAGTGAAAGTTTTACAATTTCATATATGGTCATTTATTTTATAACTTTTCTGCTAATTTATAAACAGTAATGCTATGACAAATTTTTTTTTTTCTTGACTTTTTTCTCAGTTAATATATGGCAAATTTAGTATGGGGTATGTTTCTCAGTTACAGTTTTAAGTAAAGTACCTTTGGTGAGGTTTTTGAGCTCTGGATCCAATCATTCTGACCTGAACACCCCCGATCCCCCCTGACAGTTTTCCACAAGAGGTGGGGGAACTTCATCCTGTCCACTTTATCAACAGCGGAAAGCAGACTAACAAGACTGCCCAATGAGATGAGAGGGTCTGGGGGCCAGGGTTTTGGGGAGCATGTTTATTAGTGACAGCATTCATTTTTCGCTCCAGGCCCAACTTTATAAGCTTCTCTGTGGCACGGCAACATCACAGGCACAGCTGGCGGCATGCGAGCGAGAGGAGTTATGCACTGGCTCCTGTGACTAACTGTTTGCCGTGGGCCTCAAGGAGACCCAGACAGCCCTTCCAATAGAAAGACCAGAGAAAAATGTCCATAAAAAGCACCACTGATCAGGATCAAGCTCTGATACTATGTAAAATTGCAAATGACATTCTAGCAGGCCCAGCACCAACGCTGGCTCAGCGTCATGCTGGGACTGCAGAAACCTCTGTGAAAAGCCAGAACCAAACTGACAAATGTTTATTATGCGTTTTGTATGACAGACCGAAAGACAGACCGACTGTTATCTGTTAAAAGTAGTTGTTGTTACGCTAAACCAAAAAGACCATCCTGGACCATGCCAGGGTCAGACTGGGTGTTTTTTTTGCGTTAGTACACTTCTGCGACATCTTACAATTATGTGGTTGTAAAAGAAGAGGTTACAGGTATTGGACTGTTTTTTCTGCAAAAAGTTTGGAAAATTTTGGAGAAAAATTGCCAATGCTAAGAGATGTTTGCAGGAAGAATGTAATACACTATCAACCAAAATACTTCATCAGTTGGTAACCCCTGTGCCTTAATAGCTTTTAAATGCTTTACAACAGTTTTAGGAATGTGTTGGAGAAATGCAGAAATAAATGTACAAAAACAAATGAAAATTATTTGAGCAGACAAACCATGTTCATATTGTCTGAAATGAAAGTTTTGTAGTTCATGACGTTTTTCTGCATTAGCAAGTGTGAGTTAGCTTCAAGACAAAGCACAGCAACAATAGACTGTATGACACCACATTTAGCTAAAAGCTAAAGATAAAAGCTCAAGATTATTCTCAATTAGTGTAGGTGCCAATATTGTAACTGCTGCACCATTTATTCTGTAAATTCTATTTTCAGTTTGTCTGTTATTTTACCAAATATAAGCATTAAAAGGCAGGAGCAGAGCAAAAGAAACAGAAATTAGAGCTGACAAATAAAAAGTTAGGCCTTCACCTTTTCTGTGTGCTTCATTTGTAATTCCTTTAAGGCTGATAGTTAGTAGCTTTGAACTGTAAGAGTATGAGTATGTATGCCTCATGGTGAGCTCTACAATCCTCCCTTTTCTATGGAGTGACACACTACTTCAACTGCTGGTGTGATCCTCTGTGGATCCATCGCATACAATAGTCAGTCACTCCTAGTAGTAATATGAGGCTCACTAGTAGCCTAGTGATATGTTCAGGACATCCTGTGGCCACATAATGCCTCTAATAGCAGGGCTTCCAAATGGCATTTTTCAGCAGGACAATGCTCATCCACAAAGAGGAAGAGTTTACCAGGAATGTTTCTTTAATTACATGACTTACATTACATCACCAGATTTATCACAATCGAGCATATAATGGAACTAGCTGAGACACCAGCTTTGGCAACCTATGAGTAAGCAGGATCTATAGGCCCAGCTGCAACATCTGAGAGCAAATATATCGTATCGTATCTTGAATCCAATCTAAACGTCTCCCAAAAGGGTACTATAGTAATAGTTCTAACTAATTACATGGAATCAAATTAAATAGCTGTACCTCCACAGTACGTAGAGAATCAGTATTGGCTGACAGTTCAGTACAAGAAGAAATATTAGAACATATTACCACAGGGGGTCATGTTCAAATAAAGTGATTGTAATAGTTTTTCATAACACACCTTTCATTCCACAACATGATTCCGCAACATTATTCACCATCATCATCATTTCCGACTACATAAAATGTTCTATGTTATCTATGGGCAAATCACTTTATAAAGTCCTCACAGCAATGCTTTAAAATGTATTAGAAAGCTTTTGTTGGACTGTAGATACAGTTACTCCAACAAAAGCATGATAAACTCTTTTAATACCCTTGATTTCAGAAGAAACTATAAATAAGCATAAGCATGTCCATATAGTGTCATGCACATGCATCAAAGCAAGGAGAGCAAGCAATTTGTCAGGCAATCAGCATGTTAGCAGCACACTCACCACTAGATGAAGCTGTTGTTGTTAAATGTATGCAATTTGGGTAACAGACTGTAAAAAGAAGATGAAAATTAGTAATGTCATTTTTATAGAAATCAGCACAAGCCATAAACATGAGAACAGATATGAAAACATGCACATGCTAGACCACTTTAAAAAGGGACAAGACATACAGCATCAAGCACAATGTAAATCTACTAAAATATCTATAAAAATGTTAAATGGTTACTGCTTTGCATGTGCTTCAAATGGAACGATGAAGAGATATCAGACCATTTGGTGTTTTTGTTTCCTCATAGCAGGTCAGGCAAACAAAACACGCCTTAATCTCAATCCTGAAGTGATGAAACGTATCAACATTCATCAGGTTAGCTGAAGAGAGTTAGCGCTAATCCTTCCCGGCCCAGGATCTCGTCCAAAGCTAACAAAGACCAAATGTTTGGGCAGGATGGGCAGTCCAATCTGCCTCAGTGAATAGGAGTTATTTTGACTGTGATTTCAGTCTGTAAGGTTTCAATTGACACTGGTTTCCCCTTAAAGCCTTTTAACCAATGCTGTGCTGGGTATATTGGGTTTCAAAGTAAGACTGGAGAAAAGTAAGCTGCCCCCACTGAGACTTATATAGAGTCTGTGTTAACTTACGTTCTTTTCTTGTCTTCTTTTGCAGCTTGATTTAGTCTAAGCACATATATACTAACGCATGATTTTTGCTTTGCTTTTTGAAGCTCTGTAAAAATTCTAATAATTTTGTAAAGGTTTTGCTAATATAGTGATTTTTAAGTAATGCATCCTCAGTTTTTTCAATAGACTTTCTATTGTAGGACAGAGAAATTAAGGAAAGGTAAGCGGGTTTAGGCTAGCTGTACTAGCTGTGTTAAAGTAATGTACTTTAAAAAGATCACATATGGTCGGATCTCATTGGTCAGGATTTGGTATGATTTTAGAGGTCTTGATATGGTGTGGTATAGATGTGGGACAAAATATCAATATCGTAAAGTTTTAATTTGCAATACATAATTGTTATGCAGCGTCATATATCAGTATTTTTATTGAAGCATAGGTGCTCCCCAAGACTCGCTGTCCAAATTTAGCTTACTAAAGTTACCACTTCATTACTCTGTGTTGTGGTGCTAATCAAATGAATACAGTAAATCTGGGGTAAAGAATAGTGGTTGTCAAATTCTGTGAAACTGAATCAATAAATGCATGGTATTTGCTTATTTAGAAGCATTTCATCCTCTTCAGTAACAAAGATACATGAAGCATCATAGATACCAGTATCTTAATAATATTTTATTGTGAGATTCCCTGTGATTCTGAAATCTGTGGCTCACAAAATGGGTTAAAAAAAAACAAACAAAAAAAACACACTAGTTTAGTGACATGCTGAGTTTGGGAAAGCAACCCAGCCTTTAAAATGTGCCCTAAAACAGTTGAAAACACTCCTATAACCATTTACTCAACTGTGTTCTCTTGAATATGAGGATTATTCTTCAAAGCATGAGTGATTTTGAGCATCTGTTAGCATAAACACAATATGGAATGTGGTGTTAGCCTGATAGCTAACTTAGCTATCTTATCTAAGCCAAGCCGCCCAGCCATGAGTCTGAACACGGCAGAACTTGTTACATTTCACCCTTCTGTCACTCCAATACCAATCGCTCCACTTCACTCTCTCAGACACAAGTTGTTATCATCAGTTATTCAACAGCAGCTGCTCTGAGCTGTCTGATACTAATGGGATCTGTAATCAGTCAAGCTATCAGACCGAAAACAGCACGGAAATTTCAGCTTTCTTTCCATTCAGCAGCAGTCACTCAATCTTTGTCAGAGTCGATCTTTGTCAGACTAAATGTTTAACATTGATTAGTATGATGTGACGGTAAGCAAACTGAACTCTGTATCTGATTGCTTCTGTTTTATTTGGTTTAGTTTGGTAATGTTTGTTATGATTGTGTTATTGTTGTTTTGGTTTGGTAATGTTTGGTATGGCTTGGGTGCTCTTCGTATGGTTTAAAACTTATGTTTTTTTTTTTTACTCCAATATAACCACAAGCACTCTAACACTGTTGTAGATTTGAAAATATGTTAAACTTATTGATTGTCAATGCTATCAGTGAAGTGTACAGTAACTAAGTCTTAATATAAGCAACAACAACAGAAAGCATCTTAAAACTAGATTCTCCTGATGCATTTATGTAATTTAAATAGGTAATTCGATGGCTTCATATTTTTAAGCCTTCCTTTTTAAGGTATACCTAATTTTTTTTTGTGGGAATAGTTTGTTTCTTTTTTAATGAAATGATAAAAGTCTGCCTAAATGCCTGGCTTTTAAAAAAATATATTAAATAAATACTGAATTAATCATTCAACTAACCAGTATAACTTGATACTAATACAATTACAATTGTTAATGTTGACTCCTGCAGGCTAATTCCATTCTGACTGAAATAAAAATCCATTCAACAAGTTCACAGGTTACTCACTGCAGCTCAAGTTGGAGTCTGTTTGTGCATATGAGGGGGGGATATTCCAGAAGCTGTTGTCCCAATCCACAATTTTGCCCACAACATCACAGGTGAGCGCTGAGAGGTCCGAGGCAGTCATAGCGGTATCCCATAGGCGGAAGTTGTAGATCATGCCGTTTAAGTTCTGGCCCGCCGATGTGGAACCCAACTCAAAGAAACCTCCTGTGTCCACAGTTAGGCCCACGGTGGAGGAGCAGGTTTTGTACTTGTAGATGCCTTTGAAATTTACAGCCACACGTCCGTTGCTTTTGGACCAGGTGAGACAGAGCAGCTGCATCTGGGAGGTGAGGTCTGTGTAGGCAACTAGATCATTGATGGCACACTTAGTGTTAGCTATGGTCAGCTCCATGCTGTTCCCGGAGCTGCCAAGGGCCAGTTTCATGTTTTTGCTTTCATCAAAGTAGGATATAATAATTTCTGTGCCTCTCTGGGACAAGCAAGAAACCTCAAAGCACATTGTAAACTCATTCAGCGTTGGGATAGACACTGAGCTGGTCACTCTAATTGCATCTTTGGAGTTCTGTGGCAAAGTCACCTTCTGGTTCCTCAGTGCCACTGCAACTGGAAAATTAGAACAAAAAGAAACACAATCATTGAAAATGTAGTTTAGTTCTAATCTAATGACACAATTCAAATTGTTTTTTACATGCTGTTTATACGTTGACATCTATACAACCTAGTAAATATTTAACTACACATTCCATCATTTTTATAGTGAAATATTTACAAAACAAGACATAAAAATATATTTTGCCTGTGTGATCATGTTTTTTTGTCTTCAATATCACACAAAATGACACTTTTTTTATTGAACATATCCTTAAGTTTGCTTCTGTTGGCAATATGTGAGGCAAAGTCTAAAGTCCTGAAATAGAAAAACATCCTCAAACCAGCAAAATTATTAGGCTCTTTTTTAAGTAGTGAAAAGCAGAAAACAAGACTCGTCTGTGTCTTAATTGAGACTGAGATTTCAAGGATTTATGGTAAAAGATTTGAAAAGGTGACTACAAATATGATCCATCCAGCTACTCCCCGCAGGTACCTAACAGTATTAGACCTTATCCTGGTGTCATTTTTTTGTCATCTGATATCATGACCGACATTCAACCTGAAATGAACATCTATTGATGTTGGTGGCCAGCTGGGACTGTAATCACTAAAGAATGAGCCATTACCCATAAACTCTTATGTCTTAAATCCTGGTACTGCATAAACAATGAAACATGCACACTGTTGACTTTTGGCTGAATAACCTGAAGAGATGTTCAAATAGTTCATAAAAATGCTCAGAACAAAAATACTGTGTATTTTGTTGAGAGAATAAAACCTAGAATAAACATATTATTAACCAGTTGAAAATAAATGTTTGTGAGCATTGATTCTGCATTTTGCAAAAAGCAAGGTGATGTGCTGGGAGAAGCAATGTAATGGAAATATGAAGATAAAATATGTCAGTGTGATGAGCAATAAGCTGATGGTATTTAGCAATGCACTGCTTGTGACTGTCCACAGTTTGCTGCATAATAGTTGACGCAGCAAAATGAAACAAACAGCCTGTTGACCCAGCTGATGATCTGTTGAGAGGGCAGTTTAATTGTTTCTACAAAGTTCACCTAACCTAACCTCACAAGCCATGGTAACTGTTTAAAACACCAAAATGCCATTACTATTAGTAAAAATAATCACAATACATAATTATAAAACAACAACAACAACAACAATAATAATAATAATAATAATAATAATAATAATAATAATAATAATAATAATAATAAACAATAGTTTAAGCCCTAATTGGTATAATCAGTAAAAATGTGGAAACCTATCTTTTAAACATACCTTGGTTGTAAATGATATTGAAGCCTTTCTTCTGGACACTAAAATCTGAACTAAAGGACACCAGCATCACATTTCCAGTGGAGTTAAGTGTGAGTCCATTGGCCGTCAAGCCACAAAACTTAACGGTGGATCCTGAGCCGGTGTCAATGATGACGCGGTCATAGATGCAGCCAGGAGCCTCCTCAAGCTCGAAGTCAAGGAAGGTGATCCGCAAGATGAAGCCTGCCGGAGCCTGCAGGGTCCATGTGCAGGACTTGTTGGGCGGATAGTCGGACGGGTAGCAGGGGGATGTAAAAGTCCCTTCAGAGGCCGTGAGCACCTCATTGCAGCTGTCCTGGCAGCTCAGCACTGCTGGACCAAAACGGGGGGCATGTCATTCAGAGCAGAAGGACACGGAGAGCAGAGAGTACAGTACAGGACGAGGACAGGACAGGAGTCAGTAAGGGACCCGGCAGGTTCAGAGAGGCATGCTGTTAAAAGTGTCAGCACACAGCCTGAGGAGAGGAGCGAATGTATAGAAAGAAAGTCTTGCCACACTAATAAAGGTGCAAATCACTGACCTCAAAATGACTTGACTGTGTTTTAATTTTTTTTTTTGAATATTTGCTTGCAAATGGTAGTTTTGTAGTTGTAGTTCAAGGAATTGTAATGTTAATAAGCTCTACAAAAATTTTGTATAATTTGCCCTGGATGAGGAACATTTATATTTTTTTTGAATGCGTTCAATGACAGTCTTGGGCAGACTATAAAAAATAAAGATAAAAAATACTACATCTGTTTAGATCTGAAATAAAGGCAAACGTCCAGCAAACGTGCAAGATTAAACCGCCAAAAACACTTTGTAGGTAATGTTAGTTTTTTCTACAGCAGTGTTTTTCTTTAAATAAATACAGTATGGGCCACACTTAATTTCATCTACAAGGCTCACTCACTGTTTCCAGTCTCACACTTTCCAAGACATTTCAGGTAGGTTAGCTCTCTGGCGTGTTCAACATGATGGTTAAACATGAATTCCTTGAATAAATCAACATTATGTCATTGCTGAAAGTAACAGAAGCTAAGAGCAATTAAGCGAACTCTGGTAAATCAAACACACCTGTTAAGCGGGAGAGCGGTAATTCATCACCTGGCCCTGCATGAGCTGAAGCTAATTTAGGCACTGACTGCACTACTTGTGTTAACAAACATCAAGAAACAATAACAAGGCGGTATAATGCAAGTTATCTAAGTTTGGTAACTATTCACCAACAGTGGGTTGGAGGAAGACCCAAGACCACAATGTGTTGTATGAAGTTGCTTGATAAGTAAAAAGTGCACATACAGTATATGTCTTATGTGTACAGAGGTGTGTGTGTGTGTTTGGGGGTAGTGGGTAGATGTATAGGAGGTAGTACTTGGAGGTTTTAATTTGACAATTTGGTGATACTTTGTCTAAAACGTTTAAGAATCACTTGATCTACAGCATTAGCTTTAAGAAAACAAAATGAATAGTCTAATGTTTGATCTCACTGGTGCAAATAGAAAATAGTCGAATAGAAAAAAAGTCTATGTGACTCTGAAAGGCTTCCTGTGGTTCAAGAACAGGCACACATTAGGCCCATATTGTGGTCTAAACCAATCAGAGATAGACAAGGGCAGGACCCCACAGTGACATAATTATATTGCAAAATCACTCAGAAACCGCCCGTGTCGTGTAATTAATAGAGTTTATTAAGGAGGGTAATAACTAAAGACTCAAGTGAACAATAGCCATAATTCCCACATCCCAGCAAACCACAGGATCAATTCATTCTGCTCAGAAATACTGTTAGCATTGCCAGTTAGCCATTGCTAATTCGCTATTGTGGACATAATAAGAGTCCTCAGTCCAGCTTGTATACTTTTACTTTTTTAACAAGAACAATAAAGATAATTTTTTATATTTTAAGCAAATGTTTAATATAATATGGTCAAATATCTTAATATTTGGATCTCATTTTAAGCATGTTAAGAAGGCTGGTATTATTATATTATTACAGAGTAACATATTTCATCCATTAATGTGAAAATGTATTAGTGTAGTTACTCTTTAAGACATGTTTGAGTAACCAGAAGTCTCCTAAAAATATTAACCGGAATTTTTAACCACCTCTTACAAATTCTTTGTCATTTAGATGAATAAAGGAACATCAACCTATAAAAACTTGTCTAGTGTTGT
Source organism: Astyanax mexicanus (assembly GCF_023375975.1). Classification (NCBI taxonomy): domain Eukaryota; kingdom Metazoa; phylum Chordata; class Actinopteri; order Characiformes; family Acestrorhamphidae; genus Astyanax; species Astyanax mexicanus. Next base: position 57,566,795 of record NC_064408.1, read on the forward strand.
AGAAGATATACAGTATTTACAGCATCTGTTACCGACTGATGTTCATTACAGTCTGCTTCCGTCAGTTCACTGCATTCAAGCCAAGTAGAAACTTCAGAACACTATAGGCTTCTGTAGTCTGATGATGTACACATTTATACTGTATATTTTGATATGAAAATTATATTGTATTGACCCAAATTCAGAAATATACTAAAATATAATATATATATATAATATATATATATATAAAAAGGTCACACACTTTAATATTTGGTTGGATTGCCTTTAGCTTTGATTGGGGCGCGCTTTAAATGCGACATTGTTTCAATAAGCTTCTGCAATGTTACAAGATTTAATTCATTGTTTCATTTCATTGATGATGGTAGAGTCTGACCACTGCACAGAGTCTTCTCCAGCACATCCCAAAGATTCTTAATGAGGTTAAGGTCTGGACTCTGTGGTGAACAATCCATGTGTGAAAATGATGATCTCATGCTCCCTGAATCACTCTTTCACAATTCCAGCACCATGAATCCTGACATTGGTATATTGGAATATACTCGTTTCAACAGGGAAGAAAAAATCTATTAATGGAATAACCTGGTCTATATCCAGTATATTCAGGTAGTCGGCTGACCTCATTCTTTCAGCACATACCGTTGCTGAACCTAAACCTGCAGACCAACTGCAGCATCAACCCCACATTATTTACTTACTTAAATCCAGGTGATATGAATTTTGGCCATATATTCCTGCACTGAAAAGCACTAACTACAGGAGCTGGCCATCCGAGGGGCATGTGACAGCAATGGAGGGTAGCCAATAAGACAGTAAGCTAGGTATGAGATGTCCACATGCACTTTTAGATTGTGTTTTATTTCATTTATCTTGAGTTTTTTTTTTAAACCTGGAGTGAGATGTTCTCTTTCTGTGGAGAAAGAGGCCAAAAGTTCTTGCTAAAAACCAAGTAAAACAGAATCCCAAATCAGGAGAGGTTGGGACAGTATGACAAATGCAAAAGAAAATTCTTACATTTCCTTTGAGTTTTATTTAATTGCAGACAGCGTGAACTTGATGACATAATACTGGAAAAAACTGACATTGCCTTAGTTTAAGTAAATAGTAGTTAGAACACTATTTTTTTTTATTTAAATCAAAGAGCAAAAAAGTCCAATTATCATTTAATTAAGTTTGCCCTACATGACCCTGCATGTTCTGCAATGAGACTATTGTATGTGGCTAACATACAGGAATAGATGAATATTAATAAGTAAAACAAAGTTGAGCAGAAAGTACATGAAATAGCTTGGATTTATACTATCTACAGTGAAATAAATGTCAAAGTAGTTTTTGTTCTTGCAGTTTCCATACATCTGGGGTTGTACATTAAACAAATCAGAAAACTAGGAAAGCATGCTCCATTATGCTGTTACATAATGCACAGAAAATAGGCACATAATTAAACAGCTTTAAGCACGGTTCAGCTTTAATACAGTTCAAGGTTCTGACATTAACAGCATGAAAGTCAAATGACTTGTCCTACACTTTAATTAAAATGCTTTCGATACGGCAAGGAAAATAAAATGTGATTTACATCTGTAACACATCAAAACAGAACTAATTTCAGCATTCGCTATTGATGCAGAATATATATTTGTCCTCTGTGATGTAACAGGGACATTTTATATTTGATCTTTATGTAAGTCTGTCTAAGTAATAATATAGAATATGGACATTCAAAACAGTTATGCTCTCAGAAAGGCCTCATAAATACTGGTTGAAAGTAAAAGCCATTTTCTTAAAACAATCTCAAAAAAATTTAAATCTGTAAAACCAAGTAAAAAACCATTAAGACCTTTATTGTCCACTGAGACCAAACAAATGAGGACAATTTAATTAAAAAATATATAAAAAGGATTAAATGTCCTTGGTGAAGTCTCTTAAAGTGATGACCCATTCAGGGTCAGATTTGAGAAGAGAACACCAGCACAGGATGAGCTAAATCATGAGTTAATTTGCACCAGGCAAGGAAGTAAGTGATGCAAATACACCAGTGATAAAGGTCCAGGCAAGACACACTGAGCTCAGTCTGCCTCTACATGAACTGTCCTCCAACCACACAAATATACTGCTGTTAGTTCATGACTCCACATAAATCTACTGTGATTTTTACTCGTCCACAGGGAATAACGAAACATTTGCTCAGCCCCTGGCTCAGACCACTGATGCTAAAGATTAATGAGCATTCTTTTTTGAAACAAAGGGTAGTTCAAAAGCTTCATCATGAGTGGAGCAGCTTTAAAACTATATTTTGAACCTTTAAAATACAAGTCCAACAGTAAGCAACTTTAAGCAAACAAAATTTGTCTCCCTTGCTTCAGTATGATTAATGCAAGTTTTCCTTACTCAGTTCTGGACAGGATCACTTTGTGGTCAAATGGTACCATGTCTAATGAATGCATACAACTACTTTAAGTAGTTAAGTAGTTAGACATAGATGTGCAAGTGCACTCCCACAGTTCATCTAATCAGTACTTCAGTAAGGAAGTATGTTCAATAGAACAGAACACGCTGGAGAAGATACACATGAACCTGTTTGTGTCATGCGTAATATTGTGGGCTAGAGGGGTATAAAGCCCCCAGTACTGAGCTGTAGAGCAGTGGAAACTCTATCCAGTACTTTTGGGGTAAGGTCACACGGTGTAGAAAAAGAAGATACATTTATTTTAATACTCTTGTTTCAGAAGAAACAATGTGCTAACATTTCTTTCCAAGTGCATTTAATCTTAAGACTGTACCTAATAAAGATTTAAAACTAACAAACTGACTACTGTGATTCTACTGTAACTACTCTCAGTTATCAGTTCTGAGTGTGTGTGCCAATACACACACATGATTTAAATGTAGTGTTTCAAAAATACAGAGGTTAAATGTTAAAATATATAACACTATACAATAAATGAAAAAATCGATGGTGATAGGAGCTAAATACAACTGTGTCAGAACATCCCTTGTTAGAGTCTGGCTTGATTTTCCATTTGTAGAATAACAATAAGTACTAAGTACAAAACAGTGCTATCTGAAGTTAGAGCTTAGTTTAAATTAAGACTCATTGTCCTTTTTACCTCATCATGTAAATTCTGAATTCTTTTTCCATCCATTTGAAAGGGCAGCAAACTGAACAATATTAAACTTAAAGGGCAGACAACCGGTGACATCCATTAAGTCTGTTCCAGATTGTTCACTGTCTGTCAAAACAGAAGGCACTTTCAAAGACCAACAGAGAAAAAAACAAGCAAAGAACAGAAGTCCATCACCCTCCCTTTGCTTGTCATGTCTGGGGTTAAAACAAACAAGCTGTTGGCCTTGTTCCTCAATGCCGGGTCCAACGTGCCGAAAGGGAGTGAAATCACTACTGGCTGAAATGCTGCTACTGGAATACCCCTGCTGTTTTACAACTGTGTGCGCTGCTTTCGGCTGGCAGCTGAGAGAAAGCGGCTGCGGTGACAAACGAAAAACAGCCATGCCTGTTGCTGATCCCCTCGGGGAGACTGGCAGAGACACGTCCGGAGTTCCGAAAGCCTTTCCTGTCCCCGAGCACAGCTCATCTCCCCACCACATCCCCACTACATCTGGGATTTTCAGTCCTTTAGCGTAATGATTCTTAATGCACTGTTTGTGAAATGAAGCGTTGGGCTCCTTCCGTCTCATTACTGATATTTGGAAGGCACTGTACGAACAAACAGCTTGTGTTTGCGGTTTGATTCAGGAGTTGAATTCTTTCCTTTTTTTTCCATTAAAGTGACCACAGAATGAGCTCTACGTGCCGTGGCTGATGATGGACTACTCCAACATATTGGATCGTGGTGGGGAACTGAGAGAACAGCACTGTTAGTTGTTTTTCTCTGACACACACATGTGCCCAACTAGTCTTGGTTATAAAGGTTACAGGATACGCAACAAATTATAATAGAATGCAAAGGTTTCTATAATCGAATAATTGTATTACGTATTATATACAAGTTAATCATTTATATTTGAATAAATAACATTAATACAACAAAAGGCATCCACGTGGCAACAGAAACACTATTTTTAATTAGCATTTGATACGTCGTTTTATATGTCATTTGACATATAACATTGATATGTTTGATTGTTAGTGCTCCAGTAATCTAAACCAAGTGTGCTTCTGTTGCAAACAAATCAATGTAATAATTGGAGATTTCTAATTGGTGTTTCAGGTACATTTGAAGTACATTATTTGGATTCATTTTGTTTTTATGTACATTTTTTATTAAACACATTGTCTGTCCATTGTTTGTTAGAGCAGTTAATATTTAGCTAAAATCAGCTGAAGAAGTTGTTTGGCTCCTTCATGATTTCTTTTTTTTGTATGTTTGTCATTTATAAATCGATCATTAGATCATCAAACAAATAGAAGTATTAGTCAAAGACAATACAAGTAAACACAAAATGCAGTTTTTAAATGAAGGTTTTTATCATTAAGGAGAAAAATCCTGAGATTAATTTCTCCAGCGACACCCAGGCCTGATTACTGCCACACCTGTTCTCAATTAAAAAATCACTCAAATAGAACCTGCCTGACAAAGTAAAGTAGAGCAAAGGATACTCAAAAGCTACACATCATGCCAATACTCAAATAAATTCAGAAGCAAATGAGAAAGAAAGTAATTGAGGTCTTTATACTTGGAAAAGATTATAAAACCATTTATAAAGTTTCCTAAAGACTCTAGAGAACCACAGTGAGAGCCATTATCCACAAACGGCAAAAACATGGAACAGTGTTGAACCTTTTCAGCAGTGGCCTGCCGACCAAATTACCCCTAGAGTGCAGCGGGGACTCATCTAAGAGGTCATTAAAGGTCTCACTTGCCTCAATTAAGGTCAGCGTTAATAGTTCATAAGAAAGAGACTGGGCAAAAATGGCCTGCAGTAGAGTGTGATGGTCTGGGGCTTATTTGCTGGGGCAGGGCCTGGAAGACTTGCTGTGATTAATGATACTATGAATTCCGCTATCTACCAAAAAGTTCTGAAGGAGAATGTCCGACCATCTGTTTGTGATCTCAAGCTGAAATTAACTTGGGTTCTGCAGCAGGACAATGATCCAAAACACTGCAGCACATCCACCTCTGAATGGCTGAAGTAAAACAAAGTGAAGACTCTGGAGTGGCCTAGTCAAAGTCCTGACCTGAATCTGATTGAGATTTTGTGGCATGACCTTAAAAAGGCGGTTACTGCTCGAAAATCCTCAAATGTGGTGGAATTACAACAATTCTATTTCAGTGACAAACATGCAAAACAATAAGAAACTATGAAGGGGGCATGTTTATTTATTGATGGTTTTAACTAGAAGCATCGCCTTTTGACTCTTATTGGTGCAGTGTGGTGTAGGTCAGACTAGGAATCTATAGACCAGGATTTTTGACTAATTTGTTTAATAAAAAAATAATAAATTAAATAATTTGTGCACTCCATGATTAGCACCTAAAATCACAGTGATCCGTTCAGGTTCTCAGTAAAAGCCTGTACCCTGAGTTTAGAGTTCTGGGAGAGAAAAGGTTGTACTCGTGCATGTGGCATCAGTGGCAGACTGTAGTAAACCACAAAGCTAGAATCTGGCAAGTGCTTCTGATTACTGTGTGGACAAGTGATCAAAGAAAAGGCCTTTCAGGAGGCAGGTAGCGATGAAATAGATTCAAAGGATAGAATGCCAGACATGTAGGGGGCTAAAAGGCCTGTCTAATGCTTTTCTACAATAAAAATAGCACAATTTCAGCAGCATTACATATGAGAACGCTTTAATCTCAGAGATATCTCAGCAAACCATCTCTCTCTTTCTCTCTTTTTCCCTCTATCGACCTTGACAGCTCACCTGGAGTGCTTACATTACAGCTGCTGTCCACAGTTGCTCATATATCTTTCATGGGCTGTTCAACTGCTTAATTGATGGCATCATTCAAAAGGCTTACACATTCACGTCTCAGGAGTCTGTGTTTGGGTGGCACCTGGCAGTTCCAACAAGATATCTGTAATGAACTGGTGACAACCCCCCTTCCCCCCCAATCATCCTACACTCCCCCAAACCAACACACACACACATTCACAGTGCAAACGCACATGCACACTCACACTCACACGCAAGCCCACACATTCAAAATGTTCCCTTTTGTTCTGAAATGAGGCAGAATTCTTTATCAAAAACTGTCCAGAATAATCCGGGCCTCTTTCCAGCAAACACACCCTTAAGCACTATCCAGAGATCCTGCTCTAGGAAGAAACAAGCCAGACAAATGGGGTAACCCCAAAAGAAAACACTGGACAGCTTGTGTGCACTTTCGTATTTGTACTATGAACATTACAAAACAAAACAAAACAAAAAAACTTATAAACTGAGCCTCCATCCCATCGGAGTGCCGCAAGACATCTGGTTTTAATAAAAACCCTGTTGTGCAAAGATGAGGATTCCCTTCTCTGCTAGTGGGTTCCCCCCTAAACCTCTTGCACTGTTTACACAATGTGACTAATTACATTTAATCTACAAGCCATTGTTCCAATTTCCAGGCTTGAGCAACATTGAATTCAGCCATGATTCAACAAGGAATATAATTAAGCAAGCTATCACATGAAAATATGGCTTTAAAAATTCTTGTTGGCAGAGTCTTCAAACATGACATTAATATTTTCAGTGGGCCCAGCATTCACTAAGATGAATTTGTTCCAAAGAATGTCGGAACTCTCCATTGTGTCCCTCCCCAGCCATTAACAGAGCTTCAACATTTCAGCAATTCCCAGCACTAAAACGAGCTTCTGCGCCAACCCATTACTCAGAATAAGCCAAAAGCTGTAAAGGTTTCTGCTTGGATAGATCCACTGGCCTGAACACCCATATGGACAGCCATAGAATGTGCTTTAGCAGAGACAAGGTAGATTATGGGCTGGCTTTGCATTTTCTGGAAGAACTAAGCGACTGAGTTACAGAAAGCCCTGGAACAATGCAGTCTTTGTTGGAAAATGTAAGTGTAGTCTCTGCATCATTCAAACCCTTTCTCAAGAGGACGTTCCTATTATAGGACTATATATAAGCTATAAGAAACATCTGTAAATGGCCCAATATATTTTATAAATATATTTTTATTTATATATTAATATTTATAAAATTTGGTTGCAAAGGACATAAATCAAGTAAATTTCTTTGCAAGATAAATGGAAGCAGTTTTACTAGTGATGCAGAGGACTGGGGCTGATCCAGGCATTACTGAAAAGTTACTTACAGCCAGGAGCAGTAAGGCACATTCTAATGCTGGAGCAGTTTAATTGCAGTGTGAAACTATTTTATTATGGAATATGAGTACTTCTGCATGCATTTGTCATAAAATGTGATCTAGGGTCAACGGTATTGTCAAATATAATGTGCCCAAAATAATAAGACAAAAATGTATGTCCATTCAGTGCTAATGGAATAAGTATGTGAACCCTTGTATTAATGAACTTAAAAAAACTAATTAGGGTCAAGAATATGACTGATAAACACTCAAACTTTTTGAGTTTTGCTTCATGAAGGAAACTTTGGCTTCTGACCCTCCACAATGGTACTGGAAAATGTTTTGTGAACAGATGACACTATAACAAAACTACTGCTGGACAATGTCTAGCATAAAAAGGCACTGCACATGACTGTGAAAACATCACCCCAACCATAAAGTATGATGGAGAGAACATCATGATTTGGGCCTGCCTTGCTGCATTAGGGTCAGCTTATAATCATTAACGGGAAGATGAATTCTCAAGTGTATCCAACTGTTCTACAGGATAATGTGAGTGTCTGTACATCAGCTGAAACTCTGTATACGCCGCAGACTGTACTGTAGATGCTGGATAATGCAACAGGACAATGACCCAAAACACCAGAGCAAGTCCACAACAGAATGACATAGTCAGCCTTCTGCAGTGGCCAAGTCAGAGCCCAGATCTCAACCTTACAGTGATACTGGGGATTGACGTGAAAAGAGCCGTACGCTTGAGACGCCCAACAGCCATTTGTCTATCTTTTAATACATTTGGCTTTCACATCCAAACAATGAAAACACACCTTTTCCCAGAGAGAAGCAGGCTAATGCATTAAACAAACACTACAGCATAGTAAGTAGCCTACAAAAGAAAGACATTACCACCATACTTCATACAAAGTGATTTTACTGCAGAATTTGAAAGTAACCATTAACCAAAGGATCAGAGAGGTCAATCAGAAGTATTATAATTAAAGATATTAAAACATACAGTAAAATGATTATTACAAAAATGTAGCCCAAAAAACTAAACATACTAAAAATCTACAAAAAAAAAGTTTTAAAGTAATAAGTTGCGTCTAATCAAAGCCAGTATCTCTTCGACTGCTTGGACACAATGAAATGAGTGTAATTATGTAAGAACATGATGCAAACATTCAGGGACTAAACCTGCTCATCACGTGGTCATTTTATTGGCTTCTGAAGGCGTGACTTTGCATGTATAAAACATTTTATCTCCCTTATAAACCGATCAAATTATTTGAATAAAATGCTTAATCTCTGATCAGCGCTCCAGGGGATTTAAAGGGTTACAGACTTTAGAAAAAGCTACACATAACAAAAGACAAAATGCTGTTTTTCACCAAACATGCAAAGACAAACGACTTTGTTAATGCATATACAATAACAAGAGAGATGCACATTTATACACATATATAAGGAAAAGCAAAGAAACAGGTGGAATGGAAGTTTGAAAGGAATGAATGCAATGAGAGCAATGACAATATGCAAAACAAACATAAAACAAATGGCTTCATATATTCATGTCTTATTTATAAAGCTTCAGGTCATTAAAACATATGTAAATATTAATCCAAGAGGCACGGTAAGCCTGTCGGCTTCCTTTACCTGATTTTGTGATGCATATCAGGAGCAGGACGACTGAGAGAACGTTCCGGAACTTCCATCTCCACCATTGACCGCTGATGTATGAAACCCTGCCATGTAGTAATCAAAAAGAAAAACACACATTAACACAGAACCCCTTTCAGCTCACTGCTCATGCTGTGAGAGGATTCATTGATTCATTAACACTGTTTAGACATGGATCATGCATGACAGTAAATAACCAGGACAAATAACACATACATATAAATTTAAAATTAATCAAAACAAAGCAATTAATGCGCCACAAAGTATCATAACTTTCCTTTGGGTTCAGAGCAGAACACTGACTGAAACCTTTTCACACACACAAAATGTTCACAGAGCAGCACAATATCTTCATTCATACTCATGTGTCTACAATTTAGGAGTGTTTTGAAGGTTTAAATTATGCTTTAGTGGCATGGAAACAACATTTTCTTTGCAAAAAAAGGACCGCAGCCGTGCAACAGCTTGTTACATAACCATAAATCAAAGCCCCATGTCAACTATAATGATTTCCAGAATAAATGGGTTTAATAGAAGCATGTAAGATTAGCACAATAATCTGGATATAAATAGGAAAACCTTATTTTTATACAGTGTAACAATAGTTATCAGAAACAACGAAAACATGTACCTATTTTAAAACATAATATCTATCTATACAGTCACAGAATTCAGATAAGAGGTTAAACGTCTTTCAAAAAAAGTCAGGACAGAATGGACAATGAATAAAACGTGACTTTCATTTGATTGCAGACAGTATAAATCCAATATATTTTATGTTTTGTCTGCTCAACTTCATTTGTTAATAATACAATTTATCCAGAATTTCCCACTGTGTGTGGACTTTTAAAACAATGCTGATCTCTCGCCAGCAGATCTGATAAGCATATTTGTCACTGTGAAGCAACAAGGACTTATCAGATAGCTGCTTTCTGTCAGTTTACAACCACTGCACCAAACATATGCAGTATGCAAAAAGCAGCAACCAATATACGTATACCTTAATAGAGAATATGTGGAGAATTATGTAATGAAAATTCTGACAATGACAACCTTGGTTCTTGACACTTTTTGTAAAGTCTTTCGCACCAAGTCCAAAAGTGACGGACTGCGATGCTGAATGCATTTTTCTATCGGAGTCTGCTCTGTTTTCTGTGTTATCAGATGCTTTAAATCAGGCTGACTAATCAGAGCTTAGTTGTCTGAGAGCAAACAAATGGTGACAGAACAGCTCATATTGTTCAGAGCAGAACACAGAATTCAGAGTGGTCGGGACAGAGTGCTTTTTTTTTACAGAGACATACAGCTGTTTAACACAATTTATACAAGGGACAATTTATAAGAGATTTATAAGATCTATGAAATTAATCAAAAAGAAACAGACTTGATGTAAAGGTTCCACTATGTTTTTTTTCTCATTTATGCCATGCAAAGAAATACATTTTCCTTAAAGACTTTGCATTTTAAATGTTTTGCAACTATCAAAAATAAATAATGATGTGTCTGTGTGTATGAAGCAGAAGGAGAAGACAGAAGAAAACCTAGCTTATTTTCACCTTGAAAAAACACTTACTGCAGAAAGAAAACAGTAGCACTATTTACTGTACATTAATGTAAATTTTATGTAAGGATTGGCGTGAGGTTTTGATATTTGTGAATCAATCCACCCATCCCTTTCCAATATGCATACGCACGGCACTGGACTATGATGTCTGCCATTACATGCTTTTATTCAACGCCCACATGTAGGCTTCTAAATCAAAAAGCAAGAGAGAGAAGGGAAAAAAGTTTCCCATACTGCAAATAAACTGTCAAATGTATTTCCATTCACACATTGTAAATGGTGCAGACCTTAGGTTTTCTGCAAACGGAGGGAATAACCACTCTTATACACAAAGGCCTCCTTTCCAAACCATATGCTTTTGGAGCAATGGAGGCTCAGTCTTTTGCGCCGAGCTGGAGTTACCATTAGTTAATCATACGCTTGTACAGCCGCACCACAGTGTAATGGATTGTGATGTGCATCTGCCAACAGGCCCTGCACTCTCTCACACACATGAAGGAGGCCTCTGTTCCATAAGAGCCAAGCTTGCTACATCACTGCTTCCTTCACTGACTTCTTTTTTTGGTGCAAACAGTGACTGAGAACATGAAACCAAAAAGGCTATAGCCTGAGCTCAGCTTTCTGAGGCTATGAAAAAACTGAACCGTGAGATCTATGTAACCGGCAGGGATTAAGAATGTACCCCTCGTGATTTGATGGGCCTTTTCAAATTCTTTTTAAAACATAAAACTGGCAGAGTCAATGAGTCAATGAGTACATGAAACACACTAGCTAAGAATGTCATGATTCGACAAGATCAGGATTGAGGCCAATCCAAGAACCCGGGAACCATTAAAAGACCTTATTCACAGACTCACACGTATGTTCTTAGAGAGTAAAATAACAGTTCATAATAGGGATGTACCTATCTGATATTAGGATTACATTTTAAGAATATAAACAAAATTAGCTGGCATGGGTATCGGATAAATAGGCTGATCCATGGGACTGACCAATTCACTGAAAATGAAGTCCACTCTGTGGATAGCTACATAGGCTTTATTACTCACCTACAGATTGTGATACAGATATCATAACAAAAACAAAACTTACCCTACAAAATTAAACCCTACAAAAAAATCCAACCCTGTCAAACCCAGCTGTTAGCACTGCAGATAACCTGTTATTCTATGTTTCATAACTCAGGTTCAGAGTAACCTATAGGCATCCCACAGCAAACAGCAGGACATGTCCTATCTAGCACTCTGTCCTCAGCCATCAGATATCAGCGAGTAATCCAAATTGCGAGAGACAGTTAGCATCTCAGCTAACCCATTCAAACCCTGCAGAGGTTAGCTGTTGTGTCTGTTAGCATTGTGGCTAACCTGCTATTTTAGGCTTCATATTTTAGGATCGGAATAACCCACAAACAAGATAACCCACAGCTAACCCACATACACAACCAGCATAATTCATATGACCTGTCAATGAGTAATCAAGTTTAAAATAATCCTATAGCAGCTATTCAGTGCATGTTTACTAAACCGTACGCATGTTCCCCAGTCTTAAACAGATCTGTAATTTACTTGCATTGTGTTGTTTACTTTATTTAGAATTTACATGCCTTTTTTGACAACTAGACAGCAATTTATTACAATTATATCTATGTGGAGATCTATCTATACATTTTAAAATAATGTTTTAACACAATCTTTTTTTTGTTTTTTACTGTTTTCGCCCGCTAAGTCTAAAAAAACAGGAGACCTGCCTGTCTTTTCCCTTGAGTTATGACTGTTTAAAAACAAAATGATGACAAAAAAAGGCTCAGTTTTAGTGATTTATTGAAGTGATTTCACTGCAGCTCTTTAGTAACAGGGAGCTGAATGATAAGGAAGACCAGTCATGCTGTATTATAAGACAATAAAAACATAAACGGTCATTAAAATAACCAACCAAAGTTAAACATTTACCTAGTCATTTTATATCTATTGTTTTAACATAATAAAGTGACTTTACATCATTATTAATTGGCAACACATTTTTTGGCAGGTTGTTTAAAGAGAAAACCACAAAAATCTAATTAGTGTCGGTTGAGTCAGTATTAAGGCACTCCGATTAGAATAAAGAAATAAAAAATTGTATTGAAACTAACAACTTTTGCCAATACGTTCTGTTAACATATGTAATAATGTCTGCTCAGCAAAAAAAATAAAAATAATAACATTTATTATAATAGAGCATGACTGCAGTTACCTGACCTACATTGTTTATATTACAAAACACAGATCAGACAAAAAAAACAGAACCTGCCAATTGACCACAACAAAAAAAAAACTTTAAAATGGTTTAAAAACTTTTCTGCTTGTTAATATATTGCAAAGTAATATATTGCATAAGTAAACCAAATGTAAATGTAAATAAAAAGATAAAATAATATGATATATTGCTCTGTAGTGCAAGTTAGCCCAGTGTAATATACTGTAAATAAGTTCAGTTAAATATTTTACACATGGTTTCCCTAAATTATATACATGTATATTATAACAACATGACCAAAAATATCTTGGACATATGATCATCCAAAGTTTTTTTTTTTTTTTAATTAAAAATAACAAGGAGAGAGTGAGAGTTTGATCCCCCTTTGCTGTAGTATTAATATTAACTTTTCTATTAATGTTGGAATTAAGGTAGTGACACTGACTGACCAGTCTTGGATTATAAACCACTTTGGCTCATCCCCAAGTTCTTCACTCTAGAGGACACAGTTTCACTGATCCACAGCTGTGCTAAGGGTCTATTTACCCTTCTAGCTCCCATTCCATTAGCGTCACATTTTATTAGCAGGGATTTTCTATAAAGATTATGCAAACTGAACTGAATGTCAGATGAAGCAACATCATTTCACTGCTACACGGCTCCATGCTGGTGTGTTTATGTTGGCATTAGAGAAAGTGCCAACAGGCTCCAGAGAGGACTAGGCAAACTGTGTGTGCCTTTGCACATCTGTGTAAGCAATGGGCACATCAGCACTGGCCTAGAATTATCGGTGCACCCCTGAACTTAGCCTTTTGTTATCTGATCCAATATTTCCTGCTGATATTGCCCCAATACCTATACTGGCCATTTCTAACAGAAAACACACACAACACAGAGATCAGTGAACTAGCACAAGCCAAATATGATACATGCATTTATTGATGTTAGGGGTGGCCCAGTTTTGTGGCCCACTTTTTGTGCCTGGTTTTAATTTGTAAGGGCTGATTTTACAAAGCGTTTCTAAGGTCACAATTTAAATAAAATTACTTGCTCTTTAATAAGATAAAGTAAAATGTTATATATCAGTTTTCTATGTAAAATCAAATCAAATACAGTGAAGGTGAAATAGGTCTGAAATGCTGATTCACCAAAATCAAAGCAAAACATTGCTTATTGCAGCCCACACTAGCCTATAAAATGCACCCCACATATACGCTTGAGATATTGACTACCTGGAAATGTATGGGGAACTGTTCAACTGGCCTTTGATTTAAGAAAGCTCATAATGAATGAATGGAAAGACTATTTTTAATAGGGAACCTAAACTGAAGGGAACAAACAACACATGTGGCATAACAGACAATTACACTTTTTGAAACCTATTTTTACAGAACCACTGGAAGTGCAACAAGTCACAGGATCATGTGCAGGGCCTCCACCTGATACTGTTTCACTGTGACAGCTCAGAATAAAGAACAATCAGATGAGATAAAAGAGATGTGTATTTCAATCCCACAATGCCCTGTGCAGGAGGGGGTGATAATAAGCAGAAGTACAATAGCTATGCCTTGGAGTCATATTTTATTAAAGCCACAGCAGTGTTACATCAAATCCATTCAACCATCCACATCCAACAGTCCACAGAGGATCAAAAAGAAAGTCATATTTGACAGTTATCGGTGTTTCCTTTGGAAGAAAAGAATAGATCATCTCAAAAAGGATTCTATACGGTGGGTTTCAAAAAACAGACAAAAATATGTGAGCTGAAAAGAGCATATCACTGCCTAACTTCAATTCTCCTCAAAGAGCAGCAAGTAATTACAAAAGCAGCTGGGTGTCTTCTAATAACAAACTAAAATACAGTCTTTTGTTTGCCGCTTTTTAAAGATTCATGCAATTTGTGGCATTACATGAAACACATAAAATGTGAACATTGTCCAGAATGTCCTCTTTGGAATATGCAAATGCCCATGAATGGGGTCAGCTCTCAACGCTGCAGGCGAGCCGTATAAAGAACTTGATTCATCAGATAGTAAGAAAGCCTTGAAAACCCGAGTCCTGACATTCACACATCTAAGATGTCAGAAAACAGGCCCTGAAAAACACAAAGCTCTCCAAGTACGCAAACCTAGAATTGGTCTTGCGTGCCTTGCAAAAGGGCCATGTAGAGACGCTACAAGTGCAACACTTTAAACATCATACTAAACCTCATCCTGCTACCAGAAAACTGGCTCCTGAATGTCATGTGTTACCATAGGTTTTCCTAACCAGGCAGTTAATGCAACATAGAATAACAGTAAAAGGTTTGGACACCCCCTGTCATTTAATGTTTTTCTTTATTTAATTTATTTTCTTCGTTGTAGATTAATATTAAAGACATGAAAACTATTTAAGCACACATATGGAATTACGTTGTAAACAGTAAACAAAGTGTTTTAGCTCCACAATCCCCTGAGCTAAACCCAACTGAGATGGGTGATTTGGGATGAGCTGGAGCTTCAGGAACTCCTTAAAGACGCTGAGAAATCTATTTCAGTTGACTCTACATCATGAAGACACTGAGATTAAAATACCAAAAGTGTGCAGAACAAAATGTAAAATGAACATTGTTTTTTTTATTCTACAACTTACAACCCAAATTCCAAATAAAAATATTGTTTTTTAGAGCATTTATTTGCAGAAAATGAGAAATGGCTGAAATAAAATGATGCAGAGCTTTTAAACCTCAAATAATTATTCATATTCATAAAGTTTTATAGTTTAATATTTTAAATATATATGGCCTAACTTAATGTTTTTGATTGAACTCTTAGTTCTTCTGTTTCAGATGTTCTACCAGTTTTTTTCTGTTCTTCAGTTATCTGTACACCCAACATATTACTTTTTAACTCTTTTTAACTAAGTAAATAAAAACTTTTCCGCTAATAATGAAAACCTGAAGAACATAACGCAGTTCACCCTGAGAGCCATAAGATTCATGTTTTTCCACTGAGAGAGTAAACAGTTTCATTACAGAGGAAAAATGGCACTAGCCCATCACCACTAACCGCTGAGAGAGACACAGTGCTTCTGCTCTCAGACCGAGACAAAGCCGAGAAAGAGTCGCAGCTACTTCAGTAAAATGTAAACTTACATTATTTCATTGGGGCTCGACTCTTCGGAGGACCATTATTTCTTCCTCTGAGCTCCACGGCGAGTTCTCAACTCCACACAACTTTTCACACAAGTTTCCGCCAACTTTCACAGAGAGAAACCTGAGAGAGGAGAGCGGTCCGCTCCTACACAGCTCAGGAGAAACGCCTCGAGCCGAGGCTGAACCGCTACCAGTGTTTCTCTGCGGGCTTCAGATGCTCAGAGAGCCAGGAGACTTTCCCTCAGACCAGCAGCGTCGAGGAGCTCCACAGCTGGAGGCCGTTCTCCACAGCGCCCCACCCTTCAGGAGAAGACCCTCAGCTTCACAACTCTACGACCTACCACCAGAAAACTGTCCCACTGCTCACTGCAGCTCCTAATCCCGTCTCCCCTGTAAACCGACACTTCCTCACCGCTCACTGTGTGAAGCCTGGGGTGGGCTGATCCCCCAGGTACAGGAGAAAAACTGTTCTTCACCATTAAATCACTCTTACATCACTTTTTCCTACCCACCCACCCCCCTCCCCCCTTGCCAGCCTCAACACTGTGACTCAAATAATGATACTTGTTTATTTTCTTTAGAGTTGTTAAACATAGCCTAGGATGTCCGAATAATTAGTTATTTTAGTTATTTAGTCAATCAGTTATTACATTTCACAAAACTTGAAGTATTTGGAGCTAAATCACATTTCAGGGATAATATTTCAGCATTGCTTAATCTTGTGGAATTATAGAAATATATTTTTACAGTATTCAGGAACAAATTATTATTTTTTGACAATTAATATATTGTTGCCTTATTCTGCTACAAGATACATTTAGATTATTTTAATGTTCCTACATTTTAATTACTGTGATATTTTACAACAACAGGGTGGACAGCTTTAGCGTTACCATAGTGATGGAGACAATATAAGAGAAAAATTCGGTGAAATATATATATAATTTTTTGCTGAACATGCAGCAGCAAGTATCTTTAGTCCCCTTGGCAATAAAACAGTGTGAGATCAGATTAACAAACACATGTTATAATAAACAAACAGATATGACCTGAATAAATATAAGTAGTAAAAAGTGTTTAATGATAATTGAAAAGATTACAGCCTTGGCAGCAGCAAATGCAATCAAGCTGCCATAACTGGCGGTGACTCTTTCACATCTCTGAGGAGGAAGTTTGGCTCCACTCTTCTTTACAGAATTGTTTTAATTTAGACGAATTGGAGAATTTTCCAGAATGAGCCGCCCTTTTAAGATCACATCACAACATCTTTGACTAGGCCACTCCAAAACCTTCACTTTGTTTTTTTAAAGCCTTTTAGATGTGGTTCTGTGCTTTGGATCATTGTCCTGCTGCAAAACTTAAATACACCTGAGCTTAAAATCATGAACTGATTCTCCTTTAGGATTTTCTGGTAGAGAGCAGAATTCATGATTTGATTAATTACAGGACATTGCACAGGTCCTGAAGCAGCAAATCAGCCCCAGACCATCAAACTACCACCACCATGTTGTTCTGGGTTATTTTGTGACCTAGCTCTCACTGTGGTGCACTGTCCAGAGTCCCAAAGCCATAGAAATGACTTTGCAATATTTTCCAGACTGATAGATGTCAATGATTTGTTTTCTCATTGAATTTCTTCAGATTGGGGCATAATGTGTTGCTGTCTGAGGTCTGAACCCAGCTTTCCAAAAATGTGGCTAATCACTGTTAATTCATATGTGAGGGTCTGAATTGTCAGGTTACAAATGCTCTGAGAAGGTGTTTATGTTAAGTCAGAAGAGTAGGCTTATTGCACAATTTGAGGTGATAATAGTGACTCTCTTGAACACAAATGTGAATAGTTATCTATAAGGTGACATCCTTACACTCTTATCCAAGATTATGTAAGTTATAGAGCCTGTAACTTAATCATCTTAGGAACCAGCCAAACATATTGCCTTTAAGAAAGGGAGTTTCTCAGACAGATATTGACCAAGACCCACTTTTGGTTCCCTGAGTCATCTTGTGAACCAGGCATTATAGACAAAGAACCTTTACATTTAAGAGTGCAAAACTAATAAGGTCATCAAACATGTATGAAAACTTGTTTTAAAAAACATGTGATTTGTAATTAAAGACCATTATGTGTTAGTGAATCCTACAGCAAAGTATTTGTTATTTAAACAAACTTTAAATAAGCTCAGCAGGGAACAATGGACATAATTAAATTTAATGAAAAGACATACTGAAAGTCTTAAATCACGTTCTTTGACACTTCACACCACAGGCTTGGCTTGAACACATAATAAGCCTCCTCCCCTAGATATTAAATACATTACTAACTAATATTTAAAATTGAAAAGCATTGCATTTGGTGGGGTTGACCCTGAACACAAATGAGTGGAAAATTGGACTGCTTTAGGCCAAGATTACAACAAGAAAGGGCACAATGTAATCACGAGATATCAGTGCCATCTGGAGAAGAGGTGCTGCATTAGAAACACATTCCCTTGACCCCACTGGAGTCTACAGTGTGCAGGGGAGCAGGCCAGAATGTACGGAAAATCCCATGTGATTTTCATTTGCATCCCTTCCGCAGACATCAACAATGAGGAAGGAAAGGATTCAGGCAAATGCAGATGCTTACAGTGATAGCTAGTTCAGCACCCAGATAAGCCCCATGCCCTTTTCTTTTATACTTCAGGCTACAAGCAAGTGATGGAGGGAAAACAAAGGGCTGGACAAGCACCGGTACAACGACGCAAACGTGAGCAGAAAACAATCGGAACTACTTACAGAAATCGATTGCTTCCTGGCCACATGAAGCTCTGGCTTGCGTACAGTAAATAGAGCATTTTTCCTCCATACCTCTAGCACACGTGCAGTGTAGTAGTCATAAAAAGCACCACCACTGCATGACCAATGTGTTACAAACCGAGAAACTATTACAACCTTTATTGGCCTGTTTTATGCTTTTTCCTCCACATTATGCGTAAATGCAGTCACCAGTTTTTAGTTTTTTGGAATTCTGCCCTTGAGAATAAATTTGATTACACATTCTACAGCTCCTAAAGCTGATTAAACATCAACTTTAATGTATGTAGTTAGCTAGATAGGTAAAACTTTATTGATTTTTTTGAAGGAAATGTCTTAAAGCTAAGCTAAAATAAACACACACTATATTACTTATGTACAGTGGCATGCAAAAGTTTGAGCACCACAAAATTTCTCATTGTGGAGAGTTAAGTAGAACTGAGCTCTAAAAGAAATACAATTAAACATCAAATACATTTTGAAACAGTGTACACAGGACTTTTTCTATTTTTAAGAGAATGAAAAGAAAGTGTGCACCATACAAAAGTTAGATTGGACTCAAAAAGACTAATGGTCTTTTAGTTAGCTTGATTGGCAAATCAAAACCATCAGGAAAAATTAGCAGACTGGAGGAGTGATGCACTGTTATACTGCACATCAACAGACATTTTTAACGAAACATCTACAAGTTCATAAAACTGTGGACTGAAACTTAAAATCTTTTGCATAAATAGGGTTTTTTGTTGTAGAATTTAATGAAAACATTTCTTTTAACTGTTACTTTCTAAGACAGATTGATAATTCTTTGGATTTGTCTTGCAGCCAGTGGCACAGGAAACATTTCACAGAGAGGAGGAAAGAAACTGTAAAAGCAGACACACATTGTCTGTAAAACATATAGAAAATATATGAATAGAATAGAAAACATAAAAATAAAATGGCCAAGAATTTCAATTGATAAATAAGAGGGACTACTTGCTGCAAAATTGTTTCCAAACTGGCCAAACGGTTTTCTTTTTTGTTATTATGAAACTGGAAATTGTTATTATGAAAATGAAAGATGGAAGTGTCTCATCTGTAAATGTAGCCTTTTTATAAATAAGGTTCTTTACTCACCTAACTATTCACTGTAGCAGATTTTGACCAGGAGTGCTCAAAATCCTTAACTCTTGCCACTGTGTGTGTGAAAGCACGAAGATGGACAGCAGCTTGTTAAAGCTATTCAAATGTGTTAAACCATACGTAAAAACAGTCAGGCTATGTGACTCTGCTCTCTGTGTTGGCATGTTCAAATGTCATCCAACATTTAATTAATGCAATTAAATAAATACTTTCTTCAATGTTTCAGACACTGCTCATGAGGACAAAAATAAACAAGATGCCAGTCAAACCTTAACAGAGATAAAAGATTTATTGCTGATTGCAATTAAACTTGATAAACTAATGGCAAAGAACTACTTGCTGTAAGACAAACAAAATCCAAAACCCTTCAACCAAAAGGAAAAAAAAGACAGTAGTGCATAAAACCGTTAAAAAAAAAAATATATATATCTTAGGTGATGTTTTTTTATTTCTTTCAAACACGTTTCATTCAGACTTGAGAATGGTATATATGGTATATATTAGAAATGGTTTAATTAAAGGGTGATTTCACATGCGCCTAATGCATCAGAATATCCCTGACCCTATCTGTTAATGAGCAGCTACTGGAAACAGATGTGGTATTGAGTGATCTGGGGTGTCCAGCAGAGCTGCTCTGTTAGATTCAGAGTTGGGAGACGGCCTCTGTGCAGTTCATATGGGCCAGATCTGTGATAAAGTGGCAGGACAATGCTTTCATTCTTTGCCGGTGGTTAGGAGCTTGAGGGCCTTTTGGAGGTTCTGAACAGCAGTGGAGACGTCTTCATACTGCAAAGCGCTACCAGCATATTTACAGTATTTCTGAGCCCGAGTGAAATCCTCTGGTGTAAGCCGCACGTCACCTACGGCAAACAGAGACAAAGCCACAACAAACAGGATGCGAGTTATTTGTTGGTACAATGGATACTTTTTAGAGCTGCAGCTATCGATTATTTTAGTAATTGAGTACTCTACTGAAAAATCGATTCCGTAAATCGGATGAAACCTAAAATAAGAGATTTCATTAAATAAGAAATTTTACTTAATAATAAATGACCAGTTGGTTTAACTTTTAAATTCACAACATACATTTCCATACTGCAAACACAAATAGAAATAAATAAAATGCAAAATAGACATAAATACCACAAGTAATAATTTAATAACTAATAATTTAATAAATTAAGTTAAATTATTTCAATTTAGGATTTCTTGTAAGCATTAATTATGGGGTATCAATCAAAAATAGAGGCATAAACATTGGATTTGTGTTGTGCATCTTAGCTAAATGACATAATACAAGTTCATAGCCAGCTAACTTTAACATGTATTTCTACATGTATGTTTTTAGAAATTCTGTGCTCTGCGTTTTAAAATGAATTAAACGATTACTCGAGGCACAGAAAATGAATCGATCAATTTTTCAAGTCGAGTAACTCAAATTACTTGAGTAATCATTTCACCCCTAATACTTTTAAAGTTCTTTCAATTTTTTCTGATTTTCTGACCTTTATATCTTGCAGTATTTTTTTTTCTTTATTTAGTTGAGTAGTTCTTGCCATAATAGATTAGAGCATTACTCAAATAGAGCTCTTTACTGTACACCAACTTTACCTTTTGGTAAAGGACAAGAAACTCAAGTAATTAACTCTTGATAAGTTCAGCGCAGCTGTTAACTGAAAGCCATTCCAGGTGACTCTACCTCATAAAGCTGACTGAGAAAATCCAGCCAAGATGTGCAAAGCTTTCATTTAAATAAGAGGTGCTACTATGAAGAATCTAAATATATATGTTTAACATTTATATATTTATATTTATATAGTTTAACTTGTTTACAAAATAATTCCACATTTTTCTTCATAGTGTGGATGACTTCAGTATTAATCTACAATGCAGAAACATGTAAAATAATAATAATAATAATAATAATAATAATAAACAAAAACTGTCCAAACTTTCAAACAAATCTCTATTTTTTTATGCCAGTGGACCATGTTAATTATATGGCTTTGAAATAAAGTGGAAATAATTGAATAAAACTGTATGCATGCACACTGAAAGGATGTTGCACAAACAAAAGTTGACAACTGAAAACGAACACTATTTTATAAGCAGCTAAACTTTACTCTTCTACTGCAGCTTTACTAGCACATTTAACAAAGCTGGCTGTTTTTACGGTGTTCTGGTGAGGTTTGAGTGAATACTTATGGTGTCAGTTAATGAACAAGACATGCATACTTTTTTTCTATGTCTAGTCGAACATAAACATCACTTAACAACGTATTAACATCTTAATTTAGCCTTTCCTTTAAATACTATTATTTAATTTTACCAAGCAAAAAACAAGTAAATCATTGACCCGTCAGTGAACATATGACATGAAGTACCACATGTCATATGTTAAAGTGCAATCACGAGTTGAAAATGATTTATATTACATTAACAAAACAAAGTAAAGTCTAGGTCTAATTCCTACATATCTTAATTGTTATTATCTAAAGTTATTACCTAAATTAAATCGATTCTAAATCTGGTTGTTTAGTTTAGGTGAGAGCGATTAGGTTTCTGTTATAAAGCAAGTCACATTCACATAACAACTATTATTCTAAGACCAATGAGATGCCAGTCCACTGGTTTTGATGGCAACATGGGAAGGGGGTTTTGCAGGCTACAATATAAACAAACATTCACACCATGTTTGACTACACCAAACAAGTAATCCATCAGCTGCTAGCAAACGTGCAAATCCCATCCCTAAGAGATGCAGGATAAATGCAGCCAAATTTACATGGTAAAAACTGCTTTCTAGGCTTGTTAATGGCTTTGTAAAAGGTGGTGCAAACACATGTTTATCATGTTTTTTTCAAAATGTAATGATACATTAACCCTGCAGGCACAGACATTTGGTGTGTGTCTTTCCAGTGGCATCCAAGATGAACTATATTACAAATCTGAACCCATGTGCTTTGCCCACACGGCCTGAGGATCTGCTTGAGGCTCACCACACAAAACGCCCCTTTACCACTAGCACTCGAAAATTATAGGCTGTGCTGTGGCTGGGACAGTTTTCCAACACTAAACAGGAGCTCAGGCATTTGCTGGTGGGCACTGAGTAACATTATAGCTTAGCATGGCATAACACAAACTAGACTGCCTTTCAGAACCAAGTCCTGACAGACAATTGTGCTGATGCCAGACCCAGAACACAGAGACCACCACATCGCTTTAAAATTATTAAAGAATTCTTTACGGAGTTTCTGGGAAAGTCAGGTTTAAGAGTGTTTTTCTTCTGTCTCATTATCTATTAATAACTGCAGTACCTATTATATTTCTGCCTAGTGGAATAACACAGTCTGCATGTACTGTAGTACATACACATAATAAACCTTCATTACATGCCAACATGCACTCACTTCACATCAGTCAGAGATAATAACCTTGGTCCTCTGTGTTTGGCTTGATGCCCTCAAGATAATATTTGCCAGTGAGGCAAAAACACATGAGCATTAATGCACTAATGCGTAGCCTTTAAATATGATTTAACACAGCCCGAGAGCTAAATTGTTTAATTAGAAGCTTGAATGCCAGCACTAGCTGCAGATTTTCTCTTATTAAGCATACTCTACTGTGACACCATAGCTGGTAGTGCAGTCATTTTCTTTTCATCAAGTAGAGAGTGTGATTACTTGGGATTTGTCTGCGGCCGCAGTCGAAACCCCCACCACCTCTCACCAGAGAAACCCAAAGCCATGGCTCTGTTTTCCATAAGGGCTTTACAAGCAGACTCAATCTGAGCCAGTCCTTTTCTCTGTGCCTCTCCTCGCTGCAAGCAGGCACGAGTCATGCTGAAGTATAAGATGAGTAGAGTTTGTCTGGCTCACTGAGGTTTGGCAGGTCAGAGGTTTGGGTAAGATGAGATGGATGTGAATAGAGAAGCAGAGCATCACTGTTCTGAGGTTTACTGTACCTTCTTGGTTGGTGTTGATGAGGGAGGGGTCCACTGCGGGCATAGTCCGGGGGACAGGCACTGGCTTGACTGGCTCTCCTTTACAAAAACAAGTAAAGACACATCTCAAATTAAAAGAGAATGACCAGTTAGAATTTATAGCATTTTAAACCAGTAATTGTAAAATATTCAGATGATTCAGCTGATACCGTGTAATTCAATTCAAAATTATTCACACACGTGCGCACACACACTTATAAATTAACAGATTCCTGTATAGACGAGCACTGAGCTGAATCATGCTCATGGCCATGGATGCATATGAAGTCACAGGAGATAAAAAATCAAAGCAAATTAAATCAAATCATGACATGTTTAAACAAGCAATATTGCAATGATCGGGAGCGTCTACATCTCATACTTTCTAAAATCAGCCATTAGCGGTACATACTACTAAATAAATAATGTCCGCATCAATACAGGTGTAGAGCACACTGAAAAAATGACACGGTTATGGTTAGGTTCATATTTAATTTACATGAGTTTTACAGTTGTCTGAAAACTTACAGTAAAACTTACAGATGTTTGATTCATCTGTTTAGCTCCAACAACTAATGCTGTCCATACACTACATGACTTTGAAAAGACTGTGGGTCACTAATTACAAGACAGCAACTAGATTCTTGCTGAGATTATTTCCCATCATGCCTCTGTTGGAGTTTACATACAATACATATTCAGTTATGAATAATGTCTGTATAAATACTGTCATTTGAGTCTATCTTTCCCTATTATACATTTGCCTTTGTTTTAGAATTAATGCAATAAAGAACATCATTCTTCGAGTTAGGATGAGTAATCACTGCAACAAAATCTATGGCTAATTTTAGATTTAAAAAAGGACCCTATCCAATATTATTACAGCACTCCAAACAGCTTATTTAATTAAACTAAATTCACATCTTGTTTTGTTGCAACAGAAGCTGAATGAAGATGATTTATTGCAGTCAAAAAATATATATATATCGGTTCGTTATAATATGAAATAAGTTGTTACATATCCATAGAAAAAAAGATTGGTCGACACTGAAGTTTATAATTATATTTACTGGTTACTATCCAACACTATAAAGATAAGACAAGGCATAAAGATGGCACTTATTACAGTTATCTTTAATATTGAGCATCTAAAACCAATAAAACACCTGAAATTATATAGATGATTGGAATATGCTAACTAGAAAAACAAATAAACTTTCTTTGAAGCACATAAAAAAGCTGGAATAATGGTCTCTGTGACTCAGTACAAGTTCTGACCTAAACAGGGCCAACAAAGGTGCACTGCAGTTAGAACCCAGAAAGTGGCTTGTTGAGGATTAGTCATTTCCACCATGCCTGGAAGCAGAAGCACTGATCACAGGGGAATGGGAGTACAAGTAGATCATATGATCCTAAACAGAATATAGCAGAAGGTGCCACCCAGGTGCTGGAGTACCCATACACTGCATGATTCTGTAATTTATCTGCTCCTGACAAACTGCCATTTAATTAGTGGGACCAATGGTACAAAATGCAGCAGAACAAAGGTAATCCAGGATCACACTCTAAAAAATAAAAGTGCTAAAAGTAGGGATGCATCTAATATTTGTCAAAATATATAACCAGAAATGGCAAATAGCTTCTTGTGTTTGGTCAAATACATTAAAAAGACTAAATAATTTATTCCAAAAAACTTGTAAAGTCCAAGATCTTTAAGCAGCAGTGGTGGCAGACACACACTCCATTTGGGTGCATGAATAGCTTAGAGGATTCTCAATTATTGTCCTGTAGTGTTTCTCTTGCTCTGACATAGGCCTGGACAATAATTCGATATCGGTATTTATCGCGATAAGAAATGTTTCAATAACGGTGATATCAGTTTTGTGGTATATCGATATGTATTAGAATCACGGACAGGCGTTTTTTACTGGCGTCAGCTCGCCGCAGAGCTCAACACATTCAGCCTCCGTAGCTGGACTACGTCAGTGCGTGATGACGTAACCACACAGGCACGTAGCCAAATAGGCTAGGCTAGGCAAGGCTAGGTTAAAATGGCTAGGCTCGGGTCCACTTCGCTACGCAGCAAAAATGTCTCGCGCTGGAGACAAACGGAGCCGGGACGAGCGGATCCAAGGCTAAGGTAGACTCGGTTCGGTCGTCCCCGGATCCTTGAGGCCGGCCGCGGGTCCGCTCGCTCGGCCAAGGATCCTCGAGGCCGGCCGCGGGTCCTCGAGGCCGGCCGCAGGTCCGCTCGCTCGGCCGAGGGTCCTCGAGGCCGGCCGCGGGTCCGCTCCCTTGCCGCTTTGCTGCAAATTGTGCCGGAGAGTGCAGCCGACCAGCAGCGGTAATGTTAATACATCTAAACTGTTCCACCACTTCAAGCAACTCCACTACAGACAATATTTTTCTTATACTGACTGAAGCACTTTTATAGCTTATGTTGTAACTAAGTTATTCATAGTTGATAAAGCCTGTAGGTTTGTTTATTTGACGGGAAAATCTTATTGCTTTTACGTGTATAAAGGCTTATTGTATTCTATATCCTAGTTGAAACACTTTTGTTTTAATCTGTTAAATTTGTTCACAAAGAATAAGAAGTTCTGCCTCTGTTGTAATTTAAAGTTATTTTTATTGGTAATAGTTATATAGGCTTATGTTTGACAGGGATGTCATGTTATTATGTTATTATTTTGCTATATGCAAATAATATTGAGCATTGATTTATTTTGACTACTTTTATTTCTAAAGTATTAAAGTTTTTGTGAAAGGAGGTTTCAAAGGCTTAAATTAATTTTTCAGACAGTAGTAGGTACAGATTTCCATTAGATAGATAGATAGGTAGATAGATAGGTAGATAGGTAGATAGGTAGATAGATAGGTAGATAGGTAGATAGGTAGGTAGGTAGGTAGGTAGATAGATAGATAGATAGATAGATAGATAGATAGATAGATAGATAGATGTGCATATAATGAGGGTATCTGATGCCAACCATACAAAAAGTGCAAATACACAGTTATATAATAATTTAAATTCGCAGTGCTGCAGGGATTGCAGGGCTTTTAGCAGTTTTCTGAGGCCTTCAAAGTATTTATATCGATATCGAAATTATATCGTATCGACCGAAATTTAAGGAATATATCGTGATATAAATTTTGGCCATATCGTCCAGCACTACTCTGACACATCCAGCTCACCTCAGCATTTTCTCCTCTCGGTTTGAGATTTAGGAACCTTTTTTTCAAAGGGCTCAGGCCCAAAACCACCAGATTTTTTTTAATTATTGAAATTAATAAGATGACAAGGTTTCTTGCAGTTTATACTGTAGCACTGGGGATACAGATTCAGGAGGTTCTGTAAACTCTGTTCTTACATTAGTTATACAGACCATGACCATGATATACATAATAAAGGCAATCATGATGAAATCTCCATCTTAAGAGAACAGTAATTCAGTGATGAACAAAAAGGTATGAAACGCAAGCAAAAAGCCAGAATAAACAGAATGACACAACTGATTACGTGAGGACACACCTTTACTTCAGACGAGAGCCTGCAAAAAACCTGTTTAAATATTTTCTCTCAGTGCTAAGAGGACATGAAACACATGTAGATTAGTGTGTTTTTACCTGTGGGACGTGGCAGATCAGCAGGTGTGTTGGCTGGTGCATGGGAGCCAGGGGGAATCTGAATAGTGTTGTAGTTTGGTGGAGGCACTGATGCATGGCCTGGTTCTGCTGGACCTGAATGGAAGGAGGGCTGAGACGGAGGCGGACCCTGAGGGTCAAACGATGTACCACCACCTTCTGCGCCGAATTCATCATCTAGGACAGGATAAAGAAAATATTAATTTCAGCTTTCAAACATAAATTACTGGAACATCTAAAAACTGCTGCACATCAGGCACCAGTTGGAACGGCCATTCTGAAGTCATGATTTATCACTGTCATTCTGCTGTACAGCTTAAACTACATTACTAATGACAGGTGCACCCAGTGCACCACCTTACAACTAACCACTGCACACTGTGCTCAGACATCTGTGTGGCAGCAGTGTTTCAAGTAATGTTCACATCAAACATCAGAAAAATTGTGATTTTTGCGATTTTGAGGGGCACGATGGTGTCAGTTGGTTTGAGTATGTCTGTAACTGCTGAGATTTTTCAGCACAGTTTACTAAAAAGAAAAAAAAAACATTCAGTAAGTATCAGGTATATAGTCAGCTTGTTGATACATGGTGCACATTTGAAATGTTCCATACTTGTCTCTCAGTAAAAAATAGAGCATAAATTCTTTCATTTCTTGTTCTCAGTCTCTTTAAAATATTTTTTTTTATTTTATTAAAACATAACTTGTATTGTTTGTGTTTGTTGAACTATAATTACTCAATTAATGAAAATAATAAGTGACTTTATTAATTACTCATATACTAAAAATAAGTCTTTGATTCAACCTGAACATAAAGGATGATGCTTTAAATTTGTGAGAAAGAGCTAAATGCACCCTTACAGAAGAAACAGGCTGAGAAGCCATCGTATTTCTCTGAATCTCTACTTTGTCTCAGAAGAAATGAGTCACTACCCAAAGCCCCCTCCTCCCTACTGACCAACTCCCCCTGCACCGCTGATGTCAAAGAGCAATCGAGGAGAGAACAGGCATAAGGAACACATGCTTAAAAGGAACCCCCTCACATAGCCACACTTACAGAAAACAGATGTCCATTTCTAAGCACTCTTCTTAAACGCTGTGAGTTCTG
Source organism: Astyanax mexicanus (assembly GCF_023375975.1). Lineage (NCBI taxonomy): Eukaryota > Metazoa > Chordata > Actinopteri > Characiformes > Acestrorhamphidae > Astyanax > Astyanax mexicanus. Next base: position 57,595,322 of record NC_064408.1, read on the forward strand.
AGTGTGGGAATTGCTGCTCTGTCTACAAACATGAAATACAGTCATGCATAAATCTGGTAGAGGCGATAATGCTGATCAGAAAATGGGATAAATGCGCTCAACAGCTGGGACTTATCAACATGAAGCTCCGCCAAGTAATTTAAGAAAGCTCGAGTAAATGACGAAACAGCCTACATTTTGTGAAATTCCATTTCAGGTGCTGTTATTACACTTCAGATCAACAACAAATCATCAGGTGACATCCAAAAAGCAATCAAACTGATACTGAACGTGTTTTAACAAACTGTAGCCAGGACCACCACATTTACAAAGTCTTAAAATCCCACTGTGTGATCTTAATGCTCTCTCTCTCTCGCTCATATATATATATTCAAAAGTATTCATTTCTCTGATTTAATTAACTATGGGTATGTTTGAGTAAAATTAACAATGTGGTTTTATTCTATAAACTACTGATGAGAAAATGAGAAATGGTCAAATTAACGAAAAAGCAGTGCTTTCAAAGCTCAAATAATGCAAAGAACACAAGTTGATAATTATTTAGAAACAACAACAATGCTAATGTTTTATTCAAGGAAGAGTTCAGAATCAATATTTGGTAGAATAATCCAGATTTTTAAGCATGCTCTCCACCAGTCTTTCACACTGCTTTTGGGTGACCTGATTCCACTCCTGTCTCAAAAAGTCAAGTAGATCAGCTTTGTTGATGTATTGTGACCATCTATATTCCTCTTGATTACAGTGCATAGGTGGGATTTGGGGCTGGAGATTGGGCAGATGCTCTAGATTGGGCTGGCCATGACACTGTTTTGATCTGGTGGTCCTTCAATCACACCTTAACTGATCTAGCTGTGTGGAATTGAGCATTGTATTGGGAGGAAGCAAGAAGGAAGCAAATTTTCTTACAGGATAAGCTTGTATGTGGCTTGATTAATGCATCATTCCCAAAGACCAAACTGCCCAAAGCCAGATTTGCTGAAGCGTCCCCAGATAATTCCCAGATCTTCCACCAAATTTCACACTGGGTGTAAGTACACCTCTGCAGGCTAGGTGTTGAGAAAAGCTGAAAATTGTACTCATCACCTAAAAGCAGTCTAAAAAACTTGTGAAGAGCATGTCAAGATGCATGAAAGCTGTGATTAAAAATCTGGATTATTTTACCAAATATTGATTTTTGAACATTGTACCTTTTTTCATTATTGAAAGAGCTCTGGAAAAAAAATAAGAGACACCTACAAAATAATCAGTTTCTCTGATTTAACTATCTATTGGTACACTTGTAAGTAAATTAATTTTTTTTTTATTCTATAAATTACTGATGACATTTATCCCAAATTCCAAATAAAAGAAAAATCATCTTATAGTTGGAATTGGGGTGGGAAAAGGTTTGATTTAAACAATGTCCTTCTCATTTCTTCTGACCAGCACACTAGTGTCATAATTCATGGTAAAATAATAAAGGTGGGGCAAGTATAAACAAAGTTTGAGCTCTTGTGAAACTAATAGCTGCAGCGGTTCTAGAGCAGATGTTCAAACACTCTGAGAAACTGAGTAATTCCTGTGTCAGTTGTGCAGAGCACAGACTAGGTTTCAGAGAGAGCGTCTCTACAGGACCACAGGGATCTGTTCCCCCAGACACTGTCCCTCCGCTGGCCCTGGGCGTGGACTTGGACACACACTGGACAGCTTTGTGCCACTAAAGCAGAGCAGGAGGTTTGAGATAGAAGAAAGATACGACAAACATAATGGCCATTTCTATTGTACGCTCAGATAGAGATCCTCACACAGGAGCTGAATTCAGTTCTGAAAGACGGATGCAAACATTTAACACTCTGAAGTCGGCGGCTGTTACTGTCATTATGTGGTACAATTTAAACATGATCACATAATTAATGACATTAGTACTAATGAATGAGATTTTACTTAGAGTGGAAAAAGAACATAAATGGGCTTAATAGTGAGTGGGAAATGATTTGGCTTCTAAACTGCCTACAGTTAAGAATTAAACATTTTGTACCAATTTACACTAAAAAATATATAAGTAGTACCAAGGAGCAAAAATATCACACATGCTTTCACAGAATGTTTCAGCTTAGCTGATTTGAACACCTAATATTACAGTGCCACATTCTCAGGTTCTGCTAATGAAAGGTGAAACTGCAAGTAGAGGTGAGCAGTTTTTTCATGATTCTATAATGTTAATGTAAGAAACAATATACTTTTCTCTGTATAATGTGAAAATTGTCAGAAGCTTCAGAGGCAGTCTTAAGTCTAATGGTGAGAATGTGTAATTGCACAGAACATGTCGAAAAGTAACAAGTAACAAATACCAAAGTAACAAGTAAAACCTCTAAATTGGGAGCAAAAAACAATGGTTAGCTCAGCTCAGAAAGCTGCATCTAAGGCACTGCAGTGGAACTTTAGCATGTTAATAGACTTAAACAGTCTAATGGTGCAGTGCATTAATTCCCTATATGTAGAGGTGAGACAGTCAGCAGGTCATTAAGCTAAGAGCCTATAATTAATTGTCCAGGGTTTGCGTTAATTAACCACTACAACAGGAGACAGCGTGACAAATTGCTGTTACAAAGTGATGCAGCTTATCAAATACAGTATATGCTTAGTTGCGTTCACTTACACTGTTGATGGAACAAATATATCAGACTAGGGCAACATAGTTTGGATCAAACACTTATGTTTGTGCTATCATATACATCAATGAGCCAAAGCATTATGACCGCCCACAGATGAAATGAGTTATCTCGAGAATTATCTTGCGACATAAGTCATAACAAAGTATCATCATTTTGTATTACTTTTCTTGAGACATGCTTAAGGGATTCAGTAACTTAGGACTTGCTTGAGACTTCCACTATCTACTTAAGCATCCAGAGAGTCACGCTTGTTTCCCTTTATCCGTCTGTAAGCGATCAGTACTGTGAGCAAGCTGCTTTAATTAGCACATAAGTAATGCCTCGTTTGATCAGGTTTGGATGTGATGTTGAACAATGGCTGTGGTGTAGGTAATGCAGCATGAGGACATTCTTTTCCTGTTAAAGGACCTCCTCTGAGTGGCCCATCTGACAGACATTTAGAAACACAGAGATGCTGTGATAAGGCAGCAACACTCAGTAAGACCCAGTTATCAGCCAGTGCTATCAGCTTTCCACTGGGAATGGTGCGCATTGTTGAGAATAGCCTAGCATGAGGTCACAGTTTCAGTGCAGAGGCCCAGCTGCTCAGTGACGGCCTCAGTAAGAAAGAATGAAGCTACAACCATAACACAGCACTAAAGAAATTCCTGTTACAGTCCAGTATGTAAGACATCGCAGTCATCAAAACCCACATTTTTTACTCAGCTTATTTATTTATTTATTTATACAGACACTGGATTAAATTCATTATTAGTACTATCCTAATAAATGGTTCAATTTGTTTTACCCTGAACAAATGTATTAAAGTGCACTGAGGAATGTTACAGCTAAGCAGGTTTTTATTTCTAACCTTCTGGCAAGATTACCATTTCAGAAATTTACAGTAAAATTAACCAATCTAAAACATAATGCGGGTATATGCAACAAGTGTGTTTCTGGCTTAAGGCTTATGCCTTGTGCGACTCTGCACGTGTGCACACGTCCCTGAAGATGAATCTAGGGATGACTTCATTCGCGACATGAGCGGGGTCAGGTCAAACGCAGCCCACCCAGCAGCTGTTGCAAGGGAGCAGAGTGAGCTAACGACGAGCCATACGCCCTCCATACATCTTCACTAAAAAAAAAAAACTGATGCTACGCTCAACCAACTTGTGAAAGCCAACAAACAGTTTGGATCTGCTTTTTAATCCCAGCTCTGGGCTAAATCCTAGAACACAGATAACGCCATGAAATTGCTTTTTTATGTTATCAGAACACAATCGAGAGCTTGTAGTCAAATATGAGCAACCGCTTTCAGAAATAGAAGCATTGCGCTACAGTTGATGTAAATCTCAGCGTTCTGTAATGGGGATAAAACGTGAGCATAGTCTGTCCCTCAGCAGGGAGGTATGGAACACAGAAAAAACAGACTCCTTGATTTGATTTTCTCCGCCTGAATGGGCTGAATGGGAGTGGAAAAAATTAACGACTTCTGCATGGCCATGCCCCTGAACAAGACATGATGCTATTTTCATTATCTAAACAGTATCATCTGGACTGGCATTACATCTTTTTATTTCATACTGTGAAATATAAAAAAATGCAAATCACACCATACCATATTCTAATCAATGTATCTAGCAACCAATTGTTTAATCAATAGCAGTTTTTCAACATAATAACGACTTTAAACACTCCTCCAATTTAACAACTGTCTTGCAGAGGAAGCTAAAGGTAAAGATTATTTACTGGCCCAGCATGTCTCCAGACCTAAACCCTATTGAGTATCTGTGGGGCATCTTTAAACAGAAGACACAAGGTATCTAAAATCCACCAGCCTATGATGTTGTCATGAAGGAGGATTCCAGTGGCAACCTGTGATGCTCTGGTGAACACCATGCCCAAGAGTGTTTTGAGAGTATTTGGACATTTTCACTTAGGGTGTACTCACTTTTGTTACCAGCAGTTTACACAAATTTACACTGTTATACAAGCTGTAGACTGACTAAATGGCATTAGATACCATAGGCTGTTCAAGTCTGTGGAAGACCCCAAGTACTGTACGTACAACACTCAAATCCAGAAGATTAGCCAAACCACTCCAAGAGGCTTCTGCAGAATTAGACAAGTCATTGTGCAGCATAGCCCATAGCCTACATGGGTTATAAACATGTAGCAGCTAATTTTCATTTCATTATTACTCATTATTCATTTTATGTGTTTCCAAATGTTTTGTTGTTACATTGAATGGAAACCACTTATTATGCACATTGTTAAACAGCTGTAAGTCCAAAAACGTTAGAAATGGCTTCATAATCTTTTCCAGACTGACAGATCTCAGTTACTTTCCTTCACATTTGTTCTTGGATTTCTATGAATATATCCTTTGGTCTACTTCTCTTTGTCAGACAGATCCTTTTTAATTTATTTCTTGATTGAGAAACTTTTAATTAAATAATAATGACATCCAAAATAAAATTCTTAGAAATAGAGAACAATTAGAGGGCCTCTGCCTGACTTGAGGCATTCTTTTTAGGCACACTCTCTACCTCTCTCACGCGAACATGCTCTATCTATTACATTCTCTTACACTCAAGCAGGAGCAAGTTTGGGTCTGGATCAGGTTTCAAATTGACCATTACCAGGTGGGTCTGACTAGGTTATGTCTCACAGTTGCAGTTATGGGTCGGACCAGTGCAGACCTCTAATATAAATTTGATCATCTTCACGCCAAGAGGACAAAACTGTGTTGAAAATTTGTACACGCTTATTTTCTCCTGGGATAATCAGCATCAAGCAGAAGTGCAATAAAACAGCCCACTTGTTTTCCTAATGACTGTCCTAACCTTCAAACCGCATAGGTCACGCATTAGCGGATCATTTTCACATTATTACAGATGCAGGCAGCCCCAAAGCTGTTGTGCGATATCAAAAAGGAAAAAAATAATAATAATCCGTACACAAATAGCTACCGACCTCTTAGCGCAGACTAGGCAGACCTGGGAACTGCTCTGCTACAGGCCTCCCTGAATCTGATAACACACACAATGCTGTAACCTTTACCAGCTCAGGCTTAGCTGGCCAGTGCTGAGGAAGCCAGGCAGTAGGTTGCTGTAGGAAAGGCTCCAACTGGAGCGTATTTTGTTAGCAGGAGTCATCTGTTTAGTTTAGTTTGGTTTGGGGTGGGGTTGGGGGTCACTGATATTATATCAGAACTTACCATATGTTTCCCCTTCCATTCCAATAGGGCCGGCCTGAGGCGCCTCGCCGTTCTTCAGACAGTTGTGGATGTAGGTTGCCTTCCATCTTGCATACTTCCTGTGCTGGATGTTCTGGAAAGGGCGGGAGGGGTGGGGGTTCAATAATGAGAATGATTAAGATAAGCCATGCCAATTACGGCTCTCTCACGGCCACACAATAGGAGGCTGCTGGAGGAGATTAAGCTAAGACTGTTTATTTGGCTTTTAGGGCTGAATGTGGCGAGATGATTGCCTCTCTGCAGCTCTGCAGCCCAAGTGAACACTTGAGTGTGTGGAGATGATTGATTGAGGAGTCGCACACCATTTGAAAGTTGGGAGCTTTAAATTAGATGTTGTTCGTTCAGAATTAATATTATAGGTGTAACAGATATAATTATACAAACATAATTTTATACTGTTATTGATTGACCATGATATGAAATATACTTTCAATGTTAACACAAAAAAGCTAAATATTTATTAATTTTGATCAATATTCAATTGCCAATTTCCCTGTAAAAGCATAATGAAAAGCAGCAAAGGAATAGATCAATGAAAAATGAATTAGTATAATTTATCTCTCACCCCCAAATGCAGGCGATCAGTCAAGATGCTTAATATCTGACTCATGCATATTTTGACAACTGCAATATTTTTACCTTAAAAAAGTTTATTTTAGCTCTTTTCACCCCACAGGACCTACTTATACATCCTCTAGAAGCCTTGTGCCAAAATGCTCCCTTTCTACAAGTAATCCAATATGGCTGAATTTCCTTGTGGCCTGTTCAGAGAGAAACAGCACTATTATGGAGGGCTGATTCAGAGGAGTCATTGTCCGGGTTAGCATTACATGGACAAGGCGCACTGTTAAAACAGTCGACCCAATCGGCACTCTACAGTAGGAAAATGTCTGGCCCTTAGGGAGCAAACAGCACTCAATGAAACATTGTCCATCCTCAGACACAGGTCACTTCACTCTGTTCTCAAAAAAAAAAAAAAAAAAGCAAAAAAGAAAGTAAGAAAGAAAGAAAGACATTTGCAGCCATGGAAACCAAGCAATGATGGTCTAATAGGCATGCTGGAAAGAAAGCATCAGAGGCTCTGCTGGTGGGCCCGTATTACCCACACTTTCCAGGCACGAGTTTCCCAAAAATCAGTGCTGCTGAAATCTGTGTACACTGCGAGTGGTGAGGCACAGTCCTGGGCAGAGCTTTTGCACTTCCCTCAGTTTTTTCCATTTTTCGCTCGCAGTTTTCCAGGTGATGTTGAATATAGTTAGCCCAGTGAACTGGAGGGCTTGTATAATCGTTCCACATTTCGGTTCCTCACACATTAACTACTTACATACTGGTTTAACAGTTGTTCTAATTTACACAAATTACTGAATATGCTTCAAGATTTAGAAATGAATCAAAAGTAAGATTTCAGTGGTTAAGACATTGGAGTTTTATATTGAGTCATTGTAAGCCATTGTGAGTCAATCTGAAGGTGGAACTGGGACTGACTATAATTAATTTTAAATAATATTTTGGCAATGAAACTTTGAACACAAATATTATATAAAGTATATAATAATAGTATATTAAGTGCTCTGCGACTGGTTCAGGAAAATCAGCTTCTTTATGTGGAATCAAGTCACCACCCTTCACTTGTCCTTTAACAAATCCTATACAGCTCTGGAAAAAATTAAGAGACCACTTCAGTTTCTGAATCATTTTTTTCTGATTTTGCTATTTATAGGTAAATGTTAGAGAAAAATTAACATTGTTGTTTTATTCTATAAACTACAAACAAAATTTCTACTAAATTCCAAATAAAAATATTGCCATTTTTTTCAGCTTTCAGACCTCAAATAATGCAAACAGTTTTTCCAGAGCTATATATACACTCAATTTAATAGCAAGGTTTATTCACCTACTCATTTATCCAATTATCTAATCAGCCAGCAGCATCAGGTAATATCTATATTAAGCATAAGAATAAAAAACAAAAAAGAGACCTAAGTGGTCTAGGCTGTTGTGATTATTAAGTCACACTGCCATTATACAGTCAAAACACTAGCTGGGCAACGTTTTTTTGGGCCACTGTGTTGACTACCTTGGCATACTGCAAATGATAAAGCCTGAAACTGACTGAATTATGATGCTGCTGAAGCTAACAGCAAGATAAAGGAGAGAAAAAGTTGGAGGAAATGGTCCTTAAGGCTATTGAACAGATTAGATCAATTTTTTTGCACTGCAAAATTTGATTTCAGGCTTACCTCCTCTGACAACTCTCCAAACACAGACAGCACGTCCAACAGAAGACTTGCAGTGTAGAAAGACTTGATCATGTTTCTGAGAAGAAAAGAGATCAGAAGAGAGCAAATCAAGTTACAGCGCTTTAACTAAAATCATGTGATGGGATTTTGTTCAATCAGGGACGTGTTACAACACTGAAAAAAAAAACATTTAAATAAGTAAAAGGTCTCTTCTGCTACTTGTTACTGCACTGAAATAAATTCAGTAAAATAAAATCAGCTGCTTGTTACTGCACATCTAACTGGACAGACCCTCGACCACTGACATCTCCAAACCTTTAGTTTGAAACATTAGTGAAACATCAATTTGGTCAGAAAGCACTAAAAGGTAATTGAACACACTGATGATGACAGTATCTCATTACATTTTGCTCACCCAAGTAAAACACACTGAATAGATTTATTTAGCAAACCCCTCAAACAAGAGCTGAAATTTCTACTGACACAAGGCAGTGCTTTTTTCCTTTGTACTGTCACCATGAATTTTACTATAATCACTTACACTGAGTGGGTGTGTTTGTTAATTCACTTGAGAAGCAGAGCAGAGACTTTAATCTTCAGCATACCTGGAGCAGCCTGGTGAAACAGTGTATCAGCGTCTAAATAACATTCTTTCCCCTTGAACGAAACTCTAGCTGAACCGAAAACAGTGATAAAATCATCACTTAGGGCAGCTAATTTTAGATGAATGTGATCTTTCATCAAAAGAAAATGTTGCTGAAAAGTATTAGACCAAAACAAACCTGTCACTGAACTTCCGATGTGAAATCTAAGCAAGGCTCTGATGTTGGAACTGGGGGTCAGCAGGAAGGGGCAAAAAGGAACAGTTTGTGTTCAAAGACACAGTGTGCAAACCGGACGAATCGTAAAAGGCAGGCGAGTCACAGGAAAGCTTGTCAGAACAGGACCTTAAAAACACAAGCTTTCCTGGGGCCTCTGACATGCACAGGCTCTGCTTCAACTGAAGCCTTGTTAGAAGTTTCAGAGGGTGGAAAGCAAGACTGGCATATTGAGAAGCTGAGGAAGGTCAGCTTCCATAAACCTTTACCTAAACACCCCCTAGAAATTACACAACATTAAATTCACTGCTTGTTTACATAGGTCTGGTTTCTCTGCTTATTTTCTTGGACGGGAACAGAATATTAAACTAGCCTATTTCTCGTAATCCTGACTAGTGGGCAGTTGGCTTTACGTTGGTACCGTCTGAATGTGGTTTTATTTGATGTTTTTCCTCTCTACGTATGATACCAATAAAGACCCTACTTTAGACGGTAATGATGTCACCTGCATATTGGTTTCTGCCACTGACACTGGAGACTAGCTTTCTTGTTTAAATATCAATTATCTGACAAGTTTTCTTAGCTTTTTTAATTTCCTTTGGGCACTCTCAGCTCAGTGACCCACAAAGTTAGGCACAGTCCCTCTTTCAGCCAGTTCCTTTCTGTTGCCATTCAGTGATGAATTACTCACACTCACACCTTATTCGATTCCTATTCTTCATTCCCTGAAAGTCTGTTGTGGTCAAAAAAACAAGTTGAATCACCAAAAGCACAACCAGGAATTGTAGCCAATGTAAAATACATACAGGGGGCTGGCTACCTGCTTGTTTTTGCAGCACACACTTTCTTGCCATTTCTCAAAATCTCTTTATTTAAGATGCACACACCCAATATACTATAGTGGGATGTAGATTGGTAATTAACAGTATTCTAGATTGGGCTGTTCAATCTTATCAGGAAAGAGCCAGGGCAGCTTCACAGCAACAGCTCAATTGATCAAGTTTTAATCATTTGTTCTCAGTCTACAAACAAGCAGAATCAGCAGTGCTAAAGTTTGTTTGGAATGAAAATCTGCCCACCTTTTGTGAAAAAAAGTGGACAATCTTTTTTTAGAATAACTTTTTTTGTCACTCTTACAGTTCTAGGCACATTTTAAATGACACCCTCTGTGCGCTATAACACAAAAATACCCATATCTAAAACAACTTCTCCAGAGAATAAAGCTTCTTAACTTTTAATGGAAGTCACTAAAGTTTGTGCAAGGTCAGCTACAAGCTTTAAATGATGTCTAAAAATGTTGGAGGGATGTAGACTGAATGGTAAACCAAGTGCTTTCTGACTCAGCTTCTCTTTTACTACAACATTCTACATTTTATAATCCATCACTGTGGCAGTAAAATGTTTCAGAACTCCACCTTCCCCATTGTTGTGAATGAACTTCACATTTTCTAATGGGCTTCACATTTTCTTATGGAGGATAAAGGGCTTAAGAGTGGATCTGGGTACACAATGTCAAAACTTTGTTCTTCTCAGAACTGTACTCTTCGTGACTCGGATACAAAGCCGCTGACAAAGCGGACATTGCTGCTCCTATTATATTCTCCTCAAAAAAGGCAGCACGCACGAGCTGTGGTACTTGACCCTTGAGAAGATAGTTATTGTTGGTGAGAACAAAAGGTCGGTGTAATTGGATATGAATTATGTCTCTCTCCTTAACAGGCCGGGGAATTGTGGATTTAAGACAATCAATGGACAAACTATTCCTGTTTGTTATCAGATAAATATATTTTGCGGAACAAAACTTGCTTATTTCTTTATATTAAAACCACTGACCAATAAGTGACCAAAATACAAATTTATTTACTACCTAGTTAGGAATGTATAACCAGTAAAATTGTATACATTTTTTATATATTTAAATATAAGAGAGAAAAGACAACTGAATAGTAAGCAAAACATGCATACTAATAAAAAAATAATTTGTATATACAGATATTTAAAGCTCAGAAAAAAAAAGAAAATCATCGTTCAATTGATCTAATGTCAACAAGGCATCTGGTTGCAGCTTGACAAAGAAAAGCAAACCAGGAGGAGGTGGGGCTTATTTAGAGAATGTACTCAGGCTCAAATAACTAAATGTCTTATGAATTAATTATAAATTATACATTTTCTAAATTCAAAGTTGTGTTTTTTTAGGCTTTGCTGTAACAGCATAGTACTGCTGGCATTAAATCCCTTCAGCTGTCAGTTATAATATAGCCCTGTATAACACTGACATTTTAGCACACAAGTTATTTGAACAATCTAAGTTTCCTGAAAAGCAGTATTATAAAATATAATGTATTACCAGTATTATATATTATTATTGAAAATGTAGCTGAATCTCAGAAATAACAGAATTAACTGCATTTAATCATGCTCTCACAGCAAAGAAGTTCAGGTATTATTACATAAATATTAACATTATAAACACCATGTTATTGTGCAATATAGAATTCAAATTTGGGTATTACATAAGTCTTTAAGGATAAGGCATCCTTGTGAATGTGTGGGAAATTACTGTAATCAGATATTTAGTATACTGAGCTGAGCAACAACAGTCTACTTTTTCAGCTTACTTGACAACATTTTCAGCAATAATAAAATAAACATGCATATTGCTTTTGTAATTCGGAGCACCACTAGCAATTCTTTAAGCAGTTTTCTCACAAAGTTTTCTTTAAGATGTCAACCTGATATTTTTTAAATTACATTCCTAATTAAATTTTAACATCTGTATGTTAAGGACCTCTTTGCATGGAGAGGTGTTCTTACATGGCTTGTAAACAAAATGATTAACCAGTTTTAGTTTGGTTTGATTAACCAAAAAAAAAAAAAAAAAATACAAATATGAGGCACTCATACGCAAAACAGCAGCTAAAATGCCTTGAGCAGTGGCTCTCTAGGAGACCTAGGGACTAAACCTCTGCCAGGCATTCAGTTCATTGGCGCTCATTAACCAGCCCAGCCCTGCCTGTGACGTCACTGCCCACAACAGCCTCATTATGCCGCCGTGACCTGTAACACTACACCTGGCTAATCCACACCCGTCTCACTCCCAGGCAATAGCCCTGCACACAGTCATCCTTTGTTGCTAATTTTAGCTCAGCCGTCCATTCGCAGAATACATTGCCACTGAGACTGTGGGATTATTTGGTGTTACGGTTCAGTGAAAGGAAACTGCATAAAAACTAAAATGTAAACAATAATAATAATAAAACTTGATGGATGGAAAATTTATAAACGAGTTCCAAAATCAACTTTGATTTAAGAATTGTTTTTCATGGACTCCAGGCTTACTTGTGGAAGCGGCCAGAGCGATCTTCGTTGTCAGCATAGAGGAACATTTTTAAGGCATAGTTCTCAATGTGGGCATGGCCAACCAGCTCCTGAGTGATGGAATCATTGTCACTGAGATCCTTCTTCATCTGCAACAAAACATAAAGTATGATAGTTACAATACAGTCAAACACTCATCACTGTGAAGAATGCACAGCATTCCTCTGTGTTTCTAAACTGAGCTCACACTATATTGAAATGTGAAGTGTAACACCATGAAATTGGAGGGCTTGTACAGCACCACTGAGAGACAAATATGAGATAAAGGCTTTTTTCTCAGAAGCCCGGGTTTCCATGACTCATCGATTCCTGGGATGCATCGGCCACTTTGATTCCCCTCCAGCAGCGCAGCGTAATTAACAGACTGAAGCGTGGAGGCTTCTCTGGAGACTTGCCCATGCACAATTAGTGGACTCATGTGCCGAGCTGTTTTTCAAACTCAGTGAAAGCCATATCCAACAACTCTGATTTGTAGCTCAATCATTCAGATAAAAGACATTTAATGGCCCATCACTTTCTGTGAAAACTGGAATGAGTACTACTGCTGTCAGCACTGACACTGACACCAGTTACCATCAGCCAGTACAGAGCTGAATACAGGGTTGAGTGATATCACATAAACTTCAATATCAAAATCTTCTAAATAAATCATGATATTTTAAATGTTAAGTATCGGTCCATACCTAACATCTAACAAAATGAATTAACAAAATGTAAGCTTTGTTAATTAGTATTACAGAACATTTACTTTGAATGTAATGTGTGCTATGTTACATTCTGGACTGATTTGTTTTGTTTTTTAGCCTTTTTTTTATTTTTGTAGTGCATGTAATATAAATATCGACCAGTTTGACTGCCATTTAGGCTATTACTGACTTTAAAATACATAAAAGGAAATTTGTGGCTTCTTATACAGTCTACAGCAATGCCTTTTGTTGAATTTGTAAAATAAGGATTCCATAGTATGGTGTATAGACAGTGGCTAAAACTCATATGTTGTATAATACATAGAACATATGGACATTAAACTGTGGCATCTATACCAAAATAGCACCCTAAATGTTAAACAGGGTCTCATGCACACTTTTCCTGAAAAATAGAGTAGACCTTATCATTTTATCACATAACTTTAGGGAGTAGTTTTGGTTGGTTTTTAAGCTTCTTACTTATTAATTTTTCCAAACATTTTTGACTGCATTTCACCAAGTTTAGTAGAGCCATCCTCACATAACACATGATCATGTTCAGAAGAAAATCAGTTAGTTAAACACAGTGTAAAGCTTACCCTTCCTTTGCGAAAATTAAAAGTTTAATTCTATTTTACTGTAAAACAGTGCTCTGCATTGCAATGCTCTCGCCTTTTAGAACATACACTACTGCTGTGTTTGTGTTGTTTGTTGAGTCTCTACTAAAATTGTAAAAGCAGAGTGCCAAAATCACATCCCAAATCAGAGTGCAAAAACATGCCAACACTGACCTGAAATCCATGTCAATCTTATCCTTGTAGAAAAAAAGCTTTTAACCCACCTTATTTCAAGATGCATAAAAACAGGCACCCAGACTTTATTCTCTCCTGCCACTAAGGTGGTATTATTATTATAATTATTACTACACTACCATACTGGTATACTCCAAAACAACTCAATAAAGTGCACTAATTAACAGAAAAAGTGTAATTTAAAAAATCTGCAATTTCCACTCTCTTCTCTATGTAAGGCAGTTTGCAGCAGTGTGGCAGTGGTCAAGTCTGCACTGAAATTTGTAATGGCCATCGTCCAAAGCCTGAAACCTCAGCTGGTCCATGGCCACAGGCATGTGATGTTACAGTCTGCTAGAGAGCCTTGGGTTTCGCTGTAAAACCAGTAAAGCAAATACTGCTTACATTTCAACAGGTGGAACTCAGGCACCTGAATGGCCACACTGTTCACGTTTTAATTAAATTATTAGCTGTCCCAACAAAAACGTCCAGCACATCAGAGACACCAACACTTATGCAGAAGCAAAGACAAAGACAATCACCATCTGTGTCCGAGTCCATCTGTGCAGTCAACACACACTCATACAGACCAGTGTGCAAACACACACAGTGGACAGTGAGCACACAAAAAATCATAAGCTGGGAAAGAAACATGTTCTGAATGTGTTCTTGCTGGTGTGGACTGAATTAAAAGCTTCCGTGACAGATCATGTTGCTGCACACAGATTCCTTGGGATTTTCTAAGAGTTCCTCATGTACAGAAGAAACAAGTAACTAAAGAAATTCTGTACTGCTGAGAGAAAAAAAAAAACAGTACATGAACAATCAGTTCTCACAGTCAATGTTTAAAAAAAGAAGCACGAGTGACTTTTAGCGAAAGCCAGGTTGTTACAGCCGGACAGTTGACTAAGACCATCTCAAACACATCAAGACTGCAGCTCTGCTTGCTGTGAGCAGTGGTAAATGCATCAATAGTGGGACGGACAACTGGTCCCAGGAGGCACCGTGAACCAGCTTAAGATTGTTGGCACCCAATGAGCTTGTTTTATGTCAATCGCCTCTTTGAAAAACTGCACGAACATGAGGCTGGGGTGGGAGGAATACCAGAAGTGTTGTGGGGCGCTGCAGGAGCAGAACAGCGAGTTTAATCAGCGGTGCTGGTATGTCTTCATGCTACATATTTAGGCTTTAGAATAATGTGGATCCTCGTACCGTGAGGGTTCGTAAAGAATACATGTACCGTTACACCCCTCCCAGATATGTAAGCTACTTCCATGATGTGTTAAGTGATAAACGAACAGAGCAAACTTTTTTTTATTTTAGACTACAAACAAGAATGTATAACAAACATTCATAAACCTTTAAGCTCTTAACAGTATTTTAATGTTTGTACATGCCAGTTAGCTAGCTAGAATTAGCTAGGTTAGATAAAGGTGGCTAAAACATTAACCTATTTTCGAAATATTACCAATGTACCCCTCTATCCAGTTGCTGTATCCTTTTAGCAAAACTGCTTTTGGTATTCAACATCTCACTTTAACCCGTATTTCTACATTATTTATAGCAAAACGTGGTAATAGCTGAAGATTTGTGGTCCACACCATTGCTGAGTATGGTCTTACTTCCAGTTCCTCATCACAGCCTCACTTAAAAAAAAAAAATGGCGGCCGTGTGAAAAATGCTCCAACATGGTGTAAACAAAGCTGTCTACTCTGAGCTGAACTAGGCTACTGAGGGGCTACTCTGGCACAAATCACAATCGTTTAATGAGGTTTACACTCCTGTCAACACACAGTTATGTACCAAAATACAACACAAAATGTGCTTACAATGAATACATAAGGCTGCCTGGCACAATGAGGGTTTATTTTTTTTAACCCTCTATGATTTAAAGTGTGTAATGACTGCTGTGCAGTGCTGTGTATTTTTTGATAATGAAGTAAATTTAGTCAATTAATTAATCAATCAATCAATCAATCAATCAAATAAATCAATTAACTAAAAAATAACTTTTTTAAGGCATCCCAGATTTGGTGTTGACTGCTGCTAAATAAATACCTGCACTGTGAATGTTTTCCAAGTTTACCAACGTGCACAAATAACATTTTACTAGTAATCAAATGCAGCAATCGATCATTTCAAAGGTTTCCCTTACTTTATCTCGCAACTGTAATAAAAAAAAAAAAAAACATTAAATGCCTATCCCCCACAGAAGCTGAATCTTAGATAGTGTTTAAACTAAACTTAGCTTAACCTTTTGTACACACAGCCACAAGGCTGGCAGGAGCTTTTTCCAGCTGTGGATTTATGCTGCTGTGACATTTAATAAACTGGGCTAAAGCAACAGTAGAAGCCAGGCTCCAAAGACAGCAGGGTCCCTAGAGTGGCCTAATTGGTACCAAAATGTCTATAACAATCCCTCAGCATAAAATCAAACATTATTCTATTGTAGCCTTCTTCACCCTTTGCATGGAGACCAATAAACAAGGCCCTTTCAGCTGGGATGGGAATGCAATGCTCTTAACATTAGGGTCAATTAATGTCAATTAATGCTTCCTGACCACCATTCTCAAGGTAATGCCTCTCTCACTTCTCGAGCCTTTGGTTTGCTTTTACATGAAGCTATTACACGGAAGGCTTCACAGCATAACATATTACAAACATTTCAGGGCACTTAGCAATAAGTCCCACTATAAAAGCAGATATTAAGGACACATCTTACCATCTCCAGCTGATCCATTAGCTTCATAAGGAACTTTCGACATTCTGGAGTTTTACTGTCCAGTTTCATTCCAGTCTGCATGCCATAGAGACGACCTGAAAGTCAGAAAATCCCAAAAGAAGAGAGCCATGAAAATTTAAATTTTCAGCTGCTGAAGTGATGCTAGCAGAACAGAACTGATGAACAACAAGAGCCCTGACTGACTGTCAGCTCCATATCGTCGCTGTCCAATGAAAAACACTTATCTCCAAAACAGCAACTTTCCAGGAGAGAGAAAAAACTTTGTAAACTTTCAATGGAAGTCAATGTAAAAAAAAAAAGATTTCAGATAGTTTTGAAGAGTTTGTATTGGTCCGTTCATCAAGAAATTTTGGCACAGTGTAAGGGACTGTAATTATGTAGTAAACTAAAAATCGACAAAAATGGAGATAAGTGTTTTTCATAGGACAGCGATAATATGCAGCCTATAATATGACATGCAAATTCATACAAAACCCTAAACATGCTGGCTAACATTTCTGGAGAAAGTGGTCCTACCTTAATGATGTGGCAATAAGTTTATCAGATAATTGACCTAAAACAGTTATAATGCTTAATTATACTCATCCAGGATTCACTCATTAGAAGACAAGGCTAGGAATAACTAATAAGTTATCAGTAATCTAATAATCTAATTACTTACTCTTACTCTGTAGACACTCTGCCCTGTACATTTTTTTTATTTATTTAAATTTTCTCCCCATTTTCTCCCAATTTAGCTAGGCCGACTGTCCCACCCATTCAACTGGTAATGCCACAACACAAGGAGGATGAAGACTAGCACATGCCTTCTCCAACACAGTCAGTCACAAACTTTTTTTGAATTGCATTTCTGAGTAGCCAGCTCACTCAGAGGAAAGCGTAGCGACTCGGTTCGGATACATTAGCTCACAGGCACATGGTGCTGATCGACATCACTCTAGGAGTGATGAGGGGAAAGAGCGCCACCTAATGCTCGAACCTGTGCTCTCTCAGGGCTCTGGCAGCTGGTGGCAAGCTACATGACCTGTATTCGAACCAGCAATCTCCCGATTATAGTGGCAAAACTTTAGACCGCTGGACCACTCACTGCTTTCCCTGCACATTTTAACAGTTTCCCTACATTAACACACACACACTGACACTCTGAATATACGTGTTCATGATCTGACTGAATCAGGTATGTTGAAAAAAAAAAGCAAAAGCACTGTGTCACTTTACAATATTAAAGCTACGGCTGGTGGCTCAAAGCATTTGCATATGTTTCTGATGTGGTGTTGAACCAAAAATGTCACTGTGTTTTCACAAGAGGAACAAAAAAAAAAAAACCCTGGAGTGAATGAAGGAGCTCTCGAGGATACATCACTATGCCTGTGAATGAGATACCATGTCTGCAGTCAATAAGTTCAATAGATTAACATGCGCTTCAAACAGCATCATGGAAAGGTCATATACAATGTACACCGGAACCAGTGGTTAATTAGAATTCCAGGTGGATGACAGACAAGGTCTTAATTAAAGGCTTCAGGAAGGAGAGAAAACAACAATCAAAAGCTGGAGCAGCGGTTCAAAGCCATTAAGCCAGCAGAGCTCTCTGAAGAACATTTGAACGAAGGTACTCAGTCCAGATCTTCAGGGACATTGTCTACTAACGAAGATAATACATTTTTACCTCCCACGCTTTGAGCAATTTAAGAACTCACACAGGTTGGCCATTTCCCTGAGGAAATTAAAAAGTTGAGGCATCTTCAAAGGCCCTGGCCTTAAACAGATGGCACCTTTGTTTAAAGGATCACGGCATTATTATGTACTTCACTATTCTCATTATGCCAGTATTAGTGTTCAATTCACTGTAATGTCAAATAGGTGCTCCATGATAAAGAACCATGATCTGCACGTTCCTTAAATATGTATTGGGATAACGTAGACAAAGGACTTATTAGGCTGTTCACACACAGTCGAGTCAGAATATTACTATCACCTGCTTGTTTATACACACACTGTGCCATCTTATCTGCTATGCTGACCATACAACAGGACCACCAAAGAGCAGATTTTATTTGGATGGTAGATCATGCTCAGCACTGCAGTGACACAGACATGATGGTGGTGTGTTAGTGGGTGTTGATACAAGTGGATCACAAAATGGCAGGATGTCATGTGAAAACTGAATATTTGGATTACAAGCAGAAAAAAGGACACTGAGATTGCACTGCACTTGTGTAGAAGATCACAAAGCCCATTATCAAGAGTCAGTTATAGGGGTCATATCATTCTTTGTTTCTTTCTGTGACTATCAAGAGCCTAAACTGGGAAGAAATGATATCTCTATCTACAGAAACTCTATCTAAAGAAACATTTTTTGAGACAGACTTAATTTTGAATGCTTGCATTCACTCATCACAGATTGTACAATAATTACTCAGTAAAACACAACCAGTAGTTTATAACTTCCTGAAGGAAGTGAGAAAAGAGTAAATATACGCAGCTGGAAGCGCTCAGAGCATCCTGAGTGTTAGCGCTCATAAAGGCTCCTGTGTGCCGCTGAGCTGGACATCGCTACATGCACAGGAGGCAAATGTAAGAATGTTTACAAAAAGCTGTCTGGCAAGTCTGCCATAGGGAGCAGACTAACAAGTCTTTTTAGGCAGGAGGCATCTGAGGAATACTTAATACAAGTTAATTTTACATTTAGTTCCAACTTGTCTTTTTTGTCATCCAGAAAGATTGTAAAAGCTGTCCAAAACATTAGCAAGCTTTTTGTCATCCCTCTGTATTAATGTTTGGTGTGTAAAACAGAGCAATACATTAGTGAGCTGAAGCCCTGCCTTAACTTAGAACAAGGAAAGGCCACAGTGAGCAAATGAAATGCCAGAATGAGCCAATTACGTGTTTATCACCTAGCCATATCATCAGGTACATTCAAATGACAGCTGAAAACAAAAGTTGTGGATGGGCATAAGTTAAGGTCATTGATTTATTAGGCAGGGTCGCCAAACCACTGTGCCATTGCATAATGTGTAAAATGAAGTATTTTGAATATTTATTTTACTTCAGAAGAGTATAACATTTTGGGATACTATACTATACTGGTGCACATTTTGCACACTTAGGCCAATTAAAATGCAGAGACTAAGTTTGTACTAAGACCTAAATCTTAAACCTAAAGCTTATTTTAATATATATATATATATATATATATATATATGTATATATATATATATACATATATATATATATATATATATATATATATATATATACATACATATATACATAAACACATCATATCAAAAAGCAGAACTTAGAACCTACATCAAGCCCAGCACAGTGCCATCAATCTGTTGTCAACTATCAGTGAGACTCCAGCTCAGACAATCCAGATGTTAGCATTGTAACCAATCCCTTCTGTAGGCTTTATAGTTAAAAAAAAAAAAAAGTCAAGCATTCTCGGGCCAGATTGTATTAAGAAAAAATATTTACTACAAAAAAATAAAATAATTTTTTTTGTATAGTCAAGGATCTCCTGAAAATAACATCAAACTTTTTAATCTTCTCAATGAAGAAAAAAAAAACTGATGTAAAGACTACATTTTTTTCCGATAAAGTCACAGACACAGAGATTTATGAAGGAGCAGTGAATTATATAAAATGCACCACATGTCAACAGTATTGGAAACAAATATGGTTAAAAAAAACAGTTTTTGTCAAATCTCCTCGGTCCTTCTTTCTTTCTTTCTTTAGGGATAACCCACTTTCTCTGCAATGAGGACCAATTTGCAGAAAGCTGATGTCCATCACTGCAGATCACAGTATACAGTAACAAAGTCCTTCTTTGTAATGCAGTGACGCCTGTACTGTTTAACATCCAACTTTCCTCATTTAAAACAATGCAACACTGAGGCCATTCAGAATGAACTGCTATGAAAATAGTAAAAAAAATCCATAATCCACTTCAGCCTTTGCCATGTGTGGATTTTTTTTCTTTCATCTTCTTCTCAAAGACTTCAGAGTGTGAGAACTTTAAGAAAGGGTGAGAGAAGTAGGCTATATTCTACTATATTCTCTCAAAGTTTGACACTCATCACCTGTGCTTCAGCCCTGTGAGAACGCTGGAAACAAAGACATGTTCCACCAGCTTCTTCACTGTCCTGCTGTTGTGTAAGCAGACCATGTCACTCCAAAAATACCCAGGATGCACTGACATTTTATGATCAGATTTTATGATCTGATCCCCCGAATGCATCTACACCACATTCAAAAGAATGTGTGTCCGGATACAGTCAAAAAAGATGTGCAATTATTTATATATACTGTTTTTTTCACTAGTAGATGATCAGTCACAGTAGACATTATAGGGTGATTCCTTGAAGTTTTTCACGCCTTTCAAATAAATATTGGAAACGCTTGACATAATATGACTATGAGAAGCTAACAAAAATCATGTTTAATTTGTCCTGCCAGACAGTTACACTACTCTATTTGCATTTAACTTTTTCATTTTCTTTCTTTGGCATTACTGTTTTACTTGTATAATTCACATATTATAAATATATGCATTATTTAATACAAACTTAATGCAAAGTCTATTTAATACTTGTTTTTTTTTTACAATTAAATATTTTTTATTTAAATACATTTTTTATTTTCGGCCACACAAAACACTGCACATCATTTTCTACCCAGAATAAAACGCTTGTGCTTCCCTGAGATAACAAAATGACAGAAACACCTTTAAAAACTTAAAACACATGGGTGGACGTCTGAAGTGAAATGGTTAAAGACTGGCAAACATTACTTTGCCTAAGATGATTTACATTAAAGCATCCACAGAAACTCTGTCTGGATGATCTGAGCTGTAGTGAGAGCTGCTCAGAGCACAGAGTGAAACGTTTGGGATTGGTCCAAGGCTTTATTTGCATAATGCAGTCCAATAACAATGGATTATAAGGAGGAAAAGGATAGCCGTCAGTAGTCTATCGTGAACCCATGGCTTCAGCGTAAGCTTGACGTTCGACGGGCGTCTTGTGGGGACAAACGTAAGTATTTTCACTGACATCTGCAGTGAGGACAGAATTGTGTATTCAGGAATGCCAGCCCGCGCACTCGGCTCGCCCCACTACAAGGATCTTATTATTTCACTGCAGCTTCAGTTCCAGGATTGGATGAAGTCCAAATAGCAGGAGGCAAAACAATGTCAAAGAGGCGCCTTTTCCATAGGTTGGCAGCACAGCCACAGGCCGGCCCTGTCAAATCTTACAGAGCTTTCTTATTTACAGCCCACCACAAGTGATCCACACAAACACAACACAACAAATTATCTGCCATTTTTTAATCAACTATCAAGTTATGTCCTTATGTTTGGTACACGCATTTAAATTGTGATGCAACTGCATGACAAACATCTGAGCTACGTTCTCTTTTAGTGCCTGGAGAAGGAGTGCTTAGAAAGTGACTCTTTTGTCCACTTTGAAAGCCTATCGCCAAATAGCACGTCAGCTCAGTAAGCGTAGAAAAATAAGGCACAACTCAGGCATAAAGAGATGAACAGGCTACATGAATCATATTTTATGTGACTAATTTCCACAACTCTTTTCAACTCTAGCAGAAAAGAGAGGTAAAGAAGAGCAAGTCTTTGAGGCAGTGAACATTTTTAAATGTAAATGAAAGCACCACATCAGCAGCGACTATTTCCACACAGTCTGAATCACATAGAGAAAAATGCTGACCTCCAGTGGCACACAGCATTAGCCATTCTACTAAAAGGAAGCCTTTCAAAGCTCTACAGTGAATATCTCCAACAAGACTTACGGATTATCAGGAGTTGAGCAGATCATTTCCAGACTATAATTACTCTGACACTGTGATAGTATCTAATCACTGCTAGCTTCTGTATTTTCAGAACAGCATACATGGCATGTTATTACCAGTTTACAGTCTAAGGTTTCTCATTACATCCACTCACAGACTACCGAACTATAACATCTGCACTGTGGCATTTCAGAAAAAAATACACGTATCATTACAACCTTACTCACCTTACTCAGTCCACAGTCCTAACAGATTTAAATCAGTTCACAGTGTGATTTTGACTATAACTGATGTATTATCTTCTAAAGGTTGCGGCTGCAACTAGGGTTACACATTACTATCATTCTAATATATTTATTTATTTTGGTTGATGCAATATAATTCTGATATTGATATTGATATGAACAGATATTGAATAAAGGCCGTATCTTGTGTCGTACTATTGCAATGAGACACAATAAAACACATCAGTGGCAGATTCTTAAAAACTGCTAATAATACACTCATTTGTGCATAGTACAGTGACTTACTAAATTATTACATTATTCAGTTTAACCTGATATGTTCCTTAATACACTTGAAAAAAAAGTATTTTGTCAATACAATAAGAACATTAATCACAATGATTAAATATTTTTTTATTGCTCATCTCTAGTTGCAACTAATGATTATTTTGGTCCTCAACTAATCTTATGTTTTTATTTGTTGAATAGCCAATGACTATGTCTGCTATTCCCTCAATCACTGCCTCCTGTGAGCATAGCTTCCATTCCAAAGCTCACAGTTGGATGGTACACAATTATAGACATGGCCCTGTACCAACTTTTTTGTTGAAATTAAAAAAAATTATGTTTTCAATCTGTGAATAAAATATAGTTATATGCAATTTGTATTTTACACAGCATACTGTCATCAATTTTGGAATAATCTAATTATTATTTGCAACGAGTGCATAATGCAACATAAAGAGTTGCATTTGTGGTACATTGTGATCTGATCTTAAACTTTGCTAATAAATGTTAGGATTATATATTAGTATCTGTAACGTCTTTGTCGGTTTCTATATACATAACAATTAGACACTTCCTATACCAAAGACATGTAATTCTATATGTAGAAAGCCTGATTCCTACACAGTTTAACTATTTTCCTTGCTTAAACACATCTGATTTAATTGAAATGTGCACTAGATCAGACAGTTGACTGCTAAACTCAACAGCACAAAAGCAAAAGATGAGAGAGCCATGAGTTTTGTGCACCAATGCACTGTCAAGCTAAAAGTTAAAGCAACAGAAAGGGTGGCTTATATAGTGTTAAAACGGCATTACACCATCATGAGATTTTCTGACGTACCTCTGGTCATGATTAGATGCTAATAGACTAAATTATGTACTCTGGAGAGGAATTTCCAGTTAGTGGTGTTAAAAACTTTAACCACTTTTTTTTTCATTTCATGACGCACATTAGTTTTAGACAATAAATTATTATAATAATACACATAATTAAAATAATAAACAAATGGCAGACTGACACAGTAAGTAAAACAGGGCTGCAACAATTAGTTGATTAAATCGACAATGACGATTATTTAAATTTGTTGACTATAAATTTCATTGTCGACCCATTTTTAATAGTACCGCAAATTAATACATAAACTCAATAATAATCTGACCTTATTGTCTCAAGCCAACTTTAAAAGACCAACATGCATATTTCTTATTAATAGCAAACCTTTTAAAAAGATATTATTTCATTTCTCATATTAACCTTTTCTAGAAAATGTAAATTCATACTAAGCTTAGTATGTAGATCTGTAGTAGTGATGAAGGCAATTTTCTTTCAATGAAACAGAAAGGTAAGGTAGGTTGGGAAGCATTTCTTCTGTTTCAGACACAGAGGACATGACCTTCTGCAGTCACACAGGCCCACTCTGGACAGGTCTGACACCCCTGGTAGACCACTCGAAACCAACTAGTTACTTTTGAAAGCTGGAATTGGCTAGTTGTGTGGAGGGATGGAGTCTGAAAACGTACGTTAGCTGTACTGCAGTGGCTTGTGACTGAAAGAGTAAACAGAAGCACTGTGTAAAAACTAGTGTTGTTTTGAGATACAACATTTCCATAATTATACAGTTAATGCTTACCTAGTAAGGTTAGTCATTAATTAGCCATTAACCAACAAGCTAAAAGAAACCCTAAAGAAAGGGTTTCTGACTACTAGTGTTATGTTGAATTGTCGATATGTGCTTCTCAACTTCAGTCGGCATGTGCGTAAACAAATTTATTTAATGTTTCGATGTGTTTTATGGTATCATTATAATTTAAAAAATGTGATTTTTCTTATATATACAAACACTTTGTAACAATTCTTTTTTTATTTACTCAGCTAGCTAACAACTTTATTAGTCATCAGTCAGCCTTTGACCAACAAGCTAACGCTAGGCGGCTAACCCCCACCCTCAAACTTCATAGTTTAACTATTAAACACATTTTACACCTGATAATCTGGGCTGAAGACCCAGAGTAACGTAATTCATCACTGAGATATGTTCTAATATAAATGTTACACAGGAGCAGGCTAACTTTAAGCTCTTGAAGGATCTTAAGGGACCTAGTTAACAGACCTAGCTTAGCTAGCCATAATAAACCATTTAAAACTAATATTGGAATAATAAACGCCAGCTGAAGAGAGGAGCGCGGTGTTGTTAACAGAGATCGTGTTATCAGGGTTTAACTGAGTGAATCTGATGAAGTTTTGTCAGATACAGTATCTAGTTAAGTCATTTCCTGGTTTAAAGCTAACGCTAACGCTGCTGTCATGCTAGCGCTAAGCTAGCTCCTGCTCTGTTCTCAGGGCGGCTGAGGAAAGAGATGGTGGACTCACAGTAATAAGCTACGACGGGGTCTCGTTTTTCATGCTCCTGTGCTGTTCTTATATGGTGCTGAACAGCTTTTAATTGCGCTGGGACAGCCATCTCCTGACGCTCCACTCCAACAGACGCCTAGCTCGCCAAACTAGACTACCAGGACAAAAACAAAGCTGACAGGAGCGGCTGTGTGTTCAGAGTCCGTGCAGTGACCCCGCCAGGTGAGGAGGGGAACTGAAGCTTCAGCTGGGTCTTCAGGAGCTGAGAGGAGAAACCGGTCTAATCCCTGATATAAACTGATTTAAATACACTGATTGAGCTTCCTTTTGAAACAGCTAAGAGCAGCTTGATGATAACTTACTTTTGGTGGCCTTAGATAACCCTTACCTGTTATTACTGGGAAGGTCAACCAGTGGAACTGGTCTAACACGGATGTGGTTGTGTCAATATCCTTATAATTAAACAGTTATTTGAATTTCATACAAACACTGAGTAACAATATTTAACAGGATTTACCCAGACATTATTACAAATGTTATCCTTTATAATAATCTTTTTAAACGTGTCCATCCCTGTCCACCCTGACATTTTGAGATAAGCACTCCTTTAAGACAGTATAATCTATTTTCAAGGGACTAAAACCAATGAATAATATTAATTTCACTTAATATTTTTCTCTAAATATCTCCATACTTAGCTGAGGTGAATCTAACCCACCCCCTTTGTCGTTGTAATATATCATTGTAAATTATTTTAATATTTTAAAAGATGAAGGATTACCATAAACAATTCAAAATTTAGGTCAACAATGTCTAATTTTAGCATTCAGGACAACAATTATTCTGGGAAAATTTGATTTCTGTTTAATGTGAAATCTTATAAATATGATAAATAATAAAAAGAACTCTTAAGTCATTTTTGGCCAAAAAAGTGAAGGAAATGCAAATCTGGAATGTCTATCAGCTTTGTTCCGAGATGACAATCTAGAAAGTTTGGGCTAAAAATGGAGAAACCCAGCTTTCAGGAATGCCCACCAGTTTAGTTCTGTTAGGCCATTTAAATTATCACAATCCAACAGAAACATAACCAGAGTGCTTTTTTTCAATTACTCTATATATACTTTAATGGATTTAGCAGACCCTTCATAGACATTAATAATCCTTTCTAGCTAAGAGTGCCCTCAATACATAAGCAGCTGACTACATCCCTAAACATTCACAGCAGTCAGTACAATGTGCTCTAAATATTTTACCTTTCTGCATAATTCCCATTTTAAAAAGGCACTGAACACGCACTGTAAAGGAGGCTGTTATAAATCAAACCCCTTTATGGCAAATAAAAAAAAACTAACAGCTGTACTGTTTGCAACCCTTGTAAAACAGTTGGACAGAATGGTATGTAACTCTTCTTTGAGATTTTGTAGAGGTAAACAGTCAACGAGACAAAAAGTGATACAAATACACATTATGCCATGTTGTACCTGAGATGATACATTTAGCTGAGAATAATAACAAAAGTTGGATGGATGTCTGATAATACCTTATAGATACAATTAAAACCAAACAAAAGAGGTAATCCTTCTCAAACAGATACAACATAAAATGTAAATCAATATCAGTATTAAAGGGAGATTTCAACTATTTATAACATCTGTATAATTCAGTCTCTGAGATGTAAACAGAGGCCTTTAGAGTGGCTTGAGTTAAAACAAGTGATTGTAGGAAAACAATTATTTTACAGTGGCGTTGATGGAAACAAGGGGGCCTCTGGCCAGCAAATATGTCTACAGACTTTTTGTCTGTAATATTTGTATCAGTAAAACAGTAGCAATTATTTTTTCAAGTTTGTCATACTGCATGTGTGACGTAGCTTCTAAAGGAATAGAGAAAAACACTATTCCCACCAATGTGCACAATTTGGACTTAAAAAAAAAACTTATGTGGAATTAATTACCATAAGTGAAAGCATAATAGTAATAAGGAGGCTATGTTGGAAAACCTAGTGTCAAAGCGGTGCATTTTGGTTGAACTTGGTGAAATGTTGTGTAACTAACCAAGCCACTAATTTAACACATTTCGTAACTGTGTGTGGTAGCTCGGCTTTTCACTAGTGCCATTAAGCAACAGATCTCAAGTAGTTTTCACATTTGTGTTTGTGTTACTAACACTCCTGATAAACAGATGTTCTCTGTAAGGTCTATGGATCTGCATATGTTTCTGTTGCAACAACATCATTAGACATCTTTAGTATTTGTAAAAAATAAAATAAATAAAATAATAATCTGTTCTATCATATCTTGCAAATAATGAATATTTAAAATAGATCTATTACCAATTTTTACCATTAATTTCCCTCAGAATCCTAAATCAGAAATATATGGCCCTGGCATGATTTCATTGGAGCCATCTGGAACACTGTGATCCTGTATGTGCTGCAGCTGTCTTGAATAAGATATCTTGAATTAGAAGATGTATGTAGTCTTTGTCTTTTCTGTTAATCAGACACCCAATGAAGACATCCAAGACAATCATGATAGAAGTTCCTTTCAAAACAAACTGTTCAAAATCTCAAGTCACTGGTTGGCTTAAAAAGCCCAGTTTTCGACAGAGTATCTCAAAAATCTCAGCAACACAGAGTAGTATGGTGATGATGGTGAAGGTGTACATTGCACTGAGGAAGATGGTCTTTTCGAAGTGTTCAGGGACCATGCACTTAGTGACGTTGAACATCTTCTCAAGAGCACTGGCATCACACATGTAAAGAGGGTGAACCTTGAAGCCAAAGAGGTGACTCTGGAGCCAGAATGCAATGACCTCCAGCACGATTCGCAACAGGACAGATTTGATGTAAAAGACTGTGTAAGTGGGCTGTTGAAGGATTTCCTCCTGATCTATATTTTTACAGGCAGCATAGAGATGGAACACAGCCCCAGGCACCAACACAGTAACAAGCTGCAATGCCCAGAATACCTGGAAGGAAAAGAAAAGAATCTCACTCTTGTTATTTTTTATGGATAATCATGTCAGGTTTTACAATAGAATGGCATTATTTATTTATTTGTGTATAATGGAAATAGGCCATTTTGCTGCATAACTAGTCTAGGAGCACAGTCTAGGAGCAGCAGACCAGCACTGCCAGCAGCAACTAGAGGTCGATTGTTTTGCACAAATAACTACCCAGCAAGTCCTGGCATTTGAACTTGCACCCTTCCGGTTACTGATCCACCTATCTTAAGCTACTGGTATTACAGCTGTATTGGCTTGAACTTGTTGATACAAAATGTATCATGAAACAGGGGTTATAATATATTGCATTACTGTAAGTGAGATAAAATATATATTGTGCGATTTTTTTCAATCAAATTTTACAAGAACTGTCATAGTATAAAATCACATTGTCAGATTCATAAAATCAGAATAAAATTACAACACTGCTATCTAGTTTTCAGGTTTAAACACAACACAAAATAAACCAATGTCTGACACCAATGTGTACATGTAAACTAATAATTAAAAATCTTTACTGTGCTTTTGAAAATTGATAAAGTATTGCAAAACACAAAATTGTAAAACTATGCTATAACAATACTGTCTAACATCCCTAATTGATAGATGACAAATTAGCCTTACTTTAAATTACTCCTGAGTAATAATGCTACTTGAACTTTTGTACTAATCTTGAGTGTTACTGAATAATTGTTTACACATGATATATTGTTAAAACCGAACATTTAAAAATGTTGTGAGTAAATAATAAATTGTGAGAAATAGTCACAGTTTGGCAACAAAGATGTTTCTCACTTTTCATTTTTATTGTTAACTCTGTTGCATTATTTATTTTTATTTTAACTCTGTTGCAGCTCT
Source organism: Astyanax mexicanus (assembly GCF_023375975.1). Taxonomy (NCBI): domain Eukaryota; kingdom Metazoa; phylum Chordata; class Actinopteri; order Characiformes; family Acestrorhamphidae; genus Astyanax; species Astyanax mexicanus. The sequence goes on from NC_064408.1 coordinate 57,624,407, forward strand.
TCCCTTTAAAATAGGTAAAACACTTTTTTAGCATTTTAGTCCAAAACACAGTAGGATTTTATCATTTTCAGCAGATGTATTTATGTTGCATTTGTTGGCATATATGCAAATGACTCCCCAAATACACAGCAATTATATCTAATTTTTGTCCTCAGACCAGATATATCTATGTCTGGCAGGAAACTGGTCAGTTTGCTGACTTAATTTGACTTATAAACCCAGAAGTATGGCATCCTAATTTGGTCAATATACTTAACCCAAAAAAATTAAATTGCTAATGATATAGGAGGTTCAGCACCAGATAACACTTAACCATGTTAAGAAAACATTTTTTATTATTATTTGTAAAAATATTCATTTATTTTATAAAGTCTTAGCATATCAACTAAACCATGTGGGACTTTTTAAGGGCACTTCAGCCATTTGGATATTTAGAGACAATATTCTTCCAAAATTGTTATAGTTGATATGAATGCAACTAAATCCATGGAAAACAAATACAGCTTACACTTTAGAATGATGTAACTTGGTTATTTTCCACTGGTTGAACGCACTAGTAACACCAAAAATGCATACATACTGTTTTACCTGAGGTGTTATAGGCCTGAACTGGTTGTAACAGTAGAGGTTTAGTTCTCTTTTGTCCGGATCACAGCTGAAGTGCAGGGCCTCATTGCCATAAACAGCGAATCCAAGGACCCCAAGAAAAAACATGCGCACAGAGCCAAAGAACAGCGTGTGGAACTGGCCTATCACTGTCGGAGGCCTAAGCTGTAAAAGAACAGAGGCATTATCAGTGCATTGCTGTGGCTGCATTGATCCCAAGAACAGGTCAAAAAGATGCAAAAAAAAATGCAAACGTATATATGTACCTCCAAGAAACCCAAAAAAGGACACAAAGTTAATTAACATTAAGTGTTAACAATGTAACCATGAAAGACCAATAAAACATGCAATACAATCACTGTCTTAAATCCATGATTGCCAAAACACTGTTAATGGAGAAAACAGGGACATTAATTGCAAGCCTTTCTCAAATCCGTTAAGTGTATTCCTGCAAAAAACAATGGCAGTCTCTCAATTGCATATACTTACACATCCTTCGTAAAAGTTTTTAATGTAGTTTAAAGACATGACTGAGCCAACAAATCCCGGTTCACTGTGTAGTTGCGTGTGGCCTTCATTGCCGGTGTTTTTGCTTCGGGCAGAGGCCGACGACAAGCCTGCGCCTCCACCTAGTGACCTTTCGCTTTGGAAAGCCCTTGTCAATGCATATTTCTCTTTTATCCACAGTGCCTTCATCAGTTTAGTCACTCAGTGCAAAAAAGGCAACAAAAAGGAAAAAACAAAGGCGAGGGGCATGTGGTCAGGGCATAGGCTAATCCCTATTCATCCCAGTCAGCGAAAACCCAACTCCTGTAACACACAATAGAAATGGGCGAACATGCAACAGAATACAATGCAGGCACATCAGCGCCACTACACAGCGACAACCAGTACAGTTGCATATTTAGGATTGTTTTAAATAAAATTTCTTTACATGTTTATGATGGCACAAATCTATTGAATAAGTGGAAAGAAATACAAAATTAGCTGTTTATGTTACTCTAGCTGTAGGATAGGCTCATTTTAAGATGGACTTATGGTGCATTCCTATGACCCTGGTAGTTCTCAGTGAAGTGGACTAAACAGGGAATTTAGGCATTCCTGTGTAGTGCACAGGAAGTTGACAGTGAAGTTTACCCCATCAGTCATCACGTGTGTTGAGGGAATAAAACAGCTGACATGTTATCTTAGAGCGCAGACAAGAGCAGTACAACACAGCTCAATCCTGTTTTATGTTCATTAAATCACATTTATTTCCATATTACATTCACAGTATAATACATGGCAGAAGTTTATTAGTTTTCTAGTGTCTTTAGAAAGCAAATAAGCAATAATAAATCCTACCAATCAGCTTATTGCCAGCCCATTATTGAGATAAAATGGGTGTGTTAAAGCAGGACAAACACTAAAATTTGCTGGCCAGTGGCCGACCAGACTCAGGGCGAGAAACACTGTGATCTACATAACTAAAGCTTCCTTAGCTGATATCAGTTTGTAGGCAATACAAGGGCAGAAACCCTGTGGAATGAAATGTCACATTACCTAAGACTACCTAGACCTAAGGTAATGAATTTTTTTCAACAGATTTTTAGGAGACCATCTAATGCTTCAGTGCCTTGGCCTTTTTTCCATCCCCCCTCCTTAATAAACTACAGCCTTTCTCTCACAAACTTTTAAGTCGAAAACAGTCCAGCTAGTACACGGTCAACATTCAGGGTTGAAATAATGCAATTGTAGTTTCAACTATGGAAAAATGTTGAAAAAATGTTTAACATTAAATTGGTGTGCGCACGTTAAAATATTGTGTAAACCAAGACTGAATTTTTTACTTGGAATCAATATAGTTATTATATTCTGATCATTTATGCCTTAATAAAAGAAAATATCAACAAACTAGTAAGTAAAATTTGTGAACAATGTGTTGATGGTTCTGTATAGAACTATTGTCTTTACTAAACTCAAAAAATAGTTTTGTAAAAGTGTCCAATATACAGCTCTGAAAAAAAAAACAAGAGACCACTTAAAAATTATGAGTTTCTTTGATTTTACCAAGTTGAAAACCTCTGGAATATAATCCAGAGGAAGATGGATGATGGATGATTTTGCACCAGGAGTGGCTTAAAGTTATCCAAAAGCAGTGTGTAAGACTGGTGGAGGAGAACATGCCAGAATGCATGAAAACGGTGATTAAAAACCAGGGTTATTCAGAACTTCTTAAACTTTAAGAACATGAACTTGTTTTATTTGCATTATTTGAGGTCTAAAAGTTCAGAATTCAGAAACTGAAGTGGTCTCTTAATTTTTCCGGAGCTGTAGAATGAAAAGGGGACGTAATCTATAGTAGTTGAACTGCCGAAAAAGAAGACGATAGAACGACGTCGCGATATCAACGTCGATTCATCTTTCACATTCATAACTTAATTTCACATTGATTTAACAGTGATTTAACAGTGAAACGGCGGCTGGGAGAAGAGGAAAAGTAAGTTCCACACACCAACCGTAGTCCGGGCGGAGTGCTGTTCATCCCCGCCTCTCAGTCAGAGTTCGGGTCCTGCTCTCAGGTCAGCAAGTGGTCGTGAGGGCGGCATGTTGGGGGGCGCGCGGCTTCGTGTCACAGAGCGCAGAGAGCGCGCGGAGCTGCACCACGGCTGAGCCGCGTGCCGCCAGAACGAGAGCTCACACCGAGCACGTGGGGCGCGCGAGCGCAGGTTGTCAGTGAAGCGCCGGGGCGACGCTTCTTATTTCCCCGCGTGCTGCGCTCGGATTGGCTGGGAGGCTTTGCATAAAGAATTTGAGTCCGTGTAATTAATTGACGAGAATGTAAAGTGTATTTTTATTTAACAAGTAGATTTAAAACATTTTACTTACGCTCTTAAAATAGTAAAGTAACTTTACAAGAGAAACCAAATGATCAATTTCCAATTAGGCTCATTTAAAAAAAATTCTAATGACATTTATTCTATCCCTGAAGTTTTACACTCTAAAATAGCAGCTTCCATTTTCAAATAAAAATAAAATAGGGAAAATGGACTTTATTAAATCGGTCAGGAGTTTCCATGTTCTGAATGAAACACATCTTGATTTTACACTTAATGATGTGCTAATTAACTCAATAACAAACTTTTTAAAAGCATCCCTGACTCAAGTGTTCCCAATAAATGCCTTAAATCTAAAGTTTTAGCTTACTCTTTTAAATTCATTAAAAAAAATCATGGAGATCTGAGACATTACACAGGTCTGTCTGCATTATTACCTTGAGTCACACCTACCATTTGCCAGTAGATGTCACTAAGCCAACATGGACTTAAAAATCCCTAATATTTTCTTTCCAATATCATTATTTTTTATTAAACTGATTTTTTGTACAGAATAAAGAAAGGATGCAGAAAGTATTGTTAGAGTAATAATAACATTATATCACAAAAACAAAGCCAAATTTAACCTATAAATTCAACAAGGCTTACGTGTACCATTTTAAAATTGTGTTCAAACTAAATACTTAAAGTCAATACGACCTGGTTATATTAAAAAATATTTTATTTTTCTTTAACCATTCTTTGGTAGAACGACCTTTGTGCTAAGGGTCATTGTATTGCTGCATGACGCATATTCTCTTTAGATTCAGCTCTATGAATTTGCTGGTATGTTAAAAAAAACTTGTTTCATCAATTATGGTAAGCCATCCTGGCCCTGATTTAGCAAAACAAGCCCAAACCATGATACTACAACTACGTTTCATGGATGGTATAAGGTGTTTTTTTTATATATAATGGAATTCTTGTGGATGTGAGCTTATCAAAGGCAGATAAGCAGCAACAATTATTTTTGGACAGCAATAGCTTCCTTCTTGTAACCCTGTCATGCACACCATTGTTGTTCACTATTCTTATGATTGTGGACTCATAAATATAAACTTTAGCCAACATGAGATAGGCCTTCACTTAGTAAATGCTTATTTTGGGTTCCTTTGAGACCTCACTATGCTCTTGGAGTTACCTTTGTTGGATGATCACTCCCAGAAAGGATAAAAATGGTCTTAAATTTGCCTCCATTTGTACACAGTCTGTCTGTCTGGACTGGTGGAGTCCAAACTTTTTAGAGATGGTTTTGTAACCTTTTCCAGCTTAATAAACATCAACAACCCTTTTCTGAGGTCCTTGGAAATCTCTTTTGTTTCTGTCATAAAATATTGTTTATGTGTTGCAAAGAGCAGACTTGTCAGTCCCGATGATTAAAAACACCAGACTCTATTTTCACCTTTAAATTATCTGCTAATCCTTAAGCTTTTTCAGAGACAGATTTGTAACATTGGATTGTTTTCCACTATAAACAAAAAAACAAGTCTAATATTTTTGTATTAGTTTAACGTGGTTCTTCTTACCTACCTTTACAACACACCAGTCCTGAATCACCTACGATTCGATCTATTCTTTGGGTGAATGAGAGCTGAGGTAGCCTTTGTCATTTTCTAGACATATAAGGAGCCTTTTCACCAAACGTTTTAGTCACGATTGCTTTTCTGATTACGTATTTATTGGATTCTTGCTTTCACTACCTTCCTTGGTGAATGGAATCAAAGGAGCAGACCTTCTCTGATAAAAGTTATAAAAGCTATTCAGTTTATAGCTGAAATTACAGGTCCAATATTTAATTAATTATTTTATAATAATTAATAATTATCTTTCATAGAATCTTTAATTCCTTTTTTGTAAATGATTGGTGCAAGTCTGTACAAAAATGACACCGTATCTGCTGGCCATGCACGTGTTGAAACCTCATTGGAGAGAAGTGAGAAGATCAAGGTCCTTTTTATGCACAGATAGGCTTCCCAAGTGGTTCCTGACATGAGGAAATTTAGAAGAAGAAACTTTCATCAGTAAAAAAGCCTGTAGTTCACGTGTGTTTTTTTCAGACTTGCATATATTTTGCATTTGCAAAAAAAAAGTAAAATCATTGAAAATATTTTTTGTTGCACTTTTTTCTTGCTGAAACCTATTGACAAGTTCTCTAACCTGCCAGAACCTGTTCCACTATTATTATGAGACACAATTGAGTAGGGTGTAGGACCAGTGTAGAGAAAGAGCGTAGAGTAAAAATGTGCACACTGTGGAGATCTCCAAGCTACAATTCCATAACCACTGTTTGTTTGCAATGAGCTTATGTTTATTTGCTCCAGAGAGATTTGTTCTTTTGGTAATACTTCTCTACATTGCCTAGACAATTTGTGTGCGTGCATTTGCACATCTGTGTCAACATTAGGCGCAAACGAAAGTAGCTACATTACGGTACATACCCTCAGTATTGTGTGAGGAGTCATGAAACTTTATGTGGTGTGGAATCAATATGTTTTATTTTTTTTCGCTCTATAACTCCCACCCTCATCCTCCTCCACCCTCCTCCTCCTCCACCACCACCCCCACCAGGCAGTCCGCGCGAGTTGCACATCGTTTATTTCAGCACCAGCGCTGCGCGGACAGCGCCACTCTTCTCCAACCTTCTCCCAGAGGAGCGTCCAGTCCCGCGGCTCGCGGCTCACCCCCGAACAATGGATGATACTTTAAACGCGTCTTTTTCCAACGGCACTCCCGACTACAGCAACTTCACCGACGAGGGGGTCTCTGATGGAAGGGAGACCATCCATTTCATCATCCGCTACGTGATTCCCTCCGTCTACATACTTATCATAACAGTTGGCTTACTGGGAAACATCACGCTGGTTAAGATCTTCATCACCACCAGCGCCATGCGCAGCGTGCCCAACATCTTCATCTCCAGCCTGGCTGTGGGAGACCTCCTCCTGCTGGTCACCTGCGTGCCGGTGGACGCCTTCAGGTACTTCTTTGAGGAGTGGATTTTCGGCACCGTAGCCTGCAAGCTCATCCCTGTCATTCAGCTCACTTCAGTCGGAGTCTCCGTCTTCACCCTTACCGCGCTCAGCGCAGACAGGTAGGACCCACACACTCACCTCCACAAGTCTTCTTACACTCCTCTCAACTTCTAACCAGCTGCTCCTCTCAATCCTCCAAACACAGCTGAGAAACGCTGAGTGCTTCTCTAAGCTCTGTTTTACCCTCATAAATCTAACAGTTCTTTCTGTCTTATTCATTCAGTATTGTGTAGTTTATTTAAAACGGCTGGCTGGAAATGTGCCACTTAGATATTTATTATTTATTTTTTTTAATGTGTGTCAAGGGTTCTTAGTAAAACCAGTGGCTCTATAGATAAAACCTCACCTATATGCTTAAATAATGCATTGACTGCTTTAATGGTTCTTAAAAAAATGGAGCTACACTATATAGCACAAGAAGGTTTACAAAACTGTCAAAATATAAAGCAATTTCTTTTTTTGTATCATTACATTAATTAAGCTGGACTGGTGGATATTAGGAACTCAAAATGAAGCATTTTTTTTGCAGATGCTGCGTACAGAAAGATCCAGAGTGTTCTATTGATAGTATCTCTCTACATTAAATAGATGATCTGTGTGAGTGCATTTGCAGGTCCATGTCAGCAATGGGTGCAAATAAAGTATTTAAAATAGATCTACACTATACAGCTCAAGAATGGATCCAAAACTGTCAATAGACACAATTTCAGTTTTAACTTAATTGATTGTAGCTGTAAATCACTTATTCTGAAATGATTATTCTCTACATATATAACTCCACCAACTGCAGACTTACAGTCTTTTGACTGATTTTTTTATATATTACTTCACAGTAGAGAAGAGCCAAGGCTGCCAATTATTCAGTAGCTTTGAAATCTTCCATCCTCAACCACGCTTCTAGAACAGGCTTGAGTAATGGGTCATAATCATCTGAAGGTTACAGTATATGCCAACACTCACTTACAGTTTTTCTCAGTGGCTATGATGCATTTCTCAAATCAGAATTATTATTTGCACCACAGTGTGGGCATTTCTCAAAACCGTTTTTTACAAACAGCACCATATAATGGATGAGCAGCTAATGCCTGTAAGCATGTTTTTATGTCAGTGAACATGCCAGAGTCATCAGAACGCAAAGTTCTTTAGTCATCGATTACGAACAAGACAAATGTCAAAATGATTAATCATGCGTTTGTCTTTCAGTTTACTCCATGCTAATGTTTTTATATCCAACTGAGAATTATTTAAGAATTCTGCACTTTTTCCTGTGAATCATAAAGCAGTTTCAGCAGTACAAAATTACACACTACTGTTTATAAGAGCCTGACTGCTGAATGATTTTACTGTTTTTACAGTAATTTATTGACAGATAATGTTGCAGTACCACAAAACAAACAGACAAAACCGCTCAGTACATTGTGTTAAAGCCAGCAGGTTAAAGCCAGCTTCATCCAGTTATATGCTTTACTTCATTCCAGTTCTATTATGTTACATTCCAGAATATACAATGTGACTTTGAAGCATTTCTCACATCAGAATTGAATTTCTCAAAACCAGTTGTTCAGTTTGCATCTCGTCATTTGTGCTCATCACAGAAGCCATTTCTCATTTATTTTACACAAAAAGCAATTTTTTGGACAACTGTCTGCTGTTTTACAAACTATCAATTGCTTCTGTCATGCAGATCACAATATATTATAAATTTGTCTGCTAAACTAGCTTACCCTCCAGAACAGCTAATCATTAGTTCACTGCGTATGTCCTTACATTTACATTTTATACATTCCTAACTAAAGTGCTCCTATGCTCAGTGGAGCTGGAAAATGGACAATGGATGTAGAAACAAGCAGGTGGTCATAATATTATGATTGATCGTTCTATAATGATATACAGTACATTAAGTAATCTGTCAATTGCTGTGATTTTAGAAATAAACATCTGATATGTAACATAACATAATCGTGTTCAGAATAAAAATGAATGTAAAAGTCATGTTGTGAATTCTGAAATGTAACATAATGAAACTGCAATATAGCAAAACTGAATGAAGCTGGCTTTAACCTGATGAAACACAATGTACTGTCTTGACTGTCTGTTCTGTGGTAAAACGACATGATCTGCCAATAAATTACTATATAAACTGTAAAATCATAAAAGTGATTTCTGTCCAATTTCTTGTAGTCAGGTTCTCATAAACAGTAGTGTGTAATTTTGTACAGCTGAAACTGATCTATGATTCACAAGAAAAAGTGCAGAATATTTAAATAATTCTTACTCAGACGTCAAAACTTTATTTTGTAAAGCCCTTTAGAGTAAACTAAAAGACGATAACATGACTAAGCATTTTGACTGCCTAGTTCATAATCAATGACTAAATAACTTTTCATTCTGATGACTCTGACAACTTCAGTGATATAAATATCTACCTTTAGGGCATGGATAAAGGATTTAGAGTGCAGTATGAGCATTTGCTGCTCATCCATTATATAGTGCTGTTTGTACAAACTGTTTTGAGAAATGCTAACACTGTGGTGCAAATATTAATCCTGATTTGAGAAATGCATCAAAGCAACTGAGAAAAACTGTAAATTCATTGTTATTCTGGACAAGATAGAGTTATGTTACAAATCAGATGTTCATTTCTAAAATCACAGCAATTGTCAGATCACACATCACTGTATTGTATATCATTATACACTTATCAAGCATAACATTATGACTTATTATGGTTGTTTCTACATCCATTATCCAATTTTCAGCTTCACTGAGCATAGGAGCACTTTGGTCACCAATTCAGGAGATATTTACCAGAAACAAATCTAATAGAAATGTATAAAATCTGCTTTACAGACTCTGACAACTAGTTTAACTATTTTGAATGTAAGGACATACGCAGTGTTCTGCAGTATCTGGTTCAGCAGAATAATATATACTATATTGTGATCTGCATGAGAGAAGCAATTGATAATTTGGGAAACAGCAGACAGTGGTATAAAATAATTAGCTGTTTGTATAAATTAAATGAGAAATATCTTCTGTGATGTGCACAAGTCACTAGATGATGTGCAGATTGAACAGCTGGTTTTGAGAAATTCAATTCTGATGTGAGAAATGCTCTGACAGAGGAAAACTGTAATACCATAATATCAGTAAACTCCTTCAATTAGGACACGTCTGATACCATAGGTTATGGTACTGTATTGTGTGTAACTGTTGCAGTTACTTCAGCTTTTGAAGTAGGTTCTTGTAAAATAAACAGTTTTTTTTGGTGCTATCAGTCCATCCACTCTCAATATGAATTCTTAGATACGTGACTAAAATACAATCTACTAGCTCTTCTTTATTTTAGCCTTTTTGGTCAAAACACCAGAAAAAGATCTTTAGTTTCGATTATAATGAACTCAATACACACAATGATCTTCTTTTGTAGAAAGTAATACTTCTATTCATAAAAATCTAGTTTTCAGACATTTTATGACTCTACATTTTCAAAATCTGATTGAAAACGTTTTATGTTTTTCTAAAAATCCACAGGAGTCCTGTAATTGCTGGGGGGTGTTGATTGGAGTTTGAATTATAGTTGCTTCACAAAATAATATTATACATTAATTGTATATACAGAGCCAAATGCTTCTAAAATGCAAAAAAAAAAAAAGAAATCAAAATACTATTTTTATTAGATAAGAAAATTAATGCAATTTGTTACATCTTAGTGACTGAACTTTGATTTGGTGGAATTAAAACTTAAATAGGAATTATAAATTGTGTCATATTTTACAAAGCATGAAATATTATAACTCACTTGTTCAACTCTATTATAAATAACGGCTTATTCAGAAATGATGCTCTTTCAGCAGCAGGAATGTTTGCTTGCCTACTAAAAGCACATGGCCATTTTTATGCATTGAGTCAGTTGCTTTCAGTGGACGTTCATTAGTACTAATGAATGGAATGAGTCTATAGGGGAACTTATTCATTCCATGTTTTGCAGACATCAGTAATGTTTCACAGGTCATTAGGAAGGGGTTCTTTGCAATCACCTCATTATTTAGATTTTAGGATACCCATTCTGTGATAAATAATATGATTAAAATGTGCTTTGGGTCGGTAATTGACCAAATGTGTCCTGAGCTGAACAGACACCCTGGGTCTGTGGGGAAGGTCTGGTCATATTAAAGGAAAGGATTACATCAGGCTCCGTGGACCTTCTCCAACATTCATAGTTCACAAAATATGAATTTTATTTCTTATAGGATTGTTCTCGAAGGATTTTAGATAATCCTCTAGTCGGCTCAGCATGACTGTTCTCTAACCTGATCACTTGGAGATGACTGTGTGCTTCTACGTCTTAAGCCAGCAGACAATTAGCCTCTGCAGTGAAGACAAGCATTTTCTGCATGGTTAGACATGTTCCCATGATTTCTTCCCTCCGCATCCGGACGTGCTCATCACTCAGGAGGTGGGGGCTCTAGCTAAAAGGTAATGACCTTTCCTAATCTCTCTACTCTACTCCCCACAGCAGCCTGCCTGGTTGTTGTCTGAGGCTGCTCTCTTCGCTAACAGTTCATTTCTTTCATGATGACTCTGTGGCCGCCTTTGGGCAACAGTGCCTCTCAACTATTGATTCAAGGTCCATGTTATCAGCATTTTGCATCAGAACTGGTCATTAGAAGAAAGCACAATTATCAAAAAGTAAACTTATTAGAATGAAGTAAGTGGTTATTAAGGTATCTAATGCATAAATGTGCACGCTTTACTACTAGACAAAACTGTAATGCTGGGACCAGACGTAATGCTTTTTGTGAAACTCTTTCCAGACCATTAGCTCATTTCATTTGACCTTAATCTCATGATATTTAAACACCCCATTAAATTTTTATACAAAAAAATTACCTGTAAAGAACGCTGTATGTCTAGCAATATCTAGATTCCTTACATACTAAGTTCTGCTATACATTACTATGGAGATTTTAAAGCAGCTACAGAATGAAAGGAAACTATGAAAGGAGTGGGATATAAAGCTATAAAACTGAGCTCTCTAGAGTGATAGAGATTCACTCAATATTGGGATAAGTTAGAGTGGCATTTGTGTTTTACTCATTCAACTAATCACCCAAAACCTGAAAGTGATATGGCTGTTTTTGTGGCTTAATTAAATTAGATCTTAACCTCAAATATTCCAAAATCAAGTGTAAATATTCTTCTTAATAACACTCAATTGTAGAATAAACACTTTGGCTGCAAACCTTTAAAAAACAATACAACTAAACTAAACTAAACCTGTGTGCTTTTTCTTTAAATAAATGTTATCCTGCCATTGTGTTGTTAATATTATGCAGTGTCCTTTTCGCCCCTGGCAACAATGCCAATAAAGTACCAGCAGAAGGACCGTTTCTCCAAGGGTCAAACATATGGGTCCAAAAAGGGCAGCAGCTGCTCACACATGTATGAAGCAAGCCATCAGAGTATATGTCTGTGAGCTGAGCTGCAGCATGATGGAAAATGAGCTATTTGTATGCTGGCTCTGGTGATGCTTTTAAAGCTTTTGAAAGACCTTATTACCACTTTACCCTAGTGCTGACATCCGTGCATGAAACACAATCAAACCAATTTGCATCGTCACACTGAATTCACACGTCTAGCTCAGCCTTGTTTACCTCAAGAAGTTTGTCAAGTGTTGGCAGCAGCAATCCGATGCCCCAGCTTGACTTAGGCAGCCTGGTTCATGATCGTTATGGGGCAAAGAGCAGCAGGGAGCAGCGGAGCCTGCAGCCTACACAAGGAACCTGACAAACAGTATTCACTTCACAGATGACGGCAGGAGGACAGCTGAATTCGAAAACATCACAGAGAAATCTGGCCATATTTTTATAGAACAAGTTCACCAAATTCACTTGCTTTAAATGTACTGATTTTTATATTTTGTGTAAACATTGCTGTAATTCCTAAATGGTACAGATGCAAAGATGCAAAAAATATGCTGCTGTTGCTCTATCCTGGTCCTGCCACCCATGTTCAGCTTATTTTAGAGATTTCACCTAATTTATCACACCCACTGCAGATCTCAAAGGGCTTGTTAATGAGCTGGTTAGTTGAATCAGGTGTGTTGGTAGAAGCTAAAGCAATACATTTTAAGGATAGTGGCGATTAAATAATTATTTTGGTCTGAAGAATACTTATGGTCTGACTGTGTTTCATGTATTTAAATGATGTTCATATGATGATTGAAGGAAATACATTATATCACTTTTTTCAGTATGTAATCTCAAAAATAATGGTACTCTAAACATTCTAGGAGTATTACCTTAGAACAAGGATGCTCATTCCTGGTCATGGAGATCTACAACTGTAGAGATTTCAGATGTTACAACTGATCTGAGTCTAGAATGTTCACTGAGGTTTTATGAGATTGGATGTGGGTCAGGGTTGTAGATCTCCAGATAGATAGATAGATAGATAGATAGATAGATAGATAGATAGATAGATAGATAGATAGATAGATAGATAGATAGATAGATAGATAGATAGATAGATAGATAGATAGATAGATAGATAGATAGATAGATAGATAGATAGATAGATAGATAGATAGATAGATAGACAGACATAATGTGTTGCTTTTTGAGATCTTTTAGCTGTTTCATGTTGTCAGACAGGTTCTATTTAAGTGATTTTTCTTGATTCTACATGTCTGGCAGTAATCAGGTCTGGTCGTGGTTAGTGAAATTTACCTCAGCTTTGTTGTGCAAACACTTTTTTTTGTTCGGATATTTGTTTGGATATTTTTCTTCCTTAATAAATCCTCATTTAAAAAGTGCCTTTTATATTAACTCAATGTTATCTTTGTATGATATTAAAGTTTGTTTGCTAATCTGAAAAATGTAACTATGACAAAAATGAAAAAAAAAAAAAAAAAAGAAATCTGTTATGGGGCAAATACTTTTTCACACCACAGTGGGTGGATGGATGGATGGATGGATAGAGAGGCAACAACTGGAATGCTTGCGTTCAGGGGTGTGTGGGAGGTGGGTTATTGAGAATTGATGTAAAGCAATTAGTGGTGTATGGAAATGGGTCATTCTTTGTGAGGAAAAAAGAAAGTTAAATTTTTTCTTCTGAACTACAGCAATAAAGTACAGCAATTTCCCTCATGAATTTCCTCTTCGGTTTCACATGAGAGACTTTCTTTACCACCTGAGTGGAATATCTGAAAAAGGTCAACAGTAGGAAGATGCATGTATTTTCCCATTGAGGAGGAAAAGAACACGATTTAGTTAAATCATTTATAAAGCTCGGCCACGCAGGACTGCAGACGCTGCACTTCCCATCTGTGTTGCTTTCTTTCTCTCTCTTGCTCTCTCACACCTAGCTCTCCACTGTGATTTAATTTACTCAGTTAAAAGAAAAAAGAATCAAGAGATATAAGTAAATAAACTACCCAGAGATTTCCCTAATAAAAGTGTAAACCGTCCAGCTGCATGTGTTTTCTCATAGTCATTCAAGTTGTATGCTGTGTTTGCATTTGTTCAAATCAAGTTCACAGATGAAACAGACTAAAAAAAAACACTTTAAATAATGTATCATATTTATCCTCATGATAAGAAATTTTTCTCCATACCTCGTGTATCTTGTCTACTTGTGTCTTGTCCGTTGCTCTGACTTCAGCTGATTCTTGTTTATTCTTAGGGTATAGCTGTCTGATTGCATAGTTTTGTTGTCTAATGCAGTGATTAGGATCAAGGGAGGAGGGCGCAGCACAGTTTGCTGGTTTTGCAGCACTGACATGGTAAATAAGCTGCTAAATGATGGGTGTAGTTTAGCAGCTTTAACTTTGCAGCTTTAATTCCACCTATAGATCCCGTGAATGCATATACATACATGCACACCATTTCTATTACCATTGCACATTTTTATTAGAGGTAAAACAGATAAGTAACTCTTTAAAACTTTTTATAAGGGAGGATGTTCATAAATAAAAGTATACAGCACATTTTGTATCTTTTCATGATTAAGTGCCTGAGGAAGAAATGCACAGAATGACACTTTTACACCAATTAGAACTTTTATTTAAGGCCAAACTAAATTTAAATTCATTATGAAAAATAATTTTGTCTATAGTACTGTGTAATCAGTATGTATTGTAGGTCTAGGAACTACAGGTATTTTAGCAATCTTCGGGTAAGATGTCAACTGTGCATGACATCTTGCACATCTTTAAACAAGCAATAGGCATGTACTAATTCTTTTAATTAATCATATGTGTATTTTGGGAGTAATGTGAAATAAACCAATCAGAGAGTCACTTTCCATTCCCTTTAGAGCTAGGGGCACTCTGATTGCCTGTGACCATTTACTGCCAAGATAGCAATGAACGCCTGAAGATTAACATCTGCCTAGGTCCATTTCAGTCGGTGGAACAATTGTTTTCCATTGCCAAGATAGCAACATGCCAGAAATTTCCCTGAACACGCCTCATTTCCAGACCACCATGCCCATCTGCGTAGATATATTCACAAGCACCATTGCTATTTTAACGGCACAGGCACAATGCAAGGAAATAGACTGTTGGCTGGGTGTAAGATAGCAATAAGCATCGTGTGTATGATATCTCCCGTAGTGTGCATTGGAACTAGTTGCAGGTATTTCATAGCTAGAATTAAATCATTTCAATATAACACTGAAAATGCAAAGTAATTATCAAGTTCAGTAAGAATTTTTTTAATGTATCATTCAACAACATTATTACCTTGTATGAATGAAGCCGGCTTTTGAAATATTATACAAGTTTGTCCTGAGAGTGGGCTGCTAGCCAGACAAGAAATCTGGGAGAGCCGGATGTTATTGCAGAAGAAAGCAAATTACATGACGATGATTAGATAATAGCTTTATTCAATAGATAGAATTACAACAGCAGCTGGATGTTTAAGTTGATTAACATTAAATGCTGGAATCATGTTGAATGGGTGGACAGGCACATAAGTATTTCCAGTAAAAATGCACTTGAAATGTTATTGAATTTTCTTTAATGTAATTGGCTTAAAATTTCATAAGCTGTAAAAATCACAAACCACCTTCATCTCAAGCATTGAAACATGTAGGGTGTTAGACTGACCTTACTCGTAAAGAGATATCCTAAATCGTTTTTAAGCTGAGCAGCTTCCAAACCTCAGAAAACTCTCAGGGATTGAGGTCAACATAGAATCAATTCCTACAAGCAGATAAGAAGCCAGGGTTGATCCTCCTCAGAAGATGAGAAAATGATAAACCAAACCAATTGCCTCCTCATCCCCCCTCACCAGGAAAAGAAGATCTGCCAATCAATATTCTAACTATCCTTCTGGTCCTCTTTCTTTCTCAGACACAAAGCCATCGTGAACCCCATGGACATCCAGACATCCAGCGCAGTGTTCTGGACCTGCCTGAAGGCCATCTCGATCTGGGTCATTTCCGTGCTGTTGGCCGTGCCTGAAGCTATCTTCTCCCAGGTGGTCCACATAACGGACAGAAATGTCACCTTCCCGGCCTGCATGCCCTACCCATTCTCCAATGAGATGCATCCCAAGATTCATTCCATCATGATCTTCCTGGTCTATTTCCTCATCCCCTTGGGCATCATCTCTGTGTACTACTACCACATCGCCAGAACGCTAATCAAAAGTGCTCACGACATGCCTGGTGAGGTCAGTGAGCACTCCAAACGCCAGGTAAGAGGCTTTTTAGGTTATTTGAACATACATATCTCTATGTGTGCTGTGAGTTGGGTTAAAAAATCTGGACTAGTGTCATAAAAAAAACATGTTGGCATGTGAATAACCTGCCAGAGGCCTAAAGAGGGGTTCTACATCAATTTAGTGGTTCTTCCAATAGCATTTCAGTTTTTATTTCTGTTCCTGATGACCTAATCTTAGAATTTTAGTTACAATTTCGAAAACAAATTAACTGTTTTCCCCAAAGTATTTTTCCAGATTTTTTCCAGATGAGTTTAAGCACTATGTTAGTTGACCCATTTCTGAATATTGATGCCAAAGATAAATTCAGGGAGCAGCTTATTCATGTTTTTTCTTATTTACTTAATATTTTAAAGTTTAATATTGATGTAACATAAATGCCACAACAATTTCATAACCTATATTTTAACAGTTTGTTCAATCAATCATATTAG
Organism: Astyanax mexicanus; assembly: GCF_023375975.1. Lineage (NCBI taxonomy): Eukaryota > Metazoa > Chordata > Actinopteri > Characiformes > Acestrorhamphidae > Astyanax > Astyanax mexicanus. Next base: position 57,641,062 of record NC_064408.1, read on the forward strand.
AAATAAATATATGGAACTTAAAACATTTAATTAAAGTGTATTATTTGTTAAACTGGTGCACCTTTAAAAGTCACTAACCTAAATACTGTGCTGCGACACACGTCACTATGAGCTCTTTTGTGTAAAGAAGGTTATCAGCAATCACTTGTAATGTTAAGAATGTTCTTAAGTACCAGATTACAAAGTACCCCTCTTTCTCTGCAGAGCTACCTGTCCAGTTTTAGGGAACTAAAAAGCCTTCAAAAGCTTTTCTGTAATAAGTCTCAAGTGGCAGTATAATTTTACTACTTCTTAGGTACTGTATATAAAGAGTACTTATTGGAATTATAAGAGCGTCTCTGAGTCTGAAGAGTTATTGCACTTTCACTATCATTATTGTGGAACATGTCTTGCAAAAATTCCACCCTGGAATAATTTGCTTCCTGCACATCGTTGGCTGATATGCTTGACAAATGTTAGATACATTAGCACTAGAATATTTTACACTATACACAATCCCCTGACCTAAACCTGATCAGCGGAGGTGGTGATTTGAGGTGGTTTGGGATGAGCTGGAGCTTCACAGTGTGAAGGAAGAGCAGCAACTATTGTTCAGCACCTTCAGGAACTCCTTCAAGACACTGAGAAAACTATTCCAGGTGACTCTCCCTCATGAAGACACTGAGTTTAAAATACCAAGAGTGTGCAGATCTGTCCTCAAAGATAAATGTGGCGACTTAGAAGAATCTAAAATATAAAACATATTCAGGTTTATTTAACACTTTTTGTTAACATAATAATTTTACATGTGTTCCTATATAGCTTTAATGTCTTTACTTTTAAAAACACGAGATAAAGCATCAGCCTTAGTATTACGGTTACCGGGTCGAAACGAGATAGAGAAATTGAAATGTGAGAAGAATAATGACCAACGAGCTTGACGGGGGTTTAGGCGTTTAGCTGTACGGAGATATTCCAAGTTTTTATGATCTGTTAGTACGGTGAATGGATGTGCAGCACCTTCCAGCCAGTGACGCCAATCCTCTAGAGCAAGTTTGACAGCCAGTAACTCTCTATCCCCTATCCCATAGTTACGCTCAGCTGGTGACATTTTTCGTGAGAAGAAGGCTATGGGATGGAGTTTAAGTGGTGAACCGCTGTGTTGTGAGAGAACTGCTCCCACGCCAGTATCTGAAGCGTCGACCTCGACTACAAATGGTAGTTCAGGTTTGGGGTGCATGAGAATGGGGGCAGAAACGAAAGCAGTTTTTAGTTTGCGGAACGCTAAGTCAGCTTCAGGGGACCACTTTAGGACCTTGGTGGCGTTCTTAGTGAGCGCAGTGAGTGGGGCAGCTATACTGCTGAAATTACGTATAAAACGTCTATAAATCCTAAATCCTAAGAAACGTTGTAGGTCTTTGATGGACTGAGGAACGGGCCAGCTAGTTACGGCATTTTACTTTGGAGTCATCCATAAGGACTCCCTGGGAGCTAATAACATCGCCGAGAAATGCGACTCTCTGGAGATGGAAGTCGCACTTCTCGGCTTTAGCATAAAGATCGTTCTCCAGAAGTCTTTGGAGAACCGAGCGAACATGTTGCACGTGGGATTCAAGGTCGGGAGAGTAAATTAAGATGTCGTCTATAAAAAGGGTGACGAATGTGCCAATCATGTCACGGAAAACGTCGTTCATAAACGACTGAAACACTGCGGGGGCGTTAGCGAGACCATAACTCATAACTAAATATTCATAGTGGCCATTAGTGGTAGTAAATGCTGTCTTCCACTCATCCCCCTCCCTAATACGGATCAGATTGTATGCACTACGAAGATCGAGCTTGGTAAAATATGTGGCGTTACGCAGTTGTTCAAGAGCGCAAGGAATGAGGGGCAATGGGTACGCAAACTTCTTAGTAATGGCATTTAAGCCTCTGTAATCAATACAGGGTCTCAGTCCCCCGTCCTTTTTCTTAACAAAGAAAAAACCCGATCCGACTGGTGACTTGGACGGGCGAATGAAACCCTGAGCTAGAGCTTCAGAAACGTAATCCTCCATAGCCTTCTCCTCATCAAGAGTGAGGGGATAAATTCTAGCTTTGGGTAGAGAGGCACCCTCCACTAGGTCAATAGCACAGTCATAAGAGCGATGAGGTGGTAACTTAGTGGCATTAACCTTGCTAAACACTTCCAAAAAATCAGAATACTCAGGGGGAATAACAGGGGAATCAGAAACTTCAGGGCTCTCCACAGAAGTGGACTGAATGATAAGGCTGTCTAAAGCTAAACAGTTCTTGTGACAGTGAGAAGACCAAACCGTGATATCCCCATCATGCCAGGAGACGGTGGGATCGTGGGTCTTGAGCCATGGCATGCCCAGGATCACAGGGTGCTTGGTGCTGGGAAGCACGAAAAGTGGCAGTTCCTCAAAATGAAGAGCGCTGGCTTGTAGGGTGATGGGTAGCGTCTGCAGCGTGACTGGTTTGGAGCGCACAGTCTTCCCGTCCACAGCATGAATGGATAATGGACGCAGAAGTTCTCGGGTGGGTACGCCGTGCTCCTTAACCAGGTCCAGACTGATGAAGTTCCCTTCCGACCCGGAATCTATAAGCGCTGGGACAGAGAGCATACCATCAGGCAACATAACATTTACGGGCAACGAGAAACATTTGGAACAAAAAAATTGTGTTTTGCTTACCTACCACATTACGCTGGGAACGCTGTCCCAGGGCTGGAGCTTTCACAGGTCGGGTCAGGAGACCACACTTGAAATGACCGCCCTCACCACAATAGAGGCACAAACGAAGCCGGATCCGGCGCTGTCGCTCTTCTGGAGTTAGCCGGGTTTTCTGGATGTCCATGGGCTCAGGGGCAGACAGCGCAGCTTTCTCTGATGTGGGGGTGCGGGGTAGAGTCACAGGAGTGTGTAGAGTGCGAGAGCTGGTCTTGGGGCGGTGCGAGAGAAGTTGATCCAAACGAATCGAAAGTGAGATGAGTTGATCCAAAGTTAGCGAATCATCTCTGCAGGCTAACTCCCTCTGTATGTCAGGGTTGAGTCCGCATCTGAATACGTTAAGCAAAGCTGCGTTATTCCAACCACTACCAGCTGCAAGAGTGCGGAACTCCAAAGCGTAGGAAGCCACCGGCTTCTGACCTTGCTTGAGAGCCAGCAAAAGTTCTCCATTACACTGTCCATAGCGAGAATGATCAAAAACCGAGCGAAAAATAGTCAAAAAATCAGTGTACCTAGCCCCTTCCTCCCAAATAGCTGTTGCCCACTCAAGTGCCTTACCAGAAAGCCGGGAGATAATAAAACTGATTTTAGCATTATCGGTTGTGGGCGGTGAATTACTGAAAAACACGGAGCATTGTAAAAGAAAACCGCTGCATTTTTCCAGATCCCCATCAAAAATCTCCGGTTTAGAGACAGAAAAACCAGGCACAGATGAAATAGAAAGTTGTTGCTGCTGTGTAGCTTGTTGGCTGGCTAGCTCAGAAACAGCTTGGGTCACACCAGCGAGCGTTTGCTGGTGCTGACTGAGTAGCCTCCCCTGGTTGGCTAAACCAGATCTAATAGCCTCAGTATCTGCTATCTGATCTTGTACGGCCGCGTATTCTGTCATGATGAGCACAGAATTGCAGACACGTGCAAATACTGATAAAAATATATGTTTATTATAAAAATAAACAGATGTAATACGTGGTTGATACAGAAAACAGTTAATCACCAGAAACCAGAGCAATGTAGACAAAACCATACCATAAACGAGAGACAGTCCAGAGTTCATACACGAGAGATCCAATGTCAGAGGTAATCCAAGAGGCAGTAGTGATAAGATAGTCCAGGTAGTGGTGCTACCCTTGAACCTGAAGCTTCGAGGCGTGTGTTGAAAAAACGACACGCATTGGTTCGAATCACTGAGCCGATGCTTGATTCGTTCTACAAAGATCACGTGACCAATGACGTCCGAAGCTTCATTTCGGCACACAACCACGTGACTGCTTCAGGGAAAGATTCAAAAGCGGCAAATCCTGGCGCGCAGTTCGAGGGTTGTTAGCGGAGATACAGAGAGAGAGAGATAGAGAGAGAGAGAGAGAGAGAGAGAGAGAGAGAGAGAGAGAGAGATAGGATAAGATATAGATAGATAGGATAAGATATAGATAGTAGATAATAAAATATTAGAATGGAACTAGTAAGAAAAAGAGGCCGTTCTGAAGTTTGGGAACACTTTGAACTTTTGCCATCAAATAAGGTAGAAAATTATTATTTAGAAAATATAAACTTTGGAAGAAAACTATGCCTTTTAGACATATGGCATTTTATTAGTTCTGTAAGAGTGTACAATAATTTTATATATATATATATCCTCATAGTTCAATGTGTGTACTGTCATGGCATACATCCAGTAAAAGTGTTGCCTTATGACAACATATTTTGAAATAACCAACTGAACCCCAGCACTGTGGAAAAAAAAATATTCCTAAATAAAAACTAAATTACACATGTACATAACCACGTCCATTAAATATGTGCCCCCTGCCCCTTACACAAGCACCTTCACCTTTATGAGCATACATTTCTTTCATCAAATTCTTCCATATCCCCCATGCAGCATATCTACATGAGCCTTGCCTATGGAAAAATAGGCAATGGACTAGTGATACATGTTACAAACCCTGCTTGGAAAGAAGTGAATAATAGTGAATAATATAATTTTAAAATTTGGTATATTAACAGATTAATAACATGGTGAAGGGAAAAAAGCAACAATGTGAATGCAATTAGAATTACAAGTGTAGTTTCTCCAGTGTGCTCTATCAAGGTACATTCTAAGTGTATTATATATTAATTAAAAATATATTACAGTTATGTCTTTTAATATAATGCATTAAATTATCCAGACATCAAAGTATTCTTCCATTTCCTTTTTTCAGTTTTTATTTAAACCTCAAATGTCATGTAAATGCACTGGAACAGGTTTAAAAACTGTAAAAAGACAAAAAAAAACGCCCCTCGTCCTTTAAATACACAAAGCACTTTCAGGTTTTGCCCACCAGGTGCCGCTGATGTCCACTGTGTTATGAAGCTCCGAGTAATGAACCTTTTTTCGATACAATTAGGAAAAAGGCTTCAGTGCTTCAGAAAGCCTCGGTTTGCCATCACTAAGTCCAGGTAATACACAAGCAATCCAGTATCAGAGGCAAAGGCAATAATCGGCGTCGAGAAAACAAAGGCAAGGTCATACTCAAGATAAACTGAGACAAGAGATATAGAACGCTTTGTAATGAGGAGAACCTACAATACGCGGCGTGGGTGTTTGTGTGGAGTGCTCTTTTATAGTGCCAGTAATCAGTATTCAGGACTTCCTGGAGGAAGCAGGTGAGGTGTCACGTGATCAGGTGAGTGTGTGATGTCAGCGGGTGGTGCATTCTGGGTAATGTAGTTGTTGACCTGAGAACCTCCGTTAGAGCTGGGTGTGGAAGGGACAGAGGAGCTAACAGCACCAGACGTGACATTAATAAATAATTAATAAATAATAAACACTTTAAATGAGAGAATTTGTGTCCAAACTTCTAACTGGTACTGTATATCCCTGCATAGTTAATAAATTACTTAAGGAGACTTTAAATATTTAGTATTCAAAATGGCCCACAATTGGTACCTAATCATTATAGTACTAATGCAGGTCATTACGTGGGGGAGTAACTACACTAATAATAATAATCTTCACTAATAAAAAAATCCTTGGCAATACATTTCCCTAAATATTTTCTCTAGACTTAAATGTTAAGGCCTTTTGCTTAGTTAACTTGATAAAAAGAGCCATTCAGACTTGTGAAAGTGTAATGAAGAATTGCTTTGCAACATAATAGTAAGCTAGTAAGCATTTAACTTTTAGTTAAAGAGCCTCTAAGCGTATAGATACTACAACGCCTGACTGATTAACTGCACTTGTGATCAGCTGCTAACCTTAGCTTGAAGGTGCTGGTTTTGGAGCGGGGTTTTCTTTCATGGAAAGCAGCATCTCAGTTCATGGTGATTTAAAACGAGCTTGATTGTAAATTGTGCCAGTGGTGTTCAGCAGCTTCATGTTTATAGCAGGCCTGTGTCTTAGTGATACATAGGCTGTTCCTGACCGTCTGAAGCAATTTCCTCTGTGCTGAGGGTCACAGTCTGGGTCTTATTCCAGACCTTTACAAAATGGCTACACCTCCCAATGCTGTTTTTCAATGAATTATATAAACGTCTGCAGTTTTTGTGAAATTGCTACAGGAGTATTAATCTCTGATCATCTTTCTCAGATTTATATTTGCCTGTTCTACAGTGTATTAATCAATACCATGAGTGCTCTTCAACAACCCATTTGTCAGCTGTTGTTTTAGCAAGTAAGGAAAACTATATGTAACCTTATAACATCATACGTCACACTGTAGAGACGCAGCAGGGAGAGAAATATTAAATAGAGAAACTCTTTATTGTTTTAAAAAAAGGATCTACTTATTCCACATTCTTAATTTAGCTTTCATGTTACAGCTTTTTTTTCTGTTTTTACTTGGTGTTTTATACATTATTACACTTGTTTACATAATTGGGGGTTTTGAAAAGTTCATTACAGTTATGATAATGATAATGAAGGAAATAAAATATTTAAATAAATATTATTATCATTATGATACTCATTATTAGCATTATTGTTGCTGTTAAAACTGTCAGTTACAAAACATATTCAATAACCTATCAGTATTAATGCAACAGCATTTACAATAAAACTAACCTACAGGATTTTAGATCACTTCTAGTCTTTTAAGAAAGTATATGCAAACTTATTAATAACATCTGAAGTGAGCTGAGCTGCCAAGCACTATGAAAATACTTAATAAGGCAATTAAAATAATGTTTTAATTTAATTAGCTTTTTGGGAGCTACTTGTGCATGGAATTCTTATTAAATATTACTTATTTTCTGCCTAGGTGTGCAATGGCACTGCAGGACGGCACAAACTGAGCTGATTAAGGTGTACCAGATAAGATGCAAAACCATAACAAGATGCAATTCATAAAGTTGAATTGCATTTCATTAATACCTAGGGTTCATTTGACAGAAATGTACTTTTTATTTTTTTGGTAACAAGTTGATAGGCTAAAAAACACCCTACCAATTATGATGCCCACCTTTTCCTCTCAGTTCAATCAATTATTTGTAAAATGTGTCTGTTGTAACTTAAATTAAACTCCAGGAACCAGAAGAGCACTCAAATGTTGATCCAGTGTCTAATTTGGTACTTTGTCTGTTTGCTTTTTTCTCCGCCCCTTCCAAAGATGGAGACACGGAAACGGCTAGCTAAGATCGTCCTGGTGTTCGTGGGCCTGTTTGCGCTGTGCTGGTTCCCCAACCATGTGCTGTATATGTACCGGTCCTTCCACTACCGACAGATCGACACTTCACTTCTGCACCTCATTATCACGCTTCTGGCTCGCGTGCTCAGCTTCTCCAGCTCCTGTGTGAACCCCTTTGCCCTCTACCTGCTGAGTGAGAGCTTCCGCCGACACTTTAACAGCCAGCTGATGTGCCGGCGGCGTCAGTACCAGGAGCGCAGCTCCAGCTACCTCCAGAGCACCTCGGCCATCCGCATGACCTCCATCAAGAAGAGCAACCCTGCTGTAGCCAACGGCCAAGGTCTCAAACCTGCGGTTTACATCTAGTTACGGGTCCAGAGATGATTGGAAAATTGGTTGGTAATGAAGAGCATTTTGAGAGACTATATCTAGTCAAGGACTAAATAATACATCCTACTCACCAGCTTTAACAGTCTTTAAGCAGTAGACTGAAAATCTAATTTACACACTTTTCCCTTCAGTCTAAATGTAGTCCTCACATTTTCGGTGTCTGACATTTGCTTATTGAGTTGTGTTTTAGAGCTATGAGGCTATTGTAGCAAACAAGTCATGGAGATCTGTAGATACCCGCCAAGCACTCTACAGAGTGGTAATGCTTCTTGTAAAGGCAGTACACACTATTCTGGAGAGCTCAATAGCAAAAACAAATTAACCTTAAAAAACCTATATAGTTATATAGCATTGGTGCAAAGAGTAGTAACCATTAGCTTAAAAAAAGGAGAGATAGCAGACAGCAGTAGAGATAGTCAGAGAGATAGCAGAAAGTATGGACAACATTTATACTACTGAAACCACACACAACAGACTGAATTTAAGTCTTGTTAGAAATTCGGCTTTCAGGAATCAGGAGTCAGAATCAGGAATCAGGAGACAGCTTGAGAGATGACTTAAGTTTATTCTCGTGCAGACAGAAAATCTACACGGGCACAGCTTAGTTGGTCGTTGCTCCCTCTGTGTCCGCCTGACTAGTCCATGTGACTTGTCTGTCTGTTACTGTCTGTGTGAGACTCTCCAGACCATACCTGTCAAGTCTCCCGTTTTGGCCGGGAAACTACCGTATTTTACTCCTCTTTCCCGCCGTCCTCCCGCATTAGTATTTTCCCGTAAATTTCCCGTATTATACTAAATAAAATAATATATAGGCCACAGGCGACAATGCACTGACCGCTGTGTGTCTCTTAACCAATCGTGGTGCCGGTTCAAGGAGAAAGTCCCGCCTTTCAGGAGAAACAGCCAATCAGCTAGCTGGTTTTGCGGAGCGCAGTTTAGTGTGCAGGAAGCCCCGCCCCTCCCCTCGCTGTGAGTTCAGGCAGCTAGTCGGAGCAGCTGTCGTTAAAACTAATCTGGATATACGGAGATTTTTCTAAAAGAAAGGTAATTAACCATGTAAACTGTGATGAGATTGTTTCTGATAGCTGGTTAAAAAGACTCTTCTCTGAATCAAAACATAAATTAAACCCACTGTGTGTTTAATAAAATACAGCTTGTGACTCAGTTAGCTTAACTTTAGAATTAGCTAGATAGATATTCAGGGTTTGAGAAAAATCTACATATATATATATAATGCCCTGCCCTGATGTGCCTGATCAGCCAATAACTATCATTTCCAAACTCTATTAGTTCAGGGCTAGTTTTAGGGTTTGTTAGAATTTGTTTAAATTTTATATATATATATATATATATATATATATATATATATATATATATATATATATATATATATATAAGGGACTAGGGAAACGAGGGAAAAAATATACATATATTTTTTTTCCCTCGTTTGGGCTGTTGGGGCGGCGGAAAAATCCCTTATTTTTAAGTCCAAAACTTGACAGGTATGCTCCAGACTGAGACTCAACTAGACTGAGCTACTAAGACATTTTAGCAGGACTTTACATACAGGAGAAACTGCTTTGAACACAGCAGGGGAGAAAGGGTAAGGGTTTATGGAGTATGTGTGGGGTGTCATCATTGGGGGTGTCTCTATCAACTTATGTTAAACAAAGGAGAGATGTGAGAGATAAGGGTGAGGACAAAAGGTTAGGAGTGTATAGGGAAAAAGGGGGGTTAAGGAGTGAGACAGTTTAGAACCTAAGAAAACTTAATAAAAGTACAATTTGTTGTTGACAGAATCTCTCAGTCTTCACTACACATCATATCTAAAAAAAATTGTTGAAATTGTGGCTAAATTGTGTATGAATACTTTTGAACCTGGATGTAAAAAATAATATTTATATTAATATTATAAGTCTAAATTACCTTTACTATTTATTGAACACTGCCATTCTCCATCAGACTTGTGGACAAAAAACATGGCTTGGTCTTCACCTAAGGTTTTAGACAGTGCCCATTTAAAATCTGCTTGCAGATATTTTAAGCAGTAAATATAGAAAACAGAGAATATCATTAAATTATTCCTATTATTCACAATTGCTCTGCATCATGCATTAGGCTTAAAAGCATGATGCACCTTAATAGCTTAAAAGCTACATTAAGCTAAAAGTTACATTAATTAACAAATGCATTTTCTTCTCTTAATTGATTATTTTTAATATTCTCCCTATGCTGGTCAGGCAGTTGTAAACAAATCCATCTACTTACGCGTTTCTCCCCTGTGTCTCGAGGCATTTCGGGTAAGAGATGCAGAATCCGCATTAATGTGGCCCTTGCGGAAAACCGTAATAAGGGTGCATGGAGGATGCTCCTGAGCACACTCTCGACTGCCAAAATGAGATATGGGACACACTACTGCCTCACAGATTTTGAAGGCATGCTTAAATGAGAGCTGCGGGACGTAAGTATGCCATTTGGGATAGCTCAACATCATGTAGCACTATCAACCTCTGAACTCATAAGTAAGAAGTTCTGGATTCAAAGGCAGCATAAATCATTACACACTTGCCCCAAAACACATTAAGTTTTAAAATAATCTGAAATAGACTTGAAATAGAGATAACTTATGGGATGTCATATGATTATTATCAATACAAATGGACAAATAATGGTTTTCTGCAATGCTAAAATAGCAGATGCAGCAACACTATGTTCTTTATGTATCAGAAACAAATAAGCAAGTCTGTATGAGAATACTAAAAAGCTTAGTGTGATAAGTGTGCTTTGATTCAGGTATGTAATGATATTTGCCTGTATGATGACTGCATAGTGCTAACTGGTGTGCATAAGATTCATCTGCTTGTTAGCGACATTAGTCATATAGATTAATTGCAAAACTCAATAAAAACAAAATTGATTTTAAATTAAGCAAAACTCAGATATCAAACATGTCTTGGTAAACTGCGTTTGTGACAAGGAAAAACTGCATATTGGATTTTCCTCTGAACTACTGCTTTAAGAGAGATGCAGACGTACACAGTTATATTTGATGCAGTATTACTTATAGTGCAACATTACGCATTTTTGCTTGTTATTGTAGATTTAGAATACAGAAGTCAATGCTTGGGTAACAATGTTCCTATAAAAACAGTCATTACATGACATCCATGCTGTATTCATCCATACAATACATTCATACAATTATGAATTCTTATGACACCTTCTAAACTGCAACTGTACACGGTACACGGTAACAAATGTTCCTGTAAAATCACAGCAGCTGTGGTTGCCAGTATTTTAGCATATTTTTACAGGATTACTACTGTGATTTTGTTTAAAAAAATGAATCAACTACAACAAAAAAGATACTCCTTTGCTGCTGAAGACCTCATAAACACTCTCTGCCATGACCACACAGCATGCTGATATGATCACTTATCATTCTGGGAGATAGTTGTTGATCCCATTAATTCAACAGTTATTTTAACCCTGTAAAATGTGGTAAAACACTGGCAACCGCAGCTGCTAGAGTTTATAAGTTTATTGTAAATGTTACATGGAGTAAAATATTTATTTTATTTTAGTTATACAGTAATTAATTGTTTAATTCATTTAAAGTAGTAACACATAAAAAAAGGTGTTTTACAGAAAATCTGAAAAATTGTTACAGTGAATGTTCATCAGCTCCATACAATGTTGTTCTTTTACCACAATACAATCATGTTACAGGAAAGAGCTGTTTGGAAATTTACAGCTAAAACAAATATTCCAATTACAATTACAATTGTAATATGTTTCTAAGAAATCCAAGATAATACTTTAGGAAATGGCTTTTATTTTAGATTTAAAATGCAGTTTTTACTGTTCTTTTACAGAGTTTCTTACAGTGCAGCATAGCCTGTGGTCATCAATTGCTGCAAGCCGTCTCAATAACTGTCTATATATAATGTATTATACGTGTTTAATGAATTAAGACCTTAAATTAAATGTAATTGTAATGTTAATATCATTTCTGTAGTGCATCATGTGCTGTCATCTTCTGCACCTAAATAGCAAATTATACATTTTACAAAAAGCCATTTATTTTCATTTGTTAGGCAGCTTGACTCTCTGTCTGGCGTTTGCTGCACTGTTTGGGTGTAGAAGCCATATTTTCATGATTTATGTATGCACTATGCTGGGAGTAGGGAGTGATTTGAGATTCAGCTTATGCATGCTCTCTGTAAGGATTTTCACACGGGAAAGTAGCATTGGGAAAGTGAGGAGAGACTTTATTTTCCTGAATGTAGGATGCACTCATGCTTGTAATGGGGACAAACGGGAATAGTAAAATGAATATCTTTGGTAAATATTACATTCTTATTCATTAATACAACTGACATTAAATGCTTAGCTAAAGCATGAGCAAATTCTGAGCACCCTTATCCCGTCTGCGTTCCATTAGCAAACAGACATTTTACTCAAAATAATTTCTAACCAGAATTAATCCTCTAATATTCTCTGCAGTTAAAAGCCAATATGTGCTTCTATAGAGCAAACAAAATGTTTGTTTCCTGTATAAATACACCCCAAATGACATTAAAAGCAAAGTTATACAATCTCCAAATACAAAGCCAGTATTCTTTCTTTAAATATTTTATATTAATCTATACTGTCATGTTTAAAACTCTACCACCCCACAGCATGAAAGACACAGCTAACAACATGATACTGCAGTGCCATCTCTAATTATAACACTCAAAGCCTGGATCTTGTTTTCCTAATGTACTGAAGGGCGTGGGATCATTTATTTTCCAGTCATGTCGAGTCAAGTGCACTTAATACAATGATTGATGTCTTCAAGGTGCATCAAGCAAGTGCAGAGTATTTTCATAATGAGATCAGAAAGCTGACAGATAGATCTCTTCAAAATCACTTTGCATGATGGTAAAGAGGTGAAATTAGGAAATAATAATTCCTGTTACAATGTGTCTGTAGCTATGCATAAAAATACATCTCTCATATATGTTTTCATGATATTAATTAATACCAATGCTTGTCTGTACAGTCTTGTGTAGGGATACAGTGATTGTTTTAATGGCCAATTCAAAGCCAATCTGGCAGATGATATTCTGACAATATTTACAGTCCCAATTCCATAGTTGGGATGATGGGTTAAATGTAAATAAAAGAAGAATTTAATGATTTGCATCTGGAGATTAACTGTGTGCAGGAAACAAGGCCAGTGTCAGAACTGGATGCTCGTTATCTTCAGACCTGCAGTCGGCACTGCATTAAAAACAGGCTGTACTGATTCTGAACTGAAAATCACAGCATCGGCTCAGAAACACGTACAGAAATCACTGACTGTGAACACAGTTCACTGTGCAATCCACAAACACAAGTTAAAGCTGTATCACCCAAATAAGAAGCCACATGTCAACACCATCCAGAAACACAGTTATCTTCTCTGGGCCAAAAACGTTTCAGTGTAAAATTATTGTAGGTATCCATGGACTCAAGGATCATTCAGTTTGCTATCAATGCACAGTTCAAAATCTGAAAAGGAAGTATCAATGCTTAACAGTACATAGAGGCTTTAGCACAACATACGCTCGCTTCCAGACTACGTCTCTTTTAGGGAAGGCCTTGCATATTTCAACAAGAGCGTGCTAAACCATATACTGCATCTGTCACAACCATCATTTCACCATATCCAACGCATGGCAAGTCTCATCTCATGTGATTTGTTCAGAATAGGGTCTATGAGATTCGTAGATCATTGCATTCAATTTTATTTTAATTTAGTTACATTTTACACAGCATCTCATTTATTTTGGAGTTGGGTTTGTAATACCTTGTTCATAGCTGGAGCTCAGGCAAGCGTAGGCTGAACATTAGCATATTTCTAGGTCTTTCTATTGGCAAGAATCCCAACATGAATAATATTATTTGTTCTTCAGTGGGCCAAACAAGCATGCTTGTCTCTTACCAAAAATGAAATTATTTTTTTATTTAATACCAAATTAACACACATCTGCCAAAATCTAAATAAGAAATGAACTATTTGTCACATTTGAGCAAAAAACAACAACAAAAAAACAAACACATTGTCATACTGTACTTTTGAGTATTCCACATCAAATATTAACATACACCTACTTTTATAACAAACAGGCTACATTAAAAGATTAGTATAAATTAAAAGCAGACAGAGCTTGCTGATATCCTAATCTCACTGTCCTTTTAAGCCTGAATCAAAGTCACTCTTGGCTAATTAGAAATTTGTGATTAAGATGATCACATGCAGATCACATTTGCAAGAGTGGCTTTCATATTAACACCCCAAACAAATATTTTTCCAGTACTGGCTGTAATGAAGCACTATTTCCAATCATGTTATGGCAGAACCAACAGGTTTTCTGCAGTATGCGCTTAATTGCTCTATGAGCTGGCTTTAATACAAAAACAGAAAACTCTTTCTTTAAATAGAAGTCTATGGGAACCTGTTTGATCACCTGTCCCCTGATTTCTATTCTAAGTTTGTTTAAAGTAGCTTTAAAAAAAAATTACTCACAATTTTTACTCACAAAAAGTTTAATTACTCACAATGCATGTACTGAGGAACCTGTTGCTAGATAGTATAAATAGTAAGTGCCTGATTTGTAAAACTATTATTTAGGCTCAGATTGCGTTTTGTTCTGTGGACAGCTTGTGGAAATCTATTATTTTTTGTTATTGGTTGTTTTTCAGCATGACAACCGTTCACAGCCTCTGGCATAGTCTTTAACACTGTGACAAAACAATGTCATTATTAAAGAGTCTTACCAAATGGTTGCTGTTCCCTCTGTGTCCTCTAGAGGCAGTGTGAGCTTAGCTCGTTAAAGAGGTTGTAGCAGTAGAGTTAGCTGTTAGCCTCCACAGTTTCCCTGTGTTTGGTTAGCTGTTGTTGGGAATGAGCTGGGGTCATTTAATTATGAAGCAACAGCTATTGCATACAATAGATGGTAAAGGCCAGTCAGTCAGCATTAGATAACTGTCTGCTTCCTTGTATTTCAGTCCTTAAAGGCAAGTCAGTTTACTCTGCGGCCATCTTTGCAATGTGACAGAGGTTAATACCGTTTTTTTTATTGTAAAACCTTTTATAGCAGCTCCCAATTGGTGCAGCTGTGTAAGCAGTGGTCCTAGCATTAGCATGGCATGAGTTGGTTGCAGGATGATGAAATAGAGGTTTTAACTAGGTTCTAGCTAAGTGAGTGGGAATATTGTTATTGAGGGCCAAGGTGAAGGTTTTATAAGCAAATAAATAATCTGTGGTAGTTTACCGCATGCTATGGACAAAATAGATTAAAATTAAAATTAGGTTTTAGCAATCTTACCAACAGTGTTAAATCATTGCTTAAAAACATTTAAAAACAAGGAACGGAAAAGTAGTATTATTTTTATTTAATTTGCATATCCAATAATAAATTTGTGGATTATTTGTACGAAAATGTAAAAATTTCCACTACAAAATTTCAACTACCTAGGACTGCCTTGGAAAAAAGGTAAAGGTTTTGACCTTTAAATGCTACAAAGCCAGATAATAAATTGTTTTTCTGAATAAGACAGTATACTGTTTCAGGGTCTGATACACTTCATACATATATTCTCTGCTCTTCTTACTTCATACTGGTTTATGTGTCAGAGATGCTGCTTTGACAATAAGTGTTTTTTGCAGAAAAATAATATCACAATTTGAGACTCATTAAGATTCTTTATTTCATGTGTTAGGTATGTATGGTGTGTTGAGGCATTCTATATTATATTTACCTGTTTTTATATTTTATTTTATTTTTTTTATAAATGTGTACCATTACCAAAGTTCTGACTAATGCATTATTTCATTTCAGAGTGAGGGTAGACTAAACAAATATTAGCTGCAGGAATGCACTTTGAGTAGGAGTGCAGTCTTGACTTGATGCCTTTTAAAAGCAGTGCACAGAATCTGCCAAACAGCTTTCCCACTAAAGAAATGGAAATGGAAACATTACCTCTCTTATGCGCTGTCAGTATTGTACTATAACAATGATATTTCTAATAAATTGGTTATTTATTGTTAAACCATTGTAGCATTGATACGGATCATACATAAATCTGTGGAGTGTAGGTGAAGAAGAAGATAAATTTGGTGTTATTGATGAGGTGCTCGGAGGTTAGCTGAGATTTTAAATTTTATTCTGTTGTATATTTACAGAAAACTCAAAGAATTGTATACAATTTTGCTAATGATTTACTAATGATTGAAAAGACAAACACTGAGATAAATTTAAAAACACTGGGGCTCCGAGTGGTTCAGTAGGCTAAGCACTGCTACTATGATCAGGATGTCGCTGGTTTGAATCCTGTTCATGTAGCTTGCCATCGGCTACCAAAGAGCACAATTGGCCTTGCTCTCTCTCTGGGTGGGTAGATGCGCTCTCTCCCCACATCACTCCAAAGGGTGATGTTGCTCAGCACAAGTCATCTGTGAGCTGATGTATTGAGCACGCTGTGATGCTACTCGGAAATGCTGCATCAGCAGCAGTTTAAAGGGGCGGTGGCTGACTTCACATGTATCAGAGGAGGTATGTGCTAGTCTTCACCCTCCTGGTGGGTTGGGGCATCACTAGTGATAGAAGGAGTCCTAATAAGTGGGTTGGGTAATTGTCTGTGTAAATTGGGGAGAAAATGGGGCAAATGTGAAAAAATAAAATAAAATAAAAAACTGATACAAAGAGATTGTTGTCACTCTGTTCTAGCCACATTGTAGATGATCTCACACCTGCAAAAACAGAAAAACAGCACCTCTATTTCTTGATTTAATGTATCATCTGCTTATAAGAAAAGGCATTTTTTATCTTTAAGAAAGAGAGAAAATATATACAAATTAGAAAATCAGTACCTAAATAAATAAATATCAGATTTATTCCACTACTTTATTTGATTATATTATACTTATAAAATGAATGTACTTATTTGGCCCTTTTTATATTGAAAATATTAGTTGCTTTTGGCACTTTGTAAATATTCCACATCAAATTGCCCAATAGAAATGATCAATAGCAATTGAGATAACTCATCAGTTTAGATACAGGAGAGCTGGTCTTCAGCGTAGTGGTGATTTCCCTACTCAAACCCAGATAATAAACCTGATAATTAACTGATGGGTTAAGGCAGTGGCAGGAGACACCCCCAAACTGGTATTGTAATTAGGGACCCCTGCTCCATAGATGATGATGTGGATTTGGTACCTGTAGAGCAAGGATCATTAGCTTTGTACTGCTGTTCTACAGGTAAACAGGATCTTCACTCCTAAAAATGCTACATATGGTCATTTGAGTGCAGAACTGTAGCAGAACCACATTTGATTAGATGTTGCACCATGTTTGTAAAAGAGGTGTGTATTGAGAATCTTTAAAATAAAAGCTGTAAAGGTTGAAATAATTATTTAAACACACATCATTTACAAACTTTATTTTGGTATGGAACAGTTCCAGTTTGATTCACAGATTGGTAATTTAATTTTTGAAATATTGTTTTTTTGAGATTCCTCTGCTAAAACAGGTCTGGCCATATATAATAATCCAGTTCACTTTTATTAAGGATAATGCCGGTGAATGTTGAATGTCAACTATGTTTACAATGCTAATGTACAGGTATCAGTTTAATTTATTTTTAGTGAAATGCCTTGAAATTCCAGCATACTTAAACCAGTACACTAGTAGTCACATCATGAGAACATGAATGTGTTTGGTTTGTGTTTGTGTAATGTTGGTGCAAAATATTAAGTTAAGTGTTGTATTACAAATATGTACCTTGTGCAAATGTTATTTTATTGTTATTTGTGCAAAAATAGATTTAATTAATATTATTTCAAATTGTATTCTACCAAATTACATGTTTAATAAAGCACAAATTCATTAATTTCTGAAGATTTTATTTTTGTTCTACCTAAACAAAATATACATATACATATAAAAAGATACACATATACATGGCTATATTTTAATCAACATAATATAACATTTTCCATTCAAATATTTAAACAGCAATTTATTTAGCTTTCACAGAAAATGCAAATCCAAAAAGATCAGATTTCATTTGTCAAAATGTGTTTCCACCTACTAAAATGCATGTATTGTAATGCCATTATTTTCAAACCAAGCATTTAAATGTTTCTTAAAAGCAAATCAAATAAAAAAAAAAATCTGTGTGAAATTATATCTAAAAATTGATTAACAATTTTAGAAACTTATACCCAATTTTGCTCTTGTACATGGGACTAGGGCCACGTCATGCTGGTGATCTTAACACCCTCAAGTGGCACTGCATTAAAAACAGGCCATGCTGATTCTGCACTTGAGAAATCACTGCATGGGCTCGGGAACACCTCCAGAAATTACTGTCTGTGAACCCAGGTTAAAGCTAAATTACACAAAGAAGAAGCCACATGTCAACAGCATTCAGAAACACTGCTTTCTTCTCTAGGGAACAAAACGCTTTAAAATGGACTGAGGAAAAATGGAAAACTGTTCTGTGGTCAGATGAATAAAAGTTTAACATTTTAGGTTTTCTGCTCAAGCCTGGTTCATTTGACTGGTGTGATCTCTCTGATAAATGCTTGAGCACAGTACAGTGTATCATGCCCAGGCCTACTCGAAAAGCACCATCCGTGCCCAAGACTTCTTCTGCCTCAGACAAAAACTTCACACTTTTTTTCAGACCTGGGTGCGTTTTCTCTGCGAGTTCAGCACACTTAGTCAAGTGTGAAAGCTGCTTTTGATAATCGTCCTCCTGCACTCCAGTCTGAGTATGCCCTTAAATAAGATTTAATTTTCTATTGCAGCTTTTTAAAAGTACTACTTACTTCTCCACCTTTAATACCTGCTATTAATTCTAAATGAGTTATGAAATGCTAAATGTCTCACTTGCAACATCTGATTTGTGCTATATTCTTTTTTTATTTTCAACTTTGACATTTTACACGGCGTTACATTTTTTATTTTGGGTTGTACTTCCTGTCTTAGGCCTAATCACTGTCTGGACTAATCCATAACGTTTAGTACTTTACGCACATTACACTTTATATACTATATACTTTTTATATTATATACTTCATTAATAGCTGAACTGTGTTCTTTTGAATTAATGAAACATATCAGTCATGTTAAAAACATTTTAAAACCTTTCCTAACCTTTAAAAACACTTTTTTGTAGTCTTTTATGCCTCCGCAGCGCCCTCTCAGGCTCACCTGTGCTATAGGTGAGGAAGCTGTATCTGTGTACAATGTGCAGATCAGTCAACCAATAATACTGCCCCCTGGTGACGTCCAATCATCTGGGTCTCACCGCTATCATAGGTACACTGCTCTGTCCAATCAGCTCTCCTTCTCCCCCACCCCAAAACCCATACATCGACCAGTGCCCCTCCCAAACTACTCCTCCCATTTTGTTTTTACATTTTTCAAATTTGAGGATGGAGTCAGCTAAAATCAGGGGTTTAGTTACCCTTTATAACAACCACAACAAAAAAGATCAACTAGAATAGGACTTAATTGACACAATTGCCCATTTTAGACCCAGTTTGTTGGGGCATATGCACCATAAAATATTACATTGCCCTCTTAAATTACAGCATAAAATGTTATTTTATTCTGGATTGTTGAGCAGAAATGACCACATTGCAAATTCACTATAGACTCTGCCTTTCCCATAATTCTCTAGCATCATTCTAAAAGTAGTTAACAATGCACCAGATTATTTCAGATTTTTGTACGGAGTGATTTTTAAAAAGTCTGTCATGCAGCGGAGCTGGCTATACATTTGACAAAAATGTACATTTACAAAAATAATTAACCACTTAACAAAAGTCATTCATTTGGGTTGCAAAGACATCAGTTACATTAGCATATGTTTAATTAGAACAGCTACTGAAAAGGGCATTTAAAGAAAAGCTTGCACAATGTGTATATTGTTGTGATATAGTCAATATAACAGTAAAATTATGATTTCTTAAAAGGTTAAACTTTTTAAAATGTTATACTACATGTTTTAAAAGGCTTTTTAAGCGTAATTTTTAATTTGGCATGATGAATTACAGCTGAATATATAAATGCAAAAAAGGTGAATATAGTTTAGACAAAGAGTGGTACAAAAATGTATTTAGTGCCGAAGAGGTGCCTAGCTTTTTACTATGCACACTTGTGGCTCTAATTCTGACAGGGTAGAAGATGTGTGGAAGGCCCCTCTAAAGTTAGAGGCGCTCCTTAATCTATGTGTGCATCCCAGGTAGCCTACAAAGCAGTCTACAAACATTCATGATGCAAACTCATAAAAACAGTGTCAGATAAGGGAAAAAATGATCATAAGAAGTATAACCTATGAAATATTATGTTAGTGAGACTCAACATATGTACAATGCATATATAAGATAAAAGATCTGAATGAATGAATTCACTATTTTATCTGATGGTCTGTATGTACGTCCTAGACTGGATGCTGCGGGACTGGCTGCCAGCTGACACCATAGCAAGCAGAGCACATGCTGAGAGACTGCAGTCTGACATGATTTTGTGGGTTTGTTCCTCAGGCATTGTGACTAATAGATGTCCTGTAACACTGAGAGCTTGCTGCCAATGATGAATTTTGCCGTCAAAGGCGGTGTAGCTGCAATAGCAGATGGTGAAGCAGCCCGTGAGGACTGTCTCTATGGTGCATCTGTAGAAGTGTGTGAGGACGTTAAGTGGCAGACCAAACTTCTTTAGCCTGTGGAGGGAGAGGCGATGCTGATGGATCTCATGGCTGTTGGTGTGGAGGCACAAGTTAAGGTCAGCCATAATATACACACCAAGAATTTCCACTTTAGCTGCACTGCAGCTTCCATCTGCGGCTTCCTGAAGCCCATTATTATTTCCTTTGTTTTGTTGATTCTGAGACAGAGACTGCTGTAATTCCACCATTCTGACTGACCACTGCATTTGTCTGTGTAGGTGTATCTCATCTCTATCTGTGACAAGCAGAGGATGTTTTTGTTACCAGCAAACCTAAGAATTTTGAGAAAAGAGAATATAGCAGGTTAAATCGAGTTTATTATTTATATATGAATACATGGGATGCATAAATATTTCATGTCACCCCAGCTATTAATGAGCTCAATTTAAAATATTTTAGAAAGTAATCAAAAATGGTCAATTTATTTATTTATATACATTTTTGTACATGTTATATCTGAGTTTTAAAGGAAGGGATCCACAGTAGGGTTGGCTTTTAAGTCCAGGTCAGATACAAGTCAAGCACACAATGCACAGATAATGTTTACATGGCAGATGCGGTGAGAAAAGCCCTCTTGACTCATGCTTTATCTCTGTCTCACAGACGGCAATACCACATTCATTCTTGTTTGCTTGGTAAGGAGATTGTTGTGGACTCACACACTGCACACCCCTCTGTTCATCAACGGAACTGCTGTGGAGAGGGTGAGCAGCACCAATTCCTGGGTGTGCACGTCACAGAGGACCTCTCCTGGAGCACCAACACAGCGTCACTGGCCAGGAAGGCAAATCAGCGTCTCTACTTTCTCCGCAAGCTGAGAAGAGCTGGAGCCCCCACCCCCATCATGACCACCTTCTACAGAGGGGCCATCGAGAGCATTCTGACCAGCTGTTTCACTGTGTGGTACGGGGCCTGCAAAGCATCCTGCCGCAGGACCCTCCAGCGCATCGTGAGAGCAGCTGAGAAGATTGTTGGCACCTCTCTCCCCTCCCTTCAGGACTTGTACAGCTCCCGCCTCACACGGAAAGCCCTCCGTCTGGCAGGAGATCCCTCTCACCCACTACACAGCTTCTTCAGCCTGCTGCCATCAGGGAGGAGACTGCAGAGTCTCGGGGCGAGGACCAGCAGACTGCGAGACAGCCCCATCCATCAGGCTGTGAGGATGCTGAACTCTCTTCCTGCTCTACCCCCCATCCCAATCCTGCCCCAAGCACACACTCACTCAGCATCCTGACCCCCCCACTAATAAAGTACTGAAACTCTGCACTACAATGCACAAAGTACTGGTCCCTTCCAAACGGACTTGCACTACAAAACACCTGCACTACTGATATACTTGCACTGTCAATACGCACTTTAATTCCACTTAATTAAACTGTGAACTTTAAGGACTTACGCACCCATTCACTTTACCAGCCTTAAGCTATATACCATATTTGCACTACTGTTATTTACTATTTTTACTGTCATTCCATCTCAATCACCATCAATATTGCACTATTGTCTTACGTATGTTTATTGTGTCTTGCTGCATTGAACATATAGTGTCTCCCACTCTTTTATATTATAATTATATATCTATTTTTACTTATTTACTTATATTTATATATCTATTCCTCCCCCACACCACTGCACCTTGTTTTTGTCTCATGTATGTCTATTTGTGTCCCTGCTGTATTGTACACATAGTGTCTCCCATTCTCCTTTATTATATCTATTATCTGTACTTGCTGTAAAATTGGGAAGTAACGTAATTTCAATTCTCTGTATGTCCTGTACATATGCAGTATTGACAATAAAACTACTTGACTTGACTTAACTTGAATTCTGTGCATGCAGAGCACAACTCTGGAAAATAGAGAAAAGCATGTTTTCTGCTGACTATTGTGCCAGTACATTATGCTATGATATTAAATAAGCCGAGCAATAAGTGACACAGAAAAAGTTAGCGCAGCACAGGTGAGGAGCTTTTGGATTGATATGTTTTTTTTTAGCAATAAAAAAAGAAAAACGTTCCCACATTATAGAAAATACATAGTACTGAAAAACAGCCATAAGATTCTTTAAGTTGCAACAAACAATAAACCCTCATAAAAGAGTGAAGAATTCTTAGCCAAGAACTATTAGGGTCATTATTTAGTAAGAAGGTGGCACAAGAGACATCAAAAGTAAATAATGGTCTTATTTCAAACTCTCAGTGACCTGTTAGTTTCTGAAGAACACGAAAATAGTGCTGTTCCTTCCCTTCTCAGCACCAAATACCCCCCACCACTGACATGTCACTCATTTCACACCTTCCTTTAGAAGAGGTCCCCTGCTAAGACCTTGCAAACCCAGATGACACGCAGCAAAGTTAACTTTAATCTGTCTTCTTTGATTTTGAACAAGTAGAAAGGCAGAAAGAACAGGAAAATAAGAACGGGCTACTGTTAGCTGCGGTTACAGCAACCACAGTACAAAGTGTACACATCCAGAATCAGTGAGTGCCACAGTGAAGCTGACATAAGGTATAATTAATTATTTTGTATTGATTACTATTTGTAATTACTGGTAACACTACAGGTCAGGAGAGCTGCATGGTGATGACTGGTTATGTTATCAGGAGCGATGTGGAGGAGCAGTGAAGTAGTGAAGTTGTCTGGGTGCTGGAAGGTGGAGGAACTCTTAAAACATCTGCAGCAGAAGCAGATGATGATCACAGCTAATAAAGTTCAATAACTTATGTTAAGGAAACAAAGACATCACCTATTTCCCAAGGCAATTCCCTGTATAAGCTTGTACTGGTGTGTCTAACCCTGTCTCCCTTGTCTCTTTCTTCCTCTCTGACACTCTCTCCCTTTGAGCAGGAGAACCACAGGGGGGATTCAGAGAACATGAAGACTCCCTGCAGTGAGACAGCACCCTTACCCTTCTCCCCGACTCTCAGCTCCCTGGGCTTTGTAATCTTTTCACTGTTCCTTACCTTTCATAAAAGGCTCTTGATTTAATGCACAGAATTGATCTTTACTTATTTTAATTCCCTATGACAGTTTGACTTTTTGTGCGCTCCAATTTGCCCTGGTACAGCTTTACATTTCTTAAATCTTGATCTACAGATTAGGAGAGATCAAGGCAGAATCGCAGGGGTGGGTATATTAGTTTGAGAAATTACAAAAATGCTCAGTAAAATTATTTTTGTGTTTTTATGTGTGTGTGTTGGGGGGGGGGGGGGGGGTGTATATTTTTCTAGCAGTTATGTGTGTTTGTTTATGTGTTATATTAGTTTAAATAAATGAGATTTAGCTGTGGTGGTTTCACTGGTGAAGCAGTCATGTGTCATTCTGCAGTTCTTTTATGCCCATGTTTGTTTTTTTTCGTCTATGGTAAAATTAATGGGCTTTTCAAAAAACTTGCCTCTATCACATTCTGTGGTAAATAAATATGTGCAGAACCTTATGCGTTTTATTCTGCTCATATTTTTTCCCAAACATTACCAGATCCTCCAAATTATGAGATCATGCTCGAGTTGTAATTAAAATAATGCCAACTTTAACCTAATGCTACAGCGCACTGGACTGATGTGACAGCACAGTATAGAACGCGCCCAGACTCAATTTGATGGAAACCCCAGCAAACTCTGGTCCTATGTTTACAGCATATTAAAGTAACTGCCCTTGCTGAGGAGAGCTGAGAGTGTTACAGCAGGAAATCACTAACCCAGCAGCACAGTGTTAGTCCAGATCCAGCTTTAAACACTGTGGCACACTTTACCAGTGTAGCTGCAGCTTAGTAATGTGGGTTGTTTGTCTTATGAAGATTCAGATTAAGTTTATTATGCAGTAAAATAAATGACAAGTTTGGTGTTTCTTGCATGTTGTTTTAGTACAATAAGTTATGTAAAGCCTTTTTAAAAATAGGTTTCAGTGGGAAGAAAAAACACATTAAGCATTTTTACTTTTACATATTTACAAGTGTTTTAGACTCATATTGTTGCTACATCTAGCTAGCTTAGCTCTGTGGTTCTGGAGTAACACTGTCCTGCTTGTTTCACTGTTTCCCAATGTAACACACTCAGCTCACCTCAGCCCGGGCAATTAGTTGATTAATTGGACCAGGTGTGCTGTAATTAGTGTAAACCAGTGACCAGCACTGAGAACCACTGAGCAGCTAAAGCTCACAGCCTTTTAAAGCTTTAACACAGGCTACACTGCTCAACACGATCATGACCAGAAATGTTCAGGAAAAAATATACACAGAATAAAACATACAGGGCTCTTAATATAGTTATTTACTACAGAATGTGACAGAGGCAAGTTTTTGAAAAGCCCAATAATTTTGCCATAGGCTTAGAAGCTTAGACACAGAACCACAAATATGGGCATAAACAACATGGCGCCGACTAAAAAATGACGACACAACTTTAGTGGTCTATGTCTACCTCTGATAAACTATCATGAATTCCGAGACTTTTTTACTGGTGTCCCAATATTAAATTTTATTTAGTTCCTATTTACTTAAAATAGTGCACCCCCATTTTTTTTTTACATATGCTGCATATTTATTCATTTTTAATTTGTATTGTTGTGTCTCATCCTCTATAAACTTTAGCACACTTACCTTTTAAAACTAAAGCTTTTATTAATTTACCCTGATCACTTATTTTCCAAGTAAAAATAGCTTATTAAAATCTACCAGGTTTCATTCAGACTTTCTGCTACAGATAGGATTAGTCAGAGAATTGTAGTATTAATTTAATCAAACATTAACAACCGAAACTGTGAAACTGTCAAATCTCAAATAGTGGAATGTCAAGAAAAAATATACAATATAATATATTCAAAAAGAAGCAGGAGAAACTGCAATCACACTGCAGTTTTCACCAAAGCAGCCCCCCTGTGCTTGCTGATCAATGTGCTGAAAAAAAGAGCAGTCCATGCAGGCAAATCAAGGGAAAATGAGCCAATAAAGAACACCTTTGAGTTGCTCAACTACAAAGTGCAAATTATCTTGAAAGACAGAGCGTGCCCCCTATAGTACACAGCATGGCTTGTTCAATAGCAAGGAGATAGAGATTGTCTTGCTAGGTATTTAGTCCTGCATCATGTTCTGTCTGCTCTCAGAAACAAGTCCCGTCCTTACAGAGTTACTTTCAGTGCGTATTATGCATTGGAAATCAATTCAAGATGTTATCTGCTGATTGTGTTACATAACAGTATGCATACTTGTATGTTGTCTGTATACCCTGTATACTCTCTCTCTCTCTTTCTATGTATAGGTATATGTTTGCATAAAATGAACGTTGATGATTTATTCTATAAACTACCAACAACATTTCTCCCAAATTCCAAATAAAAATTTTGTCCTATAGAGCATTTATTTGCAGAAATATTAATTGTAGGTTCATATTCATAAAGTTTCAATTTTTGGCTAAATAACCCTGTTTTTAAATCACAGTTTTCATGCATCTTGGCATGTTCTCCTCCACCAGTCTTACACACTGCTTTTGGATAACTTTATGTCACTCCTGGTACAAAAAATTCAAGCAGTTCAGCTTGGTTTGATGGATTGTGATCAATCAATCATCTTCCCTTTACAATTTGATAAAATCAAAGAAACTCATAATTCTTAAGTGCTCTCTTAGTTTTTCCATAGCTGTATATATATATATATATATATATATATATATATATATATATATATATATATATATATATATATATATATATACTTTACACACACATATGGTTGTTTTAAGAATATGGGTAACTAGTAGTTCAGTTTGGGTGGTAGCAGGGGTTGGCTTAAGGGGCTTAAATCCAGGATGTCGTTGACCCTATTACCAACCCTGCAACTAAGGTCAGCATGGCCTATGTGAAGCTTCAGTTAGAGTGGTATAAACCCTGCAGCACTGGTCTGGAGTAGTGTAATTGGAGTTGGATTTTGGGGTTTAAGAACGAATTATCTCCCATCAGAACCTTACCTCACTAATGCTCTCCTTCTAGCGAGAAGAGGCTCTTACTGCAGCAAAGGGGTAGTGGGGGGTGGGGGGGGGGTGGGCGTGTTGGGGGGTGACTCTGTGCACACCACAAGCAATAAAATCGCTCTCTGTCACCCGTGCAGCAGTGATGTGTCATTGGCAGGCGTGTTCATTAGGTAGTATTCAGGATTCTGGACCAATGACTGTCATTGTGCTGGACGGAAGTGCTTTGTTGAGCAAACCCGTATAAACTCTAATAACTTATTTATTCACTGAGGTTTTACAACCCAGCCAAAAGTGTTTTATGTTGGTTTGGTTGTATGTTAATTTACTCAGAAACTGCTCGTGTTTTAGTAAATAAGCAGAATCATCCTCTAAGAATACAGATTAAAAAAATATATATAGAGCCAACTGATCATGTCAATTTCTCATGTGAGGCATGGAGTCTAAATGTACCTTTCATCCTCTCTATCTAAAGCTACAGGAAAAGTGGCAAGAATGACTGACCAGTTGTGTTTCTCCAGGTAGGCATAGGTTCCAAACAACATTCTCTGCTGGGGATGGGATGCCCTGGGTTAAGAAAGTAAAATTTATATTGGCAAAAATGGTTTTCTAATGGTATGTATCGAAATTAGGAGAATATCTAATATAATTTCATCATATTCAATTTCCACCTGCTAGCAAGGTCTCAGAGAAAGTCTGCTTTCTTTCACATCTGACCATGAAATGATTAGGGCAGCATTTTTCAGTCCTGGTCTTGGCGTCCCTCCGGCTGTGCACATTTATTGCTTTCCATGCCTCAAACACAGCTGATTCAAATAATCAGCTCATTAATGATCCTTTCAGAGTTGCTCTGAGTATGTGATAATGCAGGAAAACCTTGAAAATGTGCAGGGCAGTGGGGTGCCGGGACTAAGACTGAAGAACATTGGATTACTAAGTGTTAGAAGTCTGCACCACTCTGAAATTACAGAGTATAAACTGCCTGTTTTAAGATAATATACAGTTCTTTCAAACACTTTAAACAAGATAAGAGTTTTCTAATGCCTTAAGGATTTTCTGAAATAATAGTTTTCAGAGTCAAATCCTATGATTTATAATGCTGATCTTTCTTCAAATCTCATCTTTATTTCACACAATTAATCACACTACTCATACAAGACGAGAGCTCAAAACAGGGAAGCAAATCAACCCTGACTCAAATAATTGTTTCCTTATAGCAGCTCAGCAGGACCAGAATCAGGAAACAGGACCCATAGCAACTGTATGAGTAGAAATAACTTTTAAATGTATTCTAAAACACAGAGAACACACAAATAGAGAATGCAGATACAACCCAGTCATTGCATATATTTACTATGTAATAATTACATTGTGATGCATGTGTTTACTGTTTTTACAATTACTTATGTGAATTACTTCTACCAGTAACCATATGCATGTTTTCATCAATAAAAAAAATCTAGTCTAAATAAAGCACATTTTAGTTTAAAATGTTATCCAAATTGTTTGAAATAGAAAGATTAAGTTATTTCTTCCAATAGACAGAAATTGTCAACATATGGCTGTTTATTGAAAGGGCCCAATTAATTAAATAGTCATTAAGGTGTTCTATAGTGATTTCCACTACTACTGTGATTAGCTCCATCATTCACATGCTGTGCAGCCTTGGAAGGTTTGCATATTTAAAAGATCTGCAGCAGTAAAGGATTTTAGGAGGAGGGATCTATACACAGTAAATCCTGTGGTATACTAGTTACTGTATATTGTAAATTGCTGCAATATTTGCTGCATGTTTTTATAACCGTAGGTGCTGTTTTGCTAGTTCTGAACATACCACCAGCTTGTTCAGCTTTTTAAAGAGGAACTAAAGTTAGTTAATGTTAGTTATTAACTCAGGACATGTAGATGGTAGAATTAATTGAAATCACAGTTGTGACGGTAAAAGTATTTTGAGCTTCAATCACATCTGAATTTTTTTGTCTGGACTGGAATAGAACTTACAAACACACAGGATTACCAGATCATCACACCTATCATCACCAGTAGTACAATTTACCAGTTGTTTTTAATTTGTAAATAAAGTTCAAGTTAAATGTCTGCCCTGCGATGGATTGGCGGCCTGTCCAGGGTGTATACTGCCTTCCGCCTGATGCCAGCTGGGATAGACTCCAGCCCCACCGCGACCCTTAACGGATAAAGCAGTTGTCGACGACGATGACGTTTAGATTAAACTACTCTTTACTGACGAACAAAGTCATAAGCACATTTTTTAATGATCTAAGTAATACGTAATAGAAATTTCAAGAAAGGCTGCCATTATTAGAACTAGTCTTTATTAATCCCCATTTTTTTATCTACAGTAAAACATAGCTTCATTGCAATACACTAAATTGTGCAACACTGAATTGAATTACGATTTTCCTACACATGAATTTTCTTAAAGAATTTCAAATTTAGAAACTTTCTTACAGTAATAAAAGTAGGGACAAACAAGTACAGAGAAAGTCTGGGAGGAAGAGCTCTCCAAGTAAAATGTAAAAAAAGGGCTATGAATTCAATCTACGGCAATGCAGTCATCTCATCTAAACCCAACAAAGCCTAATGTGAACAGTCAGGTCCCATTAGGTTCAGACAAATGGGCAGGAGTCTAAGAAAGCTGAATTGATCGGGCTCTCTTGGGTGGGCAGAATGGCCCTACTCATAACACTGGTGACATTATGGTTATTGTGTAGATGGCAGTGGCTGGCTTTCTGTGAGAGAGCATGTGTTAACCTTTACTCTGCCAGTGTTGGTAGAGTCATGTGACAGGGCAGATATAATGTGTTCTAAACTATATCCTACTATATCCTTCCTGCTTGACCAGAAAGGGCTTTGTTAACGTATAAATAATGTATGATTATTGCTGAATTCCCCGTCTACAGCAGGAATGCATGAAACTGGCTTGCTCGTCTTTGAGTGACAGCAAAACCCTATTGTCCATAAAAATGTAAATGTTGTTCAGTGAACATGAAAAGCTGTCATTTCCTCTGTCACAGAACTGTCTGTGTGAAGGATACATGAAGAACCAGACACTACACAATAAAGGCATTGTCTATCTCTTTCTATGCTGGTATCACATTTCTGAACTTCTGATCTCTCATTAGTTGTGAAGTGGAGAATGAGCTTTCTATAATTACAGTTTTGTTTGCTAAGGAGACACATGTCTTAAATCAATTAATGTCAATTCTGATTCCTGATTGGAACCAGCCTTTCTATGTAATTGGTTTGCAAATAGCTCCCTCTCCGGTGTGCCAATAGCTGAATAGTGATTCTGGGAAATGGCTTTGGGTGCCCTTAATTAATTGCATTACTTAATTAGATCTCATCGGTCTGAGTTCAGGAAAGTCTGTGAATGGTCAAAAAACTGCCCATTCTTCTTTATTTATTAGTTACTTTTTCAGCAGCAGAATCCTTGATGTTATGCCCTCTGCAACGATAATGCATTGTTTGACAAATAATCCATTTTACATCTCATGTCAGCATAAAAAAATGAAGTATCTTGGGACTTATGAACTTCTGTTCTGTTTTAAATAGTTTTTTGCATTATTTACTCAATCCCTACTTTATGTCCAATTCCACCCACTACCTTTTATTTTCTCTATCACACAAAGCTGGGAGGGTAAAGGCAGGCCCATGCTTCCTCTGAGACACATAAAGTGCCACTGCATTTATATACTGCCGTTAGCACAAATAGCCCCTAGCCATTAGACAACCCAACTGTCTTGTAAATCTGTTTCATCAGCTGACAGGCGCATATGTTAAACAGCATTATGCTACGAATAAGAGTCCCACCCAGAGAGACAACAAGGCCAATTATGCTCACTTGAATTCCTGACCACGAGTGGCTGTGGCATAACTAGGAATGAACCTGCAATCACTTGACAACATCTAGACGTAGCTGTCTACCTTATTTTACATAGCAAGCCTCATTAATCAAAGTCCAGTGTTCAGCAGTGTTCAGCAGGCCAGACAAGCTCTTGCTTGAAAACCTGACAAGGTCTGCGTATTTTTTATTTTAAAAGCGTACTGATGGGACAAAGCTCTTGTTAAATGTGTTAGTTCCCCCCATTAAGTGGTTGCATTTTCCTAGTGTTTATATTTGCCTAATGTGCAAACAAAACTAAAACAATGCAACAAATACAGGAGGTTAGACAATGAAACTGAAACACCTGGTTTTAGACCACAATAATGTATTGTCCCGACGGACAGTTCTGGTGGAAACAGGAGAGTTGAGGTGCACATTGAATTTTGCCGTGATTTGGGCAGCCATGGTTTTATGTTTTTTTGGATACAAACAGGGTTAGCACCCAAACATCCCTTTCAGACAGCTTCCTCTTGCGTCCACAGTTAATCCTGTTGGATGTGTTTGTTCTTCTTGGTGGTATGCTGACATTACCCTGGATACCGTGGCTCTTGATACATCACAAAGACTTGCTGTCTTGGTCAAAGATGCGCCAGCAAGACGTGCACCAACAATTTGTCCTCCTTTGAACTCTGGTATGTCACCCATAATGTTGTGTGCATTGCAATATTTTGAGCAAAACTGTGCTCTTACCCTGCTAACTGAACCTTCACACTCTGCTCTTACTGGTACAATGTGCAATTAATTAAGATTGGCCACCAGGCTGCTCCAATTTAGCCATGAAACCTCCCACACTAAAATGACAGGTGTTTCAGTTTCATTGTCCAACCCCCTGTATAAAAAATAATGTCAGACAATAGACAATTAAAACACAGTACATGCACACACAGTACTTCTAAATGTGTGGGGTGAAGATAAGCAGAAATATGCACAATGCTATGACATACAGGTGTACACAGTCAGCTTATAACATAGAGTATGTGAATTCAGCAGTTACTGAGGTAAAAATATACAGTACATGAGCACAATGCAGCATTACAGCAGCAAATATGCCTGATAGTGCAAAAGGAGATTTACAGAGGAACAGCCAAACAACTAACAGCATAGGGAAAACTTCATTCTTTTGTGCATAATACACTCATCAGAAGTACCTTGATGTTGACTCAGCTTGATGGTTGTAGTTTTTTCATTGTTTAACTTCCGGTACTAAGTCAGTGCATTACTTACAATATCTCCTTTCCTAACCTAGAACTTAATCAACTCTTCCTCCTGCTGTTCATTACAGTTGTAACACTTCCATGATCTTCTCCTGAGAGTACTCAAGCATGCTGACATTGTGCGGTTTGCACTTTATTAGCTCAATTGTGAGGTATGGCTGAGAGCTAAAGCTGATGACCCTTATCAGTCTGGGAAAGCGCAGGAACAATCTCATTAGGGAGCCTGAGCCTTGAATGGCCCAATCATCACAGGCTTCTGCACTTCCACTGCTTCTGTTTCTAATTCAGCTGGTGGCAGGGATTGTGTTAGATGGTGCTCCATTCATTATGCTACACAAAAAAGTCTAAGACAAAGGCTTGGCCAGAGTAATTATTTTAATACATTATAGCTTCACAACACATACTTCATTTAAATATTTCCATATTTTCTATATTTTTCTATATTTCATATTTGAGGTTCTTTACTGGCCAATGCATAATAAAGCGATATAGGCATGGGGCTCCGAGTGGTCCAGCAGGCTAAGCGCTGCTACTGTCACTAGTTTGAATTCTGTTCATGTAGCTTGCTGTCTGTGAGCTGGTGCATCACAACCGAGTCGTTGCGCTTTCCCATTGGCGTAGGAACCGGGGGGATGGGTGGGACATCCACAGGTGGATTTGTCCCCCCAAAAATGATATCATTTCGCTCAGCTCAGCTCTACTAATAAAGACTAGTCAGTGACCGCTGTGTGTAAATGGGAAATCTCTTAACGCCAATCATGGAGCAGGAATTAAGTTCCGCCTCTTAGTAGAAACAGCCAATAAGCTTACTGGTTTTGCAGCTCGCGGGGGAGAGTCGGTGTGCTGGTGGGGTAAAGCCCCTCCCTCGCTGTGAGATTTAGAAGCAGGGTCAAGCAGCAGCTGATTTTAAAACAGATATGGATATAGGGGGATTTTTCTAAAAGAAAGGTAACAGAGCTAACCATGTAAACTGTGATGATATGTTTCTGATAGCTGGTTAAAAAGACATGTTTCTGAATCAAAAGTCAGTTAGCTTAACTTTGTAATTAGGGAGTCAAGGTATCACTATTTTATTTTAAACTGTGTTTATTCATTTAGGATCGCAGGACTTACTGTCAGCTATAATGTACAATATTTTATGTTGGTAGTTTAAAGCAGTTTCTTAACCCTGATCACTGCCCTAAAATTGTGTTTTCAACCAGATTCAACTGATCAGCTAATAAACAATCCTTTACTGAGTTTACCTGTTAAAATTCCTTAGCCCCTAATGGAGCCTAAATTAATCATTATGTATATCAGCAGTGTATTAGACACATCATATCACCACTTACTTTATTATTTAGTGCCTTTAAATTAGAGAAAGTTCTAGAATATGCAGAACAGTGGGAATATGCAGTAGAATATGCAGGAACTGGGTTGAGAAACTGTGGAAATGTGACTTCTGTTCATTTGTAGTTTACAGTAAGACCACAGTAAGACCGCATGTCCTGACGTCTAAAGTTTATGTTACTAAAGTCAAAAATCTCAATGAAACGCAAAGTTAAGTTCTTTTTCATAAAAGGACACCATCGTAAGAAGTGCTCTCAGTAGAAAAAAATAAAAGTGCAAGCCAATAAATAATAATAATAATAATAATAATAATAATAATAATAATTATAATAATAATTATAATAATAAGAAGAATAAATAAATCTGTTATATTATTTTAAATATTAGGTGATAACTGATCAGTTTTTGTCATATGCATGTAATTCAGACATTTCACGCATATTCTTTTTTTAACAACAGTAAATGTAATGTAGAATAACATTTAGGTTTAGGTTGTAAATTCATCTTTACTTGCATGTAACTAATAATAAACAGAATACAGAAAAAAAGAGTTAATTTGTGATTAAAAGTAAGTCCACAAATGTTGTTCTAGGAAACTATAGCGTGGGCTTTGGTTCATATTAGCAAACGTGTCCCCCTCCTCAATATCAAACCTGCTTCTATGCCCTTAAGCTTTCCTCTGAGCGCACTGTGATGCTACTCAGCAATGCTGCACCAGCAGCAGTTCGAAAGGAGGCGGTGTCTGACTTCACATGTGTCGGAGGAGGCGTGTGTTAGTTTTCACCCTCCTGGTGTTTTGGGGCATCACTAGTGATAGGGGGAGTGGGTTGGGTAAATGGTCGTGTAAATTAGGGAGAAAATAGGGAAAAAAAATTATATATAAAAAGCAATATAGGCATTAAACTTTTACACTGTGTAGTTGAATAATCCATACGTGTATTATTTTTTTTTTTGTAATGGTAAAAAAAAGAGAAAGTTTAACAATAATGGCTCTCAGTTTGTTTCTCATTTTTTTTATAAACTTGTGTTTCTGTTGTTTGTAAGCATATTGATTATAAATGTAGATATTCTAATTTTGAGCTTATTGAGTTGCTTTTAAATGTTTTTTTTGCAACTACATCCTGTAAAATGGATGGTGTTTAATGATAGATTAATATTTAATTAGATTATGGGATTTCACTGAAAACTGCAAAATTATAATAATATTTTTATTTAGATTTGCATAGCTGTTCTATAGGCATTTTCTTTATTTGGGCATAATTGCTAGTGCTATTATTCTCACATATATGTGACATCGCGTTCTTTGAAAACATTATACAGTGTGTGGGAGAACTTCTATGAGCCCTCTACTGTTATCTAAGCAGGGAAGTAGATACACAGGTAGTTAAGCAGGTCATTGCAATATGTTATGACAGGTGTGAACAAAGGCACAAAAAATAATGACCTCTTAAGGGTATGAACCTTGCGATGCTGAGTTAGATTATAAACATAAATTTGTCTTCACACTGCAATGTTGCTGACATTAAACTCTGACATTCCCCTACAATAATATCCCACTGATCACACTTTTTGAAATATGTTTTCTGCAAATTGTTGCAGCTCTCCATAGTGAATCGTACACAAGAGACCAGTAATGGGGTCATTCACACAACAGAACAGAGCAACAGGCATTATTGGAGCGGAACCTGTCCATCTAAGCCCACTGTAGCCCTGTAAATTTAACACCAGCACCACATCCTCAGAGCCTAGATGAGAAAATTAACACATCAGTGATAGCTTTGAGCCCCAAGGTACTGGTCACCAAATATCAGAGCAGACGTTTTATCTCTTCAGTGTATGTTTTCTGTTTTCCAAACAGGCTTCAGAAATGTGTTTACTCAGACTGCCTTTCCGCCTCTTCAATCACCGCTTCCTCTTTCCATTTTGAGCTGTGTTCAGCACAGAAGAGTGCAACCATTGTTTTAGCCCCTTCCAGTTTACATTATGCCTCGGACAGGAACAGGTCGAGGGAGAGGGCCATTTAAGACAAAAGCTAATTTCTATGTTGTGGGGAAATTATGCAAAATGGCCAGTTGCAGATGCAAAGGCACTTCTCTGAAGGCTGATGATGGAAGCTAATCACTCTGAATTAGCATTACACAAATGACTTTATTTATAGCACGATCTGATTATAAATGCAATTATAGGTTCCTATTATGTGATATCAGAGAAGTGCTGGAGAAATTTCAGTTTGTGGTTTGAGCGTTGTGGTAAATATTACTCTAAAGAATTGGACTTTCTTAGGGATTTTAGAGTAATTTAACACAATTCAGAATCAAGTGTTTCAAATAAATAAAGTGTATCAGCGCAGACAAATAAGACTTACATGCAATTGTTTGAACAGCCCTAATCTAATTACATGCTTTACAGTTTTTCTTTTATATAAAAATAAATGTTTTGATTTTAATGTATTGGGATTAAAACTAACTAAAATGGGCTATAACTTTTGCACATGACACTTATTTTATTTTCCCCAATGTGTTAAATTCACCTACTAAACAGTACATGTGCAATACAATGTGCAGAAATATTTTGCTGAGTATTTGGGTAGACTGACTTTGTACTGCGACTTTTATTAACTTACTTCTGACAATGAATGTATATTTACATTTTAATAATCCATAACGATCTCTGATCTTGGAATATTCAGAGCATTTTTTTGTTGTCCATTAATATACATGAGCTCATTAACATTTTGATTGATTTTTACAGAGGAAGTGTGTAAAATACTGTAGTGAGTGTGCTGTGCGGTGATCAGTACCACAATAGGATTTCACTGCCAAGTCTTCTGTTTGAGTAAAATTTCCATGAGATAAAGTTCAAAGCACATAAGTTTAATAAAGATGTCTGAATTTCACCATTTCACGTTTTTGTCTTTAAAAGACCATAATCCACAGATCTCTAGAGCACCAGTACCGCCTGGCATCGCTTTGAGTACCCTTCGGCCAGGTAACACATTATTACTCACTTGCTCTGACATCCCTGGGTTGCCACCAGTGCCTCAGGCAGGAATCGGAGGTCATATCCTCTAGTTGTGTTATCAAGTTATTGACTTGGTGCTCCAATGAAGGCCTATTCTGGGCCAAAGCAGCTGTGTTTTTTCATTTGTTCCTTTTTGTCTACTTTTATTGGGTGAACAGAGGGTCAGCAAGATCCTGCTGATTTAAAGCTACCATTATTCCCCACTTACACCTGAGTGCCTCCAGCATTATAGTGGGTCCCTGACTGATTCTTCAAAAACAAAGGTTAGATTTGTAGTACTCGAGTCCAGCGACGTTTAATGGTCTCAGATTTAGCTTTACATTAGTAGTGTTTTATCCTGATCTCAAGACTCAAGACCAGTGTGCAAGAGTGCAGGACCTTATACAGTCAGAGGTTAATGATTTCTGAAATTCTTTCATTTTTAAGTCTTTTAATTATAATTCAACATGACAATTCTTATCAGAAGACTGCTGCCATCTAAACAGCTTGCCCTAAAAACATATGCTATGTCATGGCCTGTCACATCATCAGAGTACCCCTGATTAATATCTACAACACTCAATATCTAATACAATTCTGCAGGAAATAAAACTTCGAAAAGCAGAGAAGTACAGCATTAAGGGTAACATAAGTCTTTTGGAATGCATAAATTTAACTTTGAAAAATGTGAATTGTGCTTTATAGTAAAGTCTGTGCCAGAAACAAACAAACAAAAAAAATATTTAATAAAATGTAACATCTGTGCCAGGAAGAGAGAAAACATATCCTACCACAATTCTGACAGAAGCATGTTGATGCATGCCAAATCATCTACAACAGGTGTGTGATATGGTGGGTCCCCACACAAATTACCAACCATCCTAAAAGACATTTTTAATATTCAGTGGTGCAGGTTAACCTGTTACTTACCGGTTTCCTTAGGGAGTGGCAGCATGTGGGTCACCAAGCTTTAATACCCTTAAAGGGGTGGGAAGAAAACTTTGGTGCCAGGGGGGTTCTAGATGACCCGTGTGGGGAAAAAGCAGAATTGTTTATATAGTGTATATATGTTTGTGTATTATACTTACCTGTCCTATTGGTCCTAATATGTTGCATGTATCTTTTTCCATTAAGTCGCTATTCAACAGAGGTACCTCCTGACCACACCAACCACACTACCACAAGGTGACACCTGATAAAGAACATTAATCCAAATATTGCTGCCTATGCACAAAAATCTTTGCCTTGTCTGTTTCTGTAAAATCATGACTAGGCTCTGTTTCCTCATATAGGTAAAGTCATATAAAGACCTAAAGAGACTTTTCAAGACTGATGGACTTGTGTTGATGTTTTTGTGACAGTAAGAATGTGTTGAACTTCATGCAATAAAATAAAAGTAAATGTTAGAAACATTGCTTTTTTTATTCACAATTTTCATACTGACCCAACTTTATCTGTTTTTGAGGTACTTGCCTTTCGTTAAAATGTGCTGCCAACAGTGTTTCATGTGGGCTAAAGCAGACTTGTCTATGATCACCTGATCAATGGACACTTCTCCACCTCTTAGCCTAACACTGTGAGGAGAAGAGAAGGATTCTGTGTGCTACACATTAGCATACATTTATATTGATCATTTCAGTAATTATATAAAAGTAAATACATTAGCAATAAATCATAACATATATATATATATCCTTCAATACTAATGTATACAAATGTGTATAACACAGAATTCTACTCTTTCTACACACGTCTCTTGTGAAGATGTATGGCGTATATACACTGCCTGACCCACAGAAACATCACCACCTGGATTTAAGTAAGTAAATGATG
Organism: Astyanax mexicanus; assembly: GCF_023375975.1. Classification (NCBI taxonomy): domain Eukaryota; kingdom Metazoa; phylum Chordata; class Actinopteri; order Characiformes; family Acestrorhamphidae; genus Astyanax; species Astyanax mexicanus. Next base: position 57,678,777 of record NC_064408.1, read on the forward strand.
TGGGTTTGATGCTGCAGTTGGTCTGCAGGTCTGGGTTCAGTAACAGTATGTGCTGAAAGAATGAGGTCAGCTGACTACCTGAATATACTGAATATAGACCAGGTTATTCCATCAATGGATTTTTTCTTCCCTGATGATACGAGTATATTCCAAGATAATAATGTCAGGATTCATGGTGCTGGAATTGTGAGAGTGATTCAGGGAGCATGAGATCAACATTTTCACACATGGATTGTTCACCACAGAGTCCAGATCTTAATCTCATTGAGAATCTTTGGGATGTGCTGGAGAAGACTTTGTGCAGCGGTCAGACTCTACAATCATCAATGCTGCAAGATCTTGGTGAAAAATTAATGCAACACTGGATTGAAATAAATCTTGTGCAGAAGCCTATTGAAACAATGCCACAGAGTGGGGATTAAAAAAAATGTAACATTACTGCACAAAAAAAACAAAGGCATGGTAGGGTTGGTAAAATCACTTGATTTGTTGGTCAACATCCTCACAGACCGTCACTGGCAAGTAAAAAGCACTAGGTGAAACTACTGGTCACACTGGTTACAATAAATAACCAGCTGTGTGTTTCTGTTGTATTTTCTGCTCATCCACCAAATGTGAAAACCTTTCTTCAGGAACTAAGAATCTAATCAAAAATATTAAACTCCTTATAACCTTTTCTAATACAATCATTTTATTCTTTCTTGATGATATGAATACCAGCACGTGGCACTCTGTGCATTCTAATAGACTTAGCGGATGCTAGTAGTCTAAATAAGGCTACAAAATTATTCTGGTCTCTCACTGCAGATTTAAATCACAACAGGGAATCAATAATATCAGAGAGGGCTTGGCCTCATTTCTGGCATTGCTGTACAGTACTATCAAAAGAACAAATCGGTGGTATTTTTTTTAAGTCATCAGTGAATTTGGATGAAATGATAGCTAAGATTAAGCTAGGTGATAGATATCCTAACACTGATTAGCAGCTAGCTAAGTGCACTAATATTTCTAGTGAAAAAAACTCCTGTCCACTGTATCTGGGGAGGGAGCCAATATTGCAAAACAAACTGACCATCAACCAATTATACCCTACTGTTACTTAAAGTAAACAAGGCAAAGCTTACACCTAATTACCTTACATGGCTAAGGGTTAAATGTTTTAGCAAAAACTGGACAACCCTGAAAACACAGAGTGAACTTTCAGTGGTATGTGTAGTCTCCTTTCATCAAGTGAAATGTATTCTTTCACAACGTAATAGAAACAGTGCTGTTAAATGCAGGGGGTCCAAACAAATAATGTCATGTTCAGATTTAATGGGAGTTATGGCCATGCCTTTCTTGCAGTCTGTGTGTCTGTTTGATATGATGCAAGGCTTAACATCTACATATACAACATGCTCCAAGAGGTGAAGAATGCTTTAAAGATTATACCTCTCTCTAATTCTACATTACTGAATCACTTCTTTAGAAAGTCACGGGCAGATTTACATATTTACACAAATCAATGCACTTTGCAGACTTCTCTAACTGGATTTGCCCCAGCTTTCTTTATGTTATCGATCCATCCAGCTGCATTCAACATCTGTAAGTGTCTGAAGGTACAGTGTGGTGCTATCACTATTCTGAATTAAGTTACGAATGATGCATTCTAGGAGCTTCATATCATATTTTACAGATAGATTGATAGATTTGCTACAGTTCAGAGTGCTCTATTTATCAGATGTATAATGACAAACAAGCAGCGATTTGGAAAAGAAACATAAATAAAACATTAATTATGATGTCCCCTGTTTCTAATGCTAACCTTCTGTTGGTGACTGTGATGAATGATGAAGCACCTGAGCAATTCTGGACTCAAGGTAGGGCAGTGCTTAATTATGTGTGAGATATATTACTGAAAGCTTTTCAAACTAATTCCTGGCACCAACATCAAAAGCCACTGAGGACCATGAGTCACCGCAAATTGATCTGCAGAGGCACCCCTGTGCCAGGGTGAATCTATTAGCTTAATTATCCATGAGACACATTATTTTTACAGAACACCATTTATACAAGTAGATAACCAGATTAGTGATGTTTTACAAAGTAAGCATGATAGCAAATTCCTATTACTAAATAAATGAATTTTTATTTTTATTAGCAAACTGACAACATATTTTTTCATTTTCTAAATTCTTATAATGCACATATAAATGCCACATACATTTACAGAATAGATTTAATATTTAAGTTGTTCCTTGATGTATATATATATTTAATACATGTTGTGAATCAGTGCATAAGCCCTGCAATCCTTCCGATTCATGATTGCTAGCTAGCTATCTATTTCTTACCAAGCCTAATTTAGGGCTTACTGTTTCTTTTAGCCATCAGTAGTCATCAGCCAAGTATAGGCCGACTTTAATTCACATACTGTGTTTCAGGACGTTTATTTGGCATATATTATGTACTATAACCCCACAAATATATATGTGTGATACTTTCACAAAGTAATGAGTTGATAAGTAGAAAACGGCTCATGGTAACATGAACACTGCATGTGCTTGAAACTGAATGTAGAATTTGTTCAGTGCATCTAAAATGGTGGCATCAGGATCACAAGTTGGTGGTCTTGTAGCTCTAAACGTTCTTAAGGTGGGCAAGCTTTTCCTCTCTACAGCCCAGGAAAGCTTGGGTTCTTACAGCATGCACACCTTCCCGCTCTTCTAGATTCATTTCAAATTAATCAACACCAGACAAGTGGACCACTTACAGATACAGGTAGCTGACATTATTTGCTCTGATGGGATTGGCCAGCTCTCAGTTTTATGGTTGATGGACGTCTTAATGAGCTAATCCATTTTACTTGTGAAAGACTGCCCTTGGTAAAGATGATGTCATTCGTAGATCTAATGAGTGCACAAGCTTTAAAACTCTGTCATTCCTGTTACAAAAATTCAGCATGACCTTAGTTGTCAGTTTTTTGAAGAGTGTCTATCTCTCTGATGGAGACATTCATATGGACAGTTTGGTTCAGACTGAGTTTTGAGCTTAGACATATGTGTTTTAATTAGCTTTTATATTGGTGTTCACGAGTATCTCAAGCTGTAGTTAAGCATCAACTCTGCACACACTGCAGTTCAAAATGGGACCTGATGCTCAATAGTGCCGCACAAGTCTGCATTTTATCGTCTTCTATTGTATGACATCCACGTGCATCAGGGGATCCGATGGTGAATCTTCCAATGGTGAATCCTGTCAAAGTCATCCACAACCTGTGAGCCAGATATAATATATGTTTTATATGCACAGCTCATTCAAATCATCCCACATCATCTCAGTAGGATTAAGATCTGGGCTTTGACTTGGCCATTCCAGAAATTTCAATTTCTATATATTCAGCAATTCCTTGGTGGATTTACTCAATTATTTGTACCTAATTTTCCAGAGAGTGGAATGACTGATTTCTAATTGTTTTGAGATCTTTTTAAATCTCATCCCAGACTCATTTACATGAACATCCTTCTTTCTGAAGGTCTTGATTCAAGATTCAAGATTTTTATTGTCACGTCACAGAGTACAGGTGTACATATGAGTGAAAAACGTGGGTGCAGATTTCCACCAATGTGCACAGAACAATATTTACAAGAAGAATAATAAAATTAAATATAGTTTAAAATAAGACATACAGTATAAACAATATACACAGAACACTTAATAACGATACACATAAATCATAACTGAGGTTTAAATAACAAGCTTCTCCAATGTCATTTTCAACAACAGCTGATGTACTGCACCTGATTTTAATTTTAGCCTTTTTTTAAGAAGTATTAATTATGGACATACCCTAATGCACTAGTACATCCTCACAAGAACACTGCATATCTTTACATTACATTTTACAAACAATATCTTTCAATTTAGTTTAATTCGTTATATTTCGTTCATCAAATAACCATGTATTTAAACATGTTAAAAATGAATGATTGACACAAGACAGCATATAAACATAAGCATATTAGTAGTCAATTGGCAAAGATTTACTGTGACTTTTTACGGCAAATAAATAACCTTATAGCCACCTTGCTTTATAGAACCACAACATAATATAATTTTATATGCATCCAGTGTGTGGAAAAATAAACTCCAACAGAAAACCAGACACTGTATTTTCACCATAGCTTTGTGTGTATGATCAGTGTGAACAAAACCTTTTGACTTCAACATTAATAATTTATTGGGCATCTTGCCTTCCTGAAGCCACAATAGCCCTTATTTCAACAAGAGGTATGGGGTAGGTCCTGGAAGCATCATTTACATAGATCATTCTCATACAGTCATATTTCCTTACATATACGTCAACATATATACAAATAAATAAATATACTACTCGCAGACATTTTGGGATGTCGATGCTTGTGTTGAATTTTAAGCACAGCTGAACCCGCAGTACTAGTGTTAGTATTGTCAGCAATAGCCTGCAGAGAAGTACAACTAGGCATCCCCTGCTGGATTTTTGCTAACATCTTTGTTTCTCTCTCTTTCTCTCTCTCTCTGCTCTAACTTTTAAAACTGAACTGCCATATGAATAAAACATAGCAGGACACAGAGGTTAGAAAACAAGCAGGCAAGCCACAGTTTGAGAACAAGAGGTGTCTATCTGTTGTAGTCATTTATATACATTAATTCTATGTTTCTGGTTTTTGTTATGTGCCTACATGTTCCAATTCCATAACATTTAAATACCTTATAACCTAATAACGTAGGTTCTGAAGCAATTGAATGTTTATAATCTGGCTTTTTCTTGTTTCATGAGGAACATATTCCATGGCAGAGATTGGAAACAGTGGAAGTTCTAGAGGACCAATAAAAAAGGTACATTATCCATTAATAGATTAAAAGAGAGATCATGTTAACAGTAAATTTTCTGTAAAGTCTGAACAAAAATGTGCATTCTTCCATTTTATCATGTTGCTTATAACAATTGATTACCAAATAGATTTGCTATTTAGCACTAAACACTATTTATGTGTTTAGTAAATAACAGAAGTTAGTTGTGTGACATTTACATAAAATAAGTAAGCAACTAAATGGAGAATTTTGAGTAAAATCCATGTTACTTCATTTCCAACAGAAAACATACTTAAGAAAAGCTATTAAATATTACTAATCACTGTGCACCATATGTTTTAGAAAGAATTAAGAAAATTTAACTCACTTTATTTAGGTAGAGTTCACCCCGTACCTTAAACTTTATTAAAACAAAACCACAAAAACAATAATAAAGGGAATATTGCAACACTTTGGGTGGGGAAAACTTAAAACAAATATTTAAAAAAAATGCAAAATAAACTATACTGGGCCAACAGAAACAGTAAATAAGATAAACTTCCAAAATAATAGGACCAGGAAGTAGCACTGGGACTGGGGAAAAACAAAGCGAGCACTAGACTGAAAAAAGCAAACAGAAAACTGTTAAGCAGAGCTTAGGGAAAAAAACAGCTAGACTACGAAATAAACTGGGAAAACAAACAAAAAGAAATCAAACAGGGTTACTTAGGCAGGGAGGAGACCAGGGAAACACCAGGAACTGCAGAGAAGCTTGAGAATAAGAACACTTTGTAAAGTAGCAAACCGGCTGGAACCACAATCAAACACAAACCATAAGAGTGACCAATACTCGGCGACAACAGAGTGGAGCAGTGTGCTTATAAGCCACTTTGTCCAGGTGAAGCTCATTTCTAATCAGGGCTGGGTGGCTGCGCATGCCCTGATTAGGGGAAGTCCTTATATGGGCATAGAGTGCTTGGCTTGGCTGGACGGGCCTGACACCTGCTTTTTGACACTGGCATACCTGTCAAGTTTTGGACTTAAAAATAAGGGAAATTTTCCGTCACCTGCTTCGAGTCGCCCACCAACCCAACCGAGGTTCAGAATCCCTTATATTTTAAGACAGGTTTACAATAAATCTAAAATAACCACCTGGGAACATTTTACAAACTACAATTAGATTATCAGAATCTGACAGGTCTATCTTTGTTGACACTGAAATGTTGTGGACATTCCTACATATGTAATTCTTATAATACAGCCTAAGTAAAACCCTTTTCTAGACATTTACATGAAATCATCAGCTTTTACAAAAATGACATGGACCAGATATATTGCATAAGTAAATATTAGTCCAAAGGGGCCTAAACAATTAATAATTTCATTAATACTTCTTTCTATTGATCAGTCCAGTCCTGATCAATTCAGTTAATTTCAGCCCTCTTCACATTTTCTCTCTCTCCAGATCAACCATCTCTTCTGCCCCTTCTAAATAATAAATTACACCACAATACTCTAAAACTAGCCCCGAACTAATAAAATAAATACAGTTTCGTTCATTATAGCTTACAGTAGGCCTGCAATCCTAAATTAATAAACACAGTTTGAAAATGAAATAGTTATTGGCTGATCAGGGCAGGTTGAACATCTAATTGTAAAGTTAAGCTAACTGAGTCACAAGCTGTATTTTCTTAAGCACACAGTCGGTTTGATCTGTCTGTTTCGGAAACAACGTCATCATAGTTTACATGTTTAGCTCCGTTACCTCGCTGTATATCCAGATATGCTTTAACGTCAGCTGCTCCGACTAGCTCTCACAGCGAGGGGGGCGGGGCTTTCCTACTTTGTGCTCCGCAAAACCAGGAACCTGATTGGCTGTTTCACCTGAAAGGCGGGACTTTCTCCTTGAACCGGCACTACCATTGGTTAAGAGACATACAGTGACCAGTGCCCTGTCGCCTCAATAATAAAGTTGTTTTTTTATATATATATAATACGGGAAATTTACGGGAAAATACTAAAACGGGAGGACGGCGGGAAAGAGGAGTAAAATACGGTAGTTTCCCGGCCAAAACGGGAAACTTGACAGGTATGCACTGGGGCTGCTACTGACGGTGAATTTACACTGCTCCGACGCGACAACGCACAGCGACGGATCCCATTCATTTTCAATGGGAAGCGCCGCCTCCGTCAGACGCAGTCGCGCGGTGCATCATGGGTCTGACGCGTCGAGAGCGGGGGATGCGATGCGATGAAAAGTTGAGCCGAGCTGAACTTTATGCAAATGAGTCCGTCCAACGCAATGCGTCTATCCAATCAGAGAGCAGGTGTTGGCCTGTAACGCGTCCTCAGCGCAGCGCATGAACAAATTTTAGTTCCGCTTTCAAGCGTCCAGAGAAGCCTGGAAGAGAAGATTCAGGCTTCCCTGTTCTTTATAAAATCCCTGCTGATTCACAGGGACTCTGTCAGCGAGGAGAAAGGCTGCTGTGATTGTTGGAGTCTCTGGTGGGTTTTTAAAATATTAATATGTAATTTAATTGGAAAAGTTTGCTTTTTTCAGCTTATATACTGCTCACTAGACAGTGTAATGAAGCTCATTCAAACATTTATATCTATAAAGACACATTTATATTTATTAATTATTGGAAATAATAATAGCTTATATAAAAAGCATTTCCCATTTATTAAAACGATTTAATTGGACGACGCAGGGAAAGCCTTTGTCACGCCCACATGCGACCGGTTGGAGGGGGGTAGTGCGACCATGTGCGTTGTCGCGTCGGAGCAGTGTAAATTCACCGTAAGTCCTGACCACGCAGGGTGTCTACAGTGATCTCTGTTCCTTTGATAATTTATATTTTGAACTTGTAAAAGATGGAAATAAAAATGCAATGTTTTTAGACAGCATATCAGGCTTGGAGGAGAACACTGCATTCCGCAACTGGAGTCAGCCAACAGGTTTTTGCATTGGCAAGCAGCAACATTAATGCTTGCCAATGGAAAGGCGGCTGGGGGTGCTCTTTCAGTCAGAGAGGTTGGATAATGACTATTGATAAGAGAAATCAAGCCAACTACTATGTTTAAGAGTGTAAGTCTGTGAGGATTAGACATACGCATTAGAATGTACGAGGCACAGCCAGTACTAAATCACTGCCAAAGACGATGTAAAACAATTCTAGAGTAGCAATAGCTAGAGTAGCTTAATAAGTGTTCTAATGATTTATATTGATTTATCTAACAGATATTCTGCCATGGGCTCCTAAAAACAAAGCCAAAGAAAAGATTAGTGTAGTGAGAGGAAAAAACAGCACCCAGACAGATTTGATCCTTGGTTAATAAAAAGATGTCAGTGTATATGGAAGAAGAATAAACAAGTGAAGTAATAAAACCATCTCCATATCTGCATCTCAGTCTCCTGTGTGACCTGCTCCGGTTATTCAGATGGGTTATGCACTGGATTTATGGGTCTATGTTTATTCAAAATAATTAAAAGCATGGAAATGAAGCATTCTATATCTGTTGACACATTAAAATGCAAATCTGAATCCTATTAGGAGTGTGAAATTGTAAATATAATGAACCTTAGCTTTTTTCTTATTTTAGGAATTGATTAACTTTAAAATTCATCTCTAGACGTACAAAAGTACACGATAAAGGTTTCACTGTAAACCTGTAAGGTTATATTACATTACATTACATTTGGCAGATGCTTTGGTCCAAAGCGACTTACAATAGTGAAGTACAAAAGTAATAGAAGTTAAAGATAAAAACATCTTCATATAGGGCCTAAAGGAGGTCAAAGGGAAGTAGTGGGATAGAGGAGTGCAGGAGGGGAAGAAGGAAATGAGGTTAGAAGTAGTTAGTTAGAAGTGTTGGGAGAGTAAGTGCTCTTTGAAAGGCTCTGTCTTCAGGAGTTTATTAAAGATATTCCCAGACATACTGCATCATAAGGACACGGATAACAGTGCAAACGTAATAGTTCATATATTATCAGTGTGAGAAATGCATGTTTGGACCTGCCGAGTCTCCTGCATCCTGCAGGTGATTCATTTTTATGCAGTGGTCAATTTTCAAATGATTATGGCTAATAAAGGCTAATACTTATTTATTTATTTATTTATTTATTTATTTATTATATTGTTCATACTCTGAGGCCCAGTAGGTCAAGTCTATACATTTTACAATGAAGAGTGAACAGTACTTTACAAATGTACATACTGCAACATCACATTCTGTTTAGAAGAAACTCAAGTGTTTGCAACCAATAGAAATCTCTTTAGAGTCTTACAATGTATTTTATGTAATTGACAGTTCATTTCTGTATTCAGTTTCTTCCTTTGCAAGGTTTTAATATATTCAATCCTCTGTCTGCTTTCTCTCACTCTAAAATCACTGCAGGTAGCTTTAATGAAGTTTTTGAACCCTGTAGGCAAACACTCCTCTGGAGTGGGAGCCATTAACTAATGTTTTCTTCCCATGGTCTGTGCTCCTATTCACTAGCAGGAGGTGTTTCTTTACTGTGTTACATGTTCTGAATATTCACCTGGTAAGTAGAGCTTTTCAGAGCAGCATGTGCACTTTTCTTTATCGTAGTCTGCCTATCTCAATAAATACATAGAGATATATAGACGCACTAAAAAGAAATAATGTTTAGGGTTTAAAAGCAGGTTTAACTAAAGTAAAGGTAATACATAAACACCAGTTAACACCAGTGTTAAAAAAACAAACAAACAAAAAAAAAACATTAATATTAGATATGATGTACTGCTCATATTGTGCCCATTTCCAACATTATTTTTGTGTCTTAAAGTGACTGTTTTCACTTACCAAACAGACACTGCAGACCTTTATTACCTATAATATGATCACAGGTTTGGTCAATGCTTTGCTGATCTTTTGTTTATATTGCATTTTTGTTTTGTTTTTTAAAATGCAACAAACTTTCCACGCTAATATTTATAAAAATATGTAAGGAATATCGTTTGAAAAATGTCAAAGACTCCCTTAGTTTTTACTCTCCACATGCACTTTATTAGGACTATACACACACTGAGATTACTTCCATTTGCTGTCAGGTTCAATTCGTCTTTGTACAAATTTCACAGGGTCTCTTTAGATTCGGATTCTGCCATTGGCAGGAGCACTTTCTTTCTAATAATATCCTATTCCTGCAGTCTTAATGAAGAACTATGTGTAAAAACAGTGTGACATTTTACTTCTTAAACACTGAAATAATCCCAGTTTCTTAAAGAATCATTACTCTTGTGATGCTTAAGTCATGTTCCAATTAAGTGACGTTTCCTCAATTTGTTCCCAAAATAGAGCATATTACTGTATATCAGCAGCTCTTATTTAAACTCAAACCAGTGTTTTGGTTGTAACTGATTACCCAGAATGTACAAATAATAAGTGTTAAAAACATATTGTACTGAAAGAAAGCAAGTGCTATGGGCTCCATTTGTTCTTAAATGCATCTATCGATTTTCTTTAGGCTTCAGTTGATTAAGCACTCTTCTTAATTGGATATATTGAAGTCTTAATTACAAAGGCCTTAAAGGTTATGTTTCCATGCTGATATAAAGTAATATGGAGAGAGCTATTCAAGCTAATGGTTACTTTAGCACAAAAAGAGTGGAGATATGTCTGTTACCTTGACAACACTCCATTAACCAGTCCATTAAAAGTGCAAATAAAAAAAAATAATTTACTGAAATAATTTGATTAACCTGATGCTATTTATTTTCCAGCAAATTTAAAGCTCAAATTATTGGCTCTGCATACCCCCATACATTTTTTAATTCATCAGCCACCAGTTTATGGGAAAGGGTCTAACAACTTTGATCTAGTACGATACAGTACAAAAAGAAGGGTACTGGTGGGTATTTGACTGCTTACAGTTTTCTTTTGTTTTTGCTCTTTTTTATACTTAAGTTTTTCAGATTATCAAGCAAACTGTAATATCAGACAAAGATTTTAAATGGTGGTTTTATTCATTAAAAAAATCCAAAAACAAAAGAAATCTGTAGGGGGGCTACCACAGATCCATTGCTACAGATGCATCCATTGCTACTGTACAAGAAGTGGGTTAACACACCTCACTTTCCCTCAGATAATGAGAGCAAACAGGACAGCAGTAATCTGTCCTTTCAAAAATGAATATTACCAACATTTTACCTTTTTACCATCCTTTTTCAATCCAGCTCTATCCTCATGTGCAATAAAAACTAATCATTTTGCAAGAAAATGGCTTCAACAGACAGAAAATAATTTTGGTAAGAGATTAAACCAGAGTTATATTTTCTAAAATGTTCTTTTAAACGTTCTGTTACACAATCAGGTTTTGTAGCATGCAAACACATGCAGCTGATTAACCAATATATGTCTGCACTGAACATCATAACAAATATCACATTAGCAGTTGTGATACACACCAGAATTTAGTTTTGAGTATTTCATACTGAACGCACACTAAAACACTAAAATTTAAGTTATCGCAAACCACACTAAAATTGCCTTAATAGCTGGATACTTTCTTTTTTATTATTATGATTAAAAGTAGTGTTACTGTATGTTAATCACAATCATTCTCAGTGATTAAAATGTAGATGCCAACACCTGCAGCAGCAGGGGGCTTGTGAGTAGTGTTATATCCTTCCTATTAAAGTGTGTATTGCAGTCTTGAGCTCCAGCCCGGTTCTTCTTTCAGTGAACTTTCAAGGCTTTTCTTAGCCAGACCAACTGCATCTCCACTCAGCTGAAATGTGAGCCCTCACTACAGCACTGGTGACAGAGGTGGGGATTTGTGGATTTACTCAAGCACATTAAAATGGATTACAGCTGACATAGTGTAAGGTCATTTTTAGTGCATCCACAGAGGAGAGACTCATGTGCCATTAACAACACAGCAGTGTTTAACAGCCCACACCCTCACAGCTGCTCAACACACAGAACATGAATCCCAGAACACTGAATATAAACATTACACACACTTTCAGTACTGTATCTATTCATCATGCAGTGATGTGTTGATTTTGTACCCGTCATGTTTAATACGCATATTACACATTATGTGACTTTTTTATTAAACACATATACAAAGCAAAAATACTTTAAGTGTTGAGAGATCAATTGTACTTGTTGTAGGGCTAAACCTGATGTGATCAAAGACAGTCTTGTAACAAAAGGTTCAGAATATGGCTGTAAAATTAACACATTTAATCCCAGTTAATTAATCACAGAAACAATGTACGTTCCACTCAGTAACTAGAACATTTACTGAACAATTAGCATCTCCAGTTAGCCATTAGCCATTATGGCTAATCTACCATTTTGAGCTTCATGATAAAAGTCCCCAAGATCGTATTAATTAAAACATTTATAGTTAAAGAGCACCCATTTTCAGGACTATTTTTTATTCTATTTGCACTTTAGTAAGTAAACTTTGATTAAAATATGGTCGAATATCTAAATTATGTTAATACTTACATCTCATTTTTAATGCAGGGCTGGTATATTTTATTATTAGAAAATGTCTTGGAGTGTAGTGACTCCTAATAAAATATTTAAATAGCCTAAAATCTCCTTAAAATATTTTGTAAGGTTTAGGTTTATAAAGGTGCAGCTATAATAAACTGGTCTAGTGCTGTAAGAGATATACAGATTTACAGCATCTGATACTGATTGAAGTTCATTACAGAGAGCTTTTAAGTCTATGCCAGTTATTTAGTCATTCATTAAATCCTTAGCTAAAATTCAGTTAAATTGTACAGTTTAAAATACTTTCTTAGCAAAATGTGATGAATGTGATGAATTTAGATTAATCACAGAGAATGTAATTATTTTATTACCTTTGCTAGATTCCATTTGAGAAAATTTTCCATCTTGGTCTTGCTGAATATTTACAGAAGAATAAACTATTGAGCAAGTGGAGCAAAAACAGAATCAGCTTTTGGAAACAGTACTGCATACTGGTTATATACAGTGTCCACATCAAAATTTGCATACACCAAGACTAAAAACATATGATGATATTAAACACAGTTAAGCACCTACCCTGACTGTCTAGCCAAGCAATCAAGATGACACCTCATTTTATTATGACATTCTGTCTGTGGCAGTGAAATCACTTCAATATTGCCTGGTGGAAGGCTGGCATTACAACGTAACGACCAAGGACCACAACATTGTCCAATCACTGCAAATAATTGTTCCTATATCCATCTATTCCTCAATCAATATTAACATTATGTGACTTTGTTATTGAATATTTACAAAATACATATATTTTTAATAACTGATGGATTAAGTGTTTGTAGACCTAGAAGATTTATTGTGAACAGAATGATCCTGACACATACTTGTGCAGACCGCACACACTACTCGTTCACAGAAATAGTATGAGGGTATGATTTCAATGTCATGTTTTATATTTCCTCTTTTTTAAAGGCTCTACCTCCGTTTTCCCTGAATCTGCCATAATGCTCCTTTTCTTACTCACACTTACTCAACGTCCTCTGATAACAGAATTACACAGTCTATTTCAGTAAAGATTTTTACCTCTCAAGCTCTGTGATTTAAGTGTTCCCTCAATTTGGGAATGGTATTAACTTTTTTTATAAACTCAAAAGGTCAAACCTGTGTAGCTCTACTATTCAACAGACACTCTATCTGTGTTTTCTAGCTCCTGTGATCAAGTGTACAAAAGCAATAAACATGAAAGCAGCTCTGCTTGAACATGGTGCAATAACAGTGCACATGTGAGCTTTTGTTGCAACAGACAAAGCAAAGCTCACAGAAGATGAATAATTACTGTGCAGTCCACACTGCTCTACTTGCATATACTCGGATCTGCATTTTCAACTCAACTGCGTCTACATCTCTCAGGTGTTGAACTTGCATATTTGAATTAAATTATACATTAATCATTTCCAACAATAAATGTATTGCTACCTTGGTAGTGGGAGAGAGAGAATGGGATTTATAGTCAGGTATAAATGTAAAATGTCTGGCAGCACTAACTATGCATTTACCTCACTTACAATAATAAATAAAATGGTCAAGATAATTTTAAACAGCATCTGACCTCTGATTTATAAGAGTCTGCTTCAACCTGGCCCAAAATGCACCAACAAACTCATCACACTACAATGAAAACAAGTGATCCAGTGTTTCCCTAAGACTCTAAACATTTACTGAAGTGACGACTTTTAACATATGGTTTATAGAGAAAACCTTAACCTGTCATAAAGGTTTTTACACTGGGAAAAATAAAAAGCAACAAATCAGACAGAATTAAACAAAGCAGACTGTGATTTATTCTTTGCATTTACAGAGGATCTGGAGGTCATGAATGTTGTGTTAAAAGCACAAATAAGTAGTTAAACTAAAAATTAGTAGTTAAAAGTTAAGTAGTTAAACTAAATTAAACTTTAATGAATATAAGACCCAAATAAAACAACAACAACAACAATCAGTGTCACGTCCTTGTCCTATCCCTTGTCAGCCTCCATGTTCTTTCCATTCCTTTGATTGTATTCAAAGAGCTCAGAGCACATGGCTGTCCCCTTGTCTCCGCCCATGTCTTTAGTGCTCCCACCTGTTTCAATTTGTAGCTCCGCCCCTTCATCAGTGATTCCATTGTGTGTATTTAAGCCTGTGTGTTTGAGCATGTGGTTGTCTGGTCTTGTGTGTGTTTCATGCCCTTAGGTTGCTGTTTTCTGTTTTATAGTTTATTCTATGTCAATTCCAGTAGTCATGTCTCTTAATGTATCTTATATTGAGTATAGTTTTTGTTTGTTTGTTTACTTATAAATAAATTTACCTGCGTTTACGGCCGCCTCACGTCCTCCCTGCTGCTGCTATCCTGACAATCAGGGTAGATATGATTCATATTGCATTTTTTATCTGTTTATCTATGATCTCTTTATTCTAAATTTGTATTTTTCCAGGTACAATGCTTATGTTAATCTGGAAAGAATTTTCAATAAAACACATAATTGATAGAAATGTTAAAACACTGTGATCTTAGTATTAACTACATGCCTTGTAAGGGGGGCACGAGTCTGACACTGTCAATCTGAAAGCAATTTCAGATGTGGAATCCAACAGGAAATGAACTTCATAGGGAATCATGGTGTAAAGTCATTGCACTTCATGGCTTTTTCAGAGTGTGGCATTTTACACCTTGTCAAAGTGCTTATAGAACCGTTCACACACACACACACACACACACACACACACACACACACACACACACACACACACACACACAAACACACACACACACACACATATATACAGTTGTACATAAGAACACCTCCTGGGGAGTTTTCCATGACTTCGTCGACAGGTGGTATGTAGGAGATATGTTGGTGTGTGTGTGTGTGTGGTTCTGCAGCAGATGATTAAAACTCATGCCACCTTCAACGACTCAGCTGGCTGCTGACGGAACAGAAGTAAATGTGTTTATGATCTGTTACATATTATATAGGTCACAAAGATGAACACTACATTTACTCTTGGATGTATGTAAGAAAGAGCTCATAAAAATATCCACCAGTTTTATATTAAAATATAGAAATGGACAGTTGTGTTTTCCACCGCCAAAATAGCAACACTCCTAATTATTAATTAATTAATTTATTTATTATTATTAATTAATATATATAAATTATTATTCCACATAATAATTTGGACCTTTGGACAAGTGGCATAGGTTTCTATGATCCATTTTTTTCTTTACTGTTAAAAAGTTAGGGTCATATAGGTGACTAAAAACTGTATTTTTATAGTTTTACAGTTCATTATTATTTTTTTAACTTGCCATTGCTATGCTTTAACTGCTATTTACATGTTTTTCTTCACATTCAAGCAGATTGTTTAATTTTTCAGATAAAAACTTAAGCATATCATTAAAAACATCCAAAAAACACAAAGAAAATGGCACACCGGTTCCCCCGAGGACAGATGATTCACACAGCGTCTCTCCCTCTAACCGTAATAAACACTGCTGGGAGGCATTTCTTTCACCACCAAGACTTTCAGAAAGGTAAACTCAGTTTGTGAGGTTAAGCACGTTAGCTAACCTAGGCAGTTGTATATGTCTCCAGTTTAGTTTAGCGTTGTTTAATGTCTAAAAGGGATCTTTGTAATCCATGATCATAAGCTAAGATATTTAGGTTATTTTCACCTGTTCACATCGCTGTTCGGGCCAGCACCATTGGCAAATGGCCGTATGACACATGACTACAATCATGCAGACCATTATTGGGTCCTCTAACTCAAATGTTACTATTGTCACTACTTCCAGTGTTTACATTAACACAATTTATCAACTGTGATTCTTTTTTCTACACTCACATTACAACCAATATCCATTGTATCACAGTAGCCTTATGAATGTGTTTGTCCAGTATCAAGTCAATATTAGCCAAGGGCATTGTCTGGGTATGTAAAGATCCAGACCAGCTTAATATAAGATTTTATTTAGAGATTCATAGAAAGGGTGATAGCACGGCACCCCAGGGCGTATGACTTCTACAACGTGACCTACAACGGCCACGTGCTCGTGACCAAGGCGAGCCACCACACTGGAGGATCTCGGCTGTGGTCATGCTTGGAGAGGAGATGGGCACCACCAAACTTTCTTTAGCCCACAGAAAAGACATGAGAAACACAAGACAAACCAGGATACCGGATCGGTCGAGGCCCGGGTTAACAACGGCCGCGCTCTCCATCGGTGGTACCCAGGATGGAAGTGTCAAGTATGCCACAGGGTCCAAGTCCAAGACCAAGACCAAGACGGCTCTCAAAATGACAAATGAAAAAGTCACCATTGGTACATGGAATGTCCGTACCCTGCATGCCTGTGGGAAGCTGAAGGAGCTTGAGCAGGCTCTGTCACACTACCGCTGGGACATTATTGGCTTGTGTGAGGTGCGATGGACAGGCTTTGGAGAGATAACAACAGAAGAAGGGCATAAAATGTGGTACAGTGGGGACGAGAGGAATCATAAACATGGCGTCGCCTTCATGGTTCGAAAGGAACTTCTGGGTTGCATTATTAACTGCACACCCATATCCAGCAGGATCATTTTAATGAGAGTGTCAGCCAAACCCAAGAGCATCACAATCATCGAGGCCTACGCACCCACTCTCGACCACAGTGACGAAGAGGTTGAAGAGTTCTATGAACAGTTAGAACAGATAATCCAGAAGAGTCCAAAGAAAGACATCCTCATAGTGCAAGGAGATTGGAATGCGAAAGTCGGTCCTGACTCTTATAAACAGTGGGCTGGAACAGTTGGAAGGTTCAGCACAGGAGAAACAAATGATCGGGGACGTAGATTGCTAGAATTTGCATATAGATACAACCTCACACTGGCTAACACACTCTTCCCACACAAGTTATCCAGGAGGACGACCTGGCATGCTCCAAATGGCCTTGTCCATAACCAGATTGACTTCATCCTTACACCCTGCCAGTTCAAATCTGGCATTAACAAAGCACGAACTCGGACATACCCTGGAGCAGATATTGGCAGTGACCATGACTTAGTTCTATTGGTCATGAAGTTGAAGCTCAGAAGGAAATGTCCAGTTGCAAGCCCAAGGATTAGGTTTGACCTAGAGAAGCTGCAGGATCCAAAAGTAGCCTCAGCTTTTGAAGCTCAGCTGGGAGGAAGATTTGCAGTACTGAATGTGCTGGACAGCAACATCAATGAGCTGGCTGGAGGTTTTAGGGATGCTATTCTGGAAACAGCAGAAGAGGTACTGGGCAGAGACAGGAAGAAGAAATGCCCCTGGGTCTCCAGTGCTATCATAGACCTCTGTGACAAGCGTAAAGCTCTTAAAGGGGCCAGACACACGACCCCGGAGGCAGCAGAACAGTACAGATGCGCCAACAAGATGGTCCGATCGAAGATGAAAGAAGCAAAAGAGCAATGGATCTCCCAACAGTGCGAGAAGATCAGAAGCAGAACCAACTGACTGTCATCGAAGACAAGGATGAGGAGCTGCTCACAGAGAAAGCAGCAGTTATGGAGAGGTGGACTGAGTACTGCAAGGAGCTGTACAACTTCCCAATCAAGCCTGACAACACCCTGCTAAAGAAGGAACAAGATACAAGAGAAGTTGCACGCTTACCAGTGCTGAAAGAGGAGGTGAGGCACGCAGTAAAAAGGCTGAAAACAGGAAAGTCACCAGGGCCAGACAATATCCCAGCTGAACTTCTGAAGAATGGTGGTGAGGATACTATCAGTATCCTTACTTCGATGTGTCAGAAGATCTGGGAGTCCAAGGAATGGCCAGAAGAATGGACCAAATCCCTCATCATTCTGCTGCCGAAGAAAGGCAACCCTCGTCATTGCCAGAACCACCGCACTATAAGCCTCATAAGCCATCCAAGCAAAGTTATGCTTAGAGTCATCCTGGATAGACTTACGAGCCAGGCGGAAGAGATCCTGGCCGAAGAACAAGCTGGCTTTCGCAAGGGGCGCAGTACAGTGGAACAGGTCTTCAACTGCAGAGTACTGATTGAAAAACACATTGCACATCAGAAAGAGCTCTATCACAACTTCATAGACTTCAAGAAGGCATTTGATAGAGTCTGGCACGAAGGCCTCTGGCAAGTCCTTCGCGACTTCTCCATTGAGGAGGGGGTAGTTCAGATGATCCAGACACTCTACCACAATGCAAGCAGTGCTGTACTTCTCAACAGCCAAGTCGGAGAATTCTTTAGGACAACAGTAGGTGTCAGACAAGGTTGCTTACTGTCCCCAGTGCTCTTCAATCTTTACCTGGAGAATATCATGAGAGAGGCACTTGAAGGGCACCAGACATCCATTTCCATTGGTGGTAGACCTGTGTGCAACCTCCGCTTTGCAGACGATATTGACTTAATGGGAGGCAGCAACCAAGAACTCCAGTCCCTGACAGACAAACTGGCTGGCAGAGCAGGAGCATATGGCATGGAGGTGAGCACAGACAAGAGCAAAGTAATGGTGAATAGCATCAACAATATATGCAGTGCCAACATTACAATGAATGGCCAACAGCTAGATGAAGTAGATACATTCAAGTACCTGGGTTCCATACTAAGCCAAGATGGCAGATGCACAGCAGAGATAAAGATCAGGATCACAATCACCACATCAGCCATGGCAGGCCTGAGAAAAACATGGCAGAGTAAAGAACTCAGCTTTAACACGAAATTAAAGCTAATTAAAAGTCCCTGGTCCTGTCAATCTTCCTGTATGGATGCGAAAGCTGGACTTTGACAACCGAGATGGAGAAACGCATACAAGCATTTGAAATGAAGTGCTACCGCAGGCTCCTTGGTATCTCTTGGATGGAACATAAGACCAACGAGTATGTCAGAGGTCTTGTTGCCACATTAGCTGGACCCCAAGAACCACTGCTGGCAACGGTAAAACGACGGAAGCTTCAGTGGTTTGGGCACACCAGCAGACATGACTCCTTATCGAAAACAATCCTTCAAGGAACAGTCGAAGGAGGTAGGTGACGAGGCCGACCACGGAAGTGCTGGATGGACGATGTCAAGGCTTGGACTGGTCTGGACATGAACAGGCTCCTGTGTGAAGTCAAGGACAGGCAGCAGTGGAAAAGGACAACTGTGTCAGCATCTCTCATGCCTCCCTACGACCGCAGAGTGCGGTTACGGGACTGAACTATTTATTTTTTTATTTGAATGTATGCTGGAATTCAGCTTTGTTGACTGTTCCTGTCTTATTAAAAAAATCATTGAAAAAAAAACTTAGATAGATAGATCAGTTTAACTGCTGTCATATATTGTGTACCAGGCCATTCTGCCATATTTGGAAATGCATGAGAGCTGGCAGAGTTAGCTCTCTGTCTCCTGGTCATACGCACAGATGTATAATGGGAGTATACATATACATATACATCTGCAATCAAGAATATTCAATCCTCAATGTTTTTTTTAGGATTTATCAATTAAAGTTTTTTTTTTCAAAGAGCAAGACTAAATGACATATCACAAATATTTAACCCCTATAAAATATTGTTGTTTTTTAAACATTTGACAGATTTTATGGTCTAAAGTACAGCTCAAACATTATTAAGCCTTTGGTAATTCTGTTATGATCCCTCATTTGCTTCAGCTGTGATACATATATATATATATATTTAAAGAGAGTTGCAGTTATGGGAAAGATAAGTCAGCTTCCACAAAGGCTGAAAGGAGATTATTTAATCACACCTGAAGGGCCTTGGGTAAAAGAAGATTTCCAAAAATATTACGTTCTGAGAGACACCATTGGGACGTTTAAAACTTTTAAAACAGCAGCACACCTGCCTGAATGTTAAAAATTTAATCCAGAGCCCTGAGCAACTTAGTCAGGAGGACTAAAAAAAAGAAAAAGTGTAAAACACCTACAGTATGACCAGTTTTAACATAGTTAAATCAACGTCTTTTTTCAAACTAAAATATGTGTCAATAAATATGTTTGCTGTTTAATTCATCATTTGGTGTTGATTCATCATTTATTTTTCATCTTCTTTTCATCATTATAATGTCTTTTGAGATGAGAGGATTGAACATTTCAGTGTTACTACAGTCCCGTTTGAAGTCTGGCTCACAGGCTGTTGAACTCCTGGCTATGAAAGCAGAGAGACTGCTGTTAGAGATCTGTTAGACCATCCGTTAGTGATGTTTTCTTCTTCATCAGGTCACTTGCGTTGAGCATGAAAATCAATCAGAAAACCTTGATGAAACTTTGCTGATGAAAGAAAATGAGAGGATGAGAAGAAGTCACAGTCTGGTTATACACAAGCTCAGAATTTGCAAGCACTCATTGCAAATGGATTCATCCGATTAATAATACTTTTGTTAAATAATGCATTTATTTAGTTAAGATATTGGAAAAATATCTTGGTTCTGTGCTGACTTCAGGCTGAACTGTTTATTTCCAGTAAAGCTCAGGTCACTGTCTGGTTGTAGACAAGCTCAGCCTATAAATAAACAAAATAGAATTAATTATGGATTATAGTTTATACAACAAAATGCTCACTGCTGATTTTTTTAAAAGATCATGGTCCACTGTTTTTAGGCCTGGGCATCAAATCTGATTTAGAGAATTGATTTGATTCTGATTCACTTGGTCATAATTTGATTAACCTATCAAGCTATTCCTCTTCGTCTGGATGGTAAGAACAGAGATATGGGGGCTTGGTTGACTGTGTTAAATTTTGCTCCGTCAATGATAGACACAAGCTTCTCTTCTGTAAAAGGTGGTGGATATAAGTTAAGTTCCTTAAGACCCGGTTATTTTTGAGTTGTGTATCTTTTCATTAGTGTGACATACTCTAAATAATTGAGTATATTACTGATCCTGTATGATTATTATCACTGTGGGTGTAACATATATCAATGGTCCGCTGTTGTGTGGATAGCGCTGAGCGTTGTTGACGTCAGCATTGAGCAGACTTAGTGCCGGATGTGATTTGGGATGGGTCTGTAAATACTAAAGTGTGAAGTGCACCGAGAAGCAGCGCTAAAGGGTTATAACTTGCGTCATAACAAGCAAATTAACTAAATGTGACAGAAGATTGTCGGCTTTGATATAAACACCATGTTTGGGGTTTGTTAAAATTGTTTAGTGCTAAAGCACCTGAAGCCCAGGCCAGGCAATGCTCCTGATATTAGCCACTCAAAATTCTGCTGCATTTCCCCACCCTCATGACTTTATGCTTCAATTATTCATCTGAACAGTTCATCAACTTATTTAATGCCATTAGCCAATGTACCCATTTAAGACATCTCTGGTGGCTGTCTGCCAAATGTGATTCATATATCTTGTCTGGTCTAATAACCTAACTTAATATCTGTCTTCAGACATTCTGGCATAGTTTAAGATTGGAATACCTGAGTGATTAATCTAGGCAAGCTAGCTGCCTGTTAGCCTGACGAGCTGCTGCTGGTGATTGTTCGGGACATTAGAGAAGTGGCGCATTGATGTGTCAAGACTGCAAGAGCAACCGAGACGTCATTAGCCTCATGCTGCAGGAAAGGTCAACATTCTGGCACAGGCAAATTCAATCCTCAATTGAAGTGAAACTGCTTCAGATTAAATGCTTCAGATTGCCAGTGGAGCGAGACTTTCATTTGTATGGCTGTTCTTTCCATTCCCTGAAAAGTGCTGTCCATGGTGAGATACACGCTTACAGCCGCATCTATAAATAGGGACCTATAGGGACATGCAAGTGCATTTCAGCACTGTCTGAAAATGGCATATTGTATCACTCACACTATAAACCTCTCTAGGTTTTGAAGTGTAAATCATTATATATGTCCAAATCCGCTACAGATATAATTTTATTGTACTGACTATAGTGCTCAAAACATCGTCTTCGAAACTGAATAGAATATTCATCCTCATTCAAATGGTCTTCAAGGTCAGAGCCTCTTCCAGAGGTTTTTCTCCTCTCCATTAATGAGACAGTAACTAAGAGGAATGCTGTCTCAAGACTGATACACTAAAGATGTAGAGGATATAGAGGCAGACATTTCAAGAGCACTTTTGAACACGCATGTGAATGAGAGCTGACCTTTAAGAGCATTTTGAACATGCTTGGCACAAGTGAATAAAAGCTCATGGTATCTGTATGCTGTGATTGTATTTACTTTCATTTTGTTCTGGATAACTGGCAACATGATTGGCAAAGTGGGAACCGACAATTCCAACTATGAGAGGGCAGTGTGCACACATGGGCATGGCACTAGAAACAACAATGGTGAACACCTTGTGGATTTCTGCCTGAACAAACAAAATTGCCTTGTCAATTGTGGAACTAATTGAGGAGAGCTACAGCTGAAAGCAAACCTATTGAACCTCAAGAGAAAAGACTGAAAAAGTTGTCCTATAAAAACAGGCTTTCTTTTTGCAGAGAGCCTGGCAAACGAAGCACAGCAGGCCGCAGCCTTTGGGAACATGGGGACTGTATATAAGATCACTAAACGACTCTGTGGAAACCACACAAGCCAAAGCACCCACATTAGGGATAAAAACAGCAACATCTGATTGTCAGAGTACAAGCAAGCAGCTGGGTCCAGAATTTTCATGAAATGCTCAACCATCCTGAACCAGAACAACCTGCTAACAACATAACAACAGACTACATAGTAGATATCAACATCAACCTCCCTGACCTTTCAGAAGTTAAAACTCCCATTCATGGCAAGACATGTGGCCTGGATACAATCCATTCACAGATGCTGAAAGCTGCCAATTTAACATCAACTGAATTCTTTACAGACCTCTTCCAAAACATCTGGATTACTGACACCATCCCCGAAACCACCAAATAAGAAATCAGTGTTCTGTCTATTCCAAGCAAAGTGTTCTGCAGAATCGTTCTAGAGCCAGCCACTGAATCCAGTCTCAGACAACAACAAGCAGACTTGTATGGACCAGATCTTTGCACTGAAAAACATCTCAGTGCTTAAAGTGGAACACACTACTAAAAATCAACTTTGTCGAAGAAAGCTTTTGACTATTGAAAGACTCTTTCAGAAGATACTCCAGTTCTACAGAATTCCACCTAGAAATCTATTATAAAAAGTAGAGTGTCCTTATGTGCAACACTCTCACCGAATGGTTACCTGTACAGTCGAGTGTGAGAAAGGAGAGCAGTAACTCTCCCACCCTAGTTGAGGTAGACTGGAACAAGGAGGCGATCACATGTTATGCTTGAACAGTGTATATTTCTACAGTGTATATTTATGTATATTTCTATATTACTGTCAACTATTTTTTTATTTTATTTTTATTATTGTCTTGAAACAGTATTGAAAAATATAGCACAATATAAATATTGACAAGCAAAGTTTTCAAAAGTTCCAAATGGTGTTTGGTTCATGGGTAAAAACATTTCCAGTTTCTTTAAAACCATTTTACTATCAAAGCCACCTGCATGCTTGATTGGACTGTATTGAAGCTGAAACTGATGGAAGGTCCATTAGCAATTCACTGACAAATTTAAAGGGTCCATTAGGTCTTAACAGCTATAGCAGTGAAAGTGAATCATCTAGGACGTTTTTCCATTCGCTTCACACTCGCCTGACCTGTCACCCTAAAGGACAGTGAGGTCAGACAGTCTTTTGCTTTTAAAAGTGGAAAACCGCTGTGAGCTGCCCTGACATTGCCCTGTGTGGATCCAATCTCAGTAAACCTTTGCCTTCTCTTGTTATCTCCCAGCATCAGCTGGGAAACTATCCGTCTTTGTGGTGGCTTGAAAATTCAGGCTCCACTCCTGAAAAATGTGACATTCAAAAAAGCATGCGTTCCATAGAGGGAAGTTCAAGTGCCAAGAAGCATTTGGAGAAAATGTGAAAAGGACCAAGAGCAAAAGTGAAAATACCAGCTCGCTTTCCTTTTGCACGTCAGACCTGAACCAAGGAAAATGAAGAAGGAATAGATTTTTATTTCTGCCACGTCCAGGTAGTGGAGCTAGTATTTAACTCTACCTTTAAGATTGTGAACTATTCTTCCAGCTGTATCCCAAGAAACGTTCAGTGCCCTCTGTGTTTATCTGTTAATATTTTTTGTTCATTGTTTGTGCAAAAAAAAAGGATATCTTCTCTGTATTTTTGGACAACTATCTTGACTATGAAATGTTTCTAACATGCAATAAAATGTTTCAATCAACAAACATAAACAAAATGAACATTTCCTGAAGCAATGAAATGAAGTTAAATTTAAAAGGTGATGATTATTGTAATCAGAAAGACCTTTGTACCTTCTATTTCAAAAATTCTAGAATCAAAGAAAAAGGGCATTGCATATGTCAAAAAGAAGATAAACAGGAAACAGAAAACTGTTAAACAGGAAGGACAATCAAAGTAAAAAATATATATATTTTTAGTTTGTTTCCTTCTTAATACCCTGACTAAAGAGCCTGCCTAATAGATGAACACTTCATCTCCTACTTGGAAAAGTGTATCTTCAGTGAACTACAGAATATGAAAAAATTAGTCTGTGCCTTAATTGAGGTACAAAATGAGGAAAGCTTACCCTCAATTCCCAGTAGAAGTGTGGCACTAGCTGACGCTGGAGGCCTTCATCAGTAAGCTGGCACCAGAGCAGTTACAACTCCACCTGCGGCCCACTGCACCATCAACACTCGCTGAAGCCATCAGAAAAGCAGAGTGCGTGTAACCTGTTCTGAGACCTGCTCTTGCTGGGATGGTGGTGATGCCATGCTGCATAGCTGAGCTGAAGGTAGCAGAGGTAAGAAAAGCTTCAGCCAGCAGCTGCATTGTGGGAAAACCAGAGTTGGTGGTAAATGAAATGGGGGCCTGACCAGTGATGAGTGGTGAGGCCTTTGAAAGGAGTGGGACAAGGGGGAGACTAGTGAGTGTCTGGGGGGTCATCAAGCAGTGTTGGAATATTGTGCAGCTGCCCAACTGGGCATGACTTCCCCTGTGAGTGAAGAAAAGCTCTGTAAAATACAATAATTAGACCCTGAACTTGTGGCTAACCTACATTACATTACATTACATTACATTTGGCAGATGCTTTTGTCCAATTAAAACGACTTACAATAATGATGTACATAGAGTAATAGAGGACATAGAAGTTCAAGATAAAAAAAAACATTTTTAGATAGGGCCTAAAGGAGGCTAAAGGAGAATAGTGTGATAGAGGAGTAAATGAGTGGAAGAAGGAAATGAAGTTAGAGCAGTTAGTTAGTATGTTAGAGGTGTTAGGAGAGTAAGTGCTGTTTGAAGAGCTCTGTCTTCAGGAGTTTCTTAAAGATAGTGAGAGATTCTCCTGATCTGGTAGTGGAAGGTAGTTTGTTCCACCATTGGGGAACTCTGTATGAGAACAGTCTGGATTGCTTTGTGTGAGTGTTTGGTAAAGCGAGGCGACGTTCATTGGAGGAGCGCAGCGGCCGGGAGGTAGCATAAGCCGTCAGGAGTGAGTGCAGGTAGGAAGGAGCCTGTTCTGTCATCACCTTGTAGGCGATTGTAAGAGCTTTGAATTTGATACGAGCAGCATTTGGTAGCCAGTGGAGCTCAATGAGCAGCGGAGTGACATGTGCTTGTTTTGGCTGGTTGAAGACCAGACGTGCTGCTGCATTATGGATCATTTGGAGTGGTTTTACTACACAGGCCGGGAGGCCAGTTAGTACGGCATTGCAGTAGTCGAGGCGTGAGATTACACTGCTTGTACCAGGAGTTGGGTGGCCTGTTGCGTCAGAAACGGTCGAGTTTTTCTGATGTTATAAATCGCAAAGCGGCAGGCTCAAGCAACTGAGGCCACATGGTACGTGAAGGAACCTTTGTCGGGGAGAGAGAGAGAGAGTTGATGATTATGATGAAGTTGTTTTGCATAGATGGTTTTGCTGGTATGACTAGGGTGACCAGATGTCCCGCTTTGTGCGGGACAGTCACGCAATTTCATTACTTTTCATGCGTCCCGCAAATTGAGACGCTGTCCCGCATTAGTGGCAATCAGACTCCAGTTTTAAAATGCGTGTTTTGTAATCTGGCATTTATTAAACGGCTGTGTGGGGAAAGCAGTGAAGGCTGTCAGCAGGGGGCGTGCTGCCCTGTTTTCTCTCTTTTTTTCCAAAACGCGATAAACGCCAGTCTTGTTTTCCCGCAGAACGCCACATCTCCACTCATCCAATCACAGGGCAGCATTCCACGAGCTATCTTATGTAAACACGGGCGCTGTTGAGCGTGCCGGTATTTCGTGTAGCCTACTTTCAGTTTCGTTTTTCACTCTCAAAGTCCGCGAAAATGAGCGGTTTTGATGGTATAGAGGAGCCTGTTCGTGAAGCAGTTATTGAAAAAAAAGAGAAAGCCATCAAAAGAGTCTCCTGTACGAGAAAAGGTAAAGAAAATGAGGCATTCAGGAGGGGGGAAATGCCCGCTGTCATCTGCAGTTCACACAAACACACACACACACACACACACACTATACTACACCACACCACACTACACTACACTACACTACAGCACATTAATGTAACGTGATTTTGGGGATTTTATAGTGTTAATGTCTTGTTCATTAATGAAATTTTGCACTTTTTTGAAAAGAAATGTTTTAAAATTTGTGTTTTTAGGCCCAATGGTTAAACTATTATATTCAGATGTACAATTTACTGTTATTTAGTATTGTATTTTGCACATAATTAGTAAAATATATATATATTGATGCCAAAGGATATATAAGACATTTTGAAAAAAAAAACTTGGCATGGATTTATTGCGTTTTGCGAAAAAACGAATTATTTTTCAAAATAAATCTTTAAATATTAAAATCTTGATTTGATTTTTTTGTGTTATTTTAACCTTAGTATGGTATTTGATAGTTTGAAACAGAAAACGGTGGTTTTCAGCCTACCACTTTCTTGCTAAAGAAAACCCTTTTTTACTCAAATTGATAAAAATGGATTTATAGCGTTTTGGAACCAAACTCTTCATATATATATATATATATATATATATATATATATATATATATATATATATATATATATATATACACACATACATACATACATATAGGCTACACACATTTTTTATTTGTTTCGACTGCCTCGATGCATTGGTGTCCCACATTGTCCCACACAAAAATAGTCTTTGTCCCACATCTGTTGAATTGGAATCTGGTCACCCTAGGTATGACCAGAAGTTCAGTCTTGGAAAGGGTTAGCTGGAGGTAATGCTCCTTTATCAATGAGGATATGTCTGAGAGGACCTGTGATATCAGTGCAATGATCAAAGGGACTTCAGGCAAGAATGACAGATAGAGCTGTGTCATCAGCAAAGCAATGGTAGGAAATAGCAGTTTATGTCATAGCACTTTACGTGCAGTGGGACAGCTCACTGCAACCAGGTGTTCTGCTGTATTATTGCAGAAAGAGGATGATGGTGATCCAATTTGTGCTGCGTGAGCTGTGAAGCAAGGTGTTCAGTGCTTTGGATGGCCCAGAGTGGGGTGCTTTGGCATGCCCACAAAAGGGAAGTGCTCTAAACTACAGAGTGAGTGGAAGGACTGCATACAGTGTTAGAAAGGCTGATTATGGTGATGTATTGCAAGCATTTATCAAACTACAGAGCTTCTGACCATCTGCCTCCTCAGGAATCTGGTGGCAGCGCATAATAGCTTTCTGTTTCTGTCAGGTCCAGGTAGTGCAGCTAGAATTTAACTATAAGCTTGTGAACTATGCTTCCAGCTGAATGTACCTTTCAGCTTATAGGAACATTCAGTGCCTTTTAAGTTTTTCTTTTTGTGCTATTTTCTTTGTTTTTCTTCTACTTTTCTTTCTTCTACTTTGTTCTTTTATCTGTACTTTTTGGACAACTCTCTTGGTTAAGCCATATTTCTAACAAGCAATATAAGGTTGCAGTCAAAAACACATCATTTATTAACATAATCAAGTTGATTTAAGATAAGAAGAAATAAAATGAAAACTCCTAGAAAAAGAGTGCAATCAGAAGGACTTTTGCCCTGAAATAACCTGCATCCTACTTTAATTTTTAGGAACAAAGAAAAAAGGATATTACACCAATCATATGTCGAAGACAAAAAGAGTATACACAGGGAACAAAAAATAAATAAATATGGAGCACAATCAAATTTTTAAAAAATAAACTGTACTCAGTGATATTGTCTTCTAGATTGAATCTGCTTTAACTGGTTCTATATGAACACCTCAAAACAATCCTATACAAAGACTTAAATAGAACATTAAGATGTAAATGTTACACGTGTATTGATAATGTCAGCATAATAATGGGTAGAATCAACTGAGAGACTAATATTTTCCTTAAGTTAATTGCACAATATGTTTTTTTTTAATAATAGTTAATATAAAGCTTAAAGGGACGTTCTGAGTCAATGCAAAGACCAATATATGTTAATAAATATACTTTCTCAAGAGGTGACCCATCATTGGAATAATTATGAAGGTAATTTAAGGATTGCTGACAATGTTGCATACCAAATAACATGCAAAATTGATTCTTGTCAATGGAGTTTGTTGTCATAGAAGCAGTTTGGATCAGGTTAAACCCAGACTACAACGAATTCTGAAATTTTAACAAATCAAAATTAGAAGAGTAAATAACAGTGTAAATAAGTGAGGCGGGCTGCATTTGCAGAGAGGATTCATTAGGGAGGGACATTCCAGGACTCACAGGGGGCATAGAGTAGAACAGACAGGAAGGTATATTGTAGACAGGTCCACACTCATAGTCAATAATCAAAACTATAAAACCAATCAAAAGCAAACTAAAGCTGTGGTGCTAAAAAGATAAATCCAGTGTGAAATGAACTTCACCCCCAGCATTCCAAAATACAGTACTTTTAGGCGATGCTCCCAACAGGCTTACAGTGGTAGTGATAGGGGCATAGCCTTGTTCATGCATAGAAATGAATGAATATTATAGAGATTTGTTCAGCAACAGCTGCAATTCATGCATTTCCACAGAATAAATTTTCAAAGTGCCTTGTTTTAAATGTCAGGGAGAACAGACCAATCAGATTAGATTTTACCAATGAAGTGTGGAACAACTTTATTTGCATGAGTAAGCTGTGCTCATATCAGCTCCCCTGTTGGAAGCATTAACTAAATGTGCTGTATTTTGGGAGGCTGGAAGAGAATAAAGGTGGGCTATTCGACAGAGGGTTTTACTTATTATCTTATTTTACGACACCCCAAATCCACACTGGATTTCTCTTTTAAGAGGAGTCTATGAATGATCAACAGCTGTGTGTTTGAGATGGGTGATGAAGGGCGGAGCTCAAACAAAGCAAATTGATTTACACAGACAGAAACAAATGCATTTACCATTTGTGTTGGAGGAGCAGTGAGGGTTAAGGGCTGTTGCAGCCTGGCAATATGACAGTGCACATGTCATTGAGCCATACCCAAATTATAGTTCCCACTGACCCTCTGCATCGTCTCCAACAGAGAATGTTTGGAGGATCATGAGTCAGCAAACAGTCTGCCCTCCCAAATACTTCTCACATGCTGAATCTGCAACAGACAGTCCGAACAATTAAGAGGGTCGGTCAGCACTCGTATCATGTCCAGTATATTTATTTAACTCATGGATAAAACATGAATGTTTTATGTGCAACATGAGTGTGCAAGTGCTGTCCAACCCCCTTCAGTTTTTGGAGAATTGTGAAACAAAAATGTGACAATATCACTGTACCGTTACACACACAAGACGTTAAAAAAAATGGTATAAAACAACACCATTGCCAAAATATCGTTTAAGGTTTGTGAGAAGAAAAGTCGATATTAAAAAAGGTAAAATGGTTTGCTCTCCCAACTTTTTTTTAAATGAATTACAGGCCTGAGTTGCTGAAATAAGTGTATTTTAATGATGACATGAAGTTTACCAGATAAAACATGAAACATATTGGCTTCATACTGTCTGTAATAAAATAAAAGACAAAGTAGAAAAACAATGTATAGATTTATTTGCGTTATACATTACTGTTCTAACCCTTTCTAACTTGGAGTTTCTTTTGTGGGAATGATGTCTGCTACAGAAATGCTACACTGTACACAATACACTTTAGCAATCCCAGCACTATTGACAGTGTGAAGGTACTATAAGACGTGGCGCAAGCTTTTACTTCTATTCATTTCAAAGGGATTTGCTCAGTGATGCATGTGCCCCCTGAAGTAGGCCTGCGTGTCCTGGATCCTGTCATCTTTGCTTCAAAGGGATTTTCTTCCAGCACCAACATTTGAGGCATTGACATGAGTCATAAATTTCACATGGATTTTGGACTGATGACACCATCTTCAATTCAATGATGGCAACAATCTTACAGAGGTGAGTTATGTTCATGCTTAGTGTCAGTAGGCAGTAAAATAACAATGTGTTTTAAAACTGTCATTACCAGCTTTTTTGGTTGGTTATGTAAAAGGAATCACAGGCTGTCTTATGTTTTCTATTCTCTGAAGTTCACAGTGTTCATGTATTTTCAGTGTTGTACTCAGTTTACATAAAAAACAAATGTAAGGCAAAACCTGCTTGAGCACCACAACTGTAATACTTCATACATCATACTAAGCAAGTAAGCAAGTCCCTGTATGGAGAAGTGCTGATTTAAAGTCAAAGTGTCAAGGAAATTTGATTTGGCATCATGTCAGGGGGTTGACCCAGGCAGAGAGACGAGGAGGCGGATGTAAACACAGGTAGGGCGAAATTTATTAAATAAATATAAACAAAAACAAGTAAACAAGAAACAAAGAAAAACAAGAAACAGAGGCTATAAAACTAGACAGGTTGAACTTAAACAGGGCAAGGGAATAAACTAGGGATATCTATACAAGAAAATAAAACAAGAAACTAAACTAGACAGAGGATGAATACACTAAACAGGGAAATGAGTAAACTAGGGAACTAGAAACTAAACAGAGATATACACTAAACAAGGAACTAGGGCAATGACCAATGAAACACAGAGAGACAGAGAAACGCAGAGAGACAGACAACGGGGGACAGTGCAAAGACCGACACGGACAGGTGACAGAGGAAAGCTTTTTAACATAACAGGAAACACACTGGGAGTGGAAACACCTGGGGAAGGGGTGGAGCTACAAATGAGACATGAGGTAATGGAAAATCACAGGCAGAACACAGGGGCACGGGTCACGTGGGACAACACAGGCACGAGGACAGACAGGAAACAGGGCCAGGCGTGACAGAAACCTCCCCCTAAACGCGCAGCTCCCGAGGCGCGGAAAAACAAACCCCGGGGGCTGGCGGCAGGGAGAGGCCGGGGAAAACAGGAGACCGAACGGGAGACTGGACAGGGAACCGGACAGGAGATGGAGACAGGACAGGGGACAGAGACTGGACAGGGAACGGACACTGGACGGGGAACTGGACAGGTGACGGAGACTGGACGGGGAACGGAGACTGGACGGGGAACTGGACAGGTGACGGAGACTGGACGGGGAACTGGACAGGTGACGGAGACTGGACGGGGAACCGGACAGGTGACGGAGACTGGACGGGGAACTGGACAGGTGACGGAGACTGGACATGAGACAGAGACTGGACGGGACCGGACATGGGAACAGGGACAAGAACATTGACAGGGACGGAAACAAACACAGTAACAGGGACAGGAACAGAGAAACCACCGGGGACAGGAACTGGAACACTCACAGATACAGGGACCAGGACAGGGAGAGACAGGGGGACCAAAAACATAGGTGGGTGCCCAGGACTGGCAAAAGTCTGTGGGGACAGCCTGGGCACATAACTGGGGGCAAAGTCAGGAGGCCTAGGAGCAGGCCTGGAAATACGGGGCCTGGGCCCAAACATAGTTCTGGGAGCTGCTGGAGCTGGAGCAGCTGGGACTGCTGTTGCTGGAGCTGGAGCAGCTGGGACTGCTGTTGCTGGAGCTGGAGCAGCTGGGACTGCTGTTGCTGGAGCTGGAGCAGCAGGGACTGCTGTTGCTGGAGCTGGAGCAGCTGGGACTGCTGTTGCTGGAGCTGGAGCAGCTGGGACTGCTGGGGCTTGAGCTGGAGCAGCTGGGACTGCTGGTGCTTGAACTGGAGCAGCTGGGACTGCTGGTGCTTGAACTGGAGCAGCTGGGACTGCTGGTGCTTGAACTGGAGCAGCTGGGGCTGCTGGTGCTTGAACTGGAGCAGCTGGGACTGCTGGTGCTTGGGAGAGCAGCGCGGCCGCCGCTGAAAACTCGGAGAGCGGCGCTGCCGCCGCTGCAGTCTGTGAGCGCGGCGCGGCCGCCGCTGAAGTCTCGGGGAGCGGCGCGGCCGCCGCTGAAATCTCGGAGAGCGGCGCGGCCGCCGCTGAAATCTCGGAGAGCGGCGCTGCCGCCGCTGCAGTCTGTGAGCGCGGCGCGGCCGCCGCTGAAGTCTCGGGGAGCGGCGCGGCCGCCGCTGAAATCTCGGAGAGCGGCGCGGCCGCCGCTGAAATCCCGGAGAGCAGCGCTGCCGCCGCTGCAGTCTGTGAGCGCGGCGCGGCCGCCGCTGAAATCGCGGAGAGCGGCGCTGCCGCCGCTGCAGTCTGGGAGAGAGGCGTGGCCGCCGCTAAAGTCTCGGAGAGCGGCGCGGCCGCCGCTTGTATCAAGGGGTGCAGCGTTTCAGACGCGTGCTTCACGGGGCGTGGCACGAAGAGATCCGCTGCAGCACTGGAGCCCGAAGCTGCGGGTGAAGTAAAAACCCGGACTGGATTCCTACTCTCTCGTGCAGAGTCTGGTGTGAGGAGCGCGGGGAAAGTCTTTGACCGCGGCTGGCTCGCCGCGCAGGGGGTCTTGGAGCGCGGTTCCACTGCCACCGTGGAAGGAAGTAGCGGCAGGCGGGCTGGTGCAGGAGGATAGTCCTCTTCCTCCTCGCTGGACGCAGGTGTGAGGAGATCGGAGTAGTCCCAGAGAAAGGACTCCTCACAGCCTGCATCCAAGTCACCACCTTCCTCCTCGGGGCGAGGACCGAGGCTGACAGCACACACCCCCAGCGCCCCCCCAAAATTTTCCCCGCTCCGGAGGGAGTCCTCCCGCGCCTTGCGGGCCTGTTTCCTCCGAGACTTTTTTTTCTTATGAGTCTCGGTGGGCACCGCTGAAGCTGGGCTCACGGGCTCCAACCCGAGGAAAGGCGCCGGGAGCGGTTCATCTCCTCGGATTTGCTCGGCGAGGAGGCGGAGAAACTCCAGGTCCGCCTTCCGAGCAGCGTGCCATTCTGCTACATCCATTAGGTCGGTCTTTTTGTCAGGATTAGACCCTGGCAGAGAGACGAGGAGGCGGATGTAAACACAGGTAGGGTGAAATTTATTAAATAAATATAAACAAAAACAAGTAAACAAGAAACAAAGAAAAACAAGAAACAGAGGCTATAAAACTAGACAGGTTGAACTTAAACAGGGCAAGGGAATAAACTAGGGATATCTATACAAGAAAATAAAACAAGAAACTAAACTAGACAGAGGATGAATACACTAAACAGGGAAATGAGTAAACTAGGGAACTAGAAACTAAACAGAGATATACACTAAACAAGGAACTAGGGCAATGACCAATGAAACACAGAGAGACAGAGAAACGCAGAGAGACAGACAACGGGGGACAGTGCAAAGACCGACACGGACAGGTGACAGAGGAAAGCTTTTTAACATAACAGGAAACACACTGGGAGTGGAAACACCTGGGGAAGGGGTGGAGCTACAAATGAGACATGAGGTAATGGAAAATCACAGGCAGAACACAGGGGCACGGGTCACGTGGGACAACACAGGCACGAGGACAGACAGGAAACAGGGCCAGGCGTGACACATCAAGTCAACTCCATATTTTCATATTTGTTTTGTGGGTAAATTACTGATGGTGATGATGAGGGAGGTATTTAAACTCAATTTCTAACTAATTTCCCCAGCCTTCCTCACCTAAAGCAATTCAAAATACACTTTATAAAGATATGCCTTCAGGGAGTTTGACATAAATTATATTAAATTGGCACTCACTGAAAAAATGACTGGTAGTAATTTCATGAAGAAGCAGAAAACTGTATGAAAAAAGCATTACAGTAAAGTACCAGCTAATAAGGCACAGCTAAGTGTATGTGTGTGTGTGTGTGTGTGTGTGTGTGTATATGAGACGACTTCTTCAAATGTTATTACTTAAATTATATTTTCAAGGCTGTAAATTGCTGTGTTTTCCTTGGCAAAATGGAAATACTGTCTTGTTACAAATAATTTAGGCTGTCAGGGATTTTCAAAGTATTTCTCACTTGTAAGGTCCAACGCACCAGTGGACCATGCAAACTGACACCACAGATTTGTCACACTCTCAGAATTTATAAGAGCAGTGTCCAGCTCTCAAAATAATGATGACACAAATGGTTCTTTGAGGGGTGCCATGGGACAACCACTTTTAGGTTTTGTAAAGAAATTAGCAGTGGCTGCCTTTTCTGCAATGTCTGCAACTTTTCTCTAAAAAATTCCCCACGGATTTTGTTAGCTTAATATGTAAAGTACATGCAACAGTAACATTTAACAATGGTAAACAAAACAATACATGAATGTATTGAGAATATAAGTCATATACGATATATATGTCTTGCATTTCATTGTAATGCTGTTGGAAAACATTTCTTTTAGTATAATTTCAAACTGTTCTCTGAATGAGCTACAAAAAAAACAGTGTTAGCAAAAAGAATGAAAGCCTCATTAGTCTAAAGCAATGTTTCTCTTTCCTGCTCCTGACTTCCCCTGCAATGCACATTTATTGCTGTCCCTTCTCCCAACACACCTAAATCAACTAATCAGCTCGTGGATTGTTCAATTCAGTGGGTCTGATAAAGCAGGGAACATCAAAGCAGGAGGCACCAAGACCAGGATTAATTACACTGGTCTAAGGAAATAAAAAATAACACATAATAGCACATACAGTGCAGTGAAAAAAACATAAATCTCCTCTAAAGGTTTCTCTTGTTTTTGCTTTTTTATCATACTTACACTTTTCAGATTAACAAATGCATCTTAATGTCAGACAAATATAACATGAATAAATGTAAAAAACTGTTTTTAAGTCCTAAAGCAGCAAAACAGCCAGACCATCACACTACCATCTCCATGTTTTACATTCAGTACGATGATCTGAATTTATGTGTAGTTTTACACCAGATGTAACGGGACACACACTTCGCAAAAATTACTTTGCAATTTAAGTGTTTTCTTGATTCTACAGGTCTGGCAAAAGTTAGATCTGGTTGTGGTTAGTAAAATTTAACTCAGCTTTTCAAAAAATGTGGCTAATCACAGTTAATTTATGGGTGGGTAAATTACTTTTTCAACATAGTTAATAAAATAAATAATTCTTTCTGTTAAAAAGTGACTGGACTACAGTTCCCAGAAGGCACCTACCCTCGACATCACTCCTCCAAGCGATCATGTGACTTTGCACAGGTACTTCCAGAAAGTCATTACCTGAACAGTAAATTTACCTGGTCTCCACCCTATAAATACTCCACCCCTGCACTCACTTCTTGCTGAGTATTGTTTGAAATCTTCACTTTACAAAGCGTTCCTCTTTGCCTGTGGTTGCCCTTTGGATATCGACCTTTACAGACTCTGATTTCTGCCCACTCCTTGTTATTTTTCTTTTGTGTATGAACCCTGGACTGTTTTCCCGTTTATGGCATGGTTATCTTCTGAGGCTGCTCTTTCTCGTTATTGACCTTGCTTATTCGGGTCGTTACTCCTGTATTTAATAATCTATTTATATTTTTTGTATATTACATAATGAAATGGGTTGAGAACAGAATAACATAAAAATTATCAATGAAAATTCAAAATGATTATTCCACAGAATTTGGATATGGACTTAAATCAAAGTGGAAAATCAAATGACATGCTTATTCAATTTCAGTAGAAATTCCTCAAGACAAGTTAATGTAAACACCACCCTCGTGGAGTAAGTTTCTGACTGTTTGAGCAGAAACATGAATATTAGTGGTCTGCTGGAGGTCATTTTGCAGGACTCTTGCACTGTTCCTCCTGTTCAAAGGAGGAGGTAGCGGTCCTGCTGCTGGCCCTCCTACGGCCTCCTTCATGTCTCCTGCTGTGCTGATCTGTCTCCTGGTGTCTGCTCCATGCTCTGGACACTGTGCTGACAGACACAGCAAACCTTCCTGCCCCAGCTCGCATTGATGTGCCATCCTGGATGAGCTGCACTACCTGAGTAACTTCTGTGGGTTGTAGAGTCCGCCTCATGCTTCCTCTATGGTGAGAAAACTGACAAAATGCAAAAGTGACCAAAACATCAGCCAGAAAGGATGAGAACAGAGAAAAGGTCTGTGGTCACCACATGCAGAACCACTCCTTTATAGTAAAGGTAACCAGCAAAATGGCTTTAATTTGCTAAGGAGCATAAAGATTGGATGAATAAAAAAGATCATGTGGTTGGATGAGTCCAGTCAGAGTGATAATTGACTGGTTATATGTATAGCAATTTTTTGGTCCATTTTGAGCCAATCTTGGAACTATGTTTAGGATCAGGCAGAGTTTTGGCTTAATGCTTTGTCGTGTGTTGTGTAGTATACATGGGGTAATAAGAAGCGATTAACACCTCATGACCAGATCCTGATAAGCAATCACATGGTTGCAAGAAATATAATCCTGTTTGAAATTACAAGAGTATCACACTGTGCTTAGAGTCGAATTGCCAAGGCAGTGTATTTCTCCTTGTTAAGCATTGTCACATTCAGGGAGCGTCAGCCCTGATTGAGTCAGCTTTTGTTGTTATTTAAAAGAAAGTTGTATTAATATTAGAAAGATCATTAAACAGAATTTAAAAAATGAAAATATAGCGTTCTCTCATCACCACACAAATAATATGATCTCTTTAATCTCTAACATATCTCTCTAATATAATCTCTTTGCACTGTATTATTTGTATATATTATCATATATGTAGCCAGGTGGTGAATTGAGAATACACCTTTAAAATGTGTGTCTGTGGCTTTGGGAAACACAATCAGAAGTGTTGTCACCCTGAGAGAGGAAAGGGAGGAGCTAAGAGCATGGTAGAGAAGGAGGCTCAAGCTGCAGTGAATGGTGGTGCTCCATTTTAGGATTCATCCAGAGCCATCCTAATGAAATAAGAGAAGCTGTTTGTCCAAGTTCTCTTAAAGAAATGCTCAAATCTTGTTGAGTAAAGCTGAGTAAATCGAGTGCCACTACCAAATACTGTACTGTGCTCTAAGCTAGGGTTTTACAGTGTATTCATTTTATTTTTGTTATTTTGAGTACAATTGAGTACAAGCTCTGATAAAAGTCTATAAATCTGTACACTGCAGTTGCAGTAAGTCAAAGATAGGTGGTGCAGTGTTGTTGTGCATTGAGACTAATATTTCTGCTCAGCAAGTGCTGATTGTTTTTATTTTGCTTTTATTTCATATTTGTTTTATTTCATATACATTTTTATATTTCATAAAAATCCCATGTGGGATCTATCGGAATAAAATACCCCACAAAAAAAAAGTATTTTGTCATTTGGTGTGCGTCCTTTCCCCGGTGACATATATTACATAAAATTATAAAACAAATATGATATAGATCATGCTCCCACAGCTAATGTGGGAGGAATGTTTGATAAAAATATGTAAAAATGTGCCTCCATCAGTTTTATCTTCTTATCTGCTGAAATCCTGTACTAGGGCTGGGGTGAGCATCTCCCCACTTTTTAGGTTCTTCTGCTTCTTCTTTTTTACATTGCAGTTCCGGGTACAAGGGTCGGAGATGTCATGTATGGAAGTACAGTGTAAGCAGTCAGGTAACAATAGAGCATTGTGCTGTATAGTGTGAGAACACAAACTGTGACCTGCCAACTTTTAAACCATGAGATGTAGTCCAGTCTGAGCTGGAACTGAGTAAAACAAGTGAAAATATTGTGCAGTGCATGCCCAGCTTAAGAAAAGAGGCAGGTAAAATGAGACAACTACCATAATCTGGTGTTGCTGCAATTGGTCTGCAGGTCTGGGTTCAGCAACAGTATGTGCTGAAAGAATGAGGTCAGCTGACTACCTGAATATACTGAATATAGAGCAGATTATTCCATCAATGGATTTTTTTCCCTTGATGAGACAGGAATATTCCCAGATGACAGTGTCAGGATTCATGGGGCTGGAATTGTGAGAGTGATTCAGGGAGCATGAGATCATCATTTTCACACATGGATTGTTCACCACAGAGTCCAGACCTTAACCTCATTAAGAATCATTGGGATGTGCTGGAGAAGAATTTGTGCACCGGTCCAAATCTCCCATCATCTGTACAAGATTTCTGGACAAAACTAAATGCGACATTGCAGAAGCTTGTGGAAATGATGCCACAGTGAATGCGGGTCATAATGAAAGTGTAAAGTGCTATATGTGCAATATAATTATAAATATTTTATGTGAAAAAGGAGGAATCTGTCCAGCTGTCTGGACTTAGAAATGCAGTCCATTGTGGATGCTTCATCAATGAAAAGAAGGCAGAGTGAAGTAGACAGTTCATACTATTGAGAAATGTCTGTCTAGCCACAGCACTCTAAGATATATGACCTTTTGAGTGAGTGCTACACATGCCAGAGGCATTCTCAAACATTCCTGTCTCCAGAGAATGAGCTTCATAAGACAGGCAGGGAATCCGTTCCTCTGAACATGTCCAAACAGCCATCTCCCACAGCAACCAGATGCAGGAACATTAATTCTTCATGAAGCACTGCTAAAAATAATAAGCATGATTTCATGTGTCCCTGCTAGTTTATTTGTTTATCTTCCATTTTTAATAAAACATTATGAATGAGGAATAATGTTCTTTTAGATAAAGTTGTAATAAGTAGTTTCCTCACCTGTGAACATTATATAGGTGAAAAATACAAAAGTGAAAATCAAATACTCTCACTAATAACAGTAACTGGGTATACTTTTAAAATATGTGTTGTTTAAGTTGTTAAGGTAAATAAAATTTGTGACTTCAGGGTCAGAGTTGAATTAATAGAACCAAAACTGTGTCTTTTTTCTGTAACTGTAATAAATGAATGTTTTTGCTTGGCAATAATGAAAGTGTGTATATGGCATATTCCCCTTTAAAACTGTAAAATGATTAGTTTTTACAAACTAAATCAATTTAGAAGAAGGATTTAGAATGTCCTAAATGTAGCCATCTCTCCCTATTACTTTCCTGCAACATAATGGTTTCAACCGTGAGACTATATTAGAACATACTCCTTTCAGATTGAATATGCAGGCCATAAATATTCCTAAAATCTACTGTGGGTTTTATGAATATTTAAAGCCAGACAATTCAGTTGCAAAGAAGTGTGGTGAATCCATAATTAGCTTTCCCAGCTAACGTCTCCCTTTACTTTATCTGCCAGTGTCTGACCATGGAACAAGATCTAGCCAAGGTCTAGCCTCATGATTTTTGCCAGAGAAAACAAAAAAATCCTGATTTGTGTGACTGGGGCCAGACACTCTTGTCTGTTGACAGCATGTTATACCTTATATACATGTTATATAAGGTATCTCACAAACTTGAATTTATCTTTTCAAGGGACAACACTGAAGATATGACACTTTTTTACAATGTAACAGTCAGATAGGTTTACAGGTTTAACAGTGTACAGTTATTTTAGTGTAAATGTAGGTTATGTACAGCTTGAAAAAATTCTGCATATTTCCACTAAGTGTATGGGAGCAGATCTATTATGTATAACGTTATGTATAATTTCTATTAATTGCTATTATAAAATAACTGTTATCTCTCCTAAAACAGTGTTCCTTCCTCTTGGTTTCTTTTAACTTAAGACAATGACTCTTTTAATTAGTAAATTAATTATAAAATTACTGCTAAAACACATGTGTATGTGTTTATAAAGTTTTCCTTTAGATGACCATGATGCAGTCAGAACTGTGTTCAGTCTCTCTTCCAAAAATATTATAAATAAATTAAAATTATTGTTATTAACAAATAATAATTAATTATTTAGGCAAAATTGTTTTGCACAATAAATGCAGTAGGATGTCTAGCAAGTAAACAATACCATAAGAGGATGCAGACGTTTTATTTTTTTGTACACACTGCATCTTTAAAACATTTAAGAACCTTATGAGGCCTATAGAACTCAACATTATAGCAAAATATTTATTAAAGTAATATACAGATGGATGTGTGTCATGTTTGGCTCAGTTTGCAACAGATTTCCCTTTCTCTTAAATTCACTGGTTCTTACTGTCAATTTATCGCTTATTTGCCATCACTAAATGCTGTTTTGTTAATGTATTTGAAGTCAGAGAAATTAATAGCTAATAAATATAACTAGCTAACATATATAACAAAGTGATGCACAGTACTACTGGTGTGCATTTTTGTGCTACTGCTTCTGTCAGGTGAAAGGAAATACTGTGAACAGGTTAGAGAATGTGACAGTCGGCTACTAATAGAGTTATGCAAAGAGCATTTCAGAGAGAGTTTCAGACACAGCCTGTAATGCCCTTAACACCAAAGACAAAGGTAGCTATTCACTCATTTTCTGGCTTTGTTCTTTTTCACTAAATTGGCTATTCTTCACTGGGGTCACTGGGTAATGGGAGACAGTATGATATTTATCTGGAGATCATTCAGGTCTTTCTTCATTGCTGCAATGAAAGATGAAAATGAAAAATCAAAGCTCCTCAGATGTCCTAGATCATTGCTGCCACAGGGACTGATGGGGAAAGGGTGATAAAGGCTTGTCCTGGGAGATGGGCAGGTTGATGCCTGTGGTCTGCTTACAGTAGCTTGATCTAATTTTTCCAGCCTAAATATATTACATTACAGTTTTCAGTGTCATGTTTCTGAAGGGTGCAGATGTGTAATTAATTTAGTGCTGAATAAAAGTGTCTGAATGTTGAATGTTGTTTTTATGTAAATTAACATTAAACGATTAAAATATAATCCTGTTTGATTGTTTCTATTTAAAATATATTAATTAAAACAGTTATTTGTTTAAACATTTGAAATAGGTAGGAAAAAAGAGAGTAGTAAATGTTTTGGACATGTATTCTCTTAAGGTAGAAACATTTTGCATGCAAAATATTAATACATTTTAAGCAGAACAGACATATTTTTTTATTAGATATGCTATTCTAATAATCTAGAATGAGACTGCACCAAAGCCTTTACTAAATGTCATGTAACAGGTAAGAATAACCACCTTCAGTTAAAAAGTTTACCATAATGAGTGGAAAACATATACCATGCAAAATGGAGAAGTATTTTATATATTTTAGTAGTAACAGAAAACAAACTGTAAAAGTCTATGATGTCATAAAACCCCAATACAGCAGAAGGTTTCTAATAAAGTAGGCTAGCCAGCTTTTGATGTATGGTGAGTTTTAGCCTTTAGTGATAGCCTACTGCCTTACATAATGTACTAGCTCAGTTTTTAGCTAACTAGCTAACGTATAACTTAGTTTTAATTTAGAATAAATTAAAGATAAAACAACAAAGTTTTATCTTAGAATAAAACTTGATTAACACTAGTTAATCAGCTAGTAAGCTATATTAGTTAGTCAAACTAATCTAGCTAACTATTTTAGTTAGATTTCCAACATGACACCTCATGTCAAAGAACTCTCTGTGGATTTTATAAAGCCGAATTTTAGCACTACATGAAGATGGCTACAAGAAGCCAACACCCTGAAAGTGTGCTCCATTACAGTGGCCAAGATCATCCAGCATTTTAAAAGAGCAGGGTCCACTCAGAACAGACCTCACGTTGGTTGGTGGCACATCCAAATGCTGTCTTTGAAAGATAGGCACAGGAGTGCTTTCAGCATTGCAGAGATTGAAGAGGTGGGGGTCAGCCTGTCAGTGCTCAGACCATACACTGCACACTACATCAAATCGGTCTGCATGGCTGTCACCCCAGAAGGGAGCCTCTTCTGAAGTCTGTATACAAGAAAACCTGCAAACAGTTTGCTGAAGACATGTCAACAAAGAACATGGACTACTAGAACCATGTCCTATGGTTTGATGAGACCAAGACTAATTTGTTTGGTTTAGGTGGTCTCAAGCATGTGTGGCAGCAATCAGGTGAGGAGTACAAAGATAAGTGTGTCATGCCTACAGTCAAGCATGGTGGTGGGAATGCCGTGGTCTGGAGCTGCATGAGTGCAGCAGGTGTTGGGGAGTTACTGTACATTTCATTGAGGAACACATGAACTCCAGTATATACTGTGAAATACTGAAGCAGAGTATGATCCCCTCCCTCCAGAAACTGGGTCACAGGGCAGAGTTCCAGCACCTTTAAGACCAGCACTGCTTTATTAAAAAGGCTGAGGGTAAAGGTAAATGACTGATCAAGCATGTCTCCAGACCTGAACCCAATAGAACATCTTTGGGGCATCCTCAAGTGGTAGGTGGAGGAGCATGAAGTCTGGAATATCTACCAGCTCTGTGATGTCGTCATGGAGGACTGGAAAAGCATTCCAGTGAGAACCTGTGAAGCTCTGGTAAACGTCATACTCAGGAGAGTTAAGGCAGTTCTGGAAAATAATGGTGGCCACACAAAATATTGACACTTCAGGAACTTTCACTAAGGGGTGTATTCACTTTTGATGCCAGTGGTTTAGACATTAATGGCTGTATATTGAGTTATTTTGAAGAAACAGTAAATTTACACTGTAATGTAAGCTGCACACAACAGACTTTTCATTGTGTCAAAGTGTCATTTTGTCAGTGTTTTCCCATAAAAGATATACTTAAATATCTGCAGAAATGTGAGAGGTGTACTCACTTTCGTGATACACTGTATGCATTCCTATTAATATTTAATGTATAATACCCTTAATCTGGTTAACATCTGTAATTAACATTAGTTAATTAGTTAATACCTTTCTCCCACAACACAACATGAAGTACTATAAACAGAAGACTCTCTCTGACTGCAGTTATTTAATTAATCATTAATGGCATTCTCTCTTACTGATAAACAGCAGGTCAATTGGCTGTGAGCAGCCGATACAGATACGGACCGGGGGCGTCTCACTAAGACATGCTGGCTGGAGTTGGGCAGTGACACAGCCTCACCTCATGCCTCTACTACACATATTCTGGCTCCACTTTGCCTCTACTAAAAATTCTGGCCATCTTTTGGCTTCAAAGCACTGTAATGAGAGTGAACGAGGACACCCTGTCTATGTATACCTGTTTACACAGATGATTTCAGCCAGACACCACCATTCACCATTATTTCCACCAACTGCACTGTGCACTGTGGGAGCTAATGCTTTTTATTCTTTGTACCTAACTTCAGAAAAGAAATGTCTCATCCATCCACTGAGCTATGCCAATTTTCACAGCTGCTTATTAGAACTCCTTCCATCAGTTGCAATGCTTCCAACACTAGGAGAGTGAGAACAAACACATGCCTCCGACAATATGTGTGAAGCCAGCCTTTGCTACTTTTCATACTGCCACCAATGCAGCATCACTAACCAGCTTTGGTACAGCAGCCAACAGATGACACTGCTGGAGAGGATTCAAGTTTACAGTCCTTAGGCCATAGTGTCTGTGTCTTCTGTGTCTGCTAAGAATTCAAATTAATTATTTTAGATCACTTTTTATACTATTTTTAATGCAGTCTTTTTACAACAGGTTTTGATTTAGATTTTTTGCTTTATTGTAAACTACATTAGGTTGTATTAATGAAACATTAGTTCCAAACTGTTGGTAATTTTTTCTTGGAGCATGTGTTTGGCCTTGTGCTTTCATCTCTTTGGAGGTCACAAAGATGCAAATGGCAACTATGCTAAGCTGCAAGCCAACTAGCCTAGTAGATTGAACTGAATGTTTTTCCTGAAATTCCCCCAACTTAATGTGCATCAGTATCTATTGTGTTGAAGCGTACTGATCACATACTATCTTGGTGGTTGAGTGTAACATTGTGTGAAGGCAATTCCAGAAGCAGCTGAGATTTCTATAGGTGGATAGACAGCAGTGAATTCTTCACACTGCAGAAGGTTTCCTGTCAAGGCAATATTGTGTTTTGACCTGCTCAATTCAGGCATTCCACATTCCATACCACATCAGTCTGACAGAAAACCTATGTTTTTTTCTCCTCTCTTTCGCTCTTACACATGCATTCACATGCTGTATACACGCATTCACACACCTACTTTTC
This sequence comes from Astyanax mexicanus, assembly GCF_023375975.1. NCBI lineage: Eukaryota > Metazoa > Chordata > Actinopteri > Characiformes > Acestrorhamphidae > Astyanax > Astyanax mexicanus. The sequence continues at coordinate 57,723,278 of NC_064408.1, forward strand.
AACCACCTCTCTGCCCTCCACCTCTCAGTCAAACCTTCCCTATAGATGCAGCAGGCACTTGAGATCAGCCTTAAGTTCCATTGCTGTGACAGCTCGATCTCGAGTAGCTCAAACAATAAGGCTGAGAACCTGCCAAAGAGTGGCCGAGATGAGGTCGGCAAGGTTAACTTCTCTCACAATGTAATGATCAAACCAGCCTGCCCTGATTGACATGTGAGTGCTCCTCACGGAATCATTTGCTTCACCTCCACTGCTTCCCCCTGACAACTAGCTCCAAAAGAAGCTTATGGCATAACAAAAAATAGAGGGGAAACTAAACACACACAGAGCATTCACAATTCAGTAACACAGGGTCGTTACATACATTTATTCTACATTCAGTTACTGTTAGGACACTGTCACGGATGAGAGGTGGACATAAGTGTAGATATTACAATATTTATTAAACAAACAAGATAAATAAAAACAGAAAACAAAACACCGGTAATGAAAAACTCAGAAAAACAAGGCTAGTATTGATAATGAACTAACACAAAACTAAGGAATCAAGAAACTCTAAAACATAACAATTGTTACACAAGGCGACAACACTAATGGCTAGGGCAGGGCTAGGGTGGAGACAGGACCATGATGGAGTAGGAAACCAAAACAAGGAAAACAGCAACAAACACAGACGCAGGACAGGAACTGAAGAATACAGGACACAAAAGGCTAAAGGTGTGACAGACACTACTTTGCCAATAGCTTAGTTGCCTGCATTATTTAATGTTGACTGTAGATCACACAGTTCCTTACACTCTTACACTTTCGCAGAATCATAAGTAAACACACAAATACATTTCTATATTTTATGTAACATGCATATATTATTTTCTATATTAATGTCAGTGTTGCTTCATCAGCTAGGAGCAGAAAGCACAAAACGAATATGGGGAGCATGTCCCGTATAGATATAGGGCAAAGGACTGCCACAGCTGCAGTTCACAGCCAGTTGACAGCTTGTTAGTTAAGGAGATGGTTTATGGCAGAATCCCAATCTTTCAAAACATTACATGCCAGCCAGAGGGAACATTTGCCTAATATCACTTTCCAATTTTATACATCACATGGCCACATTAATTTCAATGGATTTGAAAAAAATAAAATAGTTTCACAGGGCTGTCGAGCTACATCTGATCCTATAATGGAAGTACTAGAGAAAATCAATATGATGAAAAATGAAGGTTGAAGGTTGGGGGTGATTTGCTCAGTCCAACTTGTTTTTGATGAAATGTGGATGCAGAAGCTTCATACTTTAAACTCTCAATATCGCTTTTACATATCTGTTTCTACAAGGTAGAATTTACTTAAGTATTATTAAGTCTTCTTCATTTATTCATTCCACCATTCCTTCTATTTTCTATCTCCATTCCCTACAAGCTAGAAAGTAATTGTATGTTTTTTCTAGTGTGTGTGTGTACGTATAGATTCAGCAGAGCTGCCCACCTCGAGAAAAGTAAGAGGCTCATTTTACTCACTGTTAGGAGTTCTGGAACTCATTTTAGGGGTTCTTTGCTCTGTGCTCTCTGATCTGATGCCAAGATGTTTTCAGATTATTTAAATGTTATGAGTTGCAAGCAGCATCTCAGTGCAATTCACACTCACACCGTTCCCTCATCTAAGTGATGAGATGAGCAGATCTTCATCCATTGAGTCCAGAGTAACTGTGAGACAATGATACAATTGTGCACAATTTGGATATTTTACTGTAGTGGTCAGCAATTAAGTTTGGCCAAAGGACAGATATTTTCCAAGTCATTTCTGTTTTGTAAAATGAAATGTAATGGGATGGAGTTCTACAGACTAGTAGCTCTGCAGCCCAGAGGGTTGTTGATCCCAACTACAGAACAGTGAAATTCAAAGCAGGCAAACCAAAGAAAGGAAAGAAAAATAATAAAAATAAATAAACACACCGCTCCTCACACGGGACCAAACCTGTATCATCAGAGTCACAGTCCAATACACTATCTCTGCCCCGGCTAGTAAATTGAGACACAGTCGGCAAAAAATGCCCTTTTAAAACAGGGGGAAAAACAAGAACAGGCGAAAAAACTAGAAACTAAAATCATGTTGAGCGCGACGTAGAGATAGGAGAGGAATGTATACAAAAGCTTGCCAGAGAAGCATTTTATTATTAAATTAATAAGTTAATTATAATTCAAACAACCTCACGGGCCAGATGTTTCAGACTTGCGGGTCACATCTGGCCCGCGGGCCGCCTATGGCCGACCCCTGCTGTAGGGTGTATTCAATTGTGTTGGCAGCTCATCAGACTTTAATAGCTGTGTGCTGTTCCATAAAAATATAAAATAAAATATATGCAGAAATGTGAGGGGTCTGTTCACTTTTGGGAAATAAAGTGCCTAATAACTACAACAGGTATGTTCTTTACAATTTATTTATTGTTTTTGACCCAGAAACACACAGTTCAAACCAGTTGACTTTTCAAGCATAACATCAAGACTGCAGTATATGGAGCTAAACTCATAATGACAGTTGGACCCCAGCAGCTATTATAATTTCTGCCCAGCTAACTGTAATCTCACATGTAGGGCCATGACCTTAATACTCTCTGCTGTAACACAAGGCACAGCTCTTTTATTTAATGGATTGTGCCTCCGGGGTTGTTTAACAGTTCCAAAAGGCTCCAGCAGTTAGGCTGCACCAACAGACACATTGTTTTCATCATTAATAAATGAAACTTCAGGGATGCTGGGACAAAGTGGCTAACAGCGGGGGCATGACGTGTACCATTTTAAGTTTGAAAAATGCACCAGCTCTTCTCACTGTGCAGCATTGTTACGTACAGTGTGTTCATCCGTGCAGGGTAGAGTTGGATTTTTAGCCTACAGTCAAAACTCAAATTTGAAAGTCAAATCCGAAGCTTGTTTGCACTTTCCCAAGGAGGAAGTTGTCTTGGAGGCCAAGGCAATAAAACACAAAGAAATACACTGACAGGTACTACATCACCCATGGACACCTGCAATAAGTTCACAGATGGGATCAGCGTAGATAAAGCAGGAAATTCAAATGTACTGGGATAAGGGAGGGTGTTAGACAGTCATTTGCACCCAAAATAATAACTTCTTTTGTTGTTGTTGTTCAGGATTTCATATCAGAAAGAAAGAGAGGCGGGTATACTGTTCCTTCACAAGGACTGCCAGTGAATGCCTACTATACAGCACACTCAACATTACCACAGTAATGTGTGCATTGCCTCAGACTAATTGTTTGTAGTAAAAAGCTCTTTTATTAAACCTGAGTCTAACGTGACTCTCAGTACATTTGAAAAATACACACGATGGGGTAGGCTACTAACAACAAGTGTGTGAAGGCATACTAAAAGTGCGGGCAAACTAGAAAGGAGCAAGTTAGGATGCCTTCTGCATTGTACTTTACCACTGTGTTGCATCACTATGTAACTTTTCAGTGTTTTATCATAAATAGGAAGTTTAGCAGCACTGAATTTTAAACCTCTTGTTTGGTACATTATTCAGATTCTCAAACAGTGCGAGAAAATAACAAGCCTAAAATTCTCTACTACACGGAACCCAGAGCCTGAACTGGGTTCCGTGAATTCTTACTATATATATATGTAGACTTAGCATATTTGCCTGTGATTTTGTGTGGGATTGATTACAGAGAGGCCCTATGACACAAATTCCAAACTCCTCTAAAGACAGGGTGTTTTGTTTTGGACTAGAATACTGAGTTCAGTTCAGTTATATAAGACTTAAGTACAAATGTACCACTACAGAACAACAGCCTTTTTGCCTAATACAAGCCAAAGCATGGTCTGTCCATATAGCATATTTAATGAATAAATGAAGTTCAACTTATATTGAACTTATATAGCGCCTTTCTAGAAACCCGAGGACGCTTTACAATTTACAAGTTTTTACACATCTACAGACCGGTGAGAAGCGGCAGCCAATAGCGCACAGCGTACTCTCACCTGGAACGTCCACCTGGAGGACTGCATCGAGCACTACAGCATTTACCCAGGACAGAGTGCCAATCTATATCTGGGCACAGTCATACATACATTTACACACACACACAAACTTACATACATATCACCCACTTACACACACACCAGATCAATTTAGAGTATTACATTTTTCTGGGCAATTTACAGTATTCAATTTACCAGATCAATTTAGAGTATTCATTTTTTTCTGGGCAATTTAGAGTATCCAATTTACCTGATCTCTATGTTTTTGGACTGTGGGAGGAAACCCCCAGAGGAAACCCACGCAGACACAGGGAGACCATGGAAACTCCACCCAGATAGGGACTTGAACCCAAGACCCCAGTGTTGGGGGGCGAACGTGCTAACCACTAAGCCACCGTGTTGCCACATATTTTCACTGACCAATGAAACACAAGTATCTTCAATACAGCAGCCACTTTACAGAAGAGAGAAAATACCTTCTAAACTTTCAATGTAAGTCAATGTAAAAACAGTTTATTTCAGGTCATTTAAAAAAGCTTAAATTGGTTAATTTATTAAGAAATGTTTGCAAAGTGTAAGAGACAGTTTGTGTGTTGAAATTATTATATTATATATTATAAAAATACCTGTTTTTTAATGGACAGCTCAAGTTTTTTTTATTTTTTTGGGGAGGAAAATATTTTATTTAGTATGACATTCTATAAAACCTTCATCACAAACAACTTCTGAGGTCCAGTATAATTTCATATTTATTCCATAATTTTCTATGCATGTATTATATATTTTTCTAAAGCACACAGGGATGACAGGAAAGGGTAAAGCAAAAGTTAAATACAATCTTTCACCATCTGCACAGTACAGCTGGGGGTGTTTTATTATTATAGACTTCTTTCTGCTGGCTTTAAGACTGTTACTAAGATTGACTGAGTGGTAACTCTCAGTGGGAAAGAGACATTTTGACCCTAAACCTTGTTTTACCCCTGGAAAAATACCTGACTTACATTTATAGTCATGTCTGACTAACTCCAAGGTGTGAAAGGAGTGGAGCTTTTAGAACAATCATGCCTATTGGCCCACTGTGACGTGCAATAGGACGTTCTAGATATATGTGAATTCTGCGAGGTCCGGTGGTGCTGAAGTAAGGGGAAGGCCATCTTTGTCAAACAAAAGAAAAACAGACAGTACAAAAACATTCACCTGGTGAGTAAACTGTAGAAACCTTTGAGTGGGCTTTGGCAAAAGTGGGTGGTCAAGAATACACACAATTGCAAACTGCATTTTTTGAATTCTACTTGTTTTGAACTGCATACAAAAACATACAGTATTCTCTGTTTATACAAGAACTATAATCATACACAACACATGTTTGGTTTTTGACATAATATTAAAAGCAAAAAAATAGTAAGTGCTGCACAAATCAAAGTCATATTGGAAAACACAATTAATTCAAATAGAAAAATAATAATAATAATAATATTGTGGCTTGGAGGAGGAAGGGAAACCAGCGAGACTCATTTCAGTGCTCTCTTGCTCTGGCACTAATGGCACTAAGAGCTGAATTTACACAAAATTCCACCCAAAGTAGAACTAACCACAGCCACAACGCAGCTAACCCCACTCCCACACACAGAGAACACACAAAGGGTGAGGCATTATACAAAACAACCACATTACTGATAACTTCATGAATAATACTAGAACAGTGGGGGGATACATGACACGAAACTCTGGGATAAACAGTAAACCCACATAATCCCTTCAACCCCCCCCCCCCCCCTCCAGTCCCAACGCCACAATATAAAAAAGTACATAACCAAACAGACCCCTCATCAAGAGCATGGGTATAATATACAGTTAGGTACAGAACATTACACTTAACACCAGAAGTTTATATGAACCTGTCTGATGAACAGTTGGATGACTGCTAGGTGGTATCTAATATTTTTTCACAGGGTGTAGCAACATTGGATTTTGGAAAAGGCATACTTTGAATTTAAATAAACATTCAACTTTGGTATTCACTCTCTTTCTTCACTATCTTACCAATTTACAAACAGAGGAAACTGACCTGCTTGATCGCGCTGTGAAGGTTTACAGGATCAGCAATGTAATTTTATTTAGCATTCTGTTTATTGTTGATAGGGTCTGTGCACTGCTGCGCTTCCCAGTGTGTGTGTGTGTGTTTGTGTGTGTGTAACAAGCCTTATATATCTGCCTATTCCAAGACAATTTCTGTTGATAATGATTTAATCTATTAGCACAAGATGAACAAATGGAGATATTTAAGGAAATGAATAACATGCCAAATATTTTCATGATCACATAAATGTGTGTTATATGCATAAACAGGGCTTCCAACATGTTTTGAGCCCATGGACTGTGATATTCTTACATTTCCATGCATCTAAATGAGCAGTGTCCTGCAGACCTGAAATCAATGGGATGTTTTATAATAACTAGTTAAAGGGTCAGAGTGATGAGTTTTGCTCTTTGTATGCTGTACCCATGTGTTCCAGTTTCTAAAGACGTCATTAATGAGCACTAGCTGTGTGTGAATCACCTCTGGAAAATGTCTTCATGCTTTTTTTAGCCGTGCTCAAGCCATGTAAATTGTTCATACACTTTCACAGAAGAACAGGGTGACTCGTGTAAAGTTATTGTTAATAGGAATGACTGTTGTTGAGGATGAGTCAGTGCTTCATCAATGGCAAAGTCTGTTGCTGCCTCATTTGTACAGGACTGCGCTGGTGCACTGGATATAATTGCTATGACATTAGACTCCTCCTCACAGCTTTGATCATGCTTGTTAAAGGTGTTCTCATGTGATCATCCACAGTGTAATATACAACAACAACAAAGAAATCAGATTAGTTTCGTTTATGCCATTTTTAAATAAAAAAAATTATGTTTGTTTTGCTAAATATAGCTAGCAAGCACTATGAAGACATTATCTTATTGAAGAGAGGGCTAAATGTAATTTACTATAGTAGATTGAATCAAAATGCATCAAAGGCCAATTACACAAAAGGACAATTTTTTTAATCAAGGTACATATGGGTCACTCTCTACACAGGTGTAAAAATCAATTTAATTCAATTCAAAAGCAAACAAGCTCAAAATCAGTGTTCAGTGTAGAACTTCAAAACCAATTTTATTAAAAAACCCAACATAAAACATAGTTTTAACTAATGAGAGAAAAGAACCTGAAAAACTAAAGTACTAAAAACTATTATTCTTACACATCATGCAAGTACATGCAATTAAATAATTTTACTATAGATTAAATCTCTTAAAAATAGCAAACACCTATGCTAAAACTGTAACACCAGTGACAGTGTAACAAATGTGACTGAACAAGCAATATGCAAAAAAAAAAAAAAAAACTAAGACAATCATGTTAATATTGTATTTTCTGTAAAGTCTTAAAGAATTGTATCCTATTACTTTATCAGAACTTTTAGAAGCCTTTACAGTTTTTATGCTGTATTGTGTCTGGCCATAAAAAAACTGTATGAAACTACATTGTTCACAATGAGTGTCACCACATTCATAAGCTCACAGTGACATGGTGTCACACCAGTGACAGTCTGGGAATTGGAAAATGTGCAACTGCACGAAATCAGGTATAATTATAGTCATTTTGTCTACATTTTAGAAGACCTCATAACCACCAGTAACACCTAGAAATTATTCAGAGTACAAAAACACCATACATCTATATGAAAAAGGTATTTAATAATATATACAGTGAATGTGGTATGATGTTAAACAAATCAAATCAAACCAGTTTTATTATTGTCACATTACAATACAACATGTAAAACTGAAGTTTTTAAATAAGCATTGGTGCATATTTCCTTTAAGTAATAACAACACAATATATTCAAATAAAAATATATAATATAGACACATTACTTACACTTTACATACATTATAGGGATGTGTGTGAATACAGATGTATTGGATAAGAAGGGTGTGAGAAAGTCTTGGTTGGTGCAGGGTAACACTATCACTAGTAAAGTGCAGAGTGAGTTTGTATGGGGTGAAGATGAGATTTCTTTAGTTTAGATTCTTCTACTTTGTACTTCTCTGGAAGTATAGGTTCCTCTGTGTACTGCCAGCATTGCTGCAGAGCTTAAAGAAGTGGGATGTCTTTCCTACAGTAAAGCATGGTGGTGGTGGCGGCATCATAGCCTGGGGCTGCATGAGTACCGCTCGCACTGGGGAGCTGAATTCCAACATCTCCTTTGACATTCTGAATCAGAGCATGATCCCAAGCTGATAATGACCACAAATACACCTTAGAAAATGACCCTCGCCCTGCTAAGGAAGATAAAGATAAAGATGATGGGTTGGCCAAGCATGTCTCCAGACTTAAACCCAACTGGGCATCTGTGGGGTATCTTCAAGCAGAAGATGGAGCACATGGTGTTGTAATTAATTAATTAATTAATTAATTGTACTTTATTAATGGCTGTGTTTTAAAATATTTTCAGAAGAGAGTAATTCAACACTGCTATACAAGCTGTACACTGACTGCTTTAAGTTATACCCAAGTTTCTTTTCAGTAGTGTTGTCCCAATAAAAAAATAAAATAAAATACGTGCAGAAATGTAAAGGGTGTACTCACTTTTTGTGACACTGCATAAAGGTCAAGATTCATGGCTAAATAATGAATTGTAAATAAGGTAATGCATATAATCAGATCTGTCAATCTATTGTCAATTGGTATTGTATTGCATAATTATGAGTCTACTCTGTATAAATGAGAGAACTGTCCTGGCATAATTGACTTTAAAAATTGCTTGGCAGCATGCTCAAAATAAGGACTTTGTTTAAACCTCTTAGAGTAAATTGGAATGATTGCAGGCAATACTCAAGCAGCTGCTAATCCCCAGTTTAAATAAATGAACTTGCGAGAACATTTAACATTTTCCCATTTGATTAATTTTATACACTGAATGCTGAAAAAACCCCAGTGTAATGTGCTGGAAACAGATTCAGGGTTGAGAACAGATTCAGAAAGCTTTTAGTTTTAGTTAGTTTAAATTTTAGGTTTATAGTAGTTATAATATCCAGACATAAGCAGTTAAAGTAATGATTACAAACCATAAGCGGATCTGAAAATGACAAATTACGGTGAGCCGTTTACTGTGCACTGCTCAGCTTAATTTAGGGCATGTCAGTTTGTGTTTGGTATTATTTACTAATTCTAATTCTCATAATAATATAGGATGTGATATTGGCGTAATGTGAAATAAACCAACATGTCCTTTTTCCATTCCCTTTAAGAGTCAGATGCACTCTGACGGATTGGTATTTTAGCGGCGCGGCGCCTCTGCGCTTCTTATCAGAAGAAACTGACCTGCACGTTCATGCTGTGAAGGTGCGTGAACAGGTCATTTACAGGAGCAGCAGTGTTATATTATGATATATTCAATTTATTAATTATGTAAATGTTGGTTTTCTGTAATGCTTCTTGTGTGTGCGTAACGAGGGTGGGACTTGTTGACGAGGGGCAATGAACTGTTGATGTTTGCCTAGGTCCATTTCAGTCAGTGGCACAACTTGTTTTTTCTATTGCCAAGACAACAATACACCCGAAACACACCAACCTGCCTAAATTCATTCGTAAGCTCTGTTGCTATTTAAACAACACCGGCACAAGGTGTGAAAATAGACTGTTGTCGGGGTGTAAGATGGCAATAATCACGTGTTTCCTTCTGGATTACGCTGGCTGGTTTACTTCATGTGTAGGTTTGAAGTGTGTATTTTAATGGCATATGTGAGGAGTTTAGCGATAATTAAACATAAAAAAACTAAATAATTATCACCCTCTCTTTATGGCTTATGGTATTTTATGTCTATAATTCTTCTGAGAGTATTTTCGTATCGCAGCAAAATATCCACCTGTTTTATTTAGCTTGCTAGCTTTAATCATAAATATACAGTACGGTAGCACAACTTCTTCTCTGGATGACAGTTTAGCAACGGAGCTAATGAACTGAGGTGGATTTCCCAGTTTAGCATTTGTGTTTAAAGAAAACCACTAAACTGTGTCTAACATCAGCCCTCCAGGACCACCATTACACACCCCTGCTAACGCTAACTCAGCCAGTCCTCGTCCTGGAGGTACCCTGACCTGTACATTTTACAGTGTGTCCTGCTGTAAAACGCTTTATTATATGATTATTATATTAGTATGGTGTTGTTTAAGATCAGATTAGTGGGATTTTGTGTGTGTGAAGCAGGAGAAAGACTATAACGTGCAAACAGATTAATAATAGTTTTATCTACAATTAAATAGTGCTTTAGTGCTTAAATAGTCGCTTTAGAGGCCAGTCCAGCAAGCCTTCAAGCTGCACTGTAGAGTCACTATGATGACCAGTCTAAGAAGCTTCAAAACTGCAATGTTTATTACTGCAATGGGAAAAATCAGCATACAGACAGAAACAGCAGACAACTGTCCTAAAATATAAAACAACCACACTGATCTAATGTGACAGACAGTTTGCACCAGTGTGCTTACATCTGAACACACACATGCTCACATCACATGCATGCTTACACACAACAAGCTCAACCCACTTTAAGTACTCTGAATTTAAAACACCATTATTTTTCTCTCTATTTTATAGTCATGTGCGATGATTGAGCCGCTCTACAGATACTGCATGCTTTTATCCTCAGTGGAGTGGAGGAGTAAAAGGTATAGCAATGAATTTCAGACTTGTGAAGCAGCACTGAGCCTCTTGAGAACTCTGGCCCATCTTGGAGGCTTAAGTGATATTTCACATCCAAATCCTCATACCACACTCCTGATAATGATATGGAACAGGTGAGAAGCCGTGGGAGAAGGATGGAGTGTCAGTAATGATGTTAGTTTTTCTCACTCTCAAGATCTGTATAAACACTGGGGCACAACATCACATCTCCAAATATTTAAATCCTTGTTTACCACAAACTGTCCACCTCTGCATTACAATTCTTTCAATTAATTCCTTTTATATATATATTTTATTTTCAATATGACAAAAGCACCTGCACTGTAAAGCAAATTTACTGTGGATTTAAAACTGTATTGCACTGCATTTCACAACTAATGTAAAATATTGTTAAATAATGATGTCACATGTGAATTAACAGTAATGTGGCTTGTTAACCAACAACAGTAAATAACTGTAATTTATCAACATTATACAGTATTTGCTGTCAATGAACATTGTGACATTATCCCATTACAAGACCAGTCCCTTTACTTTCCATTTATGTTAAATGTCCAACTAAATGTCATTTTACACAAATAATTAAGCATAATAGTTGGGTTAAATAATTAGGATTGGAGGTAAAATCCACATTTAGCTCATTTTTATCAGCAAAATGTCCTTACATTTTACTTAATTATAGACTGCAGGACTGTGTAATTCTGTATACATGCACTGGTTAGTCATACTGAATTGAAGAAATGTTGCAGATGAAGAATTGCTTACTAGTAATCATGTTCCTAATTTTCTAAAACATTCTTTTAATATCCGCTAGAGGGTAGCCCTGATGTGTAACTTGATGGCAAATAAGGTGGGGGTGGGGGCAGAAGAATCCAATTCCAGGTTATGTTCAGTCAGAGAGAGAGAGAACGTGTTCAGTCAGAAACTTCACTTCAACTACACACTTTCCACTTCTGAAGTCTCCATTGCTCCACCAGCCACTCGAGTTCAGTAAAACTGAGCCGTATCCTTTTTTAAAAGCTGTACATGTGACCTAAGTATGTAAAGACACGTGACGTGGCCAGAAGAAGAACTCCCGTGAAAAGCGACCCGACACCCCAGTTTTTAGAATTAATAAAATAGGTCTAGCAGGGATGGTCATTAAACACTATATTTTATCGCTTCTCTATTTAGAAATGCTTATGCTTTCAGTTTAAGTTTCAGAAACTATATAATACGGACTGCCACTTTACCATTGTAAGAGAGGATTTTAGCACACCAATTTTCCAGCTGATCTACAACCGTTAATTACAGTATATTTTTTAGTATCGAGACTGTAAAATAAAAGTAATATGCTGGCATGTAATGTAAAATAAACAGTTCATATATATCAAGATATTATGCACAAAGGCATCTCAGAATTATTGATGAACATAAAATAATTTGCAGTAGAGCATTAATGTATACACTTTCAATGAGCATGTAGTATGTAGACATATTGCTCATTCCTTTGTAATTTACAGTAACAAATTTTAAAGTCTAGTCTTTTCTAACAACACATATTACACAGATACTTTTCTAATATATTGCAGATATTCAGCTGGAAAATAATCATCCATCAGTTGCTGCTACTTTGCACTTGAACTCAATGTCACTGAGCCAAGGTTTAAGTATTCCCCATAAATCTGTTCTCAGGCAAACCCATTCATCTACATGTGTCACTGGGGTGGTAAAATTTAAGGAACAGAAGAGGTATAAATAACTACTGTGTGGTATTTCACTGTTAAACTCAGTAGCCGTTGCAGTTGCAGTAATTCATCAGGACCCATATTCATAAAGCTTCTCAGTGGAGGAGTGCTGATCTAGGATCAGATTTCTATTTGATTTACAATGTTCTTACTAAATAAGAAGCACTTAAGCACTAACTTTTTTTTATCACTCTAAACATTAAAAGCATCCTTGTCTCGGAGATATAGAGCATGCAAGTGGATGCAGTAAATACAGAATAAAAAAACAGCTGATTATAATGAACAAATAAACTAAAACAGTGCTTACAGAGCCCATCATGAAAAGACTATTTACCTACTTTAGTAAATTACATGGCTTGATATTGTTGAATTTAATCAAATCACATTAAAACATTCTGTAGTGAGTCCTGTATTCATTAATATGCTGAAGCAAGATTCTTTGATTTAGCACTTAGCACTTAGTACCATTATCACAAGCGTCTTTCTTAGTACAATATCTAAGCTCAGAAATGTAGTCAAGGGTTTAAAAAGCAATGGCACACTTTAAAGGAAAACACATTAACTGCAAGAGCGGACTCTACCCTAGCTAAATATACTTACCTGCTTACTCAACTTACTCAACCGAGGCAGAGAAGAAAAAAAGCAATGAACAAGATAAACAATTTACCACATGGAACCACATACACAGCACAGCAGGTTGTATGTGACAGATCATTTGTAAAAACACAAAACAAACCTGACATTTTCAGTTCTGACCTGCGTCACTTCAATATATGGTATTGAAATCCAGTACAGATCTGATTCACGACAATGCGACTCTTTTTCATCAAACAGAAGGAAAAAGACTGAGAGGAGAATGGAAAGTGAGTAGATGGGAAACTGGGCAGCAGCAGTGATTTGAGGACTTAAGTGGTGGAAAAACTAAACAATACACCTCATAAATATTTGGACTTGGATTCTTCCAATAGTATTAGCATGCCTGTGTTACAGACACAGGGTGTTACTGATGAATCGGCCAAACAAGATTACAGCTATTGAAATTCTGAGGATTAAAACAAAACATCATGTGAAGCAAAGCTCTGTCGCACATGCATGCCCCTTACTTATTATATTTTATATTTTTTCATAACTAGCAATATTTACTAAGGTATTTTAGTGTCTTCGTTTTTATTTAACTAGGTAATTAAAAGAAATCAGTAGAAAGCAGAGTTATAAAGAAATGATTAGCAGCTGTTGCTGTTAGATTAAAATATTTAGTATACTGTACACTTAGGAAAAAAGGTAATAAATAACACAACTGAAGAGCACAGCAGTTAAGCCCATTTCTTTATGCATAAATGGGTAAAGAGTGTTTTCCCTGCAGACACATAACAGTCTTTGACGTTATCCTGGCATGAATTTTTTTGTCATCTGACATCATGACCAACATTCAACCTGAAAATAACATCTGTTGACGCTGGTGGCCAGTTGGGTTTAGCTCAAACTAATATTTAAATAACGTGCAAAACTGATCAATATAAAGGGGTAGATAAAGAAGGGTGAAAATAATAAATACATTTAGAATTATATATATATATATATATATAAGAAAAAACATCCTTCACTTTCCTCCCCTTTCTTATTAAACTCTTAATTGTTTGTTCCAAATAAATTCTTATTAAGTTGCTTCCATATAATTCTCTCCCACTAATCTGACCCTCGTTACAAGTTCAGATTTCTTGCTCACGGTTAAGCAGCAGTTCATCACCCCGCTGGCATCTTCACGCACTGAAGACGTGACTTAATCTAACCGCATCCCACCCCAGAGGCCTCAACTGACCCACTCTGTCTGACAGGCAATCTCTATCACCACCTAATGCTGATCATGTCACATATGAAGGCCCCTCTTGGTGATCATTAAAGTGTACTCAGTGTTCTCAACAGCCTTCTGGTGGCTCTCTCTCTGTGTGCAGACATACTCCAGAGACACTGTGACATGAGTAGAGTTCTACAAGTGATTGAGAAGTCTGCTTCATCGCCAGGAACACATCATATCAGACATGCCAGCTGTTACCACTTTCATAATGCAAACATTCTGACCACAAATCAGTCAGAAATGATTCTGTGAGATCAGTCTATTGATAATAAACAGACCTGTGGAGAAAGCTACTAATGTTTTAAAGTAACAATTACCAACATCACAAAAACAAAGTTTTGATGCACTGTTTGTAGTTTTTGCCAGTGATAAATGCATATACATATTATTTTTTTTCTTACCTTATTGTAAGAAAAAAACGTGACGATTGCATATCGTCACGTTTTAGGCAAAAGTAGTATAACTTTTGTTCAGTCTGATTATTTTTCTTACTGCTATTCACAGACTGTCTATTCCAGTATGATACTGGAACTCTTTTAACATGAAAGATAGAAAATTATGCTTTCACACAGTTAGTTTTAATAAATGTGAACTATTTTTTTTAAAGCCTTATAAAATCCACACTGGTTCATATTCTGTTACTAAGCTAAGAAGGTTTAAGAACAAAATTTGATCTGCATTTGGAAACATGGTTCCTAACACTACTGATTATACTGCATTAATAAAAAAAATGTATTTATGTGACTTAAATAAGGCAAGGTGATGTTGTCTCCGTAGGACACACTGTTACCCATGCTTCTCCCATGCACTTTATCTCCAAACTGCAGACGCAAATTAAAAACCTGACAGCAATGCTGTATACTAATGAAGCACAGCAGCAAATTGGGTTACCGCAGGATTTAAGTCTGAAAAAGGCAAAACAATGTCGTCACAGAGCATTCCACACATGGTGCTGCATGTGTTTCTATGAAAAAAAATCTCTATTCCATAAAAAGGGAGAAAATGTTTTACTGTGTACGAATATAAGACTTTTGAAGAGGCAAAAGAAACGGTGCTTCAGTCGCAGCAGCTTAAAACATCAACACATTAAAGTATTTCCTTAATGTCTACAACATACTGTGCTGAAGCCAGAATACTAATTAAATGTTTCACACCCCATATTATGTACATTTAATTAATTTACCTTCTTTAGTACAGGCCGTTTGTACTGTATGACATCAAATACCATAACATTACTGTACAAATGCTACAGCTACTGCTTGACTGTGAAACATTATGCAGAAATATTTATTTAATCAACAGAACAGTATAAGTAAGTTTTATTTTTGTAGTTTTCCACTGTATGCTGTTAAAAGCATAGCTAATTTGTGAATTATTATGAATATTAAAACAAACATTACAAAACAATATAGTTGCATGATCTTGGTTAACATTGACTTATACGTCACAATCAGCAATATTACTTTACATTACATTACATTATATTATATTACATTATAGTGAATTTGGCAGACACTTTTGTCCAAAGCGAAGATGTACATTAAGTAAATGGGGTTATAGAAGTTCAAGATAAAAAACATCTTTAGATAGGGCTTAAAGGAGGTCGAAGGGAAATAATGAGATAGAGGAGTAAAGGAGGGGAAGAAGGAAATGAGGTTAGAGTCGTTCGTGTGTTAGAGGTGTTAAGAGAGTTAATGGTCTTTGAAGAGCTCTGTCTTCAGGGGTTTATTAAAGATAGTGAGAGATTCTCCTGATCTGGTAGTGGAAGGTAGTTAGTTAGAGGTGTTAAGAGAGTAAGTGCTCTTTGAAGAGCTCTGTCTTCAGGAGTTTATTAAAGATAGCAAGAGTGGACTGCTCAATTAAATAATTAAACATTTAACACCCTGCCAGAGATTCTTTTCTCTTACAGTGGTATTGTATGTTCTTAATTGAACTATATGGTACAGTAATCTGTGTGAGATTTGAGCCTCCACATCTGCCCACTGCCATTCTCCCAGTCCCATGTCTACAGCCTGGGTTGCCAGGTATAGAACACAACAACAGGAAAAAAAAAAAAAAAACAGGGTACTGCAGATATGGAAATGAATGAGCTGGCTAGGTGTCTCTTGAACATGTAGTCACTGAGCTTCAGTAAGGTTCACTGACTACATCTAGGTAATTTATTCCCACCAGTATAGTACAGACGGGAGTTTTAATATAATCTCCATATTCGAGCGCAGCCTTCCATGTACATCTGTGTTATAAAAGCAGCTAGTGTGTAAGATAGCAAGCTACCGTGATCTGAACTATAATGGTTAATGTTGTCCTGCTACAACAGGCTAACAGGAATTCATATCAGTCACAACAGAAGAGCAGACTGGCCACAGCTGTTATTACCTCTGTAGCAACTACAGTGTGACAGAAATATATAACAGCTTACGGAGTGTAACTTGTTATCGCTTGTCAAATGTGTGAATATCTGGCAACCCACGTGAGATTCGTGTCTAATGAGGGGCGGGTGAGGCACTCTCTCATGTATTTAGAAACTGGCTCCTATAGGCATTTCACACGCTCACTCTCATTTTATAGTTTTTTTTTGTATAGAATTGGGTAACAGGACAGTGGTGATGTGTCCAAACATAGAAGTGAAGTAGGTGGGCAAAGTTTAAGTAAATCTCTGTGGACTTGGGCAGTTTATTTGTTATTTGGGTTACCACTGAAAATTTTGATTCTATCCAATAACTCCAACAATAAACAGTTTGAGTTAAAATGACTTAACAAACGAAAAGAATGAATGAGTTTAAAGAGTAAAAAATTATAATAATATGTAATCTATGTTAATCTAATCTAATGTTAAATGTATTCAAATGTGTTAAATGTACTGTAGCAACTCCAAGGGCCCTATCTTACACCATGTTGCAAAGCATGTCGCAATGCTCATTGCTATCTTACATCCCATCAACACTTTATTTGAGGCATTTTGCTATCTTGGCCAGAAAACATGGTGCACCACTAACTGATTTAAACCCTGACAACAGTCAACAGTAAGACGTCCATTTCTATTTAACAATGCAGGCTTGTTACACACACACATATTTGTTGTGCCCTCACGATAACAAACTTATACTGACATGCCATAATCAAGTTAAGCACACAGCGCACAGTTAACGGCTCACCTATAAATCGCTAATATAGGGCCCTTTGTCACAAAACAGCTTTACATAGGTCTGGATATAAGCCCCAGGTGAGTAAGCCCAGTTGCAACAGTGGCAAATAAAAACTGCTTTGATAAAAACCTTAAAAGGAATTGAGACACAACAGGGAAAGCCAGCTTTGCTCACTGTTTCAGAGTGTTTTTGTTTTACCCTGTTACCTTTTTGTCTTATTCTTTTCAAGTTTGCTCAAATTGGTTGGTTTGGAATTTTCAAACAGTTCTAAATTTGGATCTGGATTTATTGCCTGGTCATTGCTGCACATTCACAATTCTTGTCTACATCACTTAAGATTTTTTGTTTTCATGTTTTAGGTTTTTTTATCTGCTGTTCTACATCATGACTGTCTATAATGACATTTGTAATTTTTTAGGTCTTCATGTTTGACAGCTAAAGAAACATTATGAAGCATGGTGCTTAAATATTTAAATCTATAAAGCACAAACTTAGTAATTCACAAGTAGAAAACAGTTGTGGGACAATTGTATCCATGTTAAGGCACTATCTTTTATCTGTGTAAATCTAAAGTTTCCATAGCACAGGTGTTGAATATTAATGAAAGCAACCTTTTCCGTTATTAATCACTGAATATTTTATTAGCATTTAACAGCAGCTGTAGCTTAAATTTAGACATTTTAGACATTTTCGACAAAGGCAGTGCATGATTTATAATGGTATTAAACTGTCTTGGCTGCAAAAGCTTAACAGTATATTAAGAAGAAATACTGAATAAGGCATTATGAATTAGGGTGATTTATTATGCATGCTAGATCTGCTTTAAAATTACAAATATACTTGGAAATGTTTCCTTTTTATTTATTTCATTTCAAACATATTTAAAAAAAACTAATACATAAAAGCTGGGGATGTATTATTTGTGGTCATTTTACTGATACCTTGAGAACCACTGTGTTTACCAAATTTACCAATTAAGTAAAATAGTTCAATTTTGTCATTATTTCACAATAGATCAGTTTATATATTTTGTATGGATGATTGGAACACATCTGCTGTAAGTTCATAGGCTGTAGGCTGTATAATAAGGCCAGTATAATGTTCTATTAGTTTAGGGATGGGGCTTCATAACTGATCTTCATAACTGAACTCATCTTAAAGGAGAACTCCGGTGTAAAATTGACTTTTGGTGTCGTAAAACATGATAAAGAGTACTAACCCTTGTTGAATAGCACACCTTCACTCTCCCACAGCTTTTTGAGATCCAGCAGTTTTGTGCAGTTTTTCCAAACAGGCTAAAATGGGTTTTAAAAGGGCATATTTTTTCCCTGCAGATAAATAGCTTTTTACACCGTTATCCGGGCTCAAAGTAGCTCCACACCTTATTAAAACGAGGCATTAAGAACTTTAAAAGTGCAAAAGATTTGGTTTACAACCTGTAGTGAAAAACTAAATCTCCGGGCGTCGCCATCTTAAAGTAAAGTCATGATCAGTCGAGTTTGAGCATGTTATGTTGCAGCCTGGAAAGACACAAATGCAAACCATTCTATCCTGTTTCCCTTCGCCTTTTCCTCTATTATCCTGGCTGATGCTGCAGTTTGAGCACAGCACACGTCCCAGCCACACGTCTTCTTCACGTTTACAGCATGTACTTTCATCAACTTATCACTCTACTGATCATAACTTTACTTTAAGATAACTTATTTATTTGAATGTCTGAATATCCTAAAGAATTAAAAGTGTGTTACTCTTTAAACAGTATGTAATATTAGCATTATGCTAATAAATTCTAATTATATCAGTGGCATAAAATGGTCATAAAATTACAATTATACAGTTTATTGCAATTACTTCTGGGACAAAAACTCATACTTTTTATTTACCTAGATTATCTTTGTCTGATACTAAAGTTTACTTTTTCACACAACTGTATGTACCCTGAAGGACTTTGCCATTTCGGGTGAGGTACCATTTTTCGTGGGAATATAGAACCGTCATAAAAATGGTCCTCTACCATTAGAAAGATCTGCTGTCCATGCAGAATAAACACATTTATACACCACATGCACTGGGCTTTTCACATTTTCCCATAACAACCTTCTGTTATGATAATATAATTCAGAATATAATCACACTGTCACTTCATGCATTCCCACTGGTCATTTCAGGGTAACATTATCATTCTGCAGGAATGAAGACTACAATCTACAATGAAGGGCTTTTGATGGAAGTGTGTTTGATAAGTGGACATTGACAAAAGGAAATATTCAGCCTCTAAACACACCAGCTAATAAAACAATCCACTCTGTGTCCACTCAGTGTGACTTTATGAAACCTGTCAGGGCCCCCCAAAAGAACACCGTGATTCGGCCTGGCAGAGAAATGAGCTCCTCAGGTTATCATGTCTCCGAAAACTGCATTTGCCTCTGGAGCTTGCCACATCCTATTAGTGTTTTTGCCTCTGCAATTGTCCAAAACACTTCCTGACTGTGGTATAGCGAAGCAGAGCTTGAATAGTTGCGCCATCATTGGTTTGACAGCCTGTTGACATAACCGAAAGAAATGATGGGAGTCGGAAAGTGATGCAGCGGCAAACAGCCCACGGAGATCAATCTGATTGACTGAATTTTCTAATTCCTTTAATTTAATCTGTGTTCAGTCCTAACATGACTTATGCAGTGAGCTGCTGTGAGTCTGGCTGTCGATTTCTAGCAGCAGTTCTACAGTGATAAAACAAACTACAGGCACACACGAGGTGACATTTATTCACTCCATGAATTGAAAACCGATGTCTTGAATGCTTTCTGCGGAACATTCAGGAATGTCAGGGCAGTGAAAGGAGGAAACATCAAACCCGATTATTTATGGCCTAGTGAACTTTCCCCCATCACCTCTCCATGTCCGCCAACATGCTCAAACCTCACTTATTTGTGCAGCAGTATCTTGCAGCTTGTGATGTTTTTAAAAGCACTGAGGCATATGAGCAGGGCGCTGTGGTTTGGCATGGTCACTAAACCATTTGCCAGTGCTTGAATTCGCATTTTGATGTGTGCTTTACCAGCTGGTATACGATGTTACTCTAGAGCACACATCAACACTCAACACAGCCGTAGTGCACTTAATATGTCCATGAGGAATCTCTTCTAAGCTCAGTAATTGATGGGCACATTAATTTGTACATCTCAGACTTGAGTCCTAATCCTCCAAAGTGGTCATGTGTGATAATGCCGACACCTGGTACTGTGCTCAGAGGAATTCTCCTGATGCTTTTCATTTAAGTAAATTGTGGCACCTCAGATGAGCTCATTTACTTAGGCTCACGTGGAGGCTGGTGATGACCGAATGCTTTATTCTCTCCTGTATCACTCAGAGAGCTGGTAAAATAGAAAACATAGACCTATATGATGATGCTGATTTCTGCTAATGCCTTATTAAAATTTTAAAATAACTGTATGCTAGCACTAGATAGATGATTTATTATTATTATACATATTTTTTTTTGCTATATATGTGTGCATTGTAAAAGCATAATATCTTCATATGCTGACTAGTGTGTATCATGGGGTTTTAAGGATCATTATGAGTCGTGGTCCTGTTACTCATGGTTGTGCGTTCTATCCAAAAGTGACATCCTGTGTATATAAAAAAAAAAGCCCTAGCACAGAGCAAAAACCTACATGTCACACACGGCAACCCACTGGCAATCACTGGCATTTACAGTCACTGACATATGTAAGACTTCCATAAGCCCTGGAGTGGTGTTTTTCTAATCCCAACCTTAGTACATTATCAAAATGCAAATGGCAAGTTCCTCTGTCATTTTCTAATTATGGTAGTGGCTATTCAGATACATTAAGCCTTCACTTCTAGGTTGGAGTGAAGCTCTATTCTAACACAAATATCCGACGAATAACATGAGAGCTTGCTTGACTGAATATGCCAAGATACCACAAGTATCTTAACTGGATATCTGTGGCATGTGTTCCAAAAAAAAAAAAAAATTAAAAGGTCTTAACTACAGAGAAATGTACTTATAGAACAACAGTTGTGGTGTGGTGCTCCAATTGGTTCTAAAATATAGAAACAGACCAAGTAAATGTTGTGACATGTTTTTACAGTTATGTTAATGTTATGTTAAAATTTGTGAATGAATTACCTAATAAATGAATTACACTGATTTGCATAAATAACATGTAATGTTATGTATTTCTGTACTAAACACAAATCTGCTTAGTAAATGATTTATTGATAACTGATTTGACAATAAATGTGCATACGAGATGAGCATACAGTAGATGGTAGATGCATAAATTATTTTATTTAATAATTATTTAATAAATCATCACACTTTTTGAATCAAAATTCTGAAAGTATTTTTGAATCTACTTGGGAGCACTGTGATATTCTGCCATGACTGGTTTCACTCAAGGTATGATCACTTTCAAAGTTACAAACATTGCAGGCAGCAAGCTAAGTAGTAGCTGTAAGAAACTCCTTTATCAGCAAAATATTCAAAACCATGGCCTGGTCCACAAAAAAAGATGTGAAGGACAGTCATTCTGATTTAGGCCCCAAGGCCATTTTTTTAAATTGAGGAACAGCTGTCAAAGTAAAGAAGGGTTACTCGAAAGTCATCTGCACTCTGGAACTGCAGATCCATACCACAATCCATGATAATGAGATCTGGAGCCATGGAAAAAAGGAAAAGAAAATTGAGGCACATCAAACAGCTTAACCGCGATGAATGCAAAATTCTGTGTGGCCTGTTTGCCTTTTTAGAATTTTGCCTATGCATGAGAAAAAGGTAATGGGGATTTCAATTGGGTGCTGCTGTGACCATGCTGGACTGAGGGCTATTTCTCTACCAGGCAAAATGCATCATGAAAGTGATGCTTCTCTCATTTTTGGGGGGTGAGGCTATGTGGTGGAGAGAGGGAGAAAGAAACAGACAGAAAGAAAGAGAGAGAGAAAATTTACATCATTGTGTTCACAATGATCAAATTTTGGCATTTCCTGTAAGCTGAGACCTCAAGATGATTGAGACCAGAAAACCTCTATCAGTCAGCAGTCCCGTGGGTTATTGGGCAGAAGGGCTTCTGCTGCTGATCACTGAGCAATTTATTGTCAAGCATGGAAACTGTAAGCTTGAAAGACTGCAGAGAAGTCTTCTGCTGACCCCCACAGGAAGGCAGACGCTTCTCACACTGACAAGCTCCTGGCCAAGAGAGATCTCTGCTGACATCAAATGGCAGCATTTTTAAATGCAGGCAGTGTTCATGTGCTCAAAATATTTAATCAGATTCGTCTGAATGTAATATTTTACTTTGCCATGCTTTTAAAAAATGGACTAAACAGTACAGTTATGGTACATTCAAGCTTTGTATGGTGTGAAATAAGCAGAAACTGAAGACATATCAAAGTGCAGCGGAGAGGAATATGCTTTTTTACATTAATCAAATGGAAATGTAAACTACAACAGAAAGATTAGGATTGTAAATAGTAACATCAAAAAGTATGTGCTCTAATAATTCCAGTGCATCAGTCATTAAAAGCATAAAAAAATCAAAAGTCTTATCCCTCCTGGCCTGTTTGATATTTAATACATGGAGACCACTTCTGAAACATTAATCAAATAGGGACCAATAAATAAGATGTGCAAAGCTGAATTAATGGATCCTTCATTATTATTCACAAAAATAAAGGAGCAGATTCGCAGTAACATGTGTAAGTCTGTAGGGGGCACTATTGGTTCTTTATGAGAAGAGGCTCCTCATTAAGACACTCCATGAACAGCCTCTTCAGCAATCACAGGGGAGGCATGGTGCCCATATAATCTATCAAACTGTGTTTGTGTGTTTATAATTTAATAATTCTTCCAGCATTTCTAATGTGATATTATTGTCCCATAAACTGACAGCATCCCTACACTTAAAGTGCGGCAGAAACTGTGTGTTTTAGAGGTTATTAGAGGTCATTCTGTATGTAGTCCTGCATCACATGATCAATATCTATCTGTAAGAAGTGTTTTTTCATGAGCAATGTAGGTAAAGGTCTTATTTTCAGCCTCTAATCACTGACCTCAGGACAATGTGGTAGACCATCTAGAGGCCCAAAGCTGGGGACATTTTCCAAGACAGGTTGCCTAGCAACAGCAACAGTAACAGCTGGGACAGCCTTGATCTTGTTGTTAAAACCATTATAACTAGGTGATGGGAAGTGGTACCATGGTAACAACATCAGCGCCTTTTTAAGCAGGTGTCTGAGTTGGCAAACATCAGCCGGAATCCAAAGTCCAGCTAAACTCTTCACTTACAGATAATGTCAAATTCAAGTCAGCGTGATTATTATTGCACTGCCTGCGTTTGAGCTCGTTTGGCAGATGGACCTGTCCATTACCCATGTCTAGCTGACACACAGCAAATTCTCCCTTTTAGAATAAACTCAGTGTGTGTGTGTGTGTGTGTGTGGACTCTAGGGCAGATCAAGCTAAAGTTAAAGTTAAACTAACACTCTTCTGGGAACTGATCTTTTAACTCTTTTGAGTAGTAAAGAAAATGTTGACCTAACATTTCTTAGTATATCACACTATAAGTAGATGTGTTCTATTGGCACCTGGCATTATTCATTTGCATATTAGGAGTATCTCGACACCTAACCCACTAACCCACCATCAGCGTGTAGTATTGCTCTCTATGGCTACCCTTGGGTAAATTCCCTTGAGTATTTAGATAGTATTCTGGAACATAAGTGACATGATTATCAGTTGGCATTTTTGCATTTTCCTGTTCTAGCATGCGTTTTTTTTTATTATTAATGGTGTAATAATTATAATTAAAAATATAGCCGCAAGCGGCAATCAGTGGGTTCAAGCACCAACTGGCACAATGGTGCCTACTAGAGCATAGGATGGTGATGTGTAAAAAGGTCTAATATGATTGGAGAGTAGGGGTGCAAATCTCTCAGTGTCTGGCGATTCGATTCGATTCGATTCCAATTTTTGGGGTCACGATTCGATTAAAAAACGACTTTCGATTCTGGAACGATTTTTCTAATCAAATGGCCTATAAATTTTGTTTAAATCATGTGAGAAGATAAAAAGATGAAAGGACAATGTAAACAAATAGAACATTTATTTAAAACAATAAACTTAGGTTCCTTACTGTATTTAATCTTTTTGCAACATAGTGACAGCGCCATAATAATGAATGGCTAATTTCTAGCATGGTTAACTAATCCTGAATTAATTTCTAAAAATAAGACATTGTTAAAACTGGAAAACACTTATCAATGTTTCAAGAGTTAGAACTAGTCAAAAGGTGTCTACATGTTATGGGTATTAATCAGGTGGCTTCAATTAGAATGTTCACAAAGTGGTGTTCAGATTGACCTTTTAACCTTTGCAAAACAAGCTGAAATGTTTGACCAAACAAGTTTAGATAAACAAAAACTAGTGCATTTGTCTGACATGAAATGTAATTACAAAGTTATTCTAAATCTAGTTCTGAATTAAATGGCGCTTCATCAAGCACCAACTAGCACAATGGTGCCTACTAGAGCATAGGATGGTGATTTGTAAGGAGGTCTAACATAATTGGAGACACTCTGTCACATTTAGAAATGATCAAAAGTCTTTCACCTGTTATTAATGTTGAGCAGAGGCCCAAAGGAGTGAATGTTCTGATATGACATGTAATTACATTTAAATTACATCTAAATCTAGTTCTGAATCAAATGGCGCTTCATCAGAGTGATATTGTACAGAGGTCTTTAACATTGTGAGATTACAGCAAATACTGCAGTTACAGCAATTTAGGTTAGAAATTCCAAGGACGCACAGATTGCTTGATGCCTGGAGAGTATTGTATGTGAAATTTTCACAAATGTTTTTAATGAATCTTAACCTAGAGACTCTACAGTGTGCAGCAAGACTGAAATGGAGCTGATAGGCCAAATATCCAGAGAGTAGTTTCAATATAGCTATTATCAAACAATTAGCAATTATGAATAAACAAAGCACTCTTTCAACATAGTTGTACTGACAAATTTGGCACTGTACTAAATATTTCTAATAGTATATTTTTTCAGTTTATTAAAAAGCTTATTAAAAGAAAAGACAGTGTTGATGTGAGCAAAGGGTACGACGACCCTGGCAAGACCAGCTGTTCAGACATTAATCTTTAGACACCTAAAACCGGTGTTTAAATTAAATAGGGCTATTTAACTAAGTATAAAAAAGTCAATCAAAACTTTTAAAACAATTTTAAAAGACTCCCAGAAGTGCAGTCACAAAGACCATCAAAAAATTAAATTAAATTAAATTAAACTGGTCGTCATCAGGACCACCTCAGGAAAGGAAGAGCAAGAGTTACCTCTGTAGTACAGGATAAGTTCATCAGAGTTGCCAGCCTCAGAAACCACAAGTTAACAGCTCCTCAGATAAGAGCATCTAAATGCTTCTTCACAGAGTATTTTATGAATTTAAAAAAATAAGAAACGAAAAACTCCACACGACCAAAGAAAATTACTAAGACTTGTCATACTGAAAAAAAAACGGAAAAACCAAATATGCGTCTGGGGATAAAATTAAACAGACCAAACCACACTCAAAGGAAAAATGTATATATAAACAAAACAAAAGAATGGACAAAAACAATAATCCATCAAAAAACTTATTTAAAACAATCACAGGCTTTCTGTGCAGAATAATAAAAGTTTTGGTTAGTTTCTGTTTCAAATCATAAAAACAGCTCATCAAACCCTCAACCTATCCTTTATATTTGACAATATTTGATTAACTTACAGTTCCTTACTTATTTTTATTTAACTGAAAGTTTTATAATATTTATAGCCTCGCGCTGCATTCAGCTCCGCTGCAAAAGACAGAGAGAGAGAGAGGCGCAGCGCATTTTGCCTGATTTCTCTTGATTAATTATCAGTACATTTGTTGGCATGAATTTAATAAGATGAATTTTACCACACTTGTCCGACCATTTTTTTTTTTTTAGAAGAGAGATGTTATTCTGCGTGAAATGCCGTGCGCGCTGTGCCAAGCACCGCTTTGCGTGCCTGACATTTTAGAGTGCTGGAGAAGATTTTAATTCATGAATTAATATATTTAATATTTGAATAAATTTGCCCTGGTGATAAGAAACGAATGCTAACATATAGCTTTATATTTCTGTGTATTTCAAATGTTTAAAGTTTTATATAATTGACGGGCAGCACCAGACGCCGACAATGTGCTTTATTTTTCAGATATAAAAGTGAAATTCAGTTAAATAATAGCAAAGTTAAATAAAATAAATTTATGTTTAGTCAAAGTTCTTTTCTCTTTTCATTTTCCATTTCACAAACTCCAGCTTTTGAGTGAGAATAAGCATCTGTTGAAATTCTTAAACAGCAGAATGCCTGTCTGCTACAGTTATAGTTACAGGTATTTAGTCTGTGTACTAAACATAAATATAAATCCTTATAACTGAACAAAATAAAAATAACTAATAATAATTTATAGTTACTGTGCAGATTTTTAAGTATATATATATTTTTTATAGTTGATTGCTGAAGGCTCTGGGTGAGCTTTATTTTTCTGTGGTAAAGAGGGATGATCAATCACACAAAGCTTTTTTCCGCTGCTAAGATAGAAACACGCCAGAAACGTACCTGAACACACATCATTTCCAGACCACCACGCCCATCAGCGTTAATATATTCCAAAAGTCCAACGCTATTTTAAGTAGGCGTGCAAGGCCTAAAAATAGACTGTTGACGGGGTGTAAGATGGCAATGCGCCATGCTGCACGCCTTGCGCGGGGTGTATGATAGGACCCTTCGTCTGTATGCGCGAAGTTAAAAAAAAGTTCGTTCAGCGGCTAAAGTAAAGTGCAGTAACGGGGTGTCGGAAATGGTAATGCCGTTATAGTTACTGTCAGAGTAATTAGTCAGATTAGTTAGAAAAAAGAAACGGCGTTAGTAACGCTGTTTATTTCAACGCCGTTACTACCATCACTGTGCACACATAATTTTTTCTAATAACAGTAAATATAATGTGGAGTCACATGTTTAGGTCGCAAAGTGACATTTGGTAGGATTTATCTAATAATAAACAGTACAAGTACAGAAAAATATATATATATATTTTTTTGTGATTAACTGTAATTTCGTAAATGTTGTTCTAAGTCACAATAGGGTGGGCTTTGATTTATTTTAGCAGATGTGTGCCTTTGTTGGTAACATTTCTATAAGATAGCTGATTATATTGATAGCTGATTATGGAGGTCAGAGCTGCAGGTAATAAAAAATGTCCTTGATGGAGAAAATACACTGGATTAATTGGGAAGTCCTGACTTACCTTGCAGGAGATTCAGTTTGGTGGTAATTAGGTCTTACTGCAGGGTTGCAGGGCTTGGTGGAAATGTTTTCTGTATGAAGAACTGAGCCTGCCTGTAGTTTAGTGTGTAATCAGTAATATATTGTCAATAATGTGAGGTAATATTCAGTAATCTGCAGATGCGAATCCTACAATTTTATTTCCTGCTGCCAAGACCACAACGCCCATTAACACAGACATATTCCTAAACTCTGACGCTATTATAACAGTGCAGGTGCAAGGTGTGATAATAGACTGTTGACAAGGTGTAAGATAGCAACAAGCATCGCGACGCATGTCGGACAATGTGTACAATAGGGCCCTGAACTTCAACTGGGTTTCAAGAATTAAATGTTACATAGAGTAAATAAATGAACTGAACTTCAGTCAATTCTTTCTTTAATTAAACTTAATTTCTGCATACAATATTACCTAATTACAATTACTTAGTGTATACAATATTATTATATAGAATTTTAGTTACAACACACATTCAAAAATTTACATAATCTCAAAGATTTATTTTGTAAACAGACCAAGTCTCACTGTCTCACTGTCTCAACACATGGACGGCATGTAATACATTCTTTTTAGTATAAGAAATACTAGTATACTAAAAAGAATGTATTACATGCCGTCCATGTGTTGAGACAGTGTGATATGTGTGTTTTAACTAAACAAATATTAAAATTTCAGGAATTATAATATATTATGCATCATAAATGATTTGAGTAATATTGTATAAATTGAGTAATGGTAATTAGGTAATATTGTATGCAGAAATTAATTAAAGTTTACTAAAAGAAAGGATTGATTCAGCAAAAATAAATGAAGTAAAGTTTACTAATAGAAAGGACTGACTGAAGTTCAGTTCACTTATTTACTTTATGTAACATTTAAGTCTTAAAAATGAGTTGAAGTTACTTAAATTTACATGAAATTAAATTTACTTTAAAAAAGCAAATGCAGAAAGTTGTGAAACTTTTTTTTAAAGTAAATTTTAGACATCATTTTTTTTTTCAGTGTGCTTAGTGAACTGCATACAGTAGTGTCTCCCTAAATAGCGCTACACTAATAAAGGGAGCAGGGAGCCCCTTTGGTCAGAGCCCAGGTCACATGACTACTAGTGGAAGAAGCTAGCTAGCTAGCTGGTGGTGTCGTCAGGGTTACCGCAGGAGGGAGGCCATTGGCTTCAGAACTGTGACATCACACTGTGACATCACACCACGCAGTCAGAAAGCAAGAGTTCCAAAAGCAGCAGTTCCACTCAGGAGCAGGAGTTGAGAGAGGAGGATCTCCTGAGTGAAGAAGACTAGTTTCGGCTTTTGTTCAGAACTACTTCTTGCTAAAAGAGATGGAGTCAGTTTCAGAAATGAATCTGAACCAGAGGCCAGTTCAGCGCCGAGTTAAGCTGAACCGAGAGAGCTGGATTAATACCCCCCAGCGAGGGCAGAACCAATGTCCTTCTAGAAGGGACAGAAAACATGCCCGCAAAACCTCACCTGTTGATTCTGAGATTAATCAGACTACCAACAGGGGGATTAAACACAGGCTGCAGAATGAGGATGAAGTAATCCGGGAGAGTTCTGCAAAAAGGAAGGTGGTGAAGACAGCAGGGTAATTTTCTTTAACCATTAAGTATAAATAATTATAAAAGTTATTTACTCGCTGATGCTCATTGGAACGTGTTCTTTAAGTTCAAGTTCAAGTTGAAGTAGTTTTTTTATTGTCAATACTGCATATGAACAGGACATACAGAGAACTAAAATGATGTTACTCTCCTTCCCAAAAAAATACAGAAATTACAAATATTATATATAATAAGATTATATATATTAAAAAAAAGAATGGGAGACACTATATGTACAATAAAACACATAAATAGTCTATAATGGACATTTTAAATGGTTATTAAGTATTATTAATAATAAGCTATTAATAATAATAATAATAATAATAATAATAATAATAATATTAATAATAATAATAATAATGCAGTGTGAGTATAAGCAGTAGTGGAAAAGTTCCAGTACTGTGTGTATTCTAGTACAGAGTTGTACTGTTTTCCTGCAGGAGACTTGAGATCACCATAAATCAATCCACCAGGAAGTGGAAGAGCACTGACTCTGCTAAGGATACAGCACCACCGAAGAAACCAGAGGCCTGTCTGAACAAAGGTGCTTTATGGGACAGAATCAAGTTTAATTATGATGTTTAAAAGAATGATTTATGAAGTTCGGCTTATATAACGCCTTTCTAGAAACTCAAGGACGTTTTATAATACGCTTTAAACGTTTTACTTAGAGTATCCAATTTACCAGATCAGTTTAGAGTATTCAATTTATCTGATTAATTTAGAGTATTCAATTGTTCTGGGCAAAACCTCCATGTTTTTGGACTGTGGGAGGAAACCCACTCAGACACAGGTAGAACATGGAAACTCACACAGATAGGGACTTGAGCCCAAGACCCCAGTGCTGGGAGGCAACATGCTAACCACTAAACCCACAGCTAAGCTTCAAACTCTCATTTTGATCATGCAGTCTTTCTAACCTGTTAAAATGCCATTGATGTGTTTCAGAATTCTTCAGTGGTGTTCCTGTAAAAAGTACAGAGCTCATGGTGAATCCTGCTGCTCCGAGTAAGAGACGGTGCCGTAAGCGTCGCCGTAGGCCGAAGAGAAACGGCAATCCATGTCCTGCAAAACAAGCTCGACATGGACAGGCGGAGCTTCCTTCATTAAATGGTACGTTATACAAATCTTTTATCTCTGATTTCTGGATTTATGAAGTTAGAAAGCTAGAAAAGTAAAATTTGTATTTGTGTACAATCTGTTGTTATAGGAGAAGACACAAAGATAATCGATGAACTGTGCAGATGCTTTTCACTCCTAAGGTGAGTTTTGAATATTAGAAAATAAACTGCAAGTGGTTGTAGTCAGTGATGGCATAGTTACTTTTAAAAAGTAATCTGATTACTAATAACTGATTACTCTTTTAAAAAGTAACTAATTACTTACAAGTTCCTTTATTAGTTATTTTTTTTTAGCAGTGAATGTGATTATTCAGCCAGAGTGTTAGTTTTAGCCTGTTAGCTTGTTAGCTCGCTAGCCTTTTGTTATTTTAAATTAGCAACCACTTTAAAAACTACCTACCTTTCCCATTCTAGTTTTACATTAGATTTGTTGCTCAGGGAAGCTGCTGTAGTTTCCACCGTAGCTTCGTGAGCCAGAACGAGCTAAACTTTTCCTAACTCAGTACCTCACAATAATTTGGATAAGTATTTATTTTTAATCTGATTACTGGATTGAAGATAGTAATGCATTCATTTTAGATTAAATTCTTATTCTTATTATGATTCAGGGTTACTGAATAATCATTCGGGGCTATGCCCCCGGATGCCCAGGCCAGGCGACGCCCCAGATCTGCACATTACAGCAGTGAACATCATCAAGGATCCTGCCTCTTACTCAGCATTAAACATGCTGGCTATAATTTATACTTTCCTCAGTGACTCTCTGTGTGTTTTTTACTCCAGCTACATGACTGCAGGCACAGATTTAATAATTGAACAGAAATATCATGTTCCTCCAATGAAGGCACAGTGGGCTTAACGGGGGTGGGGTAATATTAGTTAAATATTTCCAATAGTATGTTTTTTCAGTTTATTAAAAAGTTTACTAAGAGAAAATCCATTGTTGATGTGATTAAACTGGCCGTCATCAGGACCACCTCAGGAAAGTTTCCAGCCTCAGAAATCACAAGTTAACAGCTCCTCACCTAAATGCTTCACAGAGTATTTTAGTTTGTTTAAGACTTGTTTAAATTACTACATGATTCCTTATGTGTTTCTTCATAGTCTGAATGATTTCAGTATTTATTTATAATTTAGGGGAAAAAAGAACAAAAACACTGAAAGAGAAGATTTGTAACTTTAGCCAGGTGGTGAATTGAGTATATACCTTTAAAATGTGTGTCTGAAACACAATCAGAAGTGTTGTCACCCTGAGAGAGGAAAGGGAGGAGCTAAGAGCATGGTAGAGAAGGAGGCTCAAGCTGCAGTGAATGGTGGTGCTCCATTTTAGGATCCATCCAGAGCCATCCTAATGAAATAAGAGGTAAAAATCAGGAAATACTGAACAATATAAGGTTTAGTTGGCCTATAACAGTAGTAGATGCCTATATTGCCTTTCTAAACATGTATTTTGGATGAATCAAGGATTCAAGGATTCAAGGAGATTTTATTGTCATTCGCATCTTATGTGGTACATGAGGTGGAACGAAATTGTGATCTCACGATCCAGTTTACACCCAAGAGCTGTTATTAATAGATATATAGATAAAAGTACAATAAAGGAATACAATAAAAATAGAATATACAAAATAGTTAAAGATAAATACCCCAAAATGAATAAATAGAAAGAGTAGACAGGTTGCAGCAACAAGTCCAGAGTGCAAATGTGCTATAGCAGCATGAAATGAATTAGAGCAGTAGAAAATAAAGTGTCTCAGTGCGGGTAAAGTGACCGTGTTTGTGCAGTAATTGTCCTTGTGTGTCAGTGCAGTGTGTTGTTAAGTGGAGTTTAAGAGTCTTACAGCTTTCGGTCAGTCTGGTTGTTTTGCACTTGATGCTCCGCAGCCTCTGTCCTGAGGGAAGCGGGACAAAAAGTGCATGTGCTGGGTGGGTGGGATCCTTCCTGATGCAGGTGGCCCTCTTCCTGCATCTGGAGGTGTAGATGTCCGTGGTGCTGGGGAAGCTGACTCCAACAATCCTCTGTGCAGCCTTCACCACCCTCTGCAGAGCTTTCCTGTCTGCAGCAGAGCAGCTTCCATGCCACACGTTGATGCTGGAGCACACGACGCTCTCCACCACACATCTGTAGAAGGAGGAGAGGACTGCGCTCCCGAGTCCAGCTCGTCTCAGCCTCCTGAGGAAGTAGAGCTGCTGATGTGCCTTCCTGACCAGAGTGGAAGTGTTGTTGCTCCAGGTGAGGTTGCTGCTCAGGTGCACCCCTAAGTACCTGTAGTTGTCGACCACTTCCACCGCAGATCCTCCAATGTGCAGGGGGAGGTTGGCATGTTGGCCTCTTCTGAAGTCCACAATCATCTCCTTCGTCTTCTTTACGTTGATGCAGAGGTTGTTCTCTCTGCACCAACCCTCCAGGTGTTCCACCTCCTGCCTGTAGCTGGACTCATCTCTGTTTGTGATGCATCCAACCACTGCTGTGTCGTCTGCAAACTTCACAATATGACAGCCTGGATGGAGAGGTGAGCAGTCATATGTGAGCAGTGTGAACAGGAGGGGGCTCAGCACACAGCCCTGAGGGGAGCCAGTGCTGAGGATTATGGTGGGGGAGGAGATGTTGTGAATCCTCACAGACTGTGGCCTGTTGGTCAGGAAGTCTAGGACCCAGTTGCACAGCGAAGAGCTCAGTCCTAGTGAGGAGAGTTTATTTATCAGGGTCTGTGGAATCATGGTGTTGAAAGCGGATGTGAAGTCCACAAAGAGCATACGGACGTAGGAATCCTTCTGCTCCAGGTGGGTGAGGGCAGTGTGGGCCACGGAGGAGATGGCATCCTCTGTGGATCGGTTCTTCCTGTATGCATACTGGTGTGGATCCACAGTGACGTTGATGGTGGCTTTGATGTGGGTCTGAACCAGTCTTTCAAAGCACTTTGTGACTATCGGAGTGAGGGCCACTGGCCGGTAGTCATTCAGACCTGTCACTGCGGAGCTCTTGGGGACTGGGATGATGGTGGCGGTCTTCAGGCAAGTGGGGACAGCTGCCTGGATGAGGGACGCGTTGAAAATGTCGGCCAGGACGTCCGAGAGCTGGTCTGCGCAGTCTCTTAGCACCCGTCCGGGGATGTTGTCCGGGCCAGCAGCTTTTCGGGGGTTGATCCTTCTCAGCGTTCTCCTTACTTCTGCTGGTGTCACGCTGAGGGGCTCCTCTCCTGGTGAGTGTGGGAGTCTGGTGCTGGGGGGGTGTCAGGATTCTCAAAGCGGGCGTAGAACTTGTTGAGAGCCTCAGGCAGGGATGGGTCTTTGGAGCTTTGTGCAGCGTTGGATTTGTAGTCCGTGATGCACTTGATGCCCCTCCACATGCTCTATGGATCCTGGGAGGAAAAGTGTCCCTGGATTTTCTGAGCATATGCAGCTTTTGCCCTCTTAACTCCAACAGTCAGCTCTCTTCTAGCCCTTCTGAGTTCGTCTGGGTCTCCAGACCTGAAGGCAGCATCCCTGGCTTTCAGCAGAGAACGCACCTCTGCGTTCAGCCAGGGCTTCTGGTTGGGGTAGCAAGTCACAGTCTTGGTGGTAGTGACATCCTCAGTGCACTTGCTGATGTACCCAAGAACAGCAGATGTGTATTCCTCCAGATCCAGCTCCCCCTCACACTCAGCAGCATCCCTGAAGACCTGCCAGTCTGTGCAGCCGAAGCAGTCCTGCAGCACAGCGTCGCCGTCACTGGGCCACACAGTGATGGTCTTCTGTGTGGGTTTGGAGCGTCGCAGCGGGGGGTGGTATGCGGGGACCAGCATGATGGAGATGTGGTCTGAAAGCCCGAGGTGGGGGCGCGGGAATGCCCTGTAAGCGTCTTTCACGGAGGAATAAACGCGGTCTAACGTATTATTACCTTGCGTTGGGATGTTCACGTGTTGGTAAAACCTCGGCAGCGTGTTCTTCAGTTCTACGTGGTTAAAATCCCCCGCTACCACGTAGAACGCGTCCGGATGCTTGTTCTGAAGCAAGCTGATGTTCTCATGGAGCTCCTTCAGCGGGTTGTTAGCATTAGCATCCGGTGCTATGTAAACAGCAATCACGAACACCGCCGAAAACTCACGAGGCAGGTAGTGAGGGCGACACTTCACAGTCAGCTGTTCTGTCGCCTCGGAGCAGTGGCTGTTTACCAACACGCAGTTTGTGCACCAACCTTTGTTTATGTAGACCCCCCGGGATTTTCCAGATAAAAGGCTGCGGTCCGCTCGGAAGAGCTGCCGGCCGGCGAGCTGGAAGGCTGAGTCCGGCATGGTGTGATTCAGCCAGGTTTCCGTGAGACAAATCACAGCGCAGTTCCTCATCTCCTCAGAAACATTCATCCTCAGCCGCAGCAGGTCCAGTTTGTTATCCAAAGCGCGGACATTAGACAGGAAAAGCGACGGAATCTGGGGCCGGTTAGCATTAGCCTTTAGCCTGGCTAGCACACCACCGCGTTTACCTCGCTTCTGACGCCGCTGGCACCGCCTCCTCCTGCCCTTTGTCTGCAGCGATCCGCTCCCCCACGCCAGAGCGCGGAGGAGCTGTAGCTCGCCCAACGTAGCTCGGAAATTATTGTCCAAAGTTGCTGTTTTACTGACCAAACTGTCCATAATCCTCAAAAGTTCGGTTCTGCTATAACTCACACGCGTGGGGTGCGTGAAGTTGGGTTCAGAACCGACGGAAAAACAGCTCAAAAAAGGGTGTTCGCTAGGAGCGTGAGTAGCCGCTGCACTACTGCGCGCCGCCATCTTTTAATCATAACCAGATGCGGGCAGATGGCATTGTTTCAGTGGGGTAGTGTGCTCCTCGTGGTCAAGCCTTGTATTTTTCTGGGTTACAGAAGCTGTTTGTGCAAGTTCTCTTGATGAAATGCTCAAGTCTTGTTGAGTAAAGTTGAGTAAATTGAGGTGAGCTTAAAAACAAATATAAAAAGAGCTCTGTTAATGGTATTAATGTGGTATTAATGTTATTTATCTATTTTCTGTAATTAGTGCCACTACCAAATACTGTACTGTGTTCTAATTTAGGGTTTTACAGTGTATTAATTTTATTTTTATTGTTTTAAATACAACTAAATCAGAATAAAATACCCGAAAAAGTTCTTTTGTCATTTGGTGTGCGTCCTTTCCCCGGTGACATAACCATTGGCGAAGGACACCCAATATCAGATATAAGTGGATTTGTCCCCCCCAAAAATAATACAGCAGAAAACTTTTATTTTGAAAGCGTGCCAAAATCTGCACCCCTGCATAAAAAATAATGAATTTCCTTGTTTATAGTGCCACCACTTGACCAATCGGTGCCATTTTTGTTGTCCACCGACATGCACTGATCCTACATCTACCTACCAAGTTTCATATCTCTACGAGTTAAGGTTTAAGCTGTAGATATGCTTTTTCAGAGGAAAAAGAATAATCATAATAATAATAAGAAGAGGAAGAAGAAGAAGAAAAAACTGAGCAAAAACAATAGGGTTCTACGCATTTTCAGTGCTGGAACCCTAATAAAACAGCTAGCAGAGTGTTACTAGATTGCAGTTCTCAGATGGCATTGTTTTGTGTATTATGATGCTTTGGCCAGACATTTAACTCTTGTGTGGTGTTCAAATTTTTGTTACTCGTTTACTTTGTTACTTGTATTTAATTCAGCAAAATTAAGCAATTTTACATTAAAATGCTTTACACATGCTTGCTTCCCCTAAATTGCAAGCAATATAAACAGCTTACATGGTTAATATTTGACCTTTACCTTTCTTATGTTACATTTCTTTCAAAAAGTGCTACTCTTTTTTATTCATTTTTTAATAAAATGTAAAAGAAAATGAATTTAACTCAAGATATGAGTAGAAAATTTGTTTAGTTTAAAATTTACAAATGAAGCAATGTTTATTAGCCAACATACTGTATGTTATTAACAAACATACTGTATGTAATATAAATGTGTGTTGGGGGGGGGGGGGGTGTACAGTGTTCCAATGAGTTTGAGTTCGAAATTTTTTTTTTTTTCATTTGATGAAAAATGAAAACGGGTCCCACAGACCCAAACACCACACAAGGGTTAAACATTACATAAAACATATAGATGGATGAGAATGACAACACACTGATGGTGAGTGATTTTTGGGGTGAGACACCCATTATGCGCATTTGCTGTGTAACAAGAAATGTTAGGTAGACATTACAATATGTATTGTGTCTCAGCTCTTCAGTGTAGGCAATATTTACTCAAAATATGTTGTGAACTCTTCCCAAACAATGAGAGTGCAAATTGATGCTTTAAACTGTAAAAAAGCAGTAGAGGTGAATCAGCACCAGGAGAGATGTCTCTCTGTATCTGCTGACTTTAACATGTTGCTCTGTGTTCTGTTAACTGCGTGGTTCGGCGAGCCTCGTGTTGCCTCCCACACATTTAGTTTAAAAATGGTGCGGAAACATGGACAGACGCGGAGGAATCACGCTGACAAGACGCAAAAGTTTAAACTCTATAAAGATTTGGTCAGGTTGCCAGGTCTGTTCAGAACACTAAAGAGGGATTGCAAGTTTAATACAGAACCCTCACTAGAGGGATTCTTACAATAGTTCAAAGATCTGAGATCAAACAGGAGAGAAGTTGTTGAATTTGTTGTAAAACCAGCTTAAGTACTTGCTGTAGGGTAATTTAACACAGCATGACTCAGAAATCTCAGAACATGAAATGATGACCAATGAGTCAGAGCTTAGAATTTAAAATATATTAAAGTTTACTTGAAAAATAGTTTCAGCATTACAGATATATAAAAGGAACAAATATTAAAAGATATATATTAGAAAAGAATAAAAGTACATCAACGAGTCAACACATAGTGTAATAAAATCTTGATACATCAACACATTCACAACCCAGAGAGAGAGAGAGAGAGAGAGAGAGAGAGAGAAAGAAACTAAAGCCAGTCGAGGGCCAGAGAGAACTCCTCAGACTTTATCCAAGCAGTTATACATCTATGCAAATGACATGTGATTGAACAGAACTTATCAATATGATTACGTCAGCAGAGTCCAGTTAACAGCTTGTTGTCCAGTTTTAATGACGTGATCCGCTCCAGCCTGTCTGAGCAACAAGTTCTTATCATGGTGTTGTTCAGCGCTGTGTCCTTCATGAACACAGCAGACAGTCCTTAAGTGTCCTAAAGTCTGTGAGAAGATCAAACAGAGGAAAAGAGTGGATGGAAAGATCTTCTGGCCTGTGTGCGACTTCACGGCGTGTAGAACAGGCAAGTGCTGGCTATCTGAGGAGAGGTTCCCAGCACTTTACTCAGATAGCTTGTTGTCTCCTAGTTCATATGCACTGGTCCCAGAACAGCAGAACAGCAGTGAAGCTTCTCTGCCACTCAGGGTCACGTTCTCCTCACAGCTCTCATTGTTGATGAAAACACTCTGACCTTCCTGATTCCTGAAAAAGTACAAACAACCACTGTGTCACAATGTCATTGTGACACAGTTAAAAAGAGAGCAAAGATCATAAGGTTATTAAGTGAATTATAACGTGAACAGTAAAAATAATAACTGTATATATATATGTATAAAACATTTAAAGGTCACCTTCCGCGAAAATCCGATTTTTCTTGTTTTTTGTGGAATACAGTAGGTCTCTCCGAGTTGAATGTGTACACCTGCACATTAAACTGTTTTGCAGCCCCCATTGTCTGCAGGAGCTAAGCAAAGAAATCCCCCCTCCCCCCCTCCGAAAAACGGGTGAATTTTGAATTATCTTTCTGCCTACATAGGCAGAAACTCACAGACCAGCCCACCTTGGCTCGAGAAACTCCCAGAGGCGGAGCTGAAGCGACGCAACATCACCGCTCATCAATTAGGAGGTGGGAGGCAGTGAGCGGCAGAGCGGTGGAGGGGCGTCGCAGTGCTCCTAGCCAATCAGAGGAGAGATATTTGCATGCTGTTTGCATGTATGAATATTCATGAGCAAAGCTGGAATCCGGTCATTTTGGACACACCCCTAAAACAGTCCAATAAAAAAGAGCTATACAGAGACACCTGAGCACTTTTTTTTTTTACAAAAACGGCTCACATGTCATTCATTCATACTAGAGACCACAACTAGACATTTTAAAATGAAAGAAAAAACGACGGAAGGTGACCTTTAAGAATAAGAGTGTGAAGGTGTGGTTATCTCCAATCACACCCTTCATTGCAAACTGTTCTTTTTTTTGCTGCATGTTCTAAATCATACATAATTCATATTCTGAGTAAAAATGTATTGACATCCATCATAGCATGATCACTTACTAAATATTTACAAATTCACCTGCAGTAAACAGCTGTGTAGCCATAAGAAAACCACTTATCAGTGAGGCTAACTGGCAAATATTAATGTTTAATATTAACATCAATATTGGACTTCAGAGCAATAGGGGGTCATGTGCTCTGATGAGTTCAGATGTATCGCGTCCCAGAGTGATGGGCACACAAGAAGAGAGGCGGCTAAAGTGATGCACACATCATGTCTAGTACCTACTGTACACACCTGTGGGGGCAGTATAATGATGTGGGATTGATGCTGCAGTTGGTCTGCAGGTCTGGGTTCAGTAACAGTATGTGCTGAAAGAATGAGCTCAGCTGACTACCTGAATATACTGAATATAGACCAGATTATTCCATCAATGATTTTTTTCTTCTCTGATGGCACGGACATATTCCAAGATGACAGTGTCAGGATTCATGGTGCTGGAATTGTGAAAGAGTGGTTCAGGGAGCATGAGATCATCATTTTCACACATGGATTGTTCACCACAGAGTCCAGACCTTAACCTCATTGAGAATCTTTGGGATGTGCTGGAAAAGGCTTTGCGCAGTGGTCCAAATTTTCCATCATGCATCCATCAAGTCCATTATGCAAAAAAAAAATATTCCAGGAGCCAACAACACAGATTGGCATTTTGTGTAACATAGTCATAAAATGTCAAAATGTTAAAATGTATTAAGAAAAAAGACTTACTAGCAGAAACTCTATCAATATTCATTTAAAATGAAAACCTTATAATATAATAATATAAAAACTGTTTTTGTTTCACTAACTATGCAGCTGAACTCCCAGTATACACTGCTATTTTCAGTTAGTCAATGTAATTAGGAAACTTTCACTGTATGGTTTAAATACAGTGTTTAGAGAGCCCAGTGAGCTGCAAAGAGCTAGGCATTTGACTTTTCCTTTTCATTTTACTTATCATTTGTTATATATATTTTATGATATTAGGCTTATCTCTAGTGACTGAGGGTAGCTGATTTGAGGTGTTTTAGGAATATGCTATTCAACATACTGAATAAGATGATGTCACTTAAGAAAAATGGGTAACGCTTTACTGTACTTTACTTTTACTAACGGTGTAAATTCTCTGCACTGTAAACCCAGAAGTTGTTTGATAAATTAAGTCTGTTTTACATAAAATTGGAGATTTCTAAACAATACTCAACTATTTTGAGTTAGATGACCATTTGTGGGCACATATACATTCAAACTGAGATCTTTGAGTTGAACCAACTTATAATAACTGAGTTTAGTCTGTTGCCATTGGCAGCCTCTTTTCCATTGGCTTCTGTCACAATCGATTTGCATACTGGGTGTGTCCAACAGTTTGTAGCACTCACCATCAGTGTGTAGTGATTCCTCCCAGGCTAGGTTAGGTAAACTTGTAGATCACATATTATAATAAAATACTTGGCCTCTGTGTTGTTGGCTGTAGAACAAGCATCGTATACTGAGCTGCAGTAACTCTGTGTTCTCGCTGTGCTCTCAGTACTTTCAATTCTTTACTGTTTTTTTTTTTTCATCTACTTTTCTATGAGTATTTAAAAAATAGTTGAATGAAACCAGAAAGAAGACTAAAAACAAGTTCAGGAAACTATTCATTTTAAATATATGTAAATGTGTTTGTTAAGTTCATTGTACTTAAAAATTATATTACATGAACTTACAATTTATTAGGTAATCAGTTACAACAAAAGTTTTGAATATAGTCAACTTATCGGGTTTTACACACTTAAAAAAACAACTTGCATTTACAGGCTATTTAAAGTAGAAACAACTCAAGTAAACTGTGTTGATTTAACTATGATTTGAGTACACTTAAATAGCAAGCATAAAGTGAACTTAACTTGAAAATATCAGTTATAATTGCTTAACTGTTTCAAGGCAACCGTTTTTCTCATTTTTTTTAAGTAAGATCAACTTATCACTTTTTACATGGTGGATGAACCAGAACATTCAAAATACTTACTGGGTCCTACAGGTACTTAACTTTACATATAAATAAAGTACAAACAGGAACAAGAGTTTATCAACTGGGTAGCTTTCTGATACTTACCTTGTACTTTCCCAACACTTATGGTGTAACTGTTCTCTATGAATCAATATTATACAAAATACTTATGGGAACCTATTTGTTGGTTCATGGCAGTAATGAAGGCTTCATTCCAGTCACATTCCAGGGAATTATTATTAAAATCATTTTATGAGTTTGAAAAAGAAGATTTGTGATTTATGCTTTTAAAACTGTCAAGGGTGAAGCAGCTAAAAACAGTAGGAAGAAAACGTATAGTTTGTAATGTCAAGACTAAAATACAATAATATTTATATATCTATAGTAACACAATCAGGAATGCTAAGATTTTAAAGAAAATGTGATTATTAACACACAGACCCCACAAGGTTTTATATTAATGGTTAAAAAACCCAAACCTCACCTGACTTTTACTGTTCTTACTCTCTAAGTACACAGTACTTACTCAGTAAGTACTCATAAACAACAGGTAGCAGGCTGAGTTATGTAGTGTACAGTGCTCAGTACTTACCCTCTAAAACGCAGACTGTATTTAAAGCGTTACCGAAAAATGAATAAAATATGTATTTTTTAAACGTCCAATACAGTGCAAACATATGAATCCTGATTTCATCACTTCTGGTGCTGGTTGTGTACTGATGTCCAGATGAATCCTGCAGTGAAGCTGACAGATTGCTCTGCTTACTGCTCACTCTTCCCTACAGGACGTGGTTACTGTGGTGCCAAAACTGGCCTTCTCCGAACGCAAGCTTTTGGCCACATGGTGTGATGCAGGGTTTCTCCCCCAGCTGGGTGAGGGAGCTTTGTCTCCACAGGTCTGCAAACAATACAGCAACTGCTGTCCTCTGTGGCCGAGTCTCACCTCAGCCAAGTCAGCATTCTACACAGATGGCAGAGCGCTAGCGTGTACAGTGAACCCCGAGCGGGCCCAGCGTGGCCAGCACTGAGCAGCAAGGCCTCTTCATTAAGCTGCTTGAGAAAATTAAAGCCTAACTTTGATCATGGCCACATCCCACCGAGAACCAACAAGCAGCCTCCACCCGTTCCCTGTCAAGAATCTGGAAAGCAGACATGCCTTGCACAATAAGAGAAGAACAAAAGGCTCTTAGATTTACCCTACATGAGGATTTTCTGTTTGATTTGACAGAGAGTACAGGAGATTAATCCTATATGTAGTATCAAACTGCTGCTGGAATTTAACTTTAAATTTGTTATTTAAAACGGCACACAAGCACATGATTTAAAAGCATTCATCTTTTAAGATTTCAGTGGGGTTTTTTTTATACAAATATACAAAAAAAACCTAAATACAACATAAACCATTAAACCCATCAGTAAGTACAGTAAAACATATCTAATTTCTAATTATGAAGGGAGTAGTTAATATCTTCTCAGCTACTGTAGTTTAAAGGACAATGCTTGGTTCCTGATTTTTGCTGGTTATTCCCAACCAATCTATGCATATGTTTAAATGAAGACCACAAACTGATGGCAAATGATGGTTAGGGATAAATAAATTATGCCAAGCAAATAGGAACAATGTACTTTTGTTTATTATGCTAAGAAGTGTTTTATCTGT
Source organism: Astyanax mexicanus (assembly GCF_023375975.1). Taxonomy (NCBI): domain Eukaryota; kingdom Metazoa; phylum Chordata; class Actinopteri; order Characiformes; family Acestrorhamphidae; genus Astyanax; species Astyanax mexicanus. The sequence continues at coordinate 57,765,757 of NC_064408.1, forward strand.
TTAAAGTTTATTTTTATACCAGAAGAATGTTACTTTAACTTCTCTTAAGTGTTTATTCAAATATGGCACACATACACGTTAAACATCAGTTGATTAAACTCACAGGGAATTTATTCTAAAAAGCAGAGTTTGCTGTGAACCTCTCTCTTGGAGATGGTAAGAGTTTCTGACATCACACTTACCAAAGGGAGTGTTACTAAGTACTGAGCATGCAAGGGTGAATTATAAGAATACATTATCTTTTCCTTATGGCTGATGGAGATTATTTTATCTTCAGCTGTAGTGTTACTTTTCACAGTAACATGACCTGAGATAAAATGTCCATACCACTGAATAGATCACTGTGCTTATCAGTTTAATATAATTTGACTAAATCTAACTTATAACTTCAGATGCCATTCTGCTACTTCTATCAGCAGTCACATTGTATGTTGATTGCTCAAAATGGTTTACACGTGAAGAATGAGTCAGATCAGTAATTCCTCCTTGGACACACTGTATTCATCTTTTTTTATATTATTATATATCTGTGTGGAATTTGTACAGATACCTACATTAAGCTGTTGTTTAAAAGGTTAACTGAAATGCGACATTGAAGCCCATCTGTTGCCTGCTTGCATAATAAATACTATAATAATCACACAAATGTGATCAAAACTGCAATCAAAATTAGTCATGCTAATTCTAAACCTGAGAAAGTGGCCACTGTACACATGAGTAATATGTAACAAAAATATGAAGTCTCTATTCCATAATTAAAAAAAAAAGTTTATATTTACAGAAAGACAAATAAAAAGGAACTAGCGAGGATGACCAGAAAACAGTGCTGCTGTAGACTGGAGTAGCTAAACTTGAGCTCATGTATGGCTGAATCTATGTATGATCTTTCAACCATGAGCATCATGCAATTCTCAAAATCGCTTAATCTGGGTCTGGGCAGACCAAATAAAAAATAAAATACAATCTGACTTGAAAATCCGGCTGTGTGTGGGTGATCCTTCAAAAAATATGGGAGGCCTGACATAAGAAGAAACACAGTGGCTTTAGGATGTCTGAGCTGTTAGTGTCACTTGTATCACATAAAGGGGTGACTGAGTATTTGTATGTGATGGCTCCACAGATCATTACAATAGCATGTGTGTTGTTCCACAACAAAAGACAAGACTACATACTCACCACAAGGTCTCCATATTCAAACCAGACTGTCATTCTCAAAGAGAACATGGATTTGTTACCACCCATCTAATACCTGCACTGTGGTGGCCCTGGGGGTTCCTGACCATTAAAGAACAGGGTGAAAATAGGCTAACAAAGCATGTTAAAAAACAGAAGAATTACAGACTGCAAAAGGCTACAGGGTAAAATATGGACAATTATTGTAAAAACAAGGAGGTGGAAGATCATATACATGTCAAATTTTGATTTACTTTGATTTAACACAAAACAGTTCCCTTTTCCTTAGTGCATTTTAAATGAGCCACAGAAGACAATGGCAACTCTGGACAGTGTTAACATATGACATCTTCGCAGGGTAATGCTTTAACCTGCATTTATACATTGTATGGTGAACTTTGTTTACAAACAATTATTTCTTGAAGTGTTTCTGAGCCCATCTTGTGATTTCCAGTACAGATTCATGCCTGTTTTAAAGCAGTGCTGCCTAAGGACCCAAACATCACCAACATTTAATATTCACAGTCGCCCTTGTTGCTTACGCACAAGGATTCCTCCAGGTTTTCGTTTGATGATATTTTTGCTGGAGATGGTGGGATATCCAAAGTCTGTCTTGTCCTTGTCTTTGCTGAGTATTGTTAGCATTTCGTCTGCATTACAAAGCATTTCTTTTTTCTTTTGTCCCTTTTTGTTTATTATCGTTTTTTACTGTTATTTTGCCTTGCCTTTATGTATTTTTGATTATTGTGTTAGATCGTAACCTGTTTTTGACTTTGGTAGATCCCTTTTGTTTTATTTGCCTTTTTCATATTAAAGCCTCTTATTTTTGTAACTGTGGTTTTCCCTCCCTGCCCAGTTGTGAAACTAAAAATTGATGTAGTACCACTAACTTTTCCAGATTTCTTCTGATGACTTGATATTTTGGTAACACTTTAAAATAAGACTACCTTTATGAAGGGTTTATAAATGGTTTACCTTTAGTTTATTAATGGTTACATATTAGGTTGTAAATGCCTTAAAAATCATTTATAATCAGTTATAGCACATACGTAGAAAGGGCAACCATGACCTGTTGTTTGTCAAATAGTGAACCCACAGCCATCTATATTGTTGCCCTTCCTATGTATGTGTTATAACTGATTATTAATGATTTTTAAGGCATTTACAACCTTATTAGTAACCATTAATAAACTAATTGTAAACCATTTATAAACCCTTTATAATGGTAGTCTTATTTTTAAGTGATACCCATATTTTTTATGAAATCATTTTTTTTTACAACCCATAAAATTTTGTTCTTGTTTACAATCATATACAGGATTGAAAAATGATTTGAATTACATTTGGTTTTCCATCAAATATTAATTTGACTAAGCCCCAAACTGGGATTTTTTGTCTTGGCCATGACTGTACAATTTGACTGGGCAGTGAGGGAGGGCTTTCTCAGGCAGCTTTCGCAGGAGTGTGGCTGGAACAATTTTGAGCTAGAAATTTGACTACTCCATTCTGTGTTGTTATTGGGAGAGTTTTCTCCACACTGTGGGAACTGTGTGTGCATGATTGTGTATTTTGTTTTTGGTCTAATGTAAAGTTCTTACTGTTTGATTTTATGAGTCATGTGAAATTCTGAGACTTTTCTGGAGGTTCCTTATGTTTTCCACTTACTGACAGTGAATGGAATTTCTTTCTCTATTTGACATCACAAATAATTATACATTCTTTTTTCACTCATTTGTTTTTTGCTGTAATTTGTTTTAAATCTATAGCTCTGATACAGATAGTTTTGTTTTCTGAGGTTGAGTTCTGAGTGGCCTCCCAGTCAACAGTTCTGAATAGTTGAACATTTTGCTATGCTGAATGATATTCAGAGTATGAAGGTGTTCTTAATGTGTTTTTTTGTATAGGACAAAATGATTGTTGCTTGATTTAACTTATTATTTAACTTATAAATAAAGACAATATAATACATGCACCAATTAATATATAAAATGTGTGCACATTCACACACACACACAAAGACAAGGGGGGGGGGGGGTGAAGAGAGAGAAAGTTCCAGAAAACAGAAAGAATACTGCTTCTTGTTAATCCCATAATGCTCCATTAGATCTTAAAGAGACACAAATGCCCCATTATGGCCAGAGTCTAGGCAGAGAGGCCGTCCATCAGTGCACACAGTAAAAGCAGGCTTATTGGTGAACAGTGGCCGGCGCTATCCTCCCATACGTCTCTTGTGGCTTTTACCCTTTACTGCAGCCCAATTACAGCTGCTGACAAACAACAGTGACATCATAGCTGCCGTGTTTCAACATCAGTCCTCATTTCATCAGTGCTATAGTTTTTGCTTTGGGTAGAGGATGACTTTATAATGAGCTTGGCTGGGACAGAATCTAAAAAAAAAAACGTCCATCTTTCAAAGTCCTACAGGCTCCTGCGCTTGTTTGATTTTCCAACCGAAACTGCCAACAACATGCATTCCTAAAACATCATGTTTTTGCTTTAATTTTACATGATAACTGATAAGCTTTTCCTTTACAGTATTTACATGCAGACAATCCTGTTTAAGAAAACTGAAGGCTTTTAGCACATTTGAACATGGGGTTTACAGTTTCTGAGAACCTTTGAGATGTTTTATTATATGTTGACCAGACTTGAAGGGTTTGGTGATGCTCATCAGTGGTGATAATATGATAACATGTTTCTGTAAGCATGTAAAATGTTTGTGTAACACCTCTGTATTTTTATTCACAACACTGAACAGTGGTCAAGGAAAGAGTTTCCATTCTCTCAGACAGATATATGGGATTTTTCCTTTATTTGGGTGGAGATTTCTGTTGATTATCTGTGAATGTCTATCAGTCACTTGTTTGTTTACTAAGCTATCTAGTTCTACCTTTCTGTTTAATGCAAACAGTTCCTTTGGTAAATCCAAGGCTTACCAGATATACTAAAAAGTAGTACAAAACTCACTTTACTAGAAGCTCCTGCAAGCCTTATTAGAAGCTTACTGGTCCCCTCCACCTTTGGGATTTGTTCTGTAAGTGTGCTGCTGCAGCTCCAAACATTTCTTCAAATTTGTAAAAATGTTTGGAGCTTTGCCACAGCACAGAGCGTATACAACCAACCTTGATATTGTCATATTTAGCTGTTTGTGTCGCTCCATGGTGTTACATGTGTGTTGCATAGGCCAGACGTCACTCCCAGATACACAAGAAAAAAGTAAAAATACACTGTAGTGAATCTGTAGTAATGTTTTTTGTTTACTCACTGTTAAAACATGCACTGTTTTGTTTAGGGTATAATTCAAGCATGTGATTGGGGGAGGGCGTTTGTGTGTGTGTGTGTGTGTGTTTGTGTTTAGCCCAAGTGCTAGTTTTAATCTGTTAGCTTGTTAGCTCGCTAGCCTGTTGTTGTTTTGTTGTGGTTGCGGTCAAAAGTTCTAGCAAAAAGGGATGACTGTAAATGTCTTTGTCATCCATCCTTTCAATGTGTTCATACTATAATATTTTTTACTTATTGAAATGTACAAAAATCTAACACACTGTCACTTGGATAAGTAACTTTAATCTGATTACAGGATTGAAAATAATAACATGCTAGATTACTCGTTACTGAAAACAAAATGGTCTGAAACACTGTGTTCCACAGGTTATATGGTAAAAATGAATTGTTTTTTTATTACAGTCTGGTATAAATATAAGCAAATATCACATTGACTGACAAACCCAACCAATCAGCACAGCATAGTTCATCTTTTAGTATATTTTAGGTTAAATTAAAGTCGCCAAACTGATAACCTTTTAAGGACTGGCTGCTCAGCAATTCTTTGCTATGGTAAAAGGCAGCATAAACAAATTAAAGAGTAGGGGGTAAAAATTAATGGCTTGTTCAAACACAAGTAATTACCCTTAGGGTTGAGAACGCTTTCATAGGACCCCTGATACTGCACACCCACTGTTTCTCATTCCTTGCGAGCTTATGCTGTAACCTTTTCAGATTATTCAGCATTTTCTTTCTCCTTTTGGTGGCATAATTACCACGATGGACTATTATCACAAGGCTAACTGAGTGAAAAATATGCAGCGAGCGCATCTGACATGGCTAGGTCGTTTCATCCAAGGTCCCTGTGCTTCCGGATATCAGCCTTTATCACATTAGTGGGGGCCGCCACACAGGCTGAAATTGAATCAAAGCCACCTGATCATGTGTAATTAATATATGATTAGACAGATGCAGAAGACAGCCATTTCCCAGACTAGGAGAGAGAGAGAGAGAGAGAGTCAGGGGGAGGAAGGACAGAGGGGTCTAAGTAGTGTCTCCTCACACAGCTGCAGGCCAGAACTGACCCCTTCTCCTTCCCCATTCCCTCTCGCTTCACACATGGCCGCTGCTAAAAAAGGGGGAAGAAGAGACACTTTCTGCTGGGCAAAAACCGTCAATTAGCCACCAGGGCTGAATCTTATCCAGACATTATGCCCCAACCCTCCCCCTTTGCATCCAGACCACCATCCACCAATGCCTTTGGAGATCCACAGCTGCTGCTCTTTGGGAGAAGCATCTCAAACAAGAACTCATCAGCAAGAGCCTTCCTATTGCCATTATTAATGAAAGGCCTGGCAAGCTGTCAGTTTTTTCTTTTTGTTGGCATTTTGACTGCACTCTGAGTGTGCTTTTGTCTCAGACAAAGGAGGATAAATGATCAGCCCTTGGAAGTTTGGCACTCCAGGCTTTAAAGCAGTACTGATGGCAACAGTGAAAACCAGCTTGAGGTATTGTGTACTTGAGAGCTGTCTGTACATTACATTGAATTCGCTATGAACATAGGAGCCTGAATGACCCAAGAAAGATCCATGAAATGTTATTCCTATTCCTGTGTAACACATTAAATCCATCTTCTTCCAAAATGGCTGAATGGAAATAATGGAAATAAATGGAAATTCAACTGCTTGTGAAAAACATGCCAGTAATAAACCATGCTTGTTTGTTGGCAGTATTTGATGTTGGCTAGTTGTAGTATGTGATCTGAGACCTATTCAAGACTTTTTATTTACTTTTTATATTCAAGACTTTCTATTTTTATTATTTATTTACTGACATTAAATCAAGTTTTTAGTAATAAGAACAATACAGAACACATTTTCATTTAAGTGAAAGCCTCAAGAAGTAGAGCCATGGGCAAAATCTTGCTTTGTTAATGACAGGTTCACACTACACGATTTTGGGCCAGTTTTTCAGTCGCTGACAGTTTTTCATTGATCGCCAACAAAAAGTCTGCTCTGAGGCAAATTAGGGATCACTCAGCACTCACACTGTTGCGTAGTGTGAACTACTGAAAGACGCTTCTCGATCCAGTGCTGGTAGATCGTCAACCAATCGCAGATGCCCGACAAAAATCCAGCGTTAATATCTGGCTCAGTCAGCAACTAAGAGTCAGGAGCAGCAGCTACATGCAGCCAATTAGATCACAAAAAGAGAACCACAGATCCAAAATACACCAGAGCTGTTTATGGAGAGTCTGTCCACCCTACCATTCCCCCTGTTATATCAGTAAATGACTGTTCACCTCTACAGCGAGTCCACGAGTGAGTCCTTAATGAGTGGAGTGAATAGAGCTAAAAGCTAAAACTTTAAATTAAAAACAATAATGAACTACTTGTTATGAATATTTCTTTCATTTTAGAAGTTTTAAAGTGAAGGTGAAGAAAGGCAGCTCAGATATCATACTTTTAGAATGAACAAATGGACCACTAGACTATGTGGTTTTAGACGCAACATAATTACCCATACTCTTTGTTGTGGCACATTTCCCCACCAACAATCCATTAACATTAGCCATTTGTCATGTCAGTTCAGCCCAGACAGAACAGCATTTTTGTCCTCATGCGTCAATAATCCTCGCGTGCCCAACACTTTCTCACACTGCTGAAGGTAAGTGCTGACCACTGCTGAGTGGGAGCACCCTGAAAGCTTTCTGATTTTGGAGATGCCCCTGACCCAGTTTCTGACCAAAGCAATCTGGCTCAGGTCTTCACACCTGTACATTTCCCAACATCTGACACAGTGATTACGAGAACTGACTGTCCAGTTACTGTCATATCTCACACTCTGATGTGCCATAGACACTCATCAATTTTCACTATGATCAAAATCAAAATTCACACTATATATTGTTTTTTCTCATGGATGTAAACTGGTAATGGAAAACAAGTAAATGAATAACCAAATTCATTTGATTAACAATTAATTAACAAATCAAGAATAAAAAATATAAAAAAAAATACATATTAATTATTTAAGAAAAAAATATCATCATTGTGCAATATGTTGCTAGCTAACTTGCGGAGTGAGTTTTAAAATTGTGTTTAAAAAAAAAGTTAGTTAAGAGACTGTCTATTGCCCAGCTAAACATTTATATGATGACATCATTAACAACACGTGCAAGACAAAGTAGACAACACCCCAAGGAAGCACCTGGGTTTCACCTTCATTGATTACTAATAAAATGTGGTCTGATCATTATCTGAGACAAATTACAGACTAACACAGTGTGACTTTACAAATCACAATTTAATAAGTTCATCAATATTTCTAAGATGCATCACCAAGAATATCAGGATCGTAGGTCATGGACTGTTGATTTCAGGACTTTCATTCCCTAAGAAACTAAGCACTAAGCTAAGCTCTCTCCTCAGTGCTTCACAGTAGGGGTGTACGATATTGTTAGGAGAGTTTGGTCACATGGTTAGGGACAGCCACAGATTTTCCGAGGGAGATCAGATCACGTCACCTGTGACCAGTACAGTGGTTGTCGTGCATCATGGCATGGACTGGGTTTGGTGGCATGCCTGTCTGTAGCAGTTACGTGTAAATCATCCTCCTGAGCATCATGTATGGATTATCTGTTTGCTCCACCAACCATCAAAGACAAAACTAAACTGACAGAGGAGGCCATGGGCCAAATACAGTTTAAATGCGCATAGTATAGAGCTTAGTTGTAGTTACCGTTTTCCCCTAGACAATTAGTTTAGCCGGCTAGTTAATAGACGAGTACGGTCACTAAGTAGTAGTAGTTATGGGTTTTGGTAGTTCTTAACAGGTGCAATGAAATGCATAAAAGGTAATAGCCAATAATGTGCTACTTAAAAAATTCTCAAAGGTTTTTTAGCATTTAGCTTGGCTGCACTACAAATTCCTCAGACTAAGAATTAGTTTGGTGTGTGTGTGTTCACTATACACACTCCTCTACCTTATTCTACCTCACTCTACGTTGCTGTATCTCGTGCCTAGTTATGTCATGTGAGCACAGCCTGTAGCATGTAGAGCTCAAATTGTTTATGCACCCACAAAATGCAGTTTGAGGTTACTCTTATTTACAAATTCACAACGGTAAAGATATAATTCATCTTACAGCTCTACTTCACAGGCTGGATGATTTTTCTTTTAGCCATATTGTCTGGCATTTGTGATACAAAGTTCAACTTACGTTTCCATCTGCAGAATCTTTTTTCAGAAGCATTGTAATACATCCAGGTGATGTATGTTTAAGTCTGTGCTTTTGCATTTTTTCCATCTTAATGTATCAAGACCTCTTTTGAAAAACAGATTTGTGGTTAACCAGGTTTGTTATGTAACAGAATTAATGTAGGCAGCTTTTTCTCCATTTAGATTTTATAGTGATGTTAGCTACAAAATAGCTACATACATAAAGGCATCATTACAGGAGTTACTAAAATACAAATAGAATTATGCATAGAACATCTGGACTAAGACAAAAAACTAAAACTTAGTTTCTTCTTGTCACTTTTTGTGCTTTAGCAGTATATTTTTCGACATGCTGCACATCAGTTACCATAGAGACTCAACCTTTCATTGATGAACTAGTGTGTTTGTCTGAGAACAAACAAGATTGAGTTCAAAAAGAAGCAATATTAGTTTTCTTTCACAGACTGACTTTTGTATTTCTTACAATACACTTTTACAGGCCACAGCAACCAGTATCATAGAGAACATGACTTCCACCCATACTGAAATGCTCTGATGGTGCCATTCTTCAGACTGACCTACTTTGGTGCTCCTTGCGTTTTCATGCTGAGCGCTCATTCGAGCAAGCAGTACGGCCGCTTCCCTCTTCGACTTATCTGTCTTCGTGCGGCACAGGATTGTGGGCACAGCAGGTAGATGATAAATGACTACTGGGGTGCTTGCCATTCTACTTCCCCAGGATATAGCTCATCTGAGCTTCGGCTTGGAACCCTCTCCTTCATCACTCTGACAGAATTCTCACTTCTTTTGCATATCACATTATCATCATAAACATATTACTTTTTTAACATAGATGATAAGTGTTGGGTTAATGTGATAATGCAATGGTGCCATGATTAAATACCGTATATCTGATGTTAGGAGGCTAAAGTCAAACTATTTTAATATAGTAAAGTTCTAATGTAAATTAGATAAATTATGTAAATGATACACAAACATGCCAAATGTCATAGAACAGGAACTAGTATGCCCAGTCACTTTTGCCATGTTCTCTGTAAGCTAAAGAACACTGCACTGACCTGTGGGACCTACGAGTGGGGTCTCCTGCATTGAATGTGGTTTGAGTTACTTCTGGCCAGATGCCACCAGTCATAATTAAACTTGAGTATTGGGGGTGATCTGTGTAAATGTACCAGTTAAAAGAGGTTATCTGTCAGTTAGGTTCATCTCATTAAATATGTATGCAACTCATGAAGATCATTTTAGAAATTATTTAAATCAGATCAGATTAACAGTGTTCTTCTTTTTTCCTTTTTGTTTGTTTTTCACACAAACAGATTTAGATTCACTAACAGCAGTGTGCATGACAGCTGCCTGATTAAAAACTGGGATTTAAAAAAAACTGATAAATTAACAATTGTACAGTGATCAGTCTGCTTTTAAAGTCAGTAGTGAAGTTGGTTAAAAGTACAGAATTTTCTTGTGAAATGTAAAAAGTACAAGTAAAAGTACTAAGTAATAAAAACAGTAACATTCAGTTATTTTAATAACCAATGTAGGTTTTTTTATTTGTTACTTGTCACCTCTGCATTTTCCTCACAACTTTCACCGGCCTGGACTGTTGGTAGGTATGCTGGTTCATGAGTTAATTCTCTTTGTGCCAAATTCTGACCATATCACCTCAGCAGTTGTCAGCTCTCTCTTTTTTTTTCTTTCTTTTTTTTGTTTGTTTATTTATTATAATTTCATTTTAATATTTTGTATTTTCATTCTTGTTCTTAGTTCTATTACTGATTGAATCCCTTATCATTTGTAATATTTTACTTTACTTTTACTATTATCTATTTACTTATTTTAGATTTTATACATTTTTTATTTGTATGTCAATTTTTTTATGGTATTTTAGAATTTTCTGTTTTACATATATATTTTTATTAAATGTTGATTTAAAATGCATACTTTTATTATTATTATTTTATTTTATTTTTTTACTATTTTATTTCTTATTATTTCTAAATTATCATTAAATGTGTTCAATCCCTTTGATGTTATAAAGGCTCGGCAACATTGTAAATGAGGGTCACCCTCAATGTTTCTTCCCGAGTGAAAATAAAGGTTGACTGATTGATTGATTAGAAGTCTGGAATTTGTTTTTGATCAATATCATTAATTAGGTGTTTTCATCTGCCAGTCACTGGAGGTTTAACAGGAATTGCTATATTTATGTCTCAACCTCGAAAACATTGCTTCATGGTTGTAAATATAGCCCCCCTCAAATAAACACGTAGCTTTGGATAATGTTGTTTGCTATTTTTGTTTTATTTCATTTTAAATGTGTTTAGATGTAAAATTTTCATTTTTGTTTAAAGTCTGTTGAAAGTCTCTTTAATATTTTCTAGTGCCCAGCCTGGTTAGTTGGACAAGATATTTCAGAAACACTGGCAGATCCCTTTTAATATAACAGCACAGAAAGCTACCCAACTAGCTTCAAGGTTAACAATTCCTTCATCTCACTACTATGTTGTGAATACTTACAATCTTAATAATATTAAATAAAGGTCAGTAGTTGTGTTACTGTTACCGTGTAAGGTGTTGACACAACATTTCAAAAAATGCTTTTTATAAAGTGTACATTATCTTGCACAACATCTGTTAAGAGAAAAAGAGCACAGAGTTTCTATAATCTGTCCTGGAAGCACATATCTAACAAAGTGTGTTAGGCACATTAGTGCATACACAAGCGGCTGATTGCAGAAGAAGAGAAGAAAAGGAGGGTAGGAGGTAAAAAAAAACTGGCTGCTCACCGGGGAGTCATTCCCAGGGCAGGCAGCTATTGGCGGAGTAAATCAAACTCAATGTCAGCTCAGGAATAGACGAATCTGAACAACAAAGAGAGTGGCTTCTCAGCAGCACAAAGCACACTGTCTGAAGAGCTTGCATTGAGGAGCCGGAGATGGGCTGAATTATGCCAATCCAACTTCTGTACAAGGTCACAAGAGATAAACTGTGTAAAAACACATTTGTTTAACTATGTGACAGAAAAGATAGAAAGCCGCATTTACTTTGAGATGAATAAGGAGAATTCACTGCACAAAACTGACATAACTGACATCCTCATCTAAACATAAATACTGCATAAACAAAAGAGTACTTATTACTTCTAACCACAACATTTACATATACAGACACCCCACCATACAAAGATTAATTTCAAGGATGTTGCATTAAACCATACCTATACATGTTCTTATCACTAAAACAATTCTTAGAAGGTCGAGGGAGCTGCACACTGAGCACTCTCTCTTTCTCTCTCTCTCTCTCTCTCTCTCTCTCTCTCTCTCTCTCTCTCTCTCCATGCAAAGATGTCTTTAATACTAAGATGCTTATGGGAAGCTGGGCCCTGAACTGATCTACAATTAAAGAGAAAGTTTTAATCACGCCAAACAAAACGATCAGGATGTAAATTCTTGCTCACAGAGGACTTATATGAGTGACCAATCAGTGTGTTCTCTGTATCATACTCACACTACATCTGTCACGAGCTTATAGTTAACTCTTGCCATTTCTTTATTTTTTCAATATATATATTATCAGTATTCTTTGCTCCAAAAACACTTTAAAGACAAAAGACTAGACTTCGATGTCTAAGATCTCAATGTACCTTTCTACATTAAACTGAGACTAAGATACCAATTCCTTGAATCATTTAATGATATTATACACAGTGAGAAATATGTAACTTCCAATTTTTCTTATTAGAAACATTGTTTTAAACATTTCAATAATTTTCTCACACATTTGTTACAAATTAGAGCACTCTACCCATCTTTGCTCCTTAAGTGAATACTGATTTTGTACCAATAATTACAAACAACTGTTGAAATCACATTATTATTATTATTATTATTATTATTATTATTATTATTATTATTATTATTAACAGGGCAGAGTAGCTTGTGAGAAGTTCCTGTTCTCTAAATAATGTCCCAATAAGTAAAATGTAAAACTGCCTACCTGATAATACCAGCTTATTTTAAGCACTGCGCTCATTGACTTTCTGGTTTTTAATTCTTATCATATGTAACAAACTTTAAAGGATGTCTGCTTTCAAAATAATACCCTCAACAGATTTTATTCTATGCATGTTGTATGTTAACCAAAGCTGATTCTAATAAATGCTATGACCAAAAATATTACTGACTTTTACAAAGGAACAAAATAAAAGAAAATAATAGATCTGTCTGTACTGGACTGTTAGATGAAATAGTTTTGAATGTTTTTATATTTCTGTCAGGAAGCCTTCATGCACAAGGATTCCTAGTGTACTCCAGAGTTTATATGTAAATTTTAGATAAGAGCACAGTTTAATTAGATTTCTTCTGGTGGCTCAATCGAGGCACTTCACTCTCATTACGTTCATGTAATGTATTGTTGTTTATCTTGTTCAAATCTCCTGACTCACTCTGCATTTAATACTCTATGTATAATTAATTTGCTTACCATTGTAATTTCAATAAGACATTATTTTGCATTATCTGAGAGATATTCAGAGATTTCCCGGCGCTCCGTGCAAGCAGCTCAATTCATTTAAATATGATGATTGTATAAAAGTCATAATCTATCTTACTCATTCTGAATTCTGCTCGTCCACAGAACGAGAGGTGAAAGATTAGCCCCAGGAAGGAACACAAATTATATTATAACCTATTGCCACCAGCAGTGATGTCAGTAACATGTTAATCAGTAATGAGTTACTCTAATCTGAACATTTCAGAACATTTGTAAATCGCATTTCAGTAACGAGTAATCAAACATGTTACTATTTACAATCCAGTAATCAGATTAAAGTTATGTGTCCGAATCAATTTGCGTCACTATTTTGTCGTTTTCTAAGAAAATGCAGAGAAAGGCCACTGCAAATTAAAAAGAGCAGAAAAAGCACAAAACACATCCATTAAAAAATGACAACACAGGCACTGCAAATACAGCCACAACACAACAAAAGTGAGTCATACACAATGAACGTGAGTCATACAACGGAATTTCCCAGAGGACCCTATAAGATGCTGTACACCTAAACTACGCCTTCAGTAACACCTCAGACTTCGCTGTATGTCCAGAGGACTATTAGTGGCAACCAAATTTCAGAAAAGTTATGTTTGTTATCTGTGATTACCATGGTTGTATGCATAATAAAAGTGCTGCTTCACCAAACATTACTTTTTCCAGTTCAGTTTTGCTGTGACTCACTTCCTTTGTGTTGTGGCGGTCTTTGCAGAGGTAATTTTGACAACAAATTTAGATTTAGTTTTAGTCATAATCTTGTGACGAAAATGGCATTTAGTTTTAGTCATAATTTAGTCATCTGAATTGTTTTTAGTTTTAGTCTAGTTTTAGTCGACTAATATAGACGAATAAAACTACAGTCAATTTAGTCGACTAAAATTTAAAGGGTATACATTTTTCATCTGTTGAAATTATTAACTATACATTTATACGAAATGAAAGATTTATTAAACAGTTGTGTAATATTGTTAATGTTTGAATGTAACTATAAATATTTTACATTTTAAATTTTGTTATAGAAGTCAGGTCATAAAACCTTTGAATGGTTAAATAATAGTTTGAACAGGGTTGTAGACACAAAAACAGCTTTTAAACGATCTAGTTTTATCTCCATCACTAACCCAGCAGACCTACTGTAGCTACATTCTATTAATGAGGTCAAAAACACACACACACACACACACACACACACACACACACACACACACATTCACACTCTGTCCTGTAGAGATGCTTTTAGGGTGTACTTAAAGACCTTATGAGTTAAAGTAAGACATTTATGAGTGATCGTAAGGAACTTTAAACAGACTTTTGGGTTCATATTTTGACTTATTTCATAAGTTCGCTACATCTTTTTCCTTTCTGACCTGTTCCTGCTTTAACACTAGCTTTTTGTTTTTCACTGTGGTATTAAACAGATGATCTGATCTTAATGAGTGAGTTAATCTGTATCAGTAACATTAACTTTACAGAACAGCAGTGGAGTATTTTAGTATAAAGTCGAGTTAAAAACATCATCTGCTCCTGAAGTATCATCAGCATTAAAACGCAGATCTCTGCATGGAGATCTGTGCGACTCTGGTCTGCAGAAGCTGAAAGATTAGTGGTGTTTTTACTGCAGATGGAGTCGCCCCACACGGTTTACACGCTATCTTGTTTTTCGCGACATCTAAGGAGAAATATATCGTCTCTCTGCTGACTCTGCCAAATTAACTTCGAATCGAGCCCCGTAAGTAACGACAGTTCTCAGACGAGATATCCTCCACAACATCAAATTTACAGAAACGTTTGTAGTCGCAGCGGCACACTTACTGAAAAAGTAAGTTCCAGTAAAGTGAGTTTATGCAAAACGTTTTTTTAACCATTTTAATGTTGAGGCTCCCACCGGTAAGCAAATCCTTAGGATGCACATACATTTAATAAACTCCATTGTAGAATAATAATGTCCTTACATTCTCTTACAAGGCTCATTTCAGCAGCAGTTCATAAATAGCTGACTGCCAATAGCTGCATTAATTAGAAAATTAGTGAAAAGTCAAAACAAAAGTATTGCCTTTAACTTTTAACATAATAAGAAATAATGCAAATTTAAATCTAACATAACCACTCACAAAACATAGCTCACTGTTTCCATGTTTGGTAAAGTAAACTATGTACTGATTCTGATGTAAAATGTTCCCTGTTAAAGCAAACATGATAGGATGAAAGAGCATAAGTACATTAATAGAATACATTTTTGCATGAGCGCTCTTTCTTTACCCTTAAAACGGCACATCACTATATAATTTGCGATTGTATTTTATTATTATTGTTATTATTATTTACAAGATATTCCGCTTGTAATAATATAATTGCTGTTAAATTAAATATTTTAGAATTAATACACATGGCAGACACATTTGCACAGTTTAGCTTGCTGCTAAGAAAGACGATCAAGCACACACAGCTCACTCACTGCACACCTCATCGTAATTACATCAGTCCCTGACTTTCTCCAGATCAATTACACCACATAAATATGCAGCTCCAGGCAAGCAAATGATGAGCGGGGCAATCAGTGCACCTCCTTCCTGCAGCAGCGCTGGCCTCATTCCTCATTCAGTGGCTTATGCCTGATGACCAATGCCATTTATCAGTTGGAAGTGTTGATGACTGGACGGATAATGTGTTGTCACATGAAATTACCATGAGATGGTAGAAGGTGCATTTCCACATGTCACAGTGCCAGTCAACTTCAGGGACTGGTTTGGGAGAATGCCATACATATGCATGGAAAAGCTGGCTTTAGACAACCCCTTTCTTAAGATCAGCACCTCAGCAAACCAGTGATGATTTATCAGCCACATTAAAAGGCAAAGGAAATTATACCAGCTAGCTACCTTTATAGAATAAAGAAACAGGATACATCAGGGGTTTTACAGCAAGCATTTATCTGGATGTGTGAAAGTACTTTAGCTGGGTTCTAGTTACATTTTTTACTATTTTCACCATGTAGATGAGATTGCAAGAAAGAAACATAGTTTAGTCCTTCCTTATTCAAGCAATCATATTTATTAAACATATTCAATTACAATATCTTTATTTGATACAAAATGTTAAAAGGAGATGCAGTGCTACATGAAATCCTATATATTACTGGCTACTAGCTGAACACTGCAATCAAGCAAGCAAACATTTCCCTACCCTTAGCTGAGCATAGTACTCAGTGCTGCTCAGAAGTGGAATTAAACCCAGGTCTGAGCTGTCTATTAACCTCCAAGACCCCACCACTGGACTAAACACAAGTCACAACATGCTACTGTTATCTATGCCTGTATTAAAATGTAAATGCAGTCTTTATAATACGTCCATCACAACAATGGTATATCAGTTTTTTAAGTACTGGGTCAACACTCCACCAGCTGTTTAATAGAAAACTCCACTTTATTAATTGCTTATAGCACAGTCTCTAAACCACTATTTCAGCTTAGAGGTGGGACATTTTTCAAACAGTAAACCAACCAGATGTTTCCGGTTGTCTGAGAGACCACATGTGCTGTGAGATTTCAATGTGCTGTAAGTATTACATTTGTGCAGGAAGTATTACTGTTTATAAAATCTGATTTTATTAAACACAGAATTAATGCCATACAATGAAGTAAGTAAACTTGCTAGCAAATCATGCTAGTCACACTGCAAATTCTTTTATTTATTGTTCTTTACTGTTGAATTTTGTTCATTGTTTAATTCTTCAGGTTACCAAAATGAGTTTACAAACCCGGGAATGATGATTGCTACTGATGGTAATTAGTTAGCTAGCTCATATTTTGCTAATGATATTGCAGTGATGTCAAACACATACACACACACACACACACACACACACAGACTTTAAGTATATGAAGTATATTAAGTATATATTTGGCATTACCAGTGTATTTATTCGATTTTAAAGTAAACAGACATTCCATATTGTTCACATAAAAAAAAAAAAAAAAAATTGTAATAAAAAATGCAACAGGAATGTCTCTCATACCAAAACACAATAATGTAATGGTAGATTTCAATATGCTGTATCTGTAGCCCGTTCACAGGTCCTACCCCATCCTACCTGTCATTTGTGATTGTCAGTTGGCTAGGGTTCAATTCTATTTACTATCACACTACTCCGGCTCAATTTACTATAACATTCCCCCACCTAAACTTATCATGGAAGAAAAAGTGGATTTTAGTGGAAGGACACCTTTTAGAGAGCTAGGCAAGCTGTATGTGCATGTTGACATCTGTGTCAGCAATGGATGGATTGTTCCACCCTGCGCAAAGCGTGTTGTGATACCCATTGATATCACAACAGTCTAATCAACTAATCAACAGTCTATTTTCACATCTTATGCCTGCTCAATTTAAATAGCGACAGAGTTTAGGAATATATCTACACTGCTGGCCGTGGTGGTCTGAAAGTGAGGTGTGTTAAGGTAACATTCTGGCGTGTTGCTATCCTGGCAGCAGAAAACACAGGTGCGGCACTGGCTGAAATTAGCCCTGACAACAATCCACCGCCAGGCATTCATTGCTATCTTGGTAAAAAATCCACTTGTTCTTGTTCATTGCCATCTTTGTGGAAAATCCACTTGTTCTTGTTTTTTGTGAAATACAATAGGTCTCTCTGAGTTGTATATGATGCTGCACATGTAACTCTTCCTCATCCCCCACTGTCTGCAGTAGCTAGTAAAGAAAAAATATTCAGAAAAATGAGTCGATCAGGAACAGCACTGTGTTTGCATGAACCCGTGAATTAGTATTCATGGCCTTTCCCACCTTGGCTCGGGACCGCCCACAGGCAGTGCTGAAGCCAGACAGCCGGGCACTTCTCGTCAGACAGGAGAGCGCTAGGAGCAACATGGCAGTTCATTCCTGTGTTATTTGTGCAAATAACACATCAGTGCCCAGTAATAGGGCTAAGGAACAAATGATTAGAATTTGTCTATGGAGCACCACCAGCAAAATACAACAGATATAGGCAGGTGTATGTTTAGAACAGTTCTGTTTAAAAGTAAAAATTCACCCCAGGGTTTTGCTCTGCTGCGGCTTGGCCAAACCTGGGGTGGATTTTTACTTTCTGGACCTGGACTACCCACCTCTGTGTGTAACTATAGTTTACATAGGATCTCTGGTGGATTACACGTTTAACAGAGACTCTAACAGGGCATTACACATGTAAAGTATCATATGTCATTGCAAAGACTGTTATGTGTGTCTCACTGGCCGTTTCTCAATCTGCGTTCTTGTCTGTACTTGTGTTCTTGTTCTGTACTGTTCCAATTCAGAAGATCGCAGTTAGCCAAGTACACAACTAATACCCGGATGTGTTCTTGCTCCTCCCACTTTATCGAGGACGCATGGAAGGTGACTTGTGTGAACTTCTTACAGCCCGATAACCCAGAATGCACCTCGCAGTAGTATCAGTGCAATGCAGGAGGAGAAGGTACATAACTGTAAGCACCTGTACGTTTTCAAAACAGTACTGCTGTGTGCTTAAACAAGGTTTTAAGTTATTTTTAGGAGAGAACGTAGGGGTTTACACTTCAGATATGTGGTTTATTAGCGGCTAGGTGAAAATGTGCTCCTATGTTTTCGGAAAAGCGCTTTCCGCCTCTCTAAGAGGGTGACAACATCAAGTACACAGCTGTTCCAAATACACAAAAACCGTCCCGAGTTCTCCTGTCCTCAGGAGTCCGCACTCGCGATCCGAACTTCCCAAGTCCGTACTTGCCAAGTACGGGAGTACAGACTTGTGTACTTGTGTATTGAGAAACGGCCACTGCCTCTCAGTGCTGTTAGCCAATCAGAGGAGCTATGTTTGCATGTATGCATATTCATGAGCAAGATCCAAAATCCTTTAGTTTCCCCCTTCCCTCCACTCTTACACTGCACAAAAAAGCATTATAGCGGATCACTGGAGCACATTTTTTTCACAAAAAACAGCTCACATGGCATTCATTCATACTTGAGATCACAAGTAGACATTTTAAAATGAAGGCAAAAAGAATGGAATGAGACCTTTAAAGAAATACTTCCAGTAAAATAGGACCATCTGGAGCAGAAAAACATGAACATTTTGTCACCATGCCTAATTACAACAATGTGCTAGAGAGGTATATAGCTCCTTACTCTAAACTCTGGAACTGTGTTCTCTGAACGATGGAGCTACATCCAGTACTGTTGGAATGGGTTGGTGAGTTGGTGATGAGGTGAGCTGGTAACCATTTAACATCCTGACCTAACTAATGTTCTTGTTCCTGAATATATAATCAAATTCCTCACAGCTATCCCCCTTAAATCTAGTCTCAAATCAAAACCTTTTCTGTACAGTAGAGACAGTTACTCCAACAGGAGCAAGATAAACTCTATTAATGCTCTTGATTTAAGACAAAGTAAAAAAAGTGCCACAATACTTGTATCCATATATTGCATGTTCCTCCCATATATATTATTGTCTTTTTAAGATAAAACAAATCTAGCACATTGTCACACCTGACTCCTGCACTGTAAGTTAGTGGGCTTCCATTCCTTAACAATCAGGGTTCCCTGGACTAGAAGTTGCTTTATAAATGAAACGTTTTATGCTGGCTTTAAAGAGGAAATGCTGCATGAAAGGAGCTTGGTGTAGAGATAATAATAATGGTCTGTTTAAAAATGGTGACAATTATTTTGCTTAATCAAACACTTTACTCAGCAATAATTGGTTCCATTTGAAATAAGCTGTGTTTCAGCCCTATAACTAGATGATGGGGCAACAAATCGATCGTACTCACATCAGTATGAATTATTCTGTAAAGACTCGTTCAGAACATGACACCAGCTTGTGATTTTTCAGGAGTAGACTGAAGAGAGGGAGAGAATTTTTGGGTTGATATTCATGCAGCTTCAGCATGCAGTAGGAAGCCAGTTCTCCCTCTCTGATAAGTGGAGAGAGGAAGAGAAGACAAGAGCTAAAAAAGTCCCTTGTGCTAAAAAGGTGTGGTAGTAGTGTATTGGGTTTAGTATACTGTTTCTTTAAGTTTGCTAGCACCACCTAGTGGTAAGTAGGTGTATATGACCTAGCAGGAAGTAGCAGTCTCAGGAAGTCCTGTTTGGCCTTGTACCTCATGGAATGAGCATCTGCAGAGCAATCCTCCCCATCCTCCCTTAAAATTCACAAATACAGCTTCATCTGTAAGTTTTTGCACTGTTAAAAGTTATATTCATGCATTTTAGTTAGTATTTTCTGTATTAGAGTTCTTGGTTTCTGATGATATGCTTTTCATTGTTAGCTACATACAACTGTGTTAGACATATTTTACAGTGTTGCTCTAGTCCTTACTAGCCTGTATTTTGTGTTCCTTTTTGCAGTTTTACAAAGAAATTACATATTTTCCTACATTAAATCCTGCCAAATACAACAATGTGTCTGTTCCTTGGAGGATGCAAGACTGGAAAATATTGTTATGTTATACTAGCTGTTTAGCTGAAAATACGTTGCCTGCAACAACTTTTAGTGAGGACAGCATAGTAAAAAGATGAACACTTGGTGTGGAGTTTAAGACGATTGTGGGATAGACAAAGCTGCACTACCATTCATCGCTATGGAGGCCATAGACAGATCAGAAGGTGCTCCAGCTCAAGACATAAAGAAAGGCTCAGAAGATGGCGTTGAAACAGGTTCACTCCTCTCAGACATTCGCTCCAGGAAATCACGCTCTTCACATTCATCACGCTCATCAACAAGCTCTAGAGTCAGCTTAGAAGCAGCAAAAGCCCGTGCCAAAGCAGAGGCAGCTAAAACCAGGCTGGCCTTCAAAGAAAAGGAAAGTGAACTCAAGATTGAGAAAGCCAAGCTAGAAGCCAAAATTGACATTATAAATCTTCAACGGGAAGCTGAAGCTGCTCATGTAGAAGCTGTTGTACTGGAGTCAGCAGCAGCAGATATGGATGGCACTTGTCACATCAAAGAAGCTGAGCTTCTAGACCTTCAAGAAAGTGTGCAAAAAAGAACAGAAGACTACGTTAACCACCATTCCCTAAATCACTTTCCACAAGAGCTTAAAGAGGAGAAGGATGTTTACTACCCACCACCGCCAGTGCTCACACCTCAACTATGCACCCAGACACCTGTAAGGGAGAAGGTGGTCTATCATCCTTTATCTCCAATAGTCAGAGTCAATCAAGATCACATTGGTCAGAGTGGAGCCCACTCGCAGGTTATCAACAGGAGACAGATCTACCAACAAAGTGATATGAAGCAGTTTCACAGAGATTTGCCACAGCAGAGAAGTTATGACCAGCAGCACAGTGAGCAACCAAACAACCCATCATTCTCAGCAAATGCAAACCATAATGCTACAGCAGCTGATCTTGCCAAATTCCTAGCAAAGAACCAGCTTGTTTCCTCAGGATTGACAAAGTTTGACGACTTGCCTGAACATTACCAAGCATGGAGGGAGACCTTCATCAATACAATTGAGAATCTTGAGCTATCACCAAGTGAAGAAATGGATCTGTTGATTAAATGGCTGGGTAAGGAGTCAAGTGAACAAGCACTCAGACTAAGATCAGTTAACGTAAGACAACCCTTGCTTGGTCTTAAGGCAATTTGGGAGAAACTGAACAAAACATATGGCTCTCCAGAAGCAATAGAGGGAGCTCTGTTCAGTAAAATAGAGAACTTTCCCAAGATCCATAACAGAGACAATAAAAAGCTACAAGAGTTGGCAGACTTACTGATGGAACTGAATGTTGCCAAGAGTGATGGATATTTGCCAGGGCTAGCATACCTTGACACAGCACGTGGAGTACAACCTATTGTTGAGAAGCTTCCCCTACATCTGCAAGATAAGTGGTTATCTCAGGGAAGCAAATACAAGAGAGAACGTAGTGTTGCCTTTCCTCCTTTCTGCTTCTTCAAAGAGTTTATCTGCAGAGAAGCTGAAGAAAGAAATGATCCTAGTTTCAACACATCCACTCTCTCTTCAATGTCTTACAGGAAAGAGAAGTTAGGTCAAATGAAACCTGTCTTCGTCCACAAAACAAGTATATCATCATTTGATACAGGGTCTAAAGCAGAGAAGGCAAGCAACACAGCAAGTCCTGATAAAATGTGCCCCATGCACCACAAACCTCACTCACTGAAAAAATGCAGAGGGTTTAGAAGGATGAGCCTTGATGACAGAAAGAAGTTTCTAAAAGAGAACAATATATGTTTTCGCTGCTGTGCTTCTACAACTCACCAAGCAAAATCCTGTGCAACTCCCATCAAGTGTAAAGAGTGTGAGAGTGAGAAACACCTTGCTGCTCTTCATCCTGGTCCTGCACCACAGTTATATCCAGGTTCCTCCCCTTCATCAGAGAACGGCGGGGAGAGTTATGACACAGGGCAGCCAGCTATCACATCAAGTTGCACCGAGGTATGTGGAAAAAACTTCAAAGGCAAGTCATGCTCTAAGATCTGTCTTGTGAATGTGTATCCTTATGGCCATTGTGAGCTGCAGAGAAAAATGTATGCCATCCTAGATGACCAAAGCAACATGTCTTTGGCTCGGTCAGAGTTTTTTGACATATTTGGCATTCAGGGTACAGAAATACCATACACACTCAAGACATGTGCAGGGATAGTGGACGCAGCTGGCAGAAGAGCCCATGGATTCATGATAGAATCTGTAGATGGAAAAATACCCATCCCACTACCTACACTCATTGAGTGTAATGAAATACCCAACAATAGGTCAGAGATTCCAACACCTGAAGCTGCATACCATCACCAGCACCTAAGAAACATAGCAGACAAGATCCCCCCACTTGATCCACATGCTGACATCTTGCTGTTATTGGGAAGGGACATCATAAGAGCACACAAAGTTCGCAAACAGTACAATGGCCCTCACAATGCTCCATATGCACAAGAGTTGGACCTTGGGACAGTCATAATAGGTGATGTATGTATTGAGGGTGCTCACAAAACAGATATGTTCAACAGAGTGAGTGTCATGAAGACCTGCATCCTCAGAAATGGTAGACCAACTTGCCTTACTCCATGTGAGAATCAGATGCATGTGAAAGAAATCTATAGTGTCAGTGAAAATGGCATGCATACTTCTCAGCACAAAAACACACACAGTGCATCAGTAGCATCAAACCAAGACAACCTGGGAAAAACTGTCTTCTGCACAACTGAGGATGACAACCTGTTTGCTCACTCCATAGAAGATCTTATCTTCCTTCAAATCATGGAACGAGAGTTTGTCCAAGATGAAACAAAGAGCTGGGTTGCTCCCTTACCGTTTCGTCACCCACGGAAACGTCTTCCCAACAATCGAGACTATGCTCACCACCGTCTTATGACACTGCAACGAATGTTGGAAAAGAAGCCTGAAATGAAAACGCATTACACAGAGTTCATGCAACAAATGCTGGACAACAGACATGCAGAGTGTGCACCACCACTTGAAAAAGGAACAGAATGTTGGTATCTCCCTACCTTCGGAGTTTACCACCCCCAAAAGCCAGACCAGATTCGTGTAGTTTTTGATTCCAGTGCGAAATACAATGGAATCTCTCTGAACGACATTTTACTTTCTGGACCAGACCTTAACAACAATCTCATCGGAGTGTTGCTCAGATTCAGAAAAGATTCTGTTGCTGTAACAGCAGACATTCGTCAAATGTTCTACTGCTTTGTGGTGAGAGAAGACTGCAGAGACTTTTTACGGTTCTTGTGGTACCAAGATAATGATCTCAGCAAGGAGGTGATAGATTACCGTATGCGTGTCCATGTTTTTGGAAACAGCCCATCACCTGCAGTAGCAATCTTTGGCCTGAGGAAGGCAGCAAAACATCAAGAGGATACTTATGGCAGTGATGCTGCTCACTTCGTTGAGAGGGATTTTTACATGGACGATGCGCTTCGATCATTTGTAACTGAGGCTGAAGCTATTGATGTTTTGCGTCGAACACAACAAATGTTAGCTGTGTCAAACATAAAGCTTCACAAGATTGCTTCCAATCGAACAGCAGTGATGAATGCATTTCCTGCAGGGGAAAGAGCAAAAGACATCAAAGACCTCAACCTTTCTGTGGATGATCTTCCTGTCCAACGAAGCCTTGGAATCAAGTGGAACATTACATCTGATACCTTCACTTTCGATGTGCCTGAGAGTCAAAAGCCATTCACACGTCGAGGAGTGCTGTCAGTAGTGAACAGTCTCTACGATCCATTGGGTTTTATGGCACCAGTCACCATTAAGGGCAGATTGCTTCTCAGGGAGTTTTCAACTCAAGAGTGGGATACATCTCTTCCAGAGGCCAAGTATGATGAATGGGAAAGATGGCATAAATCATTGTCAGCACTGAAGGAGGTACAGATCCCACGCACATATGTATCTTTCTCCACTTCCATGGCACATAACACAGAATTATGCGTCTTTTCTGATGCTTCAGTAAAAGCAATATCTGGAGTGGCTTACTTGAAGGTCACAAATGAGCATGGTCACAGTGAAGTTGGCTTCGTCTTTGGGAAGTCCAAGCTTGCTCCTCAGTCCGCCTTGACAGTCCCCAGATTAGAGTTGTGTGCAGCTGTGCTGGCTGTCGAGATTGCAGATCTCGTGATCAGGGAGATTGATCTGAAAGTGAATGCAGTAAGATTCTACACAGACAGCAGAGTTGTGTTGGGATACATACACAACAAGACAAGAAGATTTCACGTCTATGTACATAATCGTGTACAACGTATTCGACAGTCTGCACGGCCAGAGCAATGGAGTTATATTCCCACAGAGTTAAACCCTGCAGATCATGGGTCCCGGTCTGTTCCAGCTGCTGAGCTTGCAAACACTAAATGGCTGACTGGTCCGGTCTTCTTAACCAAGCCAACAAGTTCCAAAATCACCACTGAAGATGACACGACATACAACCTTGTAGATCCAGATTCTGATGTTGAGATCTATTCCAAGGTAACAACCCTCACCACACAAATTGAAGGACACAAGCTGGATTCAAAGAGATTTGAACGTTTTTCTAAGTGGAGGTCACTCACCAAAGCTGTGGCCCGCCTCTTGCACATCTTACAATGCTTCTCACACCCATCAAGCAGTCGCACATGTGTTGGTTGGCACATGTGCAAGGATGGCTTGTCAGTTGCTGACATCACCAAAGCAGAGCATGTCATTATAAAATGTGTGCAACAAGAATGCTTTTCAGAAGAGTTGAAATGCATCAAGTCAAACTGTGCTCTTCCCAAAACCAGTCCTCTCTATAAACTTCATCCTGTCATTGACAGTGAAGACCTGCTAAGAATAGGTGGACGCATTGACCGAGCTCAAGTTGAAAGATGGGAAGCTCATCCTCTTATCATCCCAAGCCACCACCATATAGCAACTCTGCTTGTCCGCCACCATCATGAATGTGTGAAACATCAGGGTAGGCACTTCACTGAAGGTGCAATTCGTGCTAGCGGTCTGTGGATAGTCGGAGGAAAACGTCTCATCAGTAGCTGCATCCACAGGTGTGTCACGTGTCGAAAGCTGCGAGGAAGAATGGCACAACAACAAATGTCTGATCTACCTGCCGAACGCCTGCAAGTAGACCCCCCATTTTCCTATGTAGGACTTGATGTCTTCGGGCCTTGGGAAGTCCTTACACGTCGTACCAGGGGTGGTCAAGCCAGGGACAAAAGGTGGGCAGTTTTATTTACATGTATGTCCACACGTGCCATTCATATTGAGGTAATCGAAACCATGACTTCCTCAAGTTTCATAAATGCACTCAGGAGATTTTTCTCCATCAGAGGCCCTGCTAAACAACTTCGATCGGATTGTGGGACCAATTTTATTGGAGCATTCAAGGAACTACAAATGGATTCACAGCGTCCCTGTCCTCATAGTGTTGAAGACTACCTCAGTCAACAAAGATGCACGTGGGTTTTTAACCCACCTCACTCCTCCCACATGGGTGGCACATGGGAGCGCATGATTGGCGTTGCGCGACGAATTCTGGACTCCATGCTCCTCAAGGTTGGACCTTCGAAGCTCTCTCATGAAGTCCTTACCACCTTTATGGCAGAAGTCTGTGCCATTGTAAATGCAAGACCACTAGTGCCTGTATCCACTGACCCAGAATCCCCCTTCATTTTAACCCCTGCTATGTTGCTGACACAGAAAACCAGCACATCCCTTCCTCCTGCTACTGAGTTCACAAAAGGAGATTTGCTCAAAAACCAGTGGAAAAGAGTGCAAGCCTTAGCAGAAACTTTCTGGGCTAGGTGGCGACGTGAATATTTGAGCACTCTTCAGACTCGACAGAAGTGGCAGTCGCTAAAACCCAATCTCAAAGCAGGAGATGTTGTTCTGATGAAGGACTGTCAGGCAAAAAGGAATCAGTGGCCGATGGGGATTATTGTGAAAGCCATACCCAGCAAAGACGGGCTGGTAAGAAAGGTGGAAGTCAAAGTGACGAGGAATAAATCGGTCAAGATATTCTCCAGACCCATTGCGGAGGTGGTCCTGCTTTTAACAGAAGAGGCAGGAAACTCCTACAAGACTCCCTCTTAAGACGTAGACCTCTTCTGCATAGGACTGTAAATGATAGGTGATACTCGAATGCTGCGCAGTGACTCTCTTAGTACAGACTAAAGAGTGTTGTTTTATGTGTATAGTGGCATGTTAATATGCCAGGCGGGGAGTGTATTGGGTTTAGTATACTGTTTCTTTAAGTTTGCTAGCACCACCTAGTGGTAAGTAGGTGTATATGACCTAGCAGGAAGTAGCAGTCTCAGGAAGTCCTGTTTGGCCTTGTACCTCATGGAATGAGCATCTGCAGAGCAATCCTCCCCATCCTCCCTTAAAATTCACAAATACAGCTTCATCTGTAAGTTTTTGCACTGTTAAAAGTTATATTCATGCATTTTAGTTAGTATTTTCTGTATTAGAGTTCTTGGTTTCTGATGATATGCTTTTCATTGTTAGCTACATACAACTGTGTTAGACATATTTTACAGTGTTGCTCTAGTCCTTACTAGCCTGTATTTTGTGTTCCTTTTTGCAGTTTTACAAAGAAATTACATATTTTCCTACATTAAATCCTGCCAAATACAACAATGTGTCTGTTCCTTGGAGGATGCAAGACTGGAAAATATTGTTATGTTATACTAGCTGTTTAGCTGAAAATACGTTGCCTGCAACAACTTTTAGTGAGGACAGCATAAGTAGGGTAGAGAGTTAAATAAGCAAAGATTGATTTGTCTACAGACAGTGGAGAATTGCCAACCAAATGTAATTTGGGGCAAGAAATCATGTCGTTTTTTATACAAAAGTGATTTGAAATGGGCCTTTTGCGTATCTGTCTTTAGCGTATGTGCCTTTTAGTTCTTGTCTCTTTGGATTTTCACAGATTCTTCCTTGCAAAAAAACATAAAAGTCTGTTAATTAAGTGTTCAGGTTGTCTTGCTTGGGCAGCTTTTTTAAGGAATATTTAAAATGTTTAGATAACACCTTTAAGGCAGTGTACTGTTCTCCTTGTGTGTATGTGTACACAATTTAACAAGCCAAACTTCTTTCAAAACACAGCATGGGAGTCAGGTTAGAGCATTCAAGCTCCAGTGCTTTATTCAGCTGCACATTTATGCATTAAGTGAATAGGATTAAAACTATATAGGAAAAATAACATTATAAAATATAAGTAATGGATTTGCATGAGGTGTCATTCAGTACATCATTAACTAAATTTATAAACAAACAAGCTGCACAGATATTTAAATAAATTCTTGGTAAACTACTGAGGTTAAACTCCAAACACATGCAGTAATATAAAGAAAGCAAAACTGCAGGTTCATCTAGGGTTGCCACCCGTCCCGTAAAATACGGTATGGTCCTTTATTTAGCAACTAAATGTTGCGTCCCGTATTGAATCAATAAGGGACGCGATTTGTTGCGTATTTACATAAATGTCCAATCCACATGTCTGTTTTACACACATCAATACTAAATCCCTCCTACCTCCGCTCCGCTCCTCTGTGTGCTACTGCAGCGGACATTTACAGACTCCACCGCCCCACACGCACACACCACACACACACCAGCGCTGCCCTAAAACCCCGCATCCTTCAGGGCACACTGTAAAACGTCTGCGAATATTTTAAATTCTGAAAGGTGGCAACCCTAGGTTCATCAGGACCTAAATATATTACAATGTACAAAATAACCATTTTACCCAGGAAATCAAGTTCTTAATTTGAAATCTAGCTAGCAACACTTGCAGATGATGCTTTCAGTTGCAAAAACAACATGAATCCAAAACAACAAAATGTGGCTGTTGCAGTGCTGACCTAAACCACTTCCTGATTTATTTTCTTCTCCAAGCTAAGACTCCTCCTCACGAGGGGGCGCTATTTCACCTAAATCAAGGACAAAACAGGCAGTCAGTTGTGAATTTAGCGTTTTAACATATGGCCTGATGCATTATTAGGTTAAGCTATAATTATATTGACTATTCTCAAAACAGAATAAAAAAATTACCCTCCACAACAAAAAACTTTACAAACATTTCTTTTAAAGCTAACAGATTTAAACACACCCGAGACATATTTGGCACTGATAATTTTCATGATTTTGCTTTATAAATTATTGGTCGTTCAGATCAGCAATTTTAGTTAAATATATTATATAGCAGATGAACACTTTTGAAAAGTGGAATGCAGTTTATAGGTTTTACAGAAAGTGTACAATAATTATTAATTACCACCAAATTTACTGTGGGGAGAAAGTGTTTATCTTGGAATGCTGTGTTCTTTTTCCTCCAAATAAACAATTTTAGATTCATCAGTCCACAGAACCTTATTCCAACATGAAGCTGGCTTGTACAAATGTGCTTTTGCATACCTTAAGTGACTCTGTTTGTGGCGTGTGCTCAGAAAAGGCTTCTTCTGCATTACTCTCCTATACAGCCTCTCCTTGAGTAAAGTGCACTGAATAGCTGAGCGATGTACAGTGACTCCATCTGCAGTAAGATGATTAGGTTGATTATGACTGTTCTCTCCATCCTTCTTCTCTGATTATCTGAGAATTTTCTTGTTCTGCCACTTCAGGTCTTTACTAGAACTGTGTCTTTGGTCTTCCATTTCCTCAATATGTAATCTCTGTAAGAGCTTTTTGTATCCTTCCTCTAAACCATGATGTTAAACAATCTTTGTTTTCAGGTCATTTGAGAGTTGATTTGAGGCCACGTTGTTCACCTGTGTATGTAGGTCAATAAGTGAGATAATTAGTGCTAAAGGTATTCAAACCTATTTATACATTTATACACCTGCCTAATTTTGTTTAAAGACTTATTGCACACTTTCACAAATCACTGTGTTCATCTGCCATATGATTTATTTAACTGAAATTGCTGATCTGAAAATCAGTTATGTGAAGGCCTCTGTGGTTTGTTGGAGTGATTAAACAGCATCATGAAAAGCAAGAAGCACACCAGACAGGTCAAAGATAAAATTGTGAGGAAGTTTAAAGCAGGGTTATGTTATAAAACAATTTAATTATGTATGAACATGTTACAGAGTATTGTTTAATACATCATCCAAAAATGGAAGGAGTATGGCACAACTGCAAACCTACCAAGACATGGCCATCCACCTAAACTGACAGGCCATGCAACGAGCGCACTAATTATAGAAAAGTATCTAAAAGGCCCATAGTCACTCTGGAGGAGTTGCAGAGATCACAAATCTGGCCTTTATTGAAAAAGTGGCAAAAAGAAAGCCATTTTTTAAATCAAACCATAGGGAGTCATGTTTGCAGACATCTACCAAATGGATGGGGGTGCTTTGGTCAGATGAGACTAGAGTTTAACTTTTTGGCCTAAATACAAAACGGTGGAAAACGAACACCCCATATATTACCCTGAAGCCACCATGCAGGGCAATTCTGGAGGAAAACCTTGAGACTTGAGACTGGGGTGTAGGGTTCCACCTTCCAGAAGGTGAACGACAAACGAGTTACATTTAAATGGTTTAGATCTTTTAGAATGACCTTATCTAGCCTTAATCCCATTGAGAATCTGTGGCAAGAGTGTGAATTTCTGTTCTGCAAAGAAAAATGTACTTATAGGACCTCACTATCTAAATCCAGTCCCTGAATGTTCACAGGAACCAGAGGGGAGTGTTTGGACCTGCAGAAGTCCACCACGAGCTCTTTGAATTTGCTGCATTCATCTGCAGGAGTATATTGCAGATCAATGTAAATATGAATATGCAAAATGAATATCTTAATGAAACGTATAAAAAAATAAGAAATCCACAGAATCATACATTCTGACTTTTCATGCGATTTATTGCAGCAATTAAGAACACATCACATGAATGCCCTTATCAATAAAAATCTTTAAAGAATACTATTGTATAATGAAAGAATAGCACATAGTCCACATAAAACTAATAACATTACCTATAATAGTAAAGAACAAAGGAATAATAGGAAACTGGCATGTGAACAGAAGGATCCCATCTAGTTGTATCAAGCAGCTCAACATCAGCAGCCCTACTTGCACAACCTGATAGCCATCCTCAAATGGACGTGCACTACATGTGTAAAAGCAATATTAAGCCATGTGGATTGTTGGAGGCCCTCAGGGAAGAGTGCACTGATATGATTGGTATCTCTGCTCAAATGCACACATTTCCTGCTTGACTTCTTTTGTACCTGCCACTGACTGCTGACACTAGCATTACTGAGATCTTCAGGGAAATGGATTCAGTGTGGAAAAACAGCTCTAGCTTAAAATGTCCAAATATATGGTCTGCTAACAGTCTATTCATCGAGTTTAATCCGACTGACAAGACCTAATGCCATGTTTAATTCTCCTTTTTCTGAGTATTTTGAGAATTGTATCCAATCAGACACGAAGAGCAAACTGTTTAAACTGTCAGGTAACATGTTTATGGTTTAAACATGTCAGCATTTGCTAAGAACATGGAAACACGGGCAATCTTGTAGAGTTCCATGAGGCTGCTCATGTTTAAATGTTTTCGTAACGGGTGACCTTTATTCCAGATGGCTATTCTAATTAGATTCCATTAGCTTGCTGTCCTCTCTGATTATTCCTCTCCTTATCCAAACAGATCTTTATTTTGATCTACTGCCAAAGACTGCAGTAGGAATAGCTCCATAACCACACATCCATATAACCACATAACCAAATAGGATATTTTTTCATATAGTAAAAAGATGCAAATTTCCTACATTTTAACACTAAAATTGTTAATTTATTGCTGTGTGCACATAATTTGTGCACTGTGTATAATATTTCAACTAAATTACATAGTTTTTTTTTCAGAATTGGTCACAGTTAGAATCATTATCTATGTAAGTGTGTTAAAAAGCTGCTTTTGCTACAAACAAAAGGAATACAAGAAAATTGTGATTAGAAGAAAACAGACTAAAAGCTTGAAATTTTCTTAAGAAGCTATTATTATTATACTATTATTAACAGTGATTAAGTAAGCTAACACATCTGGTACCACAGCATTTGCACCATACTGGGACCTCTATGGACTGTGTTAATGAGCCCTAAGAACTGGTTTACTAGTTGTGCATCCTTGGAAAAAATTTGGAAGGTACTGACCTATTGTTTAGGAGATGCTCAGACCCTATAGTATATGCTCACTATATACAGTGGCTTGCA
Source organism: Astyanax mexicanus (assembly GCF_023375975.1). Taxonomy (NCBI): domain Eukaryota; kingdom Metazoa; phylum Chordata; class Actinopteri; order Characiformes; family Acestrorhamphidae; genus Astyanax; species Astyanax mexicanus. Next base: position 57,797,656 of record NC_064408.1, read on the forward strand.
GAATATTCATAACCCTTGAACGTTTTCACATTTTGTCATCTTACAACCACAAATATAAATGTATTTTAATGAGATTTTAAGTGATAAACAAACACAAAGTAAATAGCAGGAAACAGGAACAGGAAAATAATAGATGGTTTTCAAAATTTCAATCAAATAAAAATCTGAGAATGGTGACGTACAAAAGTATTTACAATAACAGTTGCAGGTCTTTTGGTGTGTGTCACTACCAGCTTTGTGCATCTAGAGACTGAGATTTTTGCTCTTTCTTTTTTATAGAACAGCTCAACTCAGCCAGGATGAATCGAGAGCGTCTGTGAAAAGCAGTTTTAATGTCTTGCTGCAGAAGCTCAGTGGGATTCATGTCAGGACTTTGACTGGGTCATTCTAAAACATGAATATTCTTTAATCTAAACTGTTCCACTGTAGCTTTGGCTGTATGTTAAGAGTCATTGTCGTGCTGGAAGCTAGGTCTCCTCATCAGTCTCAAGTCTTTTCAAGTTTTCTTCCAGGAGTGTCCTGTGCTTAGCTCCATCCATCTTCCCATCAACACTGACCAGCCTCCCTGGCCTTGCTAAAGAAATGCTGCCACCACCGTGCTTCATAGAGAGGATGGTGTTTTCAACAACACATACCGCCTTGCATTTAGGACAAAAGTTATTTTGCCTCATCTGTCCACTGCAACGTCTTTCACATGTTTGCTGTGTTCCCTACACGGCCTGTGTCAAACTAATGTCTTTTATTCAACAATAGTTTTCTTCTTGCTAGATTTGTGGAGTGCACGACTTATAGTTGTGGACAGATTCCCCCACCTGAGCTGTGGTTTCTGCAGCTCTTCCAGAGTGACTATGGGCCTCAAGGCTGCTTCTCTGACCAGTGCTCTCCTCGCTTGATCTCCTAGTTTGAGTGGACAACCATGGAAAAACAACATGGAAAATATTTTTTTTCTTTTTTACGTGTAGCAAAGTTAATCTAATTAATGTTTTATTTCTGAATATATAAAGGGTTGCTAAACAAAAGGCATAGACTAACTCAGTAACTTTGCAGCCTGTGCTTTTTTATTTGTGCCATCTTTGTTGAAGTTCTTATAAAAAAATGTAATTACAGTAATGTTATCCAGGATGCGAAATATACAATCACAATTGGAAATAGGGAAAGCAGAAAACAGCACAGACACTTCTTCACAGTCTCAAATCTGAGTCTGCACCTCTGCGTAATCCTCCCTTTAACTTCTCCTCAACTTTATCTCTTTTAGCTCCACAATGCTTCACAATGATATGCTAATTTGTGCTGGTCTTATAATCTTTTAATTTTCCCAAAAATTGTCAGTGCGCCTTATATATGAATTTTACCAGTCAAGTTATAAGGAGAAGTAAAGCCCCAAGTAGCACTGCTGGAGAAGCGTAAGCCACTAACCACGCTAAGCTCTATCTTATTCATCATTCAGTGGTATTATCAGCCTGTAGCCTGCTGCTAGCCCCAGTGAGCACTGCTTGAGCAGTATTAGCTTTAGCCGCTAACCATGCTATGCGCTAGCTCTTTTACCGTTAAGAGGTGAGTGTTATTGGCCTGTAGCCTGATGCTAGCCCTGGCTAGCACTGCTGGAGTAGCAAAAAAAGAGCTAGCTCTTTTATCATTTAAAGGCGAGTTAACTGGGTTAAAACAAGCTATGTGGGATGAACCGCTAGCTAATATTGCCCTGGCTTACCGGAACACTCAGGGTTCCTCCTCAGGGTTCCTTGGGCGGCATTTACTTAACTTACTCACCCCCCACCACCACCACCCAGCGGCAAGACCTGCTGAATTAGAAGGAAAACATGGCAACATCCCTGTTCTTTACTGGTATTGCATAATGCGCCTCATAATCCGGTGTGCCTTATATATGAAAATAGACCAGACAATAGACGATCATTAAATATATACATGGTTGTAAGGTGACAAAATGTAAAAGCGTTTAAATACGTTTGCAAGCCATTGTACATTATATTTCCTTGTACAATACAGCAAATCATCTTATCATCTACTTGAAACAATAGGTTACAATTTTAAAAGTACTATTTATTATTATATATTTTACAATTAAAGTCCAAATTAGACTGAATATACAAGCTATTTCTCTGCTTCCTCCTCCAAGACCTTCCCTTTCCTGATGTGAATAAAAGAATCTTATTTTTACATTGTCTTGAAAAGATACTAGCAGTCATTGAAAAAAAGTCAATTCATTGGTCCGTTATATTTTGCTATTAGTGCCAAACAAGCACCAGTTAATGAAATCCTATAAAAAAATAATTAAAAAAGCTTAGACATCCAGCCAAAACAACAACAACAAAATAATAATACTTTAAATTAAGGCCTCACTTGTTTCAGCGAACAATGTGTAAACTTTCAAAGGCCTAAATGACTGGGGAACAGTCTAAAAGTTCCTTAAGTGGAAAAAACAGGACTCTTAATCCCCTGCAGCCTGTAGAGAGAAGGCATCACTACAAAGTGGAAATAATGAGCCATATTTTTCCATTGCGTAATTAATGCATGACTTATTAAATAACTGAAGCGCAAAATGAATGTTATAATTGGCTGCAGTGTAGACTTGCCAGGGCCCCTTCTCTTCCCACTGAAGATAGTTACAGTGTTATGGAGGGGCTTAGACTGGGCTGTGGGGCAATTAATTATGTATGTCTACTATATTATTATCATAATGTTAGTGTGCATTTTTTGCATCTCTTAATCACTCCTAGGATTGAGAGCATTGTGTGGAGCCTCTAACAGCTTACTGTCTTAAGGAAGATTAGTAGAAGGAAATTTAGAAATCTGCACTAAAGTCTTGCTTGTGTGAGAGTACCAAGTACCTGTCGCACACCTCTAACGGACAATGCCTTAATGTACCGTGACCCAGATTTCTGACTGCATTATTTTATTAAAAAAAAAAAAACTCAGAGAGAAATATTATGTTAAACCATAGAGATAAGCAGTTTACATACGTTTACAAGCTGTGTATAGGAGGACGATTCAAAAACAGTAGGTTTGAAAACAAATCTAAGTTTTATTTCTTAGTCTGATTTGTATGGTAAGTCACATTTTAGATGCTATTTACTTAATGACTGCAGCTAGATAACAGAACCACAATGCCATATTTCCCCACAGTAGAGACCTTTTCATCAAATAAACATGTCATTACTGTAGATCAGCCTGGTCAGTAGATAACAAACTGTTTTTTTTTCTGCTAATCCAGGGAATGCTTTTTTTTGTTAAATTTATTTTTAAATGAACAAATAATAAAATGAGCACAGAAATATTAACCTGCCTAAAAAGTTACCTGCCGAGACCAAGGGTGCTTTTTGTATGTGATCATGACTGACTACATCTGACAGCTTTTCTGTGCTTCCATAAACTGGGTCTGTTAGAAAGCCCTCACTGGATTGACCAACATTGACCAGCAATTACAATGGAAAGTGCCAAAGAGTTCAGTGCAGACCTGAGAAGAATGATCATATTACAAGCCATAAATGTCTCATCCAGCTATTTTAAACAAACACAAGCTCATCAGTTTAGTAAAACATCAGTACAACAATAATACATGTATACACGTTGAAAGGTGTGGAAGTTGCTGAGAGGAAATTCTAAACAACCAAGAAACATTAACTGGGATCTGTATTATATTATTATGAACTAAAACTGCCGCATTTCAAGCGAGTAGCTTCTTCTCCAAAAACAACCCATGTATGGTCCAACTACTTAAGTTAGCAGCTGAATACATGGGCAAAGAAAAATGGAGAAATGTATATCGGTTAAATGTGGCAAAAAATACAGTGAGCCAAACACATCAAAAGTGATTGTGGAATGCATAATTGCCTTTCCAAATTTCTGATTATGCTTAAAAGTTGGATCTGTGCCAGAACGCCATCAAACACAACTCCACCAGTTCCAACTCTACCAAGAAGAGCGGTTAAGCAGAATTCCACCTGAAGCTTGTTGAAAGCTACCAAACCCACATTTGCTCAAGCTACAGTGTAGTAGGATATTGGAGAAATTAGGTGAACTGTATGTTTATTTTTTATACCCTGTTGTATAGCTTTGACAGTACTGATTTTATAAACCCACAAAACAGTTTATGAAAATCACTGAAAATCACACTGCACTGTACTATACAAGACTCATGCACATCTTGTTGCTAGAAAGTTAAGTTTCATATTGGGCTGCAGCTCTTATTATGTCCTACTACTTATCATAGAGGTGTTCACACTACAATAGGATTTCAAACAATCCTGAAGATATATTTTACTCCAAAATTGTAAGTTTCTAGATGAACCTAAACATCTTGATATAAATCAGGCTAAACTTATGCAGGTAGAGCTGGGTCTTTAGTTCAGAGCATCTGCAAAAACCTGTATGTTTTGAACAAACAGTGATAAACACTTTTGCCATATTGTTCTGCCTTCCTCTCAAAATAAATGATAATCTAAACTTTCCATGTATTCTTTCTGTGCTCATTTTTTGAAGCTTGGAAGGATTTTATGGGGGGTATACTTGTTCTGGACTGTTCTATGTATATTTTGATATCTATGTATATTTTAAACACACTGTACTAAATGATCTGTCATGTGGTGACATCGTATGCTATCATAAATAAAGTGCTTATTAAAGATGATGCTTGTTTTTACAGTCAATAGGAAAAGTAAATAAACAGTCCACTCATTGTTTCAAATCACACAAAAGATTAAGCTTGGTCCTAAAAGCATGACTTTTTTACATATTGGTGGAGAATTGGTACTGCAAGAGACGAAAGGCTTAAAAAGTCAGAAATGTAGGAATGTAATGGATCTATACGGGTAAATAACAATATCACAGTATATTACAGTAATATAACAGTAAGAGCAAAAACTAAAATGACAGCTGACAGTGCTAATATGCTGATATATATAGTGGCATGCCAACCATGGTACATTTTTTATTACTTTGAATAGTTTACATAGCTATTAACAGTAATAGATTATGCAATATCTGTTTTAATGTGTAACTAAGAGTATTTTCACACCTGAAAAGTCCAGACCAGAGTCCACACCAAGGTTTGTTTCTTTGTTACGTTGTGTATATTTCGTCCACTTAGTTTTGGTTTCACGCTGCAGTTTGATGAATGGACTAAATAACTTTACTATATCCTCATCCTCAACTTTACCTCACCATCATCAGCTACGTGAGCAGAGTCTCACTATACTTTATATTAAGGTAATTTGTTTATAGAATGTTTTGTGTTCAGCGAGTTGCTTTGCCCGGTGCTGTGCTGAATTTGAGCTCTCTGTCAGAATCTGATTCCCCTGCATGTACACACACTTTTATTATTTTTAGAAATAGTTGGTAATCTACTGATACAATAAATAAATTCATTCCTAACGTTTGTATCTATACTGCTGCATGATGCACCTGCATGTAAAGAGGAGTCGCATTTCTGCACAACACCAATTTTCTTTTCCTCTGGTTAGTTTAAAGATTGTCTCAACTTTCTGTAATTGCTCTGAAAATTCAAACCATTGGTAAGAGTGCTTTTACACTGCAGATGAACCGGATCATGGTTCAGTAGATCCACACTAAGACCACCTCTTTTGGTTCAGGACTGTGGTTTACGGCCCCTTTCACACCTGTTACTTTGTTTCGGACCAAAAAATTCTGGACCAAAAAGTCCAGACCAAACAAGGCAGGTGTGAAAGCACCATCACACTCTATTGGTAAGTATCACACATTGGAAACACTTTTTGTAGCCAAAAGCCTTTTCAGATCTTGTTCTATTATATAATGCATAAGGCACCTTGCTGTGTAAGGTTCGTGGGCCATCTTCATTTCCTGCTCGTTTGAGGTCTATCCACACATTTTCAAAAATGTTTAGGTTGAGGTACTGGGAAGGTCATGGTAAAACCTTCAGCTTTCACATATTGAGGTACAGTCCACTGGGAATTTTAAGGTGTTTTTACACTTGCAAGAAATGCAAGAAAAGTTCTCTTCTGATGAGTCTTCCATGAATATTTGTGCAGAGGCTTCTGCACAGCAGAATAGTGCACCACCACCTCTACTCAGTCTGTAAAAATGTCCTACAGGTCTTTTTCAGTAAAAACAGTCATTCTAGCGATATTATGAGCAGCTGCACCTCACTAATGTTTTTTTTTATTTTATTTAAAGCAGAAATTCAATCATTTGTTATATGTCTTTTGGGCAAAAGCCCAATAAGCAGAATTCTATGTACTGTATTCCCTGACCAGCATTTACATCTGGTCAGAGGCTTAATGTTATTGCTGTATTCAAGCCAGAATTTTGCTTAGTCATGGCTTTATGAGAAACTACTATTGCACAATTCTACATGTGTAAATCTAGCTGGCTCACAACACAACACCAAACATATCAATATGTATTGGCTTTGTGAAAGCAAACAGTGTTTTTAGCAAGACTTTCCCTATTTTACTAGTCTGTTATTGGATTGCAAGAAAGCACAGATAAAATCAATTAATTGCTACTGTTACAAACCAAAGTTATTGTATATTGTATATTCTTCTAATAACACAGTATTATCTAATAACAAAAGTATCATGATCAGTATCCTCTGGTAACTCTTTGCTTTTATGTGGATGGGACCTGTATACTGTAGTTCCAGTGAGGAAAAGGATTAGAGGATTAGAGAATATCAGGATCAAATTGACATGAAAAGTCTGACTTTTCTATACCCATCAATAAAGAAGGAGCAGCATAACTGTTTGGCCACAGTATTACAGTATTATCTGAAAGCAGTTTGATTTGTAGTTGTCTGTTTATAATTTCTGTGTGTTTGTTGCAGTGGATATCTGAAATGCTGGATATTAGTCATTGTCTGTCTTGGCACAGCTTCTCCTTCAGTGTGAGAGCAGTTTACTGCATGAACAAATGTTTTCCCCTTTAAGTAGCATGCTGAGGCAATCTTCCTCTGGAAAAAAAGCTTGTATAACAGCATGTGGTCCCTCTCTCCCTCCCTTCCTCCCTTCCTCCCTTTACAGTGGGGGATGGGTTGCCAGCTGCTTTCCCTAGCACCTTCATATTAAAAAGAGAATTTGCTGATTGCATGCAAAAGGGAAGTCAATTAAAAATCAACACATTAATTTTCTGCTGAGCCAAAAAGAACACATGAAGGGCATGTCTGGATTTGACTTAATCCTAATGTCACAATATTGCTAGCCCACTTTCTCTCCTCTACAAATGGGAGGTTCACATTTAGGAAAGGAGAGCAAGCTGTAATTGCCAGTGTGTCTTACCTAAAGATCAGATTAGAATAAGTTAATATTTACAAATGATGCTACTAATTAACAGCTTACACTTGTATCACACACTTTCAACGTTCTGTTGCTACAAAATAATGCTTCATTAACTTCCTGCCCATGGTAACACAAAATTAATTGAATAACTCTCATTATAATACATTAGAACACAACATGTGTGCAGTGCATACCGGAAATTACATAAAAATGAAAAGGCTTACATTTTAACAGAACTACAAAAGGCAGGATTATATTTTAATATTTCAAATATAAGGCCTAATTTGTAGGATCATGGCAGTAATTCGGTACAAAGGTAAAAGGAGTCAGATCTCTCTAAAACTATGCAACTGTGTTAATGAACATTATTACATTATTATTTACTCATTTACCAGGGCTAATATATAGCAATTAAAGCCTACCTTGCTAAATAATCTCCAGAATGTCTCAAATCATTTTTAATTATTTATCTTAATTAATATTTATTAATATCTTAATTCATGATTATTTACAACATTCTTAAGCATGAAAATGTAATAATGTTTAATAATGCTTTGAAACTAGTTTCAATTAATAGCAATTTTTCCAACTGAGTATGAGCACAGATATACAGTATGTATTTGTGTACTTGCCGATACAGATACCTGCTTACAAAATAAGCAGCAGTCAGGAGCATTATATAATTCTGTACGAGTGATTTTCACCCAACTTATTGCATGTTCTGTCTCCTTTTCTCACTCGTGCAATCTCAAATGCTGTGAATCAGGGACTGAATGTACAGTACCAGTCAAAATTTTTACACAACTTAAACTCAAATTATTTAGTAAACAAAAGTGTTAAACAAAGCAGAGTATGTTTTATATTCAAGATCCTTCAAAGTAGCACCTCTTGCCTTCATGAAAGCTTTGCACATCTTGGCTGGATTTTCTCAGTCAGCATTATGAGGTAGAGTCACCTGGAATGGCTTTCAGTTAACAGCTGTGCTGAACTTATCAGGAGCGATTTCAGCGTTAAAGCATTGACGCACCTGATTAATGTGGAATCAGTAACGGGTTACTGTTTTTTAACACAATTAATTACGGCACAAAGTTTGACCTTAACCTCTGCCGTAATCTGCCCCGTCCCCACCCGACACACAGGTTTTTTTTTTTTTTCTGGTACGGTTCGCTTGTGGTGAGAATGTGATCTGAATGTGATATATTTACTTTCTTGTTCCCATGCCAGACAGCTCTGACCAATCAGAGGAGACACTGTGCTCATGTGGTTTATTGGTGTGTATTTTTGGTGCATTTAGGTTTATGTCTGTGTAAAACCAAATCAAACAGAGGAGAAAACTCTCCAAATGAACAAACTCATCAACTGATCCAGACTCGAGAAATAAACTACAGGTTTTTCTTTTATTGTAATTATCTAAAGAAAAAAGTAACTAAAAGTATTTAGATTTCAATATTTTTAAATAGTTGATATTACAATTGAATTTTTAAAGTAACCATCCCAAACTTGGGTAAAAGTTATCTGGAGGCGCATATGTTTTTTTTTTGGTAATTAAATTGTGGCTCATGCTTATGCTCCTTTTTTCCACCAACTGTCTGGTTGTTTGAAGGTTTGTTGAAGTGAAGCGTCCACTGTTCACAATAGCAGGAATTTTGATCGGACTTGCTCTGGTTTTACGTGACACTTTAATTAAATCTGATAGAACACAATAAAGAATGCCTTGATTCAAAATCTAAGAGAAGAAAAGGGATGTTGCATGTAGCTTTTATTATACAATAGGCTTTAGTTCACAAAGCCCTGTACAGCTCAGAGGAAAGCGGCTTATAAAGACAGGGACACATTTAAATTCACAATTGTCTTTTCATGCATGTCTTTACTGTGTCTGACTTTTTTTCTCTCCCTATGTTATTGTTATTAGCTCACTAACACTCAGCAGTCTTGAGCCATGTGCTGTAGTGCACACTAACTCATCCCCTGAAGACACAGCATGCTGACTGACAAACAAGTGGCATCTGAATTTTCAACAAAAGTCATTAGCTTAGTCCAAACGTTTTTCCAGAAAGGCTGTCCTGTAAACCAATCAAACATTACTATTACCTATGTATGAAATGTGGCCTATTTCATAATGAATTAATAAGAGCCTGGTGGTGATATATATATATATATATATATATATATATATACCATAAACCAATTATACTGCGGCAAATCACCCCAGTAGAGAAAGTGCTATTATTAATTAGCTAATTATGTTGCCCATAATTTTTAAATCTTACTGGCTTCCCTGTATCATTATCGGGCATGATAGATGGTCACAGTTTGCTGATACAGAAAAGAGCAAAGAATGACAAGGCTGAATGCAGATGCCACATCTCATGGTCCTGTCTTTGCCCAGGGAAAATTCAGAGGCTCTCACATGCCAATAACCCCCACCCCCAGCTACCACCACCACCTGTATTACATCACTTCCTCACATTTAAGCCTCAGAAGATTATTATGGATGGAATTATGGGCATTCACTTGCAGCCATGAGCATGAAACAATTACCACTGTTTTGTCAGCTTTTGTTCAGCACAGATTATGGATGAATTTTGACTTGGGGATGCCAACTGTGTGTCAGGGCCATTGGAAGATAAGTAAATGCAGTTTCTCAAAGCAGGTAATCTTGCTGGAGCCTCCATATCAACTAAACCACAGCACTAATTTCAGCTCTAGCTCCCTAAATAATGTAAAATAAATGTTAATAAAGTGGGTGTGACAAGGAATCATGATCTTTTTTTTTATTAAAGACAAAGGTTGTAGTTGTCTGAAATGAAATCAAAAGAATTGGAACATACCTGTCTTTGGTATCGTCAGAGGTGGAAAAAGTACTGAAAAATTGTAATTAAGTAAAAGTAAAAGTACCCATCTAAAAATCTACTCGAGTAAAAGTAAAAAAAAGTACTCAATTTAAATTTTACTTTGAGTAAAAGTTACATTGTTATTTTAATTCTTTTATGTAAAAAAGTACAAATCATAAATTAAATTTTTAATGAACTATTTTTCCATATAATAATTTGGACCTTTCAGGCAGTATTTGTTCAAACCCTATAAAACATTTAAAAAACAAGTGGCATAGGTGTCTATGATCCATTTGTTTTCTTTACTGTTAAAAAGTAATGATCATATAAGTTTTTTTTAATAGTTTTACAGTTTTTTTTTTTTTTAACTTGCCAGTGCTATGCTTTAACTTGCCATTGCTATGCTATGCTTTTTTTTTACATTTAAGCAGATAGTTTAATGTTTCCAATAAAAAGTTAAGGAATTGTCACTAAAAACAGCGTCCCTCCCGCTATCCATAATAAACACTGCTAGAAAAAGTTCAGCTGCGCTGCCATGGAGAACAAAACTCAATATTTTTTAAATTCAGACAATTCGTTTTTTTTCCCCAGCATTTAATTATTTACTCAGTAACGGAGAATGTTCCAATGTACTGAAGTAAATTTCTTGTGTCAAAATGTTCTTGAGTAAAAGAAAAAAAGTTCCTGCTTGCTGTTTGTTTTGCTCGTCTCTGTTGCTAGTCTCTGTTTTAGCCAGTTAGTCTTTCTGGACTTTGGAGTAAGCATACTGCTGTCCATTACAGTAGCTAGTAGGGTATCTTATCTGATAGCACCACACCCAGTGCTGGTATCCCTGGGAGTATCATGAACTGGCTGGCCACATTCAGAGGCTGTTTTGCATACCAGCTTTCTGCTGTACCTGGAATTAGAACTCTTGAAAAGCCAAAAACAATTGGTCACACATGTTTTTAAATTTCTCCAGTCACTGCCGAAGTGTGTAACAAGTGACTTAAGTCAGTTCCTACATGTGAGGTAAAAGCAAAGTTCTTCTGGACCATTAAATGGCCAGAGTTTTTCACTACAGGGCAGCAGAGAAATGACCAGATGGGGGTATGCCCCACTGTTGGTTTTCTGGGTGAGGACAGCCCTAAGGCCAGTCTGCAAGGCCAGTCTTCAGGAGGAACAAAACCATTTTGTCTGAAATTTTGTCCCCATCCGATGTGGCAGCCTAATACTGATGACCCAAATCCCAGATGACATTTCTGGGGTTTCACAGTGAGGCCCATCTCCCTGATGGCCTCTAGCACCCTTTTCAAATAGTGTTCATAGAGCCCTGTTTAAGCCATCTTTAGGCGAGGCGATGATCACGCGCCGTGTGGCTGGATATTGTTGTGTCTTTGATTCCATGAGGGCACAGAAAGTATGCCCTGCACAGCTTAAAACATGCAAAAGGGATGTACTGAATCTCTTAAATAATCATGGGTGTGTTTTGAGCATGACGGGAAATAAACCAATAAATTCATGGTGTGAAGGTGCGCCAGCAAGTAATTTAAGGGAACAGCAATGTTATTTTATTTAGTATTCAATTTTTTGTTGATGTAAAAGCTGAATTTGCGTTCTTCTGGGTGTGGTGGTGGAGTGGGACAGCAGTCAGGTACGTTTCTATTCTATTGATATCAGATGGAAATGATAACTTATTGGCACTGATAATAATGTAATTAATTAATTTTAGATAGAAAAATGGTAAATGAGGTTGCTTGACCTTATTGATATTAACACAAAGGTCAAGAGTACATCTAATCTTGTTGGATAAAGTTAAGTTCTTCTGTTGTCTTGGTTTAACTTCATCTCAACGTTTAAATTTTTTTTAATAAAACCAAAAAGACATTGTAATAATACTTGCAAGACAATGTAGAGTATTATGTAATATCTTGAGTACATAATGACATTTGCTTTGCCTGGGGTAACATATAACACTTTTTATGTGCTAACACATCCCTTCCTCTTTTTTAAGTTGAGAAAAATATTGGTTTTATCTTGTGTAACTGTGTGGAATTGTAAAACACGGTGGTTGTGATTTGATTGTCAACATAAAATCCAATCGTTGCCACTTGACATGTGTGGCTCTTTATAAAAACCTTTATTCATTATCATTAAGATAATGTTATACTCGCACTTAACTATTGTATTCATACATAGATTTGCATTTATAAATAGCTGTGTAATAGAGAAAGATAGCTTGTCTTGCACAAATTAAATAAGAAAAATGCAGCTGAGGTTAAAATAGTTAAAAGAAGATTATGAAATGCTGTCTGGAAACATAAGTGCATACAACATGTCAACTAAGAATGACTCAGAGTTTCTCTCACCAGAGGTGAATTAAATGAAATGTTTAACACTTAACCTTTGAGCTTTACTGCACTCAGTAAGGTGAAGGTAGCATGAAATAATCACATCAGTAGTCAGTGTGAGGACAGCGATAGCCTCATCCTTCTCCAGCAATAGCTCCCTCTGACACACACAGACACAGTGCCCATCACTGCAAACGTATCATGATCAAAAGTCAAGCAGAGACTTAATAGCAGCAACGTTAATGTTAACTAAATAATACATTTCTCTATACTGCTGTTTTAAATCACTGCATAAATTAAGTTAATTAAGTTTTAACATTAAAAGCTAGGTTTGCAGCTAGGTTTAGCGCTTTTTCTGAATGAAAGAATAATCTTGATTAAGCCACATTGTGTTTATTGTTTTTTATTGAAAGTGTATAATATTGAAAATATGTGTATTACTTAATTCTAGTTAAAATTAAAACACTGAGCATATGTATTCAATGTATTTAAATCCAGAAATACAGATTACATGTAACTGTAATTAAATCTAAAGGCCAAGCCATAGTCCTGTTTAGTGACTTTATAGTGAACAGGGTGAGAGCATGAAACGAGAAGTGGTTCTCTTTTACAATGGTGGCTCCACCCACCACCCACCAGCCCAACACAAAGAGGGTAAACACACAATCATCACAACCAAACACACACACACACACACACACACACACACAAGCAACAGAAAGACAACAGCATGCATAGCAGTCCTGTTGATTTCCATACCTATAGACATTTAACAAAATAAACAGATCATTTCAAATATAAGTATATATTTATATATGTATATATTTATATACATATATAAATAAATATATAAATATATATATATATATATATATATATATATATATATATATATATATATATGGTTCAATACGGGACGCAATATTTAATTGCCAAATAAAGGATGTTCTGTATTTTACAGGACAGGTGGCAACCCTAGTTTTATTGCACTCTGCTGAAAACGCTATGACAATCATCAACAACAGCAGCTTTACAAACACATGCTTGCTCACTTGATTAGAAACAGACATAGTAAGAAGTTTCTTCCTTCTGCACAGAGGATCTTTGGAGGTCTGCCAGACCATTGGCTTCTTAGTCACCTTCTGACCGTGTCCCTTCATCCTCAATTACTTAGGCCCCGTCCACATGAAGCCGGATATTTTTAAAAACTGAGGTTTTTGTCTCTGTTTTTAAAAATATTTTCGTCCACACGAGCAGCGTTTTCAGAAATATCTCCGTCCACACAGAAACGCCATACCACTCAAAAACAGGATTCTTTAGACACTTGGACGTTTTCTTGTCACTTCTCAGCAACAACTACTTATTTTTTTTAATTGTCCCACCAATTTTTTACCGTTCGCGGTAGGGTCTGTACCTCCAGACAGGAGGATCGGAAAAACTGCACACAGGGCATTTTAGGAACGTTACCTCCGCTGTGTTTGGTAATGTGAGAGTAACGTTAAATTAAGCTGTGAACATGTTAATAATCCACAAACTGCAGAGATGACAGAACCAATCCAGGCGCTGTCCCTGTTTCAGGCTTTGCGGTCAGGTAAATTAAGGTCACTGGTTTATACTGATTACAACACCTTATTTTTTCACTGCATAATAACATTTATCAGAATCTATAAACAAATCACTGTAACCCACATTACTGACCCACTGTAAAATCCAGAGAGGCTGGGGAGTAAACAGGCTGGATGAGGAGCTCCAGTAACAGTAAATGATGTATTTTGAGTTTGGTGGTGTAGCTGGTCTGTCAGTGTATCCAGGGTGGTGTTGAATCAGTATAATTAGAGTTCGTACTGATAGAGTAGTGTGTAGAACAGATGAACACGCCACTATCACTGGTCTCAGCTACACTGGTAAAACGTGTTACAGCGTTTAAAGCTGGTTCTGGGTATTTCCGTGCTGTTCAGTCAGAGAGTACAGTTAGTTCATTAGTTGGATCACCTGGGTGTAAATATGCTTTAAACGGCCAGAGTTCGCTGTTGTTGCGCCGAAAAGAGTCCCCTCCCGATCGAAAAGGAAAAGCAGACACGCGCAGACTTGCTGTGTGACGTCAGCGTTTTCAAAAACCTCCGTTTTCCCCTATCCACTCGGCTCTGCTGGAGTGGAGTTTTAAAAAATCTAAAAAAGCCGTTTCCGTGTGGATGGAAGGCCAAAATGGAGACAAAAACCTTCTTAGTCTGCTGGGGTGATCAGCTCTAGGAAGAGTCCCAGTTGTTTCAGATTTCTTCTCTTTAATAAATATGAAGAATCTGTGCTCTTAGAATCTTTCAGTTCAGCAGAATTTTTTTGTAGCTTCTCTAGATCTGTGCTTCACACAATCCTGTCTCTGCTCTCTCTACAGCAACTCTTTCCTCATCATGGTCTCTGTAAGACCTTATATAGACAGAAGTTGCCTTTCCAAATCATGTCCAATCAACTGAATTTACTACTTCATTCAAGCTGAGGAAACGCCTCAAAAATAATGGGATGGGAGGCTCCCAGTTTCAGGTGCCACCACGGTCTAAATACTTATGGCCACTGTTTTTCCTTTTTAATAAATTAGCAAAAAAATAAATCAATAAATAAAAATCTCCTTATGGGGTGTTAAGTGCGAAAAATTTAAGATCTAAGGACTTTCTGAATGCATTATTTATGTTTAAAAATATTCTATTAGTGACTGATAGGTATCACACCACACAGTAATGGTATATCAATTAACATTACTTACGGCAGAAGGTCTCAACTAAATATTAATTAAAACTATTTAAGACATTATTAATCATTTATTTATATTATTTATATTATTCATTATTAATAATTTACATGTATTTACTAATTTCAACAATTTCAATATTCTTTAAAACTAAATGATTTTTAATGATGTCTTAACTAGCGTCAATTAATAATTTGTTACTGTATAAGTACTGTTATTTCGACCCTTATTGTTACTGTAAAAGTCGCTTTTAATTTCTCTTAGTAAAGGAGTAGAACTGTATCTGGGATAAATCTATTAAAGCTATATTTAATTTTATATGATGAAATAGGATCAAAGGATTCTGAATAAAAAATGTCCTGAACCTCAAAATATGTGTAGTATGTGTTACTACATACATTCATTTCCATAAATCATTCTTCATAGCATTTTAATAAAAATTGCAGCTGTACCATCAAATTATCATAAATCAGGTCAGACATTCATCCACTAGAACTACTAGAATTAGCCCTACATTCTAAGTGCTTCTGCACTCTAAAGCTTTATATGACCTAATTAATCAGTAGAAAATACAGGAAAGCTCTGAGAAACGAGAAGAGAAAGATGTAAAGTGTAATATGAGAGACATGTTAAATCTACAGAAGACATATTCTCACTCCTAAAACAGTCCATTTTGACGGTATTAAAGAACGCACGCTCACACATAAGTGCCCGAGCCCTGCTTTGCACTTCAGCTGCCTGGTCCTCTGAAGAGGAGTTACCATGGTAACCCAGCTGACAGGAAGTGCCAACCCAAATTATTCTGAAGGTCATACCTGTGTGCTCAAATAAAGAAGAGTGAGAAATGATGCAATTTTGAGATCAGCTTACCGTTTGTGCCTGTCCCTGAGAGGTATTTATCTAATAAAAACTATTTCTATTTCTGCATTGCTCAAGTCACAGTCATCAATGATGGATTTTAGTGGGGAGGGTTTGTATTGCAGATACTCAAGATGGATTTCAGTCATATGGGTCACTTAATCTGCAAGTAGTAGTAAATGCCAAATGTTTTTTTTTTTATTTGCCAATTAAACATCTTAAGATTCATGCAAGTAAAATGATCTGCCATATATTAAAATACATACAAAAATATAACTGTCCCAAAATCAACAGACCTGTCCTATATCCATACTGCTGGTTTTGTTTGTATATTAACCTTACACATTTCCAAATTGTGTGCAAGAGTTTTATTACAATATTAAGAATGTCAGTTTGAAGTGCAGAATCTGAAATCCAGAATTAAGGATCTAAACCACAGAGTAATGAGACACATCTGCTAATACTGTGTATTATACTGTGCTGTTTCAGCACATTGCCATTAAAGGTGCTGAGTGAACAAAAAAGATGAAAATGATGCAGTAACTGATCAAAAAAGCACTACAAATAAAGTTTTCCCACAGACTGCAGTTTGTGAAAGTGTGTGTTAATATATGAAACACTGACAGACTGTACAAATTCTTTTATATCAGCAGTGCTGACTAGCAGCAATGCAACTGAGGGGGGAGAAAGACCACTCCACCCACCCAGAAACAGCAGGGCTGTCCTGGACACCTCAGCTGAGCCACTGTAATACTGCATAGCAACAGTATCATACAAAAAATATAAAATATATCACCTTTAATTTTGCAGTACATTTATTTACATTGACTTACTATGGCTACATAAAACTCAAGTGTTGCTGAACAGTCTTCAGATGAGCCATCTTAATGCTAGAGCTTCCTCTGGTGATGGGTTGTCTTTAGAGTTAATTCATGTGCTTGAATACAAAAAAAAAATCATATAAATAAACAAATTATATAAAGATTTTTTTGCACTTTAAATGAGTCACACACAGTTGATTGTTTTCTATAAAACCCACAGCTCCTCAGCAGTGTTGTGAATGAGCCGGCAAGCTGTCTTAATACACATTAGGTCCTCTCCATTAGCTCAGCTCTGCATGACAAACTGCACAGTATCTCTGCAACACGCTAATGAGCAACACATTCCAAACATTCTGTGTGTTTCTAGATAGAGATAGAGTGAGCAAAGGATAGAGAGAGAGAGAGAGAGCTGTTGACATTTCAAAGCCGAGAACATAACCCTCACACACTGGTTAGTGATATCTATTCTATGAATTGATGCTGCCTGCAGCTATTACAGCACAGAAGAGACACACTGTTGGGCTAAATGTCACTAATTCTGCTCATTCACATTTAATCTTAATATGTGTTTAATCTGTATAATAATCATTCCTATTTAAATGAATAACAAATGTCACATGCAAAAGTAAACTACAAGTTGGGACAGCATGGAATGCTGGTGACTAATGCAAATAATAAAATAACTGCAATGTTCCTCAAATTTACTTTGATTTTTTTTTTTTTATTGCAGACAGTATGAACCCAATACATTTGTTTAATTTGCCTGAATTAATTTCATTTATTGATATGCAGAAACAGTCAAATATTTGGACACAACTTCTCATTCAGTGTTTTAATATTATTACTTCCCTATATTGTAAATTAATACTGATAAAGGAACACATAATGAAACATGTAGTAACTTAAAAGTGTAAAACAAACCAAAATATTCTGTGAAGCATTTTGATTGGCTAATATCTGGGGTGATTTTAACTTTAGCTGGTAACTCTGATGAACCTATTCTGTGCAACAAAGGTAATGCTTGGTCTTCCTTTCCTGGGGCAGTCCTGATGAGAGCCAGTTTCATCATAACATTTTTGAGGGTCTTTTTAACTGAACTTGATACTTAAATAGGATTGGGTCTTTGAGGAGTAAAGATGGAACAAGAACCTCTGGGATGGGAAGCCATGCCTTCTTCCTCAAGGAGAAGAAAGATTTGATGTTCTTAGTAAATTCATCTGTACCAGTCCATTGTTCTAAATAGCTCTGTCAGAGCTGATTTTATAAGAACAGTAAGAAAGGATGTTTCTTAATGCTCTGGGAATTTAAAAAATCATGGTCTGAATTAAGACCATGACAGGCTCAATTAAAAAAATACTGTGTAGGGTTTATTACTGGATTAGGATTTATTTACATATTTTTATTAGTATATTGTTGGGGGGGCAATGGTGGTTGATATTATTTTATTCTGAAACACACACTGGCGAGTGTTTGTGTCATCCGTTGATTAAAATGCTAGAACCCCAGACCAGAAAAAAGCTTTTATCTGCAATTCATTTGTACTTCATTTTATTGCAGACAGAACCCAAAATATTTCACATTTTGTCTGTTAAACATAATTTATTAGATTAATACCCATTTATTCCAGCATTTCAGTCCGTTAAAATACTCACCAAAACATTGGGATGGTAAAGCATTTCCTACTTTATGATGTTGCCATTACTTCTCATAACATTCAAAAGATTAGTTTAGGCATCAGGATCATTGTTGCATTTTTTGTTTCAAAATCCTTCACACATTCTCTACTTGAGGCAGGTCAGGACTACAGGCTGGTTAGTCCAGCACCTGTATACTCTTCTTCCACAGCCATGCTTATATAGTGTGTTCAGCATGTGTTACTGCCATGCCTTGCTGAAAAATGCACAGACATCTCTAGCAGCACATGTTTAAAAATATAAGTGTATATTTGTATTGCAGCTAATACTGCACAACTGCACAACTAGCTTTAGGCTGTGTTCATCAATAGCTGGTGCTTTCCCTAATAGTGAGTGTAAAAATGTGCCAGTGTTCTGTTCCACTTTTCTGTGGCAATGTTGCTTGAATGTATGCACGTGTCCCAGTAGTACCATAAGTTGGTTACTCAAAAACACATTGGGCCCTATCGTGCTGCGATGCTCATTGCTATCTTACACCACGTCAACAGTCTACCTTCACGCCTTGCGCCCACACCATTAAAATAGCATCAGAGTTTAGGAATATATCTACACTGACACACGTACACCCCCGCTTATCACACACACATGGATGCGCTGCAGTGCGCACTTTACATCAACAAGCAAACAGAATAAAAAAAACAACTAATATTGCTGTTCCTGTAAATAACCTGCTGGACTAACTTCACAGCATGAACGTGCAGGTCAGTTTCTTCTGCTGAGACACATAAAGCACCACGCTGTTAAAATATCAATGCGCCAAAGTCAGAGTGCACCTGGATCTTAAAGGGAATGACAACTGACACACTGATTTATTTCACATTACATCCAAAACACACTCATGTTTAAATAAGAGAATTAGTTCATGTATTTTGCCTGTTTCGAGATGCACAAGGCGTATTTTTTGCACCGTCAAATACCAAAAGACACATCAACACATCCTAAATGCAGCTGCACAATCTGCAATTGACCTGTTCCCAATAGACCGCTAAAATAGGGCCCTTTAACATATTTAGAACTTGACAGCAGCAACCATATCAAAAACAATTGGAGAGACCAACAAAATTGTGGAAAAGTAAGTGGTCTCAGTAAAACATATGGACTGATTATTCACTTTATTACCTAGTGACTATATGTCTACTGGTATGTAGACTAGGTTGCTTCAAGGCCACAGGACTGCAGAGATTAGCATTTTTCTCTTTGCACTTCAATTTCAACTTATGAAACCTTGCTAATTAACTGATGCATTGTATCAGGTTTGTTTAATGTTGTTTAATGTCTGCGGAGCTTCATCCTGGATGAAACCCATTTTTTTTATGCTTGGTCTTAAAATATATTTTCTTTAAATAAAACAACTTCTTGTTTTTAAATTATATAGCTAAAATTTTTTACAATTGCATTTAGGACAAAAATCTGACCTCTGGAAAGTCACTGTGTAATTCAAACTGTCATGGATCTGGTTTCTGTTCTAAAGAAAAAAAGGGCACAAAAAGCAATGCATGCATCGTCTTTTCTCCTCCACAGATTTACCCTTCTCTCCTGACAGCTTGACTGCAGCTCCACCACCTCCCCTTCCTGAAAAGCGAGAGCAGGTGAGGCGTTTCGACAGCAGTTAAAAAATTCACCAGGTCTCTGGCATTGTGCACGTGCTGCAGCTCCACGGGATGTCACCTTGAGAGAGATGAGGCGGGAGCGTAAGCTCTCTGCTGTGCGAAGTGTCAGGCCTCCTTAATAAATCATTAACAGCTTATGAAACAGGTAAACTTTCTCCCGGCCAAAGGCAGCCACTGGCACCGGAAAAAACACACAGCACACACACACGCTCCCTCTCTCTCCTCCATTCCCAGGATAATAATAGAAGCAGGTTCCCAAGGTGACTAATGAAGTGCTGTGCACACGCACAGTGACTACTTCAAGTCGGCATTGCACTTTTAGCAGTGTAAGGTTGAGTTTTCAATTAAGTTAATTTCTAAAAACTAATTTTAAACAAAATTGCATTTTATTAGTACTACTTTGAACTTTCACTCCCTGGACACTATTACTACTGAGTGTTTATGAGTTGTTAAGAAACAGTAAATATTAATATTAAAGGTATTTTTCAGCTGATCAGACAAAATGACATTTAATCCAAAAACCTGATTATGATTAAGAGAATGAAGTGTCATGTGAGTGATCTTGTTTGGGCTGACTCAAGTGTCTGAAACTAGTGAGTTGTTTCTGGATATGTGACCTGAACTGTGTATGTGGGTGAGTGTGCAAAGGACAGTTAGGCTGACACCTCAAAACTGAATGTCCAGTATGTAGCATGTAATGCAGAAGTCAGCGCCTAAGCAGCAGAGATGAGGCCGGAGGACACATAGAAAACAGTAGTAATCAATAAATGATTTAACTTAATCAGTTAGAAACAGTTGCTGAGGAACCGTTTAACTGACCTTTGCACAGTATGTATGGGTGGGATTTTGGGGATATAAGGTCTTGCAAATGTAAGGATCATTGAACTTCTTCTACTGAAACTCTGTCTGAGTGGAAGGGGTTCCCAGAGCTCTGTTGTAATAAATTGCTAATTTGCTGAAGATCTAAGTATCCTGTCTCTCTATCAACTCTACTTCGGGCTTCCATCAAAAGAATCAAGGGGAACGCACTGGAGCAGTTGAGGGTAGTTCTGTTTTTCCCAACAGAGTATAACTAATTATGAATATATTGTTTGGAAAACATAGGTTTTATATTCTTGACAGACAATAACAATGCATCCAGACTGAGTAACAGTGCATTTTGTATCATTTGATATTACAGTTCCAAATGGAGAATAGATTTATCTTGGTAGAATCAAGCATCTGGTTTCTTTGACAAATGCTATTGAATATTAGGGCTGCAACTATTGATTATTTTGGTAGTCGACTAATCTGGCAATTGTTTTTCCGATTAGTTGATTAGTCAGCGATTAATTCGCCATGCCCTCCAACTCTGCTTGTTATGGTTATGGCTTCTGTTTCTAGCTTTCTCTAAAGATAAAAAGATAGAAACTGCTGTATATGGGATTTTAATACCCTGCAAATGTCCAAAATATTGCCTTGGGTAAATGCATGGAAAGTGCTGATATTTAGTGAGGAAATATGTAAACTGTTCGGGCATGTTTGGAGACATAGGCCGAGCTGAGTGTAAATTGTGTGAGTGTCCCCTATACTTTGTGTAGTGCTACAAATTAATGATTAGTCGACAATGAACATTTTGTAATTTTTTTATAATCGACATTGTTGATTATACTGCTCCTTTCAACAAAGAAAAAAAAAGATTTCAGATACTTTATCTCATTCTGATGGTTTGCTTACTCTGCAACAAAGTGAACAACTGAAAAGACAACCTTAAAGAAGTCTCTGCTCAATCACAACAGCTGATCTCTTTTAGACCAGTGTGACTACTGACAGTAATTGCAGGGATCATTCTTGCTGCAGTTTATACAGCCCAGCAGGCTGACACAGATCTGGGACCTGTGTGAAGTATTTATTACGGTGGCCGAGAAAGCCCAGCGCAGTGCAAATTGAAAAGCGCTGCAAAAGCACAAAACACATCCATCAAAATTACAACACAGGCGCAGCAAATAGAAAAACGCGCTGCAAAAAGAAAAACGCGCTGCAAATACAACCCCAACACAACGGAAGTGAGTCACAACACAACGGAATTTTTCCGGGGGACCTTAAAAGATGCTGTACCAGCTGTATACAAAGGACAGTAAGTGGCAAACAAGCTTCTGAAAAGTAAGTTATGTTTATTACCTGTGATTACCACGGTTGTGTGCATATTATTAAAAGTTCTGCTTCACAAAACGCCTTGTTTGCCACTTATTGTCCTTTGTACACATAGTGAAGTCCGAGACGTTACTGAAGACGCAGCTTAGCTGGTACAGTATCTTTTAAGGTCCCCCGGGAAAATTCTGTTGTGTTGTGACTCACTTCCGTTGTGTTGTGGTTGTATTTGCAGCGCGTTTTTCTATTTGCTGCGCCTGTGTTGTAATTTTGATGGATGTGTTTTGTGCTTTTGCAGCGCTTTTCAATTTGCACTGCGTTGGGCTTTCTCGGCCACCGTAATTTATGAAGCAGGATACTGCATGCTCAGAGGCTGCACTCATTGTTGTGTTTTTTACGAAGCAAATTTGAGATAAGTTGCACCCAAGTGTTTTAGGTCATCAAGCACAGCAGCTGAAAAAAACACCCTTTGCCCACCTATAGGCAGGAGCTGAAATGTGAACCACCCACCATCAGCCTGGAGTATCACTGGTTAACCAATTAGCCTCCAGGACTGATTTGATAATGAAAATGATAAGTGGGAGATGTTTTATGTTTCATTGAACATCACTATCAAGTATGCAGTCTTAGAAGATTTGTCAGAAAGTGCAGTATTTACCCAATCAAAAGCCATGGCTGAACTGTGACATTATACAGCTTTTAGCACACATAGAGCAGATCACCTGTACTAACATGCAAGATCTCATTACACTTTTACCCCACAAACAAACACTCTGCACCATTCACTTTATCCACTTACTTTAGAACTCTAACCAACATCTCAGTCACACCCCACCAATAAACAGCCTTTCTCCCAGCTTACTTTATCACATTACATTACATAAATACCAAATATTATCCAATGCTTATGTGAACATTAATGTAAAAATATAAATATTTGTATATTATAAGATTGTATATAGTCGCTGTCCAATGAAAAAAAAAAAAGTATCTCCATTTTTTTACCATTTTTAGTATACAACATAATTTGAACAGACAAACTATCCCTTGCACTGTGCCAAAGTTTCTTGATGAATGAACCAATAAGAATACTTCAAAATGACCTGAAATAAACTCTTTTGACATTGATTTACATTAACATTATAGTTTTTTTAGTATATAGTATATAGTATAGTATTTTCTGTTTTGGAGATACTTGTGATCCATTAGACAGTGACAATATTTAAATCAGTACAATAATTGATGTTTACAGCAAGATATGTTTTTTAATGCTGTTTTATTTTGTATATATTGTGTTTTATTGGTGCATCTTTACACCTGTGTTGACAAGATGTGAAAATAAACCTGATTTGATTAGATTGTAAAACATTGTTTTATTTGAAAAACTATCACAAGCAATGTTTTTGGTATCCTGTGGACAAAAATGTAAGATGTCATGGATGTCCACAATTAACTCTGCAGACTGGGTAGATAATGTGCTATAGCAGTCTAAAGCACACTTTTTTATAAAAAAAAAAAAAACCTTTTGATTAATTATAAAAAAGTAAATCTCACATGTTTTTAGTATGCTGGTCAGTCACAAGAAAATATGTAGGCATGATAAAGTCAGTCTATGGCAGTTGGCTCCTATATCCTGACCTAAACATTGTCAGATTGAACACCAAAATAAATACATATCTCAGTACAGACTGGTGCAAATACACTAGACAATTGTGTTTTCATTTACAAATTCACCCAGGCAAGTCACACACTGAGCAGAAGGGAAGTCTTTCTTGAATGAGGTTTTACTGTTACCTTTACACTCTGTCAAAGAACTCAGCTAGAGGCAGACTGGAACACTTCCTATACAGCCGTTTTTACCCAATACTGAAATATCTCCACTCCTGCACTCCCACGAGAGAGCCTGGGAGCATCAAGGTGGCAAGAGAAAGCTGAGAAAAGCTAGTCTGTTCAGTTGACTCTAGTGGCTCCACTGCTGGCTCCACTGGTGCAGCAGTGTCTGTGCTGACAAGATCTTTGGGATCACCTGGTTCTCTACTGAAAGATGGGCTTCACAGGAGCTGTCTAGGTTCAGACGTTCACTCAGGTCAGTAGATTGGATATTGGACAGGTAAGTGATATACCCAATAACAATTATTCATTGTGCCATTTCTCTGTTTGTATTAAATTGAATAATATATCTGAATTATTTACTCATAATACTACAAACAACCCCTATAGTATTGAGACTGTCTGTCCCCTGCATAGTTGGTATCAGATGACAGAGCTGGAAATGCTGAGTTGACTGTGTTCCACATTTAGATATCAGCCATCATTGTTAGTATTTTGTGCATCCAGTATCATAGAAATATATCCAGAAATAAAAGTTGGACAGTACTGTGTGTAGGACACTAATAGACAGAACTGCTTGATAACTGTATAGTACTACTGCTTTTAATACTGCTGATGTGCAGAACAGACATATTGGATTCTGAAGGCTGTCCTGTTGGAGAATTCCAGTTAGTTGTTCCTTCTTGGATCTATGAAATTCAGACAAAACATAAAATATAGTTCTGAATAAATTCACATAATTTGGTAATAATTTTAATCCGTAACTCGGATTAGGAAGCTAAATTCTTTGTGGTGCTCACTTTTTTTTTTAGCAAGTGTACCATAACAACCTCAGCAGCTAATACATTCTTTATTAACTTTCAAATATAACCATCGTCTCCTTTCTGTCTTGTCTTAAATGTCTTAAGCATATAACATAGAATATGAACTATAATGACATCATCATTTAACTTTGAAACTGTGAGAGTAATGCCTGCTAATGTAAACTGCTAAATCTGTATATAAATTTTGTTCTGTCATTCATTCATTAAAAGATATAAAGACTTACTTACCTCACATACATATTTTTTTAATGTTCATGCACCGTCTACAAATATAATCAGAATCATACTTTGTTTGATGAGTGTTTTTACCGAGGCCGTTTGGATCAACAACTGTCAAAATGCCTGAGTGGTATAAATATTATATTAGTGCCATGTCCTCTTAGTGAGAGGATGCTGATTCGTAAACAGCAGATGTCCCTGTTTTCTTTACAAATTTACATACCACGCACAGAGGAAAACTCTCCCTATTTACCCGCACTAACTCCCTGGAGATAGACGTCTCATTTTCAGCAGATTAGTGGCTTGAAATATGGGCTCAGATGAAATTATGTGACAGGAAAACTTTTGCAACATAATTAGAGTCTTGAAACACAGCTGCACAGAACATTTCCCCCTCCGCCTATCTCACTTACTCACATGCTACCTGCTTCACATTACTCAAAGTGGTTCCAATAACTGGAGACTGCTGGTTTCATCATCATCATCATCATCATTATCATCATCATCATCACCACTACCATCATCATCATCATCATCATCATCATCATCATGGCTGTTGACAATCATTTATTTCACTGAAAACTAATGCAGGCGAGGCTATATATTTACTGTATTTAATGTATTTAATTATGTGGACCTAAATTAGCTACTGATATACTTGTACCTCAATAATATAAGTTAAGTTTTTTTTTTTTTTGAAAGTTAAGTGCTGAGCAGAGCTGTAAAAAGTATAGTACTTGTTTAAAGTGTCCAAAACAATCAAATTTTGAGGTGAAAAAGAAATAAGAAAAAAGCAAATTGTTTTCATTTTAGGGCTTTTTGTTCTGATAAAAATAGACACCTTTCAATATCTGTAGAGACAGATATCTGTTTGTTGCAGATTCATGCTATATATATTTATATTAGCTTCTTACCTTACTGAGGGGTGGTGATTATAAAGCTAAGGTATATTTACAAGACTTTCATGAAAGCTAAGATATACCTATAGTAGCATCACTTGTGATCAGTCCATCAAAACTGACAAAATTATCCACCATACATCTTGTATACTGTAGGTTATGCAGTTTCAATAGTTTCAGATAAATATTATCTACAAGTGAATGACATGACTTTTACTGTTTTGAATGTTTTTCCTTCTTTGTTATATATTAGACTAATTAACAGAGCAAATGTGTGCACAACTCCAAATACATTTAATTCACTGGTGAGAAAAAAAAAGATTTCCAAAGAAATTCATTTTATCTCTTGCAGAGCAACACACAATCTGGCGATGTGTTTGCACAAAGAACTGTATCTCTGGAGCACAGCATGTGCACAGTATGATTGTGTTTGAATAATTACTGTAATACACTGAATAATGATTATGGGCTTATAAGGGGGTTAGAAAAAAATGCTGACATCAACCGGATGCTTATTTTCTTCTTCATTAACTATATTTTTCTATCTCAGGCAAAATTATTAGGCAATTACACCCCAATAATGATGTTTTATGAGTAGATAACTGGAGAGAATTTTGACAGTTGGTGTCGTCTGTGCTATGTGGTGTCTTCCATTCGTCAAACATTACTATACAATCAGATCATACATGGAGCAGTACTTCTGCTCAGATTCACTTGAAAAGAATTGATTTTCTTTTATTAATTAAAGCTTAATGAGTACAGACAGGCATATCTTGAATGACATATCCTTTCTGAAAATGATTCAGGAATTGCATACACTTATACATATACAGTAAAATCCACTGGGTTAAAATGACAAGGTAAACATTGTTTACCCCCTAGGAGTTATTTTCACAACTTCCTATAACTTCCCATAGTTTATTCTGTCTCACAGGATCCAACTCCTGACTCCCAGCATGCACTGTGTCACCCTCCTTAAAGCCCTTTAAGGCATTGCTGATAGGGTGGGCCACACAACCATGAGTGAAGTGTTGACTAGACCAATGAGCCCAACAGGCACAGGTGAAGGGCCTGTTTACGCACTGTTAGTTTAGGCCACTAGTATCCATGTGACTACAAGCACAAACACCCCTTTTCTCTATAGTTTAGGATAATGCCGTTGTAGCATGGCCTTTTTAGACAGAACAAACACATAGAGAAAGATAACTTCACTTTTCCACTTTTTCAGGATCTTTAACTATTGTCATTAAAAGACATTTGGTAGATTAAAAGATGCAGTTAGGAGTATGAGGCAAGACTGAGTCATTGAGATTGAAGACATTGGAGGTCAGCCTATCAGTACTTGGAACACACTACTGCATAATGTATCACATCTGTCTGCATCACTTTTCATTACTGGTATTCATTTATAATCATCCATGCTGCTATAGCAACATGCACTTTGGACTTCATGTTGCTGCTAATTCCCTACTGATTTATAAGTATTTTGTGTATTTATTTTATCTATTTTATTCCATTTTATTTTTCTTATATTTATCTATTTTAAAATTGCTCTTTGAATGTAAACTGGATCGTGGGAATACAATTTCGTTCCACCTCATGTACCACATGTGATATGAAATAACAATAAAATCTCCTTGAATCCTTGAATCGCCATAGTCTCTTCTGAAGCTGATGCACAAGAAAGCCTGCAAACAGTTTGCTGAAGACACGCAGTCCAAGAACATGGGTTTTGGAACCAGGTCCTGTGGTATGAAGAAACCAATATGAACTGTCTCTTACCTACAGTCAAGTAGTCATAGTCATGGTGGTGGTAGCATCATGGTCTGAGGCTACATGAGTGCTGTCATCACTGGAACCTGTATTCCTACATGTACTGTGGCCTTCTGAAGCAGAGCAGAAAAGAAACATAAAGAAACTTGGTCACATGGCAGTTTAACAACATGATAATGACTCCAAACACGCCTTCAGAAAGCTGAGGGTAAAGGTGATAAACTTCCAAGTATGTCTACAGACCTAAACCCAATTGAGCACCTCTGGGGCATCCTCACACTAAAGGTGGAGGAGCACAATATCTCTAACATCCACCAGCCCTGTGAAACTAACTCAAAATAACTCAATATACAGCCATTAATGTCTAAACCACCGGCAACAAAAGTGAGTACACCCCTTAGTGAAAGTTCCTGAATTGTCAATATTTTGTGTGGCCACAATTATTTTTCAGAACTGCCTAAACTCTCCTGAGTATGGAGTTTACCAGATCTTCACAGGTTCCCACTGGAATAATTTCCACTCCTCCATGACGACATCACAGAGCTGGAGGGTATTCCAGACTTTGCGCTCCTCCACCTACCACTTGAGGATGCCCCAAAGATGTTCTATTGGGTTTAGGTCTGGAGACATGTTTGGTCAGTCCATCATCTTTACCCTCAGCCTCTTTAATAAAGCAGTGCTCGTCTTAGAGGTGTGTGTGGGATCATTATCATGCTGGAACTCTGCCCTGTGACCCGGTTTCTGGAGGCAGGGGATCATGCTCTGCTTCAGTATTTCACAGTACATACTGGAATTCATGTGTTCCTCAATGAAATGTACAGTAACTCCCCAACACCTGCTGCACTCATGCAGCTCCAGACCACGGCATTCCCACCACCATGCTTGACTGTAGGCATGACACACTTATCTTTGTACTCCTCACCTGATTGTCACCACACATGTTTAAGACCACCTGAACCTAACAAATTAATCTTGTTCTCATCAAACCATAGGATATGGTTCCAGTAGTCCATGTTCTTGTCTACGCTACTTTTCATTGTGTTAAAGCAGTCTGTGTGCAGCTTATATAACAGTGTAAATTTATTCTTCCCTCAAAATAATTCAATATACAGCCATTAATGCCTAAACCACCGGCAACAAAAGTGAGTACATCCCTAAGAGACTACACCGCTAAATGTCCAAATTAAGCACTGCTTGTCATTTTCCCTAGTGTCTAGTGCTGTCCCATGAAAAAATATCTGCAGAAATGTGAGGGGTGTTCTCACTTTTGTGATACCCTGTGTGTGTACTCTCTCTTTTTGATTAATCTAACTGTTTCTGTGAGGAGGCAGTTGTCTGATTTGATAGGTTTTAATAAATTAGCTGCTTGTAGTTAGTTAAGCCTGATTTATTAGCATATTGCTGACTGTGTCTATTTCTTACTCGTAAAATTAGCGCTGTTGTGAGCACACCCTGTTTTAGACAAAGAATGTTGCCCTTTACTTCACACTAAAGGAATTCTCCCTGAGGCAGCAACATGACTTAAAGGATCTGAATCTGTCCAACGCAGCACTTTTTCCTTTCTTTTTCAATTTGTGCTGAACTGGAAGCAGCTTCCCGAACTGGTCTCAGCTGTTTCTCTCCCATGACAGTGAAATGACTGAGTAATCTTGTTGATCGATTGAAATCCAGCTAACCATTGTGCAAAGATTGTCAAGCACAGCACAATTGACTTGTCTTTTCACTAAGGCTGCTGGCCAAGGTTGGAAACGCTCACTTACAGTGAGAGATTGATTGATGAAGTGCTACTGACTGCATGTTTCTGTTGACTTTTATTAACTATTGCACCACTTGGACAAATGAATTCAGCTCTGCCCCTGCAGGCAAAGGTCAGATAGCACAGAGAAAGCTTTTATCTGCTAGGCTTACTCCTCTCTACCCATATGCAATTTGAATAATCAATAGCTTTTTTCCTATTACATTAAAATCATAAACTGCCAAAAAACCTCTGACTCATTAAACTATGGCATGGGGGTTATTAGGTCATTGTTATTAGGTCATTTGGCCCTGCCTGCAAGTGCCAGTGGCAGATTTAGATGCCCAGTGCAGCATTTTGTCGAGGTTAGCACAGTGTACCTGCAAAAAAAATGAATAGGTTATTCCAGTTTTTACATCAAATATCATGTGGATCAAAAAAGAATAATTATATAATACCTAAACATTTATTGCATACATGAGAAAAAAGAGACATTCTTGTTAAGGTTTTACTGTGATTATATTTATATTTATCTATTCTAACTCGCTGTGGTGTTTTAAGTTGAGTTTGCCCAGTGTGCCTATATTGTTAGAACTGCAACTGGCAGCAGTAGTAAAATTGTTAAACATTTAAAAAAGAGAAGAATGTCAAAAATGGAAAAAGTCACTTGAATAACAAGAAACTCTGCACTGTTGTTGCCATTAGTAGTTTGATTTTATTTGATTATTTAATAATTTAATTTTTAGGTCATTTTAATTATTTTGAAATGATTCAGATTAAAAAAAAAAATACCTCCTGATAAAAAACTTTTTTTGAATGTTTTTTAAACAGAGGTTACCTTCAGATCATACCAGGCTATATGTTCACTATATATGACTCCACATGCAGCTTATCATTTAACTTCTATGTGAAATGTAAGGGTGGACTCAAGGTTAATAGATTTCTGTGGGCAATCCCATTAGACTATGATTTGCTTGCGCACTGCAGAGCTGGACCTAGCACTGTATTATGGGCTATTTCCAGCCCCACTTTCATGCTAAGCGATGCCCTGTCAATTTTCACTGATGGCGCATTTGCAGCCCCGCTGACGATATAGCCCGATCTCATTACCACTGCTTAAGAACGTCTTTGAGCACGGATTTAACGGGTGGTGACCTGTGACTACATGAGCATATCAGCGCAAAATCCTCAAAGGAGAATTCTTATTGGAGGTTAATGCATTTCATGTTGTGACTCATTCACGGAAATTTGGTCACAGTTTCATTTATCTCTGTAAAGTAAATGTTTGCATAAGTGACAAGACAATAAGCGGATGTCAGCTTTTGTTATTTAAGGGCTTTGCCTTAGAGAAAACTGCTTCATTAGAAACTGCACTGCAGAGAAAAAAGAGGCATGTCTCTTGAATTGCTTTCTTAAAAAAATATACAAATGTTGATTTCTTATACTTAAATAAAGAACTTCACGTTTTGACCATAATTTAACTAACTTTGATATATCACACTGAAAAATTACAAAACTTAAAACAAGGGCCAGAATGATTAGATTAGGGTCTCAGACTGAAGATAATGTTAGGACTACAGCCAGGATAATAGTTAGGATTAGGCTTTGTGTTGAATTTACGATTAGGGTTAAGGTTAAGGTAATGGTTTGGACTGAGGTTAAAGTTAGGGTTAGGATTTGGATGGAGGTTAAGGTTAGGGTTAGGATTTGGACAGAGGTTAAGGTTAGGTTTAAGATTTGGACTGAGGTTAAGGTTAGAGTTAGAATTTGGACTGAGGTTAGGGTTAGGATTTGGACAGAGGTTAAGGTTAAGGTTAGGTTTAAGATTTGGACTGAGGTTAAGGTTAGAGTTAGAATTTGGACTGAGGTTAGGGTTAGGATTTGGACAGAGGTTAAGGTTAAGGTTAGGGTTAGGATTTGGACAGAGGTTAAGGTTAAGGTTAGGTTTAAGATTTGGACTGAGGTTAAGGTTAGAGTTAGAATTTGGACTGAGGTTAAGGTTAGGGTTGGAATTCGGACTGATGTTAAAGTTAGGGTTGGGATTTAGACTGAGGTTAAGGTCATGGTTACGGTTAGGATTTGGACTGAGGTTAGGGTTAAGGTTAGGGTAATGGTTTGAACAGAGGTTAAAGTTAGGGTTAGGATTTGGACTAAGGTCAAAGTTAGGGTTAGGATTTGGACTGAGGTTAAGGTCATGGTTAGGATTTGGACTGAGGTTAGGGTTAAGGTTAGGATTTGGACTAAGGTTAAAGTTAGGGTTAGGATTTGGACTAAGGTTGAAGTTAGGGTTGGGATTTAGACTGAGGTTCAGGTTATGGTTAGGATTTGGACAGAGGTTAAAGTTAGGGTTAGGATTTGGACAGAGGTTAAAGTTAGGGTTAGGATTTGGACTAAGGTTAAAGTTAGGGTTAGGATTTGGACTAAGGTTAAAGTTAGGGTTAGGATTTGGACTGAGGTTAAAGTTAGGGTTAGGATTTGGACTGAGGTTAAAGTTAGGGTTAGGATTTGGACTAAGGTTAAAGTTAGGGTTAGGATTTGGACTGAGGTTAAAGTTAGGGTTAGGATTTGGACTAAGGTTAAAGTTAGGGTTAGGATTTGGACTGAGGTTAAAGTTAGGGTTAGGATTTGGACTGAGGTTAAGGTTAGGGTTAGGATTTGGACTGAGGTTAAGGTTAGACATTGGCAGTAAAGTTCTATTCAACACACACTGCAAAGTAAACTGGTAATCCTCTTTTATGCAGATGCATCACAGTGGTACAATATCTAGTGGTTATTTATGCTGGATGTTGTAAATAGACGTAGTTGTAATACTGAGGAAATCAGTAGTGTTGTTTTGTTGTTTGCTGTAGAGTGATCCCTCACAGTGCAGAGAGAACATTACAATGGCTTAAATCAATTGCTTGTTTAATAATGACTATCACTCAGCGACTCTTCTGAAAAACAAAAGATGAGTGGTTAGATTATAATGCCTGGAATTGCTGCAGACGCTCACTCACTCTCTCAGTCTCTCTTGGATACACATGCACACACGAGCCTCACAAACATTGTGAAAATTTAATTCAGTAATGGAGAGCTTTATCCCTCTATCCATTTGAATATTTCATTAGGCTGCCAGTACCCCTATTGAGAGAATGCCTGGTAATAAGAGTAATCCCTGGAATGTGTGGGCCCTGGGGAGAGAGCAGCGCCGGCTGCGCATCCAACACTTATTACTGCACTGCTCCTCCGGGCCGCGCTCCCTGCAGCGCTAGAGGAAATGTGGCAAACTCTGCAACACAATGAGCACATTTGAGGAGGGAAAACAAACAGACAGTTGGCTTTGTAAACTTGATAAAGGTCCAACTTGAATTGGATTCAGAAGTAAAGCATCACATTAAAGATCATATCAGATGAATTTGTATTGCACCTTTTAGAGGTGATATCTTAATTTCAGAATACAGTAAGAAGGTCAAATATCAAAAGAAAAATGTAAGCATTGTGTAAGGAACACTAGAACCAGGGAATGCGGAGACACCTGCTGAATAAAATTAGTTTTATTAACAAAGTGTAAAATACACAATATAAACAGGGCAGCAAAAACATAGGACATACCAGAACCATAGTGAGGCCAGGCAGTAGGTCAGCAACAGAATAACAATAATGGGACAAGGCAAAGAGAGTAGTAAAGAAAGGCAGGAGGTCAGTAACAAAAAGGCAGAAGTACGATGGCAAGGCTAGAGAGAAGTCAAAAATGGGGAAACAAGTTAGCAAGGAGAAATGCGTTATATAAGAGCTGGAGAATCAGGTAATACTCGGAAACATGGGAAGAAAAAAATAGGTCTTAAATACTTAGAGACATCTGGAAATAATCAAGTAATGAACCAATCAATAGTCAGAAAAGTGTCATTGTAGTCCATGGGCAGAGCATGCTGGGAATTAGAGTCTTTAGGTGTAACAGGGACTAGAGCAGGCAGACTGACAGCATCAGGTGTGACATTGAAAGTGAAGGCATTTCTGTATAAGAGTAATTATTAACAGCCTTTTACAATTACACTTCTTACAACAGTAATAAACAAAAAAAGTAATCTCTCAACTAATTATTACTAAATTGTGATGCTTGGGAATGTTATAAATAATGTTTTTACTAGTGTCAATTAATAAATAATTGAGACCTTCTGTCATACGTACTGTTAAGTCAATTGTTACAAATTAAGGACATGCATGGGGAGATATGTTGTTGGCAGACCAATGCAACAGCAAAATTAAACCCCTGTTTAAATGGGTGTTTTGTTATTTATTTAGTTTTTTTAAGTTAGCTAACAAATTACAATAAATACATAAAACAAACTTAAATTATGTTTCCTGCTGATTTTACAATACAGTTCTTATTCATTCACAAGTTTAACAGTTTAAGCCTGAGTGATAATGTACATTTAAAATGGTAGCTTGCTCTTATGGCCTACAACACTGTGGTCAGGCAGTCAATCATTATTTAAAAAATAACTGAAAAGCAAGGTAAGGTAGCCAGGAGCTGGCAAATAAAGTAAAGAATACACCTGAACTTAATTTGTCTAATTAATCTAATTAATAGAATAATCTGAAACATGGTAACATTTGCATACATTTTCTCTAAGTCAGAACTCCAGTGATGCACTGAAAGTGGTACTTGTTGTGTTTAATACTTATAATATAATATAATACAAAATTATGCTCTTGTTTTGACAGCAAAATATTTTGATATCATGTATCCTGCAGTCTGCTCCAACACTGAACTTGCTAGAAGATCATGATCTAGCTATGTTGACAATTATTTTACTTGTACCTTTTCAGCCAATGTTAGGAGATTTGGGCATATTCCTTTCATTTCTTAATGATTAATTAATCTGAACTCCAAGGAAGGATCAGTGATTTTGAAATTGTTTATTAGAGAATATTGACACAAACTGCCTGCACCACTGATGGACTAGGACAGACACTTTTAAATGGGGTGACTATTTATGCAATCAAATTTTACAACTAGCTAGTAAAAACAACTACAACTTTCATTATCCTTATTTATTTTGATGCAATATTTTCAAATTATTCCATATCTAAGGTGCTTTATAAGAAAATGCTCATTTGAAGCAACAACCCGGAAGCACATAGTAGGTCACTACCAATTAACTTACAGTACGATTGAGATTTCTTTTATATAAATCCATTCTCACTGTGAAACTTTAATTTGGATGTTCTTGTCAAATAGATGCACTTTATTGCCCATGATTTAAATTGTGATTGCAATAAAAGGGGAAATGTATGTCCATATTTATCTGAATCACATGTTAATGATGTTGATTAAATTCACACTATATATATTCACAATTTTTTTTTTTTTTTTTTACTGTAATTGTGCCTATACCCGGCCTTCTGCTGATTCATGGCTGTTCCTTCATTGTAAATGAGGCACATATGCTTGTAATTGAAACTATATAGATACGTTCTAGAAGTACTGCAGATACTCATGATATCCTCAAGCATATTGTGAAACATTTCATCAATTGCTTACTTTATTAATAATTACATATAATTGACAACTCAGGCTATCCACTTCATTGTGAATCAGCTGCATGTGCAGGTTGGTATACACTGTGTATTTATCAATCACTGTCAGAATAATCATTTACAGCTGTATGCTCCGTTGGCTTTGGGTAACTAATTTGCCATGCCTGTCTTGCCATGTCTTTGTGAGTTTCGAGTTCTTTCTCTGAAGGTTCTAGAGATTCCATCATAAACTTAACTAAGGCATTTGCAGTCAATTAAAGGAATTACCATGCTAAACATATATGCACATGTAGCAAAATTCAATTAAAATAGAAATAACAGACTCAGAGTCCATAATGTGTACATACAAGTTTTTCTTATGTTATGTAAAAATTAAGTCCTTTAAGACCTTTTTATTGCCATGCACTCTGTCTTGACTTGAGCCTTTATACAATACAAGCCACTTCTTTTTACAGTGCTCTTCTTTCACTTACTGTACCTGTACTTAACTTAATCTTACTGCACACAATAGAATGCTGAATATAGTGTAAGTAAATGATTTCTAAATACAGAAAATATACCTCTTACACCTCTCTGCTATAACCTTTTCAAAATAACTGCAATTCATGGTTATATTTTTATAATAGTTAAATCCTCACAGTTTAAATGAACAGACCGGAGCAGGTTTTAAACACTGGTTATACATTCTATATATTGTGTCGTGTGTAAATACAAAGGTATGGAAAATGCAAACAAACTAAATAAAATGTA
The DNA here is from genome assembly GCF_023375975.1 of Astyanax mexicanus. Classification (NCBI taxonomy): domain Eukaryota; kingdom Metazoa; phylum Chordata; class Actinopteri; order Characiformes; family Acestrorhamphidae; genus Astyanax; species Astyanax mexicanus. The sequence continues at coordinate 57,833,494 of NC_064408.1, forward strand.
TGTTTTCATGTTTTGTCTGCTCAACATCATTTAGCTTTTTTAATATAAACCCATTCCTGCATTTCAGGACTGCATCACATTCCAAAAATGTTGAAATGGGTCATTTTGGGAATAGTAGTGAGTTTAAAAAATATTAAATGAAAAGTTATTGTGATAGTATTAATGTATCAGTACAAAATCAGTATCTACAACTAGCTGAGTCTTTGAGTAGCAAAAGTAAACATATGCATATGATTTATGACCAAAATCTAACACGTTTGGTATGCTCTGAGTGGTCTGCACTGCCATTGGTTATTCATCACTAACATGCTCCTGAAAATCAGGGCATAAATCGTGTAGTGTAAGTCCGATTTAATTCCGCAGTATTGTTTTAGTACAACATTTTTTTAAGAACATTACTCTTAAGCTAATAACCATTTAGAACCTTAAGCTGGTAAACTTTAGAGACTTTAATAAAGTGCAGGTTGAGTGGTCTTTGTTTCTGAGTTGGCACAAGATCTTGAGAGATTCCTCTAGGTTTTTTTTTGTAACTTGGGGGAATTACCCCCCTTCACACACTCTCTTCCTCCGTCTTCTCTTCCCTCCTCTGGGGCGGCTCTGCTTTGAATTTTCCCCACGAGCGCACCAGATTTATTGCTTCAGTAAATTTCGCCGAAAGAGGAGAAGGCAACACGTGGTCCCAGGAGAACCGCTACAGGAGATCACCTGACCATGTTTTGCACACAACTGCGAGAAAAAAAGAAAGAAAAGGGGAAAAAAATCCATTCTGCAGGAGCCATTTGTTATTTCACTTTCAGAAGCCGGTGGGATGTTGTTTGGAACGCTACCCCCATCCCCATTTACAATGCATACATGCAAGGACATTTCCCAGAGTAAACACGGAGGTTTACTCTGATGGCCAAGGCCTCATTCACTTCACTGAGCAGACCATTGTTTTCTATTATTTATTCACCATAGAAGTTAGGATACAGAATTTTACAGCACATGAACATCCTCCACTTTTCAGCTCACTGACCGATGAGGAGATGATTGTACTGTATTGGATTTGTCTCCACTTATGGGAGATTTTTGTTTAAGCAAAGGATAGTTATTAGTTTAGTCAGTGGCCTTTTCTACTCCACACCCCGGTAATGTAACGCGGGACCAGACGGGAGGCGGACGTAAAAGCGGGTAAGACAAACTTTAATGAATAATAAGTAAACAAACAAACAAACAGGGGAATAACGAATAAATATATATACATAAACAAACAGGGAAAACCAACACAGAGCCAAGCTAAACAGATAAGAACAAAACAAGGTTAGGGAATATATACAACGGATAAATACGTAAATATATACAAAATAAACAAAGAAACAAACAGGCAAGAAACGTGACTAGAAATATACAAGAAATACATAGAGCGTAACGAAACCGTGAACAAACTATAGTAAACGTGGCGAGACAAACGACAGAGGAAGGTGCAAAGACCGACCGAGACAAAGTGGCAGACGAGGGCTATTTATAGTAACATAAAACACACTATAATTAGAAACACCTGGGGAAGGGGCGGAGCTACAAATGAGAAACACATGGTGGAAATCTACTGACAGGAGACACAGAGAGGCACAGGTCACGTGGGGAAGACACACAGAGACATGAGACGAGGCCAAGACGTGACAGGTAACACTGTATCATGTCATTTTAGATTTCTCAGTGAACAAATGAATCAAAACCTTCAATTCACTTATTTACTATCCTGAAGAGCGAAGTACTGACTATAAATGTGTTGAGAAGTTTTGAAACAAGAGCATCGTACAATATGAACTGTGCAATAAAGGAATGTCTTGAAAATTAATTGGTACCATTTTTCCTTGCACATCTTAAAACCATAGTTAATGAATTTTAAGTTAACTGCAAAAAAGAATTGGAAATGGTTGAAAATCTACAGAATATAGGTTTTACTCGAAGTTTGACCAGGAAAGCATTTAGCCAACAGAACCTGTGCACATAAAACAAAAACTGGATGATAAAACTCCTTAATGCAGCACTTAACAGCAACAACTTTAGACGCTGTCTTAATGTTATCACTCATATTTATATAAAAAATAATACATCAAATAAATGTACAGATTTGCATGTTTTTAAAAACTAAGGTATATATGGCTTCTGTGAGAATTTATTTGAATTCAACACAGGCTTTACCAACCGCCCAAAACTCTCTATTACTGTCCAAAGAAATGTCAATATAGTGAAAAACTAAGTGGTGCTTACATTTCCTGACATCTGAATAAATGTCAGATAATAAAGCTATAATCTAGAAGACTTGTATTTAGAAGCTCTCTCTGTGTGGAATGTGAACCAGCTTCTGTTGAATATAGGACAGACTGCTGGAACTAGATTGCTGTCAACATGCCAACAAGATTATGGGATGTGCTTTCTCAAGTCCCAGAGACACAGCAAGAAGAACAAATGCTTCTAGCTCAGTAAAAATAAGACGAACATAGCCCAAAGCAACGGGAAGTAATTTGTACCTGCTATTTTGGTATTTTTCACACATGGATGGCAAAAATGCTCCGGCAGATGGGATAAACTAATGACAGTTCATTACATGAACCAGCTTACTGCACACTGCTTCCTATTATTGAAAACACAAGCACATAATGTGTGCAACAAACACAGAAACTGATGCAAAATTCTTGAATGAATAACAGCATTCTGTGAATTATTACTAAATACTGCCAATGCACAGAATGTTAAGTTGGAAGCCAAAACAAGGAAGCATTTTTTTCTGCTTGTGTTTTGCTTGTTTTCTGGTATTAGTATGCAGAATAAACAAAGTATAAAAAATAAGCAATGACTTAACCTGGTCCAAATATAACACTGTAACTATATGTCTATGTTCATCTGTTGTATTTATATAGAAACTTGAATTTTGACAGCTATCTGAAAGACATTTCTAAACTATACATTTGGTAAAAAGTTAGTTTAGTTACAGCTAAAATCAGGGATCACCCTTCAAAAACTATTATTTAAAATAATTTAATTTACCACTACATATAGATCATCTTATACACTTTTTTTAAGATTATGTTTGCATCAAAAGACCCATAACAACCATGCAAAATCTGGAAGACCATCAAACCTTGTCCCATCACATAAAAACTTAGATTTAAAAAAATATATGAGAAAATCCTAACAAGTCCTAGTAAGTGTTTGATAAATAACAACAACTCTGATTAGAGTTTCAGCAGCTTCAACTCCCCACAGGGTGTCTGACTAAGAGAGGCTCTGCCTCTTGATTTTGCTTCACTGCCAGCATGCAATTTGGTCACCCATTTTTATTTGGGATTATGGGGGGAAGGGGGGAAGATTATTTGATTATATTGTTTTTATATTATGTGTGTTTGGAGTATATGTGTTATATTGATTTAAAGAAAAAGAGGTTTATTTGTGATGGTGTTATTTACTATCTTAGTGTTGGGCTGGAAGCTGGATAAGGGTCTCCAGCCACCGGTAGTGCCATTTTATGGGATATCTGCTGTTTGTTTGTCAGGTTTTTATGGCATCTTCATTTTTAAATAAAACAGGGTAAAAGTTAACAAATGATTCAGATAATTATATGCCTAGACTTGCAAAAAAACTTGTTTTTTTATTTTAAATAAATGCATTTGAGTTAATTTTGGACATTGTTATATTTGTATATGGTTACTCTTGACAATCCTCTGCTTTACATATTAAAACAGTTAGAAATAATTTATATATAAATATAGCTACAAAATAATTTTTACTGGACTATTTTTTAACCTGGCTTTATCCCTAATAGAATGTAAGAAATTAAAATTTGTGCCACATTCAATAATAATTTAATGCATCTATGGAGAAAATAGCTATTGTTTTGAAATGATAACATAATGATAACTACATCAAATTCTTATTTAAGTATACAATGAACATTTGCTTTTCCATGATATGGGTCCTTTAACAATGATGTTTTAGGCTAGCTTTCCAAACATCCACTTCCAATTTACACAGCCTAGGCAGAGCAGCTATTGGAGCTGTATCATTGTTCTGGCGTGTGGGATTTTTGTATGCTCGGATACTTTGCTTTATCACTTCATTAGGTCTATAATGGTAGTCTGGAGTACTGTGTGGGCAGGCTGCGCAGTCTGCAGCAGCCTGCTGCAATTCTATTCTGTGAGTTGTGTCCTTATTATCTTTTCATTCCTCCTCCTTAATAATCCGAAGGTTCCATTTCCAGCATTCTCATCTGGCAACCGGCAACTTGGCCAGCAATTGGAGTGCAGATTATTGCACTGTTTGCAACCTGTCCTGGTAATTAGCAGAGCCAGTGTAGGAGGATCCGCTTTTATGGAGCATATAGAAAGCCCCAAACAGACCCCTGAAGCGTAGTGACGATGAATCATCAAGGGAGCATTCAGTTTTTACATACAGTAGAGCAGTCATAAAAAACCTCAGCACTGCACAGAGCTGTTTCACAGCAGGCATGGTAATTACACTAATGTGGCCCATACCTACTATTTCTGACCAGCCTCCAGCTTATCTGACGGTCTTCTGATACAAGATCTCTTCTGTAGCTGAAGTAGACAATGCCTATAGAATCACTTTACAGGGGTTATTTTAAACATTATTTTCAACCCGACCCTTGTGTAGATTTTAATAGGCTTGTAGGTTTAGAAACATTTATAATTTATTATATTTCATTCATTGAGCCAACCTTATGTATTCATTCAGGCTCTTAAACAGTTCAGTATTTTATGCAGTGTAGCAGTTCTCCAATCAGGTACACAAACTACTGCATTACAAATAGGTGAAAGGTGTGGTATTTTTATTTTTATTTTATTTTAGCAAATAAGAAGGTGATAATAGTTTGAGTGCACAAACATATTTTTAATGTTTTCTTTTTATAGAAAAAGTCCTACCTCGACTGCATTTTCTTTTATCTGAGATAAAAAAAACTAAAACCACATAGTTGCTCAAAACTCAGCTATATTCTGGACATTTTAGTGCATCTTCTTACACTATATATTACACTATTATATTTACACTATATGTTGACAGCTAACAACCCTTAACTTTTTCTAACAAGAAATGCTCATTTAAATTTGCATTATTATTTTCCTTATGTCTAAAATGTTAAAATGGCAAACAGAGGGCATGTGTTGGAGCATGTGGACATGTGATTTAAGCATGACTATAATTTCCTATTGAAGGCAGAGATCATCATTACTCCGAGTATACACTGCATAATTTCTATTTCAGTCTATAAAAACTTATGTCTTTAAAAGTAATTTCTGATTAACGACAGCAGCAGAATTGTATGTATTACTAATACACTACTAAACAGCAATCTGTTTTAAGCCCTTCTTAAATTAGACAGACTATGCTTTGCAGCAATATGGAGCAGACAGAGGTGTGAAGAGCACTACAATAATACAAACAGCAGTAATGTTTTTATTACTAGTACAATTACCTGTACTAAGTAAAAGTCACAAAAAGTAGCTCATTAAAAAATTTACTTACTTTTTATCAGTGGGAGGGAAAATTCCCAAAAAAAAAAAAATATATATATATATATATATATTTATTTATTTATTTTTTTACTGGGGTTGTTTGAGGTACATATTCTTGGTCAGTAAAGCACTTAGACAGCAGTAGATAGCACTTAACACTCTGGGCCCTATTTTAGTAAACTACAGCGACTGGTCAATTGCAGATTGCACAGCAAAATAGACCTTGCCAAAATAAACCAGTGTGCCAGAAGTCATTTCTTTCAAGAGGCAGGTGTGCTCTGACTTTGGTGTGTTCGTATGTTAACAGCGCAGAGCTTTAAATATCTCAGCAGAGGATACTGACCTGCACGTTCACGCTGTGAAGGTTTGCCAGCAGCTCATTTAAGTGAACAGTAATGTTATTTTATTCTTTATTCCGTTTATTGTTGAGTTAAATGTCAGGTTTGTGCTCTGCAGCACATCCGTGTGTGTGTGTTTAACGAGTTGGGGTATGTGTGCGTATGCAGCGCAAATGGTGTACCTATAGGAATGGACTCTGACGATTGACTGTTGTCTAGGTTAATTTCAGCCAGTGGAGCACCTGTGTTTTTTACTGCCAAAATAGCAACACGCCTGAAATTTACCTAACACACCTTACTTCCAGACCACCATGCCCATAATTGTAGATTTATTCCTAAACTACAACGCTATTTTAATGTTGAGGGTGCAAGGTGTGAAAGGTGCAAGGTGTGCAAGGCGTGAAAATAGACTGTAGACGGGGTGTAAGACAGCAACGAGCATCACGACGCGCCTTGCACAGGGTGTACGATAGGGCCCTCTCTCTGTTCGAAAGAGCAGATTAATTCACTATATCCTCCTAAAATAACTTGCTTGCTGTGTTGTTGGTCCTGACTCTGTCTCTGATGTTTGTCCTGTGCTCTGATCCTGCAGACTGGAGGAGTGCAAAGCTCTGACTGCTGCAGTTAATACTGACCAGGAGTACCTCATACAACCCAACATCAGTTTACACACATCAGTTTGCACAATGATATTGGAATCCTATCAATATAAGTAGATGTTTGCTAGCATATGCCAGTGTGTGTGTGTGTGAGTGTGTGTGGTGTGTGTGAGTGTGTGTGTGTGTGTGTGTGTGTGTGTGTGTGTGTGTGTGTGTGTGTGTGTGTGTGTGTGTGTGTGTGTGTGTGAGTGTGTGTGGTGTGTGTGAGTGTGTGTGGTGTGTGTGAGTGTGTGTGGTGTGGATGTTCTTTTGATTGTTAGTCCATGCAGTGTAATATATGCTACACTGTAGCCAAAGTAGGTCAAGAGGTATATTAAGAGTAGAGGCACGTCTGGAGATAAACGCTGATATAATCCTGGGAGAAGAGGGATGGAAGCTTTAATATGGACATAGCATTGAAATCATAATTTTTAAAACACACCAAATTCCAAAAGCGTTCTGGATCTCTATTTCAGAGTTAATGTAAGTGTAAGTCTGTTCTCTGATCTGACAATTACAAAAAAATAGCTATTATTATTGTTAGTTCTTTACTGTTAGAATTTTCCTGTAAAAATACAGCTCTGGAAAAAATAAGAGACCACTTAAAAATGATGAGTTTATTTTTCCATTTGATTTTATCAAATTGAAAACCTCTGGTTTTAATTAAGAGGAAGATGGATGATCACAACCATCAAACCAAGCTGAACTGCTTGAATTTTTGCACCAGGAGTGGAAATAAGTTATCCAAAAGCAGTGTGTAAGACTGGTGGAGAAGAACATGCCAGGAGAACAGGAGAAATGTTGTCCGTAGTTTATAGAATAAAACAACAATGTTCATTTTACTCAAACATATACATACAAATAGCAAAATCAGAGAAACTGATTCAGAAACTGAAGTGGTCTCTTCTAGAGCTGTATATCAATTTGTTACAATGTAGTATGCAGCTGCAAAATAACTACACCGTAATAAAACTCTCGGACAACCATAAAATCTCTAGAGAAGGAAAAAGTTAAGTTTGTTAACAACAGCTGTGGCAAAAATGGGAACTCAATTTTGTTTTTTAGAGGGTTTTTGTTTAGTGATTTAGAAAGTGTTTAATATCCACTAGGGCACCTATGATCGTTATGCAGTTAAATAAGATGCATTTGTCAGAAAACATTGTTTCTAATGTAAGGTGGCATCTGCAGGGACAAACATAGAGATGTGAATCTGAATGGAACAAAAAATATCAGATGATCACAGAATCATCAGAGCGAATAACAATATGCAATTTATCCTGTAACATTAGCAGAGGACAGAGATGTGGTTAATCTGAACAGGAATAAAATCACTAGCCATATTGTAAACTACAGAACTAGATCCATCATTTAAAAAGCACTTTTGGTTAAAGACACTACGCATAATCTACAGTCATATGAAATAGTTTGGGCATCCCTATTAATCTTAATCATTTCTAGTTTTAAATATTTGGGTGTTTGCAACAGTCATTTCAGTTTGATATATCTAATAACTGATGGATTGTTGAGCGATGCACAGTGACACCATCTGCAGCAAGATGATGCTGCAGCTCTTTGGAGGTGGTCTGTGGATTGTCCTTGACTGTTCTCACCATTCTTCTTCTCTGCCTTTCTGATATTTTTCTTGGCCTGCCACTTCTGGGCTTAACAAGAACTGTCCCTGTGGTCTTCCATTTCCTTACTATGTTCCTCACAGTGGAAACTGACAGGTTAAATCTCTGAGACAACTTTTTGTATCCTTCCCCTGAACAACTATGTTGAACAATCTTTGTTTTTAGATCATTTGAGAGTTGTTTTGATGAGCCCATGATGCCACTCTTCAGAGGAGATTCAAATAGGAGAACTTGCAATTGGCCACCTTAAATACCTTTTCTCATGATTGGATACACCTGACTATAAAGTTTAAAGCTCAATGAGGTTACCAAACCAATTTTGTGCTTCAGTAAGTCAGTAAAAAGTAGTTAGGAGTATTCAAATCAATAAAATGATAAGGGTGCCCATACTTTTGCACCGGTCAAATTTTGGTTTAATGCATATTGCACATTTTCTGTTAGTACAATAAACCTCATTTCAATCCTGAAATATTACTGTGTCCATCAGTTACTAGATATATCAAACTGAAATTGCTGTGGCAAACACCCAAATATTTACAACTAAAAATGATTAAGATTAATAGGGGTGCCCAAACTTTTTCATATGACTGTACATCCACCCTGTCTAGATTTCTGCTCTGACCAATTTGTGGAGGGAAACCAACACCTCAACCTCTTTACCCAGAGAAATGGCTCAGTTAGAAAGCACCAATGCAGAGGACAGGTTTATTGCGCTTGTGAAGCTCAGGAACTACATTAGCCTAAGAGGGAACTAGAAACTTTAAATAAATGTGAATGGCCTTTTGGAATTTTGGCTTAGCATACAGAGTCTTGCACAAGTATTCCTACCCTTTGAACTTTTTCACATTTTGTCACCTTACAACCACAAACTTGCATTTTATAGAGATTTTAAGTGATAAATCAACACAAAGTAGCGCATAATTGTGAAGTGAAATGAAAATTGTTTTCTAAAAAAAAAAAATCTGAAAAGTTCAATGTACAAAAGTATTCAGCCCCCTTTACTCTGAAGCCCTTTGATAAAATCCAGTGCAGTCAATTGCCTTCAGAAGTCACTGAATAAGTTAATAGGGTGCAGTTGTGTGTAATTTAGTCTCAGTATAAATACAGCTGTTGTGTATTGACCTCAGTGGTGTGTCAGAGAACACTAGTGAACAAACAGCATCTTGAAGACCAAGAAACTCACCAGACAGGTCAGAGATAAAGTTGTGGAGATGTTTAAAGCCGTGTTATAAAAACACATCCCAAGCTTTCAGCATTCCAAAGAGCACTGTTCAATCCATCATCCAAAAATGAAAAAAATGTATTCTACAACTGCAAACATACAAAGACATGTCCATTCACCCAAACTGATAAAGGAGAACACTGTTCAGAGAAGCAGGCAAAAGGCCCACTATCTGGAGGAGCTGCAGAAATCCACAGCTCAGGTGTCGACAGGAACTATAAGTCGTGCACTCCACACATCTGGCCTTTATGGAAGAGTGGCAAGAAGAAAAGAAAGACATAAGAAGTTCTGTTTGTGCATCAAACATGTGATAGAAGGTTCTGTGGTCAGATGAGGCCAATGTTGAACTTTCTGACCTAAATACAAAGTGCTTTCTGTGGCTAAAAAGTAACACTGCACATCACCCTGAACACACCATCCCTACTGTGAAACATGGTGGTGGCAGCATCATGCTATAGAGATGCTTTTCTTCAGCAGGGACAGGGAAGCTGGTCAGAGATGATGAAAAGATGGATGGAGGTAAATACAGGGGAATCCTGGAAGAAAACCTGGTGGAGGCGGCAAAAGACTTGAAAGTGGGAAGGAGATTCAAGACAATGACTCTAAACATGCAGCCAGAGCTACAGTGGAATGATTTAGATTAAAGAATATTCATGTGTTAGAACAGCCCAGTCAATGTCCTGACCTAAATGCTACGGACCTCCGGTAGAAAGACATTAAAACTGCTGTTCACAGACGCTCTCCATCCAACCTGACTGAGCTTGAGATGTTTTATAAAGAAGAAAGAGCAAAAATCTCTAGTCTCTAGATGCACAAAGCTGGTCGAGACAAACCCTAAAGGACTTGAAGCTGTAATTGCAGTGAAAGGTGACTCTACAAAGAATACTTTTGCACATCACACTTTTCAGATTTTTATTTTATTCTTATTTTTTATATATGTATTATTTTCGTTCCACTTCACAATTATGTCATCTTTAGTATTGATCTATCACTTACAATCTCAATACAATACATTTAAGTTTGCGGTTGTAAGGTGACAAAATGTGAAAAACGTTCAAGGGGTATGAATACTTTTGCAAGACACTGCACTTCATGATAAGTATCCACAGTAATAGCTATGCAAGAATGCATTCTTAATACGATTTAGCCTTAAAAAAATATGATACAAACTGATCTGAAAATCTAACAAAGGCAAAAGAAATGAACTCTTGAAAGTAGGCTTGATAAAATGAGCTAAATAATGAGCAGATTCTAACATTTAGTGAACAGGATCATGTTTCACTCAAGGAGAAAGAAGCCCAAGACAATTACAACATAGTTAGTTTAGCCTCTGGACTGTAAGTAGGAAATAAATCATCTTTTTATCTCTAGTAACATGTCGTCTGATTAGTTCATCAACATAAGGCCTGTTACTGACAGCGAGTCTTCTAACAGTACACTTAGCTTGGAGCTGCAGCGGAGACAAACACACTGACGCAATCCATTGCAAACTCGCTTCTGTCACCAGCACTAATAACTTATTTTCCCTGGCCCTCATTAAAAACAACATGTTGCTGGAAAAATAAGCTCTTGATGATGCCATTAAAGGTCTCAAAAACAAGAGCATCTGAGGTGAATGCAGAATGCTTGTTTTGTCCACTTATGGCACTATTTGTTGGTTATGGATGAATATAAGTAATTACCATCAGTCCGAGAGTAGCATAATGACACGACACACAGCAGAGGAGAAGACTGTCAGTCTATCTCTGTATCTTCCTGTCCATCAGTTGAGAGACACCTGGCTGAGGTGAGACTGGCAGCTCTGGCTTCACTGCAGAGTCATTACCTCGCAGCCAGGTGTCATCTTCCTCTGCATCCGCCAGCCATATTAATTCAGTCTGCCAGTGGCCGCAGAGATCTCTATCTATAGACACTGGCTATCTAGCAGGATGCCAACGGCCATTAGGATCATGTCATAGTCCCTAATACTGCAAGACAGAAGAAAGCTCTGTTTTGAGTCATATGTGGCACATGGAGCAATTAGGGAGAGAGGCTCTTATTTGCAAAAAAACACCCCTGTTCATTAACAGCAGACATGTACTGTATGTAGGGCAAAGAAAACCACAGCCACAAACAAGCACTCGTGAGATTTTCTATTGTCATAGCAGAGGAAGGAACTTAAGGTATTATGTGCTTGTGTGCAGATCAATACAACTCTCATTAAAATTAATATCACATAAAAATTACCACCTTTAATAGCAGCATTCATAAGAACCCAATGATTTTTCTCATACAGTCCATCATTTAGTAAGCAGAAGCCTCATGGGAGCTTGTGAAAAATTAAGCCAATTGGCACAAAGTCTGGTGCGTGAGTGTGCTTGTATCTGTGACACTATTTCTGAACCCAGCGTACTTCTATTTCAGTGATAAAAAAAGATTCAATACAGAAACTCTGAAATCACTGTTTCATATTTGCTTACTGTAAATTTACAGATTTTTACTTTTATGTTTTATTAACCCAGCAACTCTTTCACCACTATCTATTTATATCTATTCCACCACCACCATCTTAACTGCATATTCTGTTTAAAGCATTTTCTTTTAAAAGAAATGGATGTTTCTCTTTGTCCAGAAACAAATGAATATCTGAATTTATTAAATGTGTTAAGAAATATTCTGACCTTTATTTACAGAGGTGTGGTTAGGGACCGTTTCAATGTCAGTCTCCAGTGTTTGATAGTATCCCCTATTTCAAACAAAAAAAAACTGTGTAAAGAAATCAAAATTAACTCAAATCAGATTTACTGTCATCACTATAACACAGGCATCATTAAAATAGCAATGATGCTTGTGAATATATCTGGTCTTGAACTGAGGTGTGTTCAAGTAAATTTCTGGTGTATTGCTATCTTGTCAGAAAACACAGGTGTGCCACTGACTGAATTCATCCAAGAGTACAGACGTTCATTGCTATCTTGGCAGTGAATCAACAAGCGAATCCCCAACGCGTGTACACCCCAGCTTGTTATACACACACAGACATGCAACAGTGCACAAACCCATAGCACGTGCCAGTTGGCAGCTATACAATCTTTTACATCAAAATAAAATAACATTATTCTACATCAACCTAAAATATAGGTCTTAAAAGACAAGTCCCCACACCTTCACAATGCGCCTCTGAACTAGCAATGTGCCACCTGTCTCTTAAAGGCTCTATAAGAGAGGCATTTAAAGGCTTTCAATTTCAATTTCAATCAAAAACATCTTAACAGGCCAAGTTACATGTTAACATAGGAAACCTTCTTTGATTTCACCTTCACAATTCTTGCATCCATTGAACCATTGAGTTTTTGGAGAGTTTTGGAGAGTTTCTGCTTAAATTCTTTGCATGATGTCAGAATAGCCTCCCAGAGCTGCTGTTTTGATGTGAACTGCCTCCCGCCCTCATAGATCTTTCTCTTGATGATACTCCAAAGGTTCTCTATAGGGTTGAGGTCAGGGGAAGACGGTGGACACACCCATGAGTTTCTCTCCTTTTATGCCCATAGCAGCCAGTGACACAGAGGTGTACTTTGCAGCGTGGGATGGTGCTTGGTCCTGCATGAAGATGATTTTGTGATGGAAGGCACAGTTCAGGGTTTAGGGACCCTAAAGGGGCTACCAGCTCTCTCCGCATGATTCCAGCCCAAAACATGACTCCGCCCCCTCCTTGCTGATGTTGCAGGCTTGTTGAGACATGGTGACCATGTTCCAACCATCCACTACTCCATCCATCTGTACATTCCTGATTGCCCGACACTCATCAGTAAACAAGACTGTTTGGAAATTAGTCTTCATGTATGTCTGGGCCACTGCAACCGTTTCAGCAAGCCTTTGAGGGTTCCTACACCTTGAGGTTCGCGGAATTGGTTTGTAACGGCATTTTAGTAGCTGTTCTCTTTTTTATTTTACCCCTTCCTTATTTTGCCTTCATCTGCACGAACCCGTCTGTGCTCTGAATCAATCTCTTCAAAGTACGATGATTATGGTTCAGTTTTAGTGAAATATCTAATGTTTTCTTACGTTTTCCTGGCACTGCACTATAACATGCTGTTCAGCAGCAGAGAGATCCTCTTTCCCATATTGCTTGAAACCTGTGGCCTGCTTAATAATGTGAACAGTGTATTTTAATTTTTTTATTAAGGAAATGTTATCATTGGGAGGTTTGTTCAATAAAATTGGATTTCTACTTAATGGGCCATGACTTCGAAATAATATTAAGCTGAATGGTGATGTGTTGGTCTGTGCGCACCACCCTCTGCAGAGCTTTTCACTCAAGAGCGATACAGTTCCTTTATCAGGAGGTAATGCTGCCTGTTAGGATGCTCTTCACAGTGCAGGTGTGGAACTTCATAAGGATGCAGGGATTTCAATTAAACCTCCTTAGCTATCTGAGAAAGTAGAGGTGCGACTGTGTCTTTTTCACCCCTTTGTGGTGTGTTCTGCTGCTGGTGTGATGGTGATAGTGTGTGTACTCTCTACTGACTCGTTGCTGTAGATCAGGCCCACAATCATGAAAACATTAGAGCTTGTCTGGCTGTGTAGTGATGGGTGTACAAGAAGTATAATAGATGGCTGAGCATACAGCCCCAAGGGATTCCAGTGTAAAGGTTCAGTGAGGAGGACGTGCCACCTGTTATCAGCCCATCAGGAAGTTGTGGATCCGGTTCCACAGAGAGCTGTACAGACCCAGATCCCACAGCTTGATGTTAATGATGGTGTTGAATGCTGAGCTATAGTTTACAAACATTCTCACATGCATGTTCTTATACATTAACAGTACATCATCAGTATGCAATTTGCAGTCAATCCAGGGTGGCAGGTAGAGAGGAACAGATTAAGCATTTGCTTATGAAGGAGACTGGAAAAACTATAAAGGTAGGTCATTTGGAACAGGTACAATAGAGAAATTATATATTGAACCGTGGATACACTCCTGAGAGAGAGAGAGATTTGCTGTGTACGAAACCTCTATACATTTCCTGATGAATTTGTTGACTTCACACCCATCAATATTTAGTACTAATCACAAAACATCTCCCAGGCCAGGTGAGCAAGTAAATCCTGGAACACAGAGGGCGCGTGATGAGGTGTGTTGCTATCGTCCACTCTGTCAACACTTGATGGAAGAAAATACGGCCATGACTGGATTACCATCACCACGAGCACTGCGCTCCTCATGCACAATATCACTTACCATCACTTCTATAAAAATAAAATATACTTAAATAATTTACACAGTAAATACACACAGTAAGTTAGTATTAGTTATATTTAATATATTGGCATTTAGAAGGACTCAGTACACAGATTTAATAACTGTACCTTTGTCACGTCCTGCCCTGTTCCTGTCTGTCCTCGTGCCTGTGTTTTTCTCTGACCTCTACCCATGTGTTCTGTCCCAGTAATTTTCCATCACGTGTGTCCAATTTGTAGCTCCGCCCTTACCCCAGGTGTTCATGTCTAGTGTGTGTTCCCTGTTTGTATATATAGTCCTCCTTGGCACTTTGTCTTCGTCGGTCTTTGTACCCTCCCATGTTGTTTTGTCGTTCCAAGTATCTTATTGCTCTAGTCGTTTCTTGCTCTGTGTTTACCTCTGTTTATTTCTTGTTTGATTTTCTAGTTTCTTGTTTATTTCCGTGTTCCCCAGTCCCCTGCTTAGTGTTTAGTTCCTAGTTCACTCCTTGTATATATCCCTGCCCTGTTTAGTTTGTTTTATTTCTGTTCCTCGTTTGTTTCTTTGTTTATTGTTCCCTGTTTGTTTATGTTAGTTTATCTCTCCTTTGTTCCTTGTTTATTGCTCCCTGTTTATTTATTGTTTATTCCTTTGTTTATTATCGTTACCCCTCGTTGCTTTTGGTTTGTTTCTTTGTTCCGTGTTTATTTGTCTCTTTGTTTATTTGTTATTTATCTGCTCGTCTCCCTGCCTGCACCCACTCTGACAACCTTAATATAGCAGATATAGACATTGTGCTGTTTTTAAGAATTTGAACAGATGCTTATTCTCACTCAAACCCTGCAATTTAGAAAATAAAAACTGAAAAGAGAAAAGCACTTCGACTGAACATGAATTTTTTTTAATTCACCTCACGTTCATTATTTAACTGAAATTCACTTTTTATTTTTTATATTTAAAAAATATAAAAGCACATCACTCGTCTCAAGCTGCCCATCACCAAAACTTTAAAAAATGTGAAATACACAGATCTATAAAGCTATATGTTTCTGTTTATTTACTACCACCAGGGCACAATTATTATGATATTAAATACAATAATTAATTAATTAATTAATTAAAATCTCGTCCAGCACTCTGCAGGCATGTTTTTAGTTTATTATATGATTATTTTTTTTACTGTTTTGTTCCTTAATATTTCTAATTTCTTATTAATTATTTTTAATAGCTTTTAAACTGTAAATTCTTAGCAGCATTGTAAATGAGGGTCACCCTCCAGTGAAAATAAAGGTTGATTGGTTGATTAATATTCAATGTTGCAAGCCAAGCTTTTACATAAACAATAAATAGAATAAACAATATAATAATATTGCTGTTCCCTTAAATGAGCTGCTGGAGTACCCTCACAGGTGATAGGCAGTCAGTTTCCTCTGCTCAGATACACAAAGCTCAGCGCTCTTAAGATAGGAACGCAGAGAAGTCAACGCACACCTGGATCTCAAAGGAAACAGCTACTTGCAGACTTGATTGGTCAGTCTAGCGATGAACCTCCCTAATGGTGGGCAGCTCTTGTTTACAGCCTCTGCCTATAGATGGACAGAAACGGAAGTGAGAAGTGATCCAATGTACAAAACATAGTTTAGGGGAGGGCAAATTACAGCATTTAGATATTTTGTTAAATATGAGAATACCAGAGGTGGAAAAAGTACTAAAAACTGTAATTAAGTAAAGGTACCTTTACTTTGCTAAAATTCTACTCAAGTAAAAGTACCCATCTAACAATTTACTTGAGTAAAAGTAAAAAAAGTATTCAATTTAGAATGTAATTTTAGTAAAAGTTACATAGTTACTTTAAATTATTTGATGTAAAAAAAGTACAACAAATCATAAATTAAATTGTTTTTAATGAACTATTATTCCACATAATAATTTGGATCTTTCAGGCAGTATTTGTTCAGACCACCCCATAAAACATTTTTTTTAAGAAGTGTTATAGGTTTCTATGATCCATTTTTTTCTTTACTGTTAAAAGGTTATGGTCATATACACAGTAAAAACTATAGTGTTAAAATCACAGTGTAAACATTTTTTGACTCTTTTTTCACATAAAGTTGGAATTATTTGCCAGAGTTTTCACATTTTCAACTCCTCCCAGTGTATTCTGCATCACAAGCTCCGCCTCCAAATTTTGCCGATTGTTAAATTCTGGCATTTGAAGTCCCAGCATGTAGGCAAGCTAGACAACTTCTGTAGCTACCATTAAAGGTGGATTTCTTTCTGGTTCACCTTAAACTTTGCAATACGTAGGTTTTGCGCTGCGGTCGAAATTACTCCTGTTTTACCCTACTGCAACTTGATTCATATGTATCAATGTGTTTACAGTGCCCTCCATAATTATTGGCACCCCTGGTTAAGATGTGTTCTTTAGCTTCTCATAAATTGAGTTTTGTTCAAAATAATATAGGACCACGATGGGAAAAAAAAGTAAAGTCCAACCTTTAACTCAAGTAAATTTTAAGGGGGAAATAAAATCCCTGACTAAGAAATAATTATTCTTCATAAAATCACCTGTTCCACAATTATTGGCACCCCTAACAATTCTTAGGAAATAAATTTAATAAAAGTATTTCTGTCACTTCTACAGTAGTTACGAAGTTGATCAGAGTATGTAGGAACATTTAATTAGTAATTCACAACTTCCTGTTTCCCTGGGGTATAAATATGACGTGACACAGAGGCCATTTATCTTCAACATGGGAAAGACAAAGGAACATACCATTCAAGTGAGGCAGATGTGTGTTGACCTTCACAAGTCAGGCAATGGCTACAAGAAAATCGCTACTCGCCTACACCTGTCCATATCTACTGTCAGAGGAATTATTAAGAAGTTTAAAACAACTGGAACAGTGGTAAACAAGCCTGGACGAGGACGCAAGTTTATTTTGCCACCACGCACAGTGAGGAGGATGATAAGAGAAATAAAAAGTTCTCCAAAGCTCACTGTTACAGAATTGCAACTAATGGTAGCTTCTTGGGGTCACAAAGTCTCCAAAACAACCATCAGGCGCTATCTACATGCCAACAAGCTGTTTGGGAGGCATGCACGGAAGAAACCATTTCTCACTCACAATCATAAACGCAAACGTTTGGAGTTTGCTAAGCGGTACTGGGACTTCAACTGGGACCGTGTGCTTTGGTCAGATGAAACAAAGATAGAGCTTTTTGGCAACAAATGCTCTAAGTGGGTCTGGCGTAACACAAGAGCTGAGTATGCAGAAAAGCACCTCATGCCCACTGTGAAATACGGCGGGGGATCAGTGATGCTGTGGGCCTGTTTCTCTTCTAAAGGCCCTGGGAACCTTGTTAGGGTGCATGGCATCATGAATGCTCTAAAATACCAGGACATTTTAAAACAAAATCTGGTGGCTTCTGCCCGAAAGCTGAAGATGGGTCGTCACTGGGTCTTTCAGCAAGATAATGACCCTAAACATGTGGCCAAATCTACACAGAAATGGTTCACCGCACACAGAATCAAGCTCCTCCCATGGCCATCTCAGTCCCCAGACCTCAACCCCATTGAAAACCTGTGGGGTGAGCTGAAGAGGAGAGTGCAGAGGAGAGGACCCAGGTCGTTGGATGATTTAGAGAGAATGTGCAAAGAGGAATGGTCAAAGATCCCTCTTTCTGTATTCTCCCATCTTGTGAAACATTACAGGAGAAGATTAGGTGCTGTTTTGTTGGCAAAAGGGGGTTGTACAAAGTATTAACATCAGGGGTGCTAATAATTGTGGCACACATGATTCGATGTTAAATAATTATTTCTTAATGTGTGATTTTTTTCCTACTGAATAAATTCACTTGAGTTAAAGGTTGTATTTTACTCTTTTTTTCCATCGTGGTCCTATATTATTTTGAACAAAACTCAATTTATGAGAAGCTAAAGAACACATCTTAACCAGGGGTGCCAATAATTATGGAGGGCACTGTAAATGTGATGCATTTAAAATAAAAATACCAAGAACCTGAACAATTAAAAAGGATATGTTTTCATCTTTATTTGATTTCATTTTCACTATTCAATTTCATCAATACTAAGTTTAACACTTAAATACTCTTATATTTACATTTTGTTGTGTGGGACCATAAATACTCCAAACAGTGTAAAGTGAACTCATTAGGTGTTGCTACAACACTAATGAACAACACTAGCATGAGTAAATGGTACACTGCACAGTGTCGTATTAACACTGAACATTTAACACTGCTATCAGTGTAATGTTTACACTTTGTAGAATGGGACCATATATGCTTCGAAGGAGTGTTAACTCTTTAAGTGTTGATCCAGCACTGCTAATTTTACTGTGTAGGTGACTAAAAACCATATGTTTATAATTTTACAGTTCATCATTATTTTTTAACTTTTTTTTTGCTTTAACTGAAATTTACATGTTTTTTTAACGTTCAAGCAGATTGTTTAATGTTTCCAATAAAAACTTAATGTTGGCCGGCGCCTGCACAGTGCCGTAAAGAAGCACATATCGATGGGCACGAGTCCAACTCAAGTCTCAAGTCTCTTCTGGCGAAATAAAAGTCAAACTATTCGTCTACTGCTTACGGGCTGCAGTCTCTCAGCCTGCCAGTGAGACAACATTGTCAGCATATAAATCGCGTGCGTTTTCCTACAGGACAAACCATTCAAACATGCGGATGAGCTCTCCACACCCGATTAAAAAAAATCACACAGTGCCTAAAAATAGTTTGGCTTAAAATAGTTAGATACAGCTGTTAAATGAATAAATCAACATTCATTAAAAAAGAACAGTGAGTATTTCTGTATGCTAAATAACAAAGAAGGCAGCAACAAGCTAGAAGCTAATAAGCTAATAACATTTAATCAAAACAGAAAAATAGATATGAAATAGGAAAATAACCAACTAAACTAAGATCAAAATTCTGAAAGAAATATAATCTAACGAATTCTAGAAAAACAAAATTAAAAAGTGAACACACAGGTACAACAACAAAAAAAAACGCAAATATCCCAAAGTAAATAAACTACGCCTAGGCAACGAAACAAAACAAAGAAATAATAATAATAAAAAAAAACTAACAAATGAACAAAAACAACAGTTTAGGAGCCACTTAATTGGTATTAATCTGAAAGCAGCAGCTTGGCAGGTTTTATGTTAAAGTTTTGAAAGCTGACAGCTCTGTCCGGCGGTGAACATTTTGTATTTCATGAGGACGTTATTGACTCCGCGCACGAGCATCCGTGCACCGGCGCATCCGTGGCATTTTTTTTTTACTCAATAACGAAGATTTTTCCAATGTAGCGAAGTAAATTACTTGTGTTAAATGTACTTGAGTAAAAGTAAATTTACCTATTTTAAAAACTACTTTTAAAATTACAAATTACTCATAAAATCTACTCAATTACAGTAACTTGAGTAAATGTAATCCGTTACTTTCCACCTCTGGAGAACACTCTGAATACTTTATTCACAGCTTTATCTTGTGTTTATGAGCAAGGGCCCTGGTGGCCTAGGTAGCATTTTACACTACAGGGGTGCGTTTCCCAAAACGTTCTTAACGCTAAGTACTTTGTAACTTCGTACTTACGAACAATCTTAAAATTACGAGCGTTTCCCGAAAGCCTTCGTAACTAACGTAGTACTTAAACTCGTTCGTAACTTTACGAGTGGTCTGACCCACTCGTAAATAACTAAGTTCTTCTTAACGTGGAATCCACGTGCAGTTCTGACTCAAAAACGAAAGAGGCCGCTTTTGATCCTTAAAAAAATGCATTTAAAGATGCATTCAGCATACGTATTTATAAAAAATAAACAATAAAAAAAAGACTAAATTCCAGACTATTTAAATTAATTTATTAACCTGCGCATATTTATTCATAGTATTTGGGTTTATTATATGGTTGAAATAATCGTATTCACGTGAAGAAAAAGTTACAATTACCTACAAATATAATTTTTATTCACACATATCACACACATATGGATTAAATTAACGGTTTTCCCCAGTCTGACAGTCGTAGTAGTAAACAAATAAGTAAATAATTTTTTTTCTTAACGTATATAAGTAACCAATTGGAAGGCTGATAATGGTGCGCATTCGAGGAATATGGCGGCTGTCCAAAGAATACTGTTTTTAAATCAGAGACGCCGTTTGAGAAGACGCCGTAATCCACGAGGACAGTTAGTTCGTCCCAATGCTGTTCGCCGTTTAAATCTGGACCTACTAGATCTCCCTGATGATGTCCTGTGTGACAGATACCGGCTGCCTAGGGAAGAGATCATGGTTCTTCTCGGTCTAGTACAGGAGGAGCTGACAAGACGGACGAAGAGAAATTATGCACTTAGTCTCACCATTCAACTACTGACAACGCTTCGTTTTTATGCCACTGGTGGGTTTCTGCAGACTCTGGGTGATGCCTATGGCCTAAGCAAAGCTGCTGTATGTAAATGTGTGCATGCTGTCACTAAAGCGCTCCTGCGCCATGCACCAACATACATTACGTTTCCACGTACCAGGGATGCATTGCAAGGAACAAAAATAGGCTTTCATGCAATTGGAAGCATTCCTGGAATTGTTGGTGTGGTGGACGGTACACTTATCCCCATACACACTCCCAGCCTCTTGAGCCCCATCTACACCTGTCGTAAAGGCTACTCTGCATTAAATATCCAGGTCATATGTAACCACCAAGGCCTCTTTACTGACATTGTGGCCAAATGGCCCGGAAGTACTCATGACTCCTTCATTTGGGCAAATTCCGGAGTGTGTCAGATGGCAAGCCGGGGTGCATTTGCTGGTGGACATGTCCTGGGTGACAGTGGTTATCCACTCCGAAGCTTTATTCATACTCCTGTCCTGAATCCCCAGACAGAGGCTGAGGAGAGATACAACATGGCACACCGCAGAACACGCAGTGTTGTAGAGAGAGCTTTGGGCATTTTGAAAATGCGTTTTAGGTGCCTTCACAAGTCATCAGGAGGCCTCCGGTGTTCACCAGAACGCAGCTGTGCCATAATTGTTGTATGTGCTATGCTTCATAACATTGCGGTGCAGGCTGGTATACACCTTCCTGATGAAGAGAGTGAGGAAGATGAGGAGGATGATGAGGAGAGAGAGAAAGGAAATGTTCCTGAAGTATTACCAGGAATGAGGAGAGAAGGACTTTACCAGGCTGGCTGGCAAGCACGGATGCAAATCATTAGGGATGTGTTTACTTAACTTACTGGAAATAACATGTCTTTGGGATGCAAGACTTCTTTTTGTTTGTGTAATTTTTTATTTTAGTTTTCATTTCACACATTTTGCTTTTCAAAATATTCACATTTTATTTACAGTCCAACATATTACATACAAAATAAATAAATGAAACAGTCATTAAACTGAAAAAAAAAACAAACTTGTCCTGGCATCTTTTTTTATATCTGCTGTGGGTTTTCAGTGGAACTGGGGTCTGGAAGAAAAGGTTCATCTTTAAGGTAATGAACACAAAACTGTAAAGTATTTTAAAGATATAGATAAATATATTGTTAGTATGATTACATTTTATATATGAGAGATCAGTAAATTATATGTACACTATTATTACTTGGCAGAAGTATCTTACCTTGTTCAGAGGGCAGTATGATGGGAACGGAGATAGCTGGCCTGGACAGCTGAAATTCAGCCACAGAAAGCTGTTTGGCCATTATTTCAAGTTTAGCTCTCTTCAGGTCCACCAGCTCTTGATGTTGCCTCTCCCTCTGTTGCAGCTTTTCCCTTTTTAACTGGAGCCGCTCCTTTTCAATGTTCAGTCGTTCTCTTTCTATTAAAATTAACTCCTCACTACAGGCACAGGTGTTTCGGGGGGTCTCTGTAGTAGGTGGAGCTCTAAGACTAGTCTGTGTAACGGAAGGGCCAGGAGATGATGCAGGACTGTCTGATGCTGATGAGGGATGTACAGGGGATGTAGGTTGAGGTGGGGTAGATGGGAACTCATTTGAACACACATCTACCCCACCAGAGATCCCTCTGGTTGCAGTTGGCCCTAGTATTGCAAGAGCTCTTTCCTCTTCAGGAGATAGGGCTGGTATAGATGACTGACCCCCACCAGTCTTAGCCCTCTCTTTCCGTATTTCTGCTCCTTTTTTTTTTTGCTTGACTGGAAAAGTCATGCCATTTTTTTTTTATGTCCATCGCTGTCCGTTGGATTGTACTACATGCACTTATGTTTTTGCCAATATCCTCCCATTTTTGCCTTTTTTCTCTGTTTGTTGAACTTCCCCGAGCTTTAGAAAAGAGTATTTGCTGATTCTTTTCGATTTCCTCCAGCATGTGGCTTAGTTCGTCTTGTGAGAAATTACGTTTGCGTGGTCGGGTAGACATGCTTCCAGATTGAGGAATGATGTGTCAATTGTGTGCCTATTTATAGGCTTGACGTGTAATTGCAAGTGAAATTTTTTTATAAATGTTATTTACTTATAAGTAAATATATTTTATTTGGCTTTTTATATCATACAAAATTATACCTTTGTGGCTTAATAATGAAGAACTGTATATAAATCGGTGGTCTAGTTTTCATCTGGCTTTGCCTTAAACCTCACAGACACGGGGGCGGAGCCACCAAAGTGCTACTTAAAGGTCCTTCGTAAGTATGGAGACTTAAGAGTGGCTTCTGGAAACAGTCGGAAAAATGGCGTTCTTAAAGTTAAGTCGTTCTTAAAGTTGTTCTTAAATCCCTAAGAACAATCGTTATCGGGAAACGCACCCCAGAATAGTTTTTTCCTAAGGGAATCTCAGCTCTGCAAATGAAACCTGTTTTTAAAAGCCTTCAGGACGACTCTGTCATGGTTTATCAGGCTGTCTTAGTAAAACAAACTGTTGCTTTAATGTGTGAAGGGATTTTAGATTGATTAACAAATAAGATATCTGGGTAAGAAAAACAGCACTACATGATTTAGTTTTAGATGGATTTGAATGTGAGAAGTGTCTGGTTTGCTAATGCTTATGCCTAATTACAATGATATAACAATAGTAATGCAAAACAACAGGTATTATGATATTACGTTAAGTTAGTACAAAATTAGTTTTCAATATTTGCTCATTAAGGGCTGCTTCTCTGGTGTGGTTTATATTTCTGCGGTGAAAAATTAATGAGTAAAACTCACACTCACATCTGGGGTCTGGGGAGCAGAAAGTAAAGTGTATATTTCCCTGATCACACTAAGCATCAATAACAAAACATTTAGCAAATCATTTGTTTTACATGATTATTGAATAAATAGAAATGTTCCTATACAACAATAAATTGTTAATTGTTTAAGTTTTTTTAATAGCAATAATATGTATGTACAGAAACAAACATAAAATGCTATATTTGCATTACATCAACATTTTCATGTGCCATTTATAATTTTGGTTGCTTGCTAATTTTATATAAAAAATATTAAATTATTTTAAATGGAACAATAGCAAGAGTTTGGATTGAACACACAACTCAAGATAATAATAATAATAATAATAATAATAATAATAATAATAATAAGAAGAAGAAGAAGAAGAAGAAGAAGAAGAAGAAGAAGAATAAGAAGAATAATAATATAGCTATTTTCATCTTAACTTAATATAAAAGTAGTTTGTTTAAGGTTGAAGAGAGGTACCCTTATGAAAAAGATGTTTGGCTATACGCATAATATGATTCATAACTATGGACCATGTTAAATACACCGCATGCACTGTCAAAATGTTGCTCTGTTTAAACAATTTATGTTAAAACAAAATATATTGTCCTTATTTAGACGGAATAATGTGTTGATTTAGTGCATCTGTTTTCTTAAAGCAGACAAAATAATATTTAAATAATACTTAATATTAACATTTAAAGAGTAGAATTCCTATATAATCTAATTTAATTGAGTTGTTTTAAAAAGGTAAAAGACACATGAAAGGGCGTTCGGCCTAAATGCCATCATTTCAATTGGTGAATGCTGAAATGGGCTCAGATGTCTATTACCTAATCTTGGTGACCCTGCTGTTTCAAAGCCCCCTTGATCTGGACTCTTTTTTTAAACAGCAAGGCAGGATGCGGGTGCCCTTTGAATGTCACGAGTAGTTGCATAGAGCCAGTGCTCATGTTCTTTAAAAGACATTTCACTCAGTTTCACTAACTTATATCATAGGTGACAGAGGCTAGCCTCTGCAGGCTGTTGCGTGTGTACTAACCACCTCAGGAAGGTCAAACCAGGGAGTTGTTTTAACTCAGCTGTGTCTGGAAAAGTGTGTTAGTATTAAAACATTCATTTGTGTGCTTTCAATTGAGTTTTTTGTTGTTGTTTGCTGAACAATACCAGAGAGTCTGTAGACAGTGATTATAAATCTTTGGAGCCTGAATGCAACTCATCATTTTTTAGTAGTGTCTCAATATGACTAATCATTGCGTCTTTAGCTTTGGTTGCGGCACTCATTCACTGTGGGATTGTTTCTATAAGCTTCTGCAATGCTACAAGATTTATTTAATTCAGTGTTGCATCAATTTTTCACCAAGATCTTGCAGCATTGATGATGGTGGAGTCTGACCAACCGCTGCACAAAGTCTCCTCCAGCACATCCCAAAGATTCTCAATGAGGTTAAGGTCTGGACTCTGTGGTGAACAATCCATGTGTGAAAATGATGATCTCATGCTCCCTGAATCACTCTTTCACAACTCCAGCCCCATGAATCCTGACATTATTATCTTGGAATATGACCGTATCATAAGAGAAGAAAAAATCCATTGATGGAATAACCTGGTCTATATTCAGTATATTCAGGTGGTCAGCTGACCTCATTCTTTTAGCATCAAACCCACATCATTTACTTAGTTAAATCCAGGGGGTGACTTTTTTCTTTTGGTGAGGCAGTGTATAAAATACAGACTGTACTTGACATTTTTCTATTTCATTAAGAAGCTTTATTGACCTGTCTGAGACTGATCTGCATCATTTCTTAATGATCTGTGACATTAATAAAAGTTTGAGGCTAATGTGTTTGTGTGCCTAAAAATATTATGTAACTGTAACTTGATAGAAGCTACAGCACAATTTACTGCCCCACCACAACCAGTTTCATCATGCTTGATCTTTACCCAAAGAAACCCCCTGAAGTGGGGATGCCAGTAAAATGAATATAAAGCAGGACCATCATTAAACAGTATTTGTGGACTTGAATGTTTCCTCTCCCATTAAATGAACATGTCACTGTCTGCGACAAGCAGATAAAAGACACAAGAAGCACCTATGGTGAACGCTTGAACACCTTTGAGTAAATTGAAGTGCACCCTAGGCTCTATCCTTTTCAAATGGCTTTTCAGCCACACAGAAATCCCACAGTCAAGAAGCAGGACTTTGTCTTGGCTTACTGTTCTTGTGTGAGGTAACTGTGGGTATTGATTTCTGTCAAGCAGAGAGCGGCATTCTCTAAGCCTGCAGATATCACACAGGGATATTGCACAGCAGCCAACGCACCCATCCCTCACACAGTCTCCTGACCCTGATGCTGTCTGGCCAAAGATAATAGGGCACCCAAGTCTACATTACCAGACTTTGCAACAGCTTCTTTCACCAGGCAGTCAGACTCCTCAACACACAGAGATGGAACTGACCACATCACCACACACCCAAACACACTGAAACTGTCTTTATCCCTATCCACAATATATATTCTACCTCAGTAACTGCTATGATCATGCACATGTTACAGTATACATAATTAGTTAGATATCTCTAGACCTTATTCTCACCATACACTTTTAGACTATACTGTGTTGGTACTGCACTGTCCTGTCTGCTGTATTTTTGTATTTATTGTAGTCTTACAGTTCTATATTGCACAATTTGTTGCATGTTTGCACATTATGTTGTCTATATTATAAAGTTTTCGCGTGTTGGAGCAACAATATCAGCCCTATTCTCTATATAACAGGTAAGTGTAGCATCAAAGTGATTTTAAAGCTGTTATTTTAATATTGTGTCAGATCCCTAGAGTGTAATTTTCATTGTAATTTTAGAACATGAAGAATATAGTTTGTTCATATTCTGAATACTATCAAACTACTCTCATAGAATCCTAATTCATATGAAGTTGAGATATTGTTTAAAACAAAGATAACAGAATACAATTATTTGCCAATCTTTTTTAACAAGCAAGGATGGGGTGAGGTTCACCACTTTGTGAACAACTGATTTAGAGAATCTGGAATAAACCAACATTGAATGCCTGTGATTTTCAAATCCTTAGGCGGCATTAAAAAAACATTCTGTAATGGATATTAGCCCATGGGTTGTCACCATGGTCAGTGAACAGTCCCTCGCTCCATCTACAAGTGCATGTTAACCCTTAGAACACTACGGACGGATTTTCCGTCCAAAATCACACCTTGTGTTCTCTTAATCACCCAGAAATGCCTTCACACAAAATAGCAATGACATCCCAGTGTGGTAAAGCATCTGTGAGAAATCAATTGAGAAACACCTAAAAAGTGAGATCTCCTGCCCCTTTAAACATATTTATATGATGTTTCAAACCAAATAATATCAGTAAATGTCTCAAAAGTGTTCACAGAAAAAGTGGGAAACTACCTGCTTTACTCAAACTATGCTAGGTATGCTGCGCACTACTTTATATAGTTTTTATTTTACTTGCACATTTTTACTAAGAAGTATTTTTGCACTAAACATTTTTATTTATTAAGACTAAAAAGTTAACATTTTTGTATTTAGTTTTCTTTGTGTGTCCTGATCAAAATACTGAAAGGCATAGGCTGCTCTGACTGTCTACATGTATCCTAGAGGTGTGATTATCAAGAAATATAAGTCCGCCTGATGCTCTCAATGTATTTTGTTAAAGTAATAAACCATTTAATGAACTAGCATCAACATTTTTATGCTTTCAATTTATAAACACTCTAGTCTAACCACTTTTTGAAAAGATATCTTAGGTGTGAATATATATTTAAAGTCTATACATTCAAAAATAAGTAAAATTTTGACCAAAACATGGCCAGTTCCAGGAAAATATAACAAATCTGCTTCATTTTACATTTTAAATGATTATATTTCTGAGCAGCCGGATGGCTTCTGGAGTAAAAGAGATCAGGGCATGTGACTGTCTGATATAACTACTGTGTTATAAGACCTGAAAGAGGAACAAAGAAAAAACACACCAAAACAGCCTAGCGTTTAAAGGGTTAAAACTCTTCATAAATCAACAACAGAAACCCTACCAAATTCTCTGGACCTTCTCTGAGTGTTTTAATAGGGAAGGTGATGTAACACAGTGGTAAACATTCCCCTGTCCCTACTTTTTAGAAACGTGTTCAGGCATCAAATTTAAAATGAGTGAATATTTGCTTTATCCGTTTAAACATTAAATATCTTGTATTTGTAGTGTATTCAGTTGAATATAGGTTAAAAAAGGATTTGCAAATCATCGTATTCTGTTTTTATTTTTGTTTTACACAACATCCCAACTGTATTGGAATTGGACTTGTACTTATGGTTTCATTTCTTTTAGTTAGAAACTTGAATGCGATTAAATTCAGTTTTTATAATAATTATATCTGGTAACTATACTGTTATAAAGTTATTCCAGTTAGATAAAATACCAGGGGCATCAGATTGGATAAAAAGGTTTTAAACACTGACAGGTCTCATAGTAACCAATATTAAAAACTTATTCAATGATAAAAAGAGGGGTGATTTGAAAGACACCCTCAATAATTTACATTTCTGATTGTATGACAGAACTTTAACACAGTTGTTTACAGTTGCTAGGTCATACACAGTCTTGTGTATCTGGGACACACTGTAAATTGCATTTCATTACATGAATATTTACCTTCATGTTTCTGATTCCAGTTAACAACAGTATTCACCTGAGATGAGTCATTTTATTTATTATAAATGCAGTAATGCTGCATTACT